>NC_135235.1:66496874-67217708 GCF_051348905.1 Ranitomeya variabilis
CTCCATGATCCTATCCCAATATGTAATAGGTATAATAATAATATTAGCAAATAATTCCAATAAGAAAGGTGGTATAGTTTTTCTGAGTCGTTATGTCTCTTTCCTTGTGTGCAGGCATTGCAGGACCTTAGGTATCCATTAGCAACTAGCTGTCACTATATCAGTGGTCGTAACCATGGATACCTAAGGTCCTGCAATGCCTGCACATGAGGAAAGAGACATAGTAAATCAGAAGAACTATACTACATTTCTAATTAGAGGTATTTGCTAATATTTTTATTACAAATACTACATATTGGGATAGGATCTTAGAGATGGAAATACCTCTTTAATGGAGCCATATAAGTGGGTAAAAATAAATAAATAAATAAATAAATAGGAAAGGCTGATAGAGAGCAAATTCAGTCATTATCATTTCCACATGGGTTGACATCCATAAATCCCTAACTTATTAAAGGCCTTTTAGTCTATTAAGTTCTACATTCCTGCTTCAGTATTGAGTCACGGCCTCCACAACTGGGTCTGATCAAAAAGTCTGATTTGTTAGAAGAAACAAAAAAACATTTATGGAAAAAAAAAACCTTTATTATCAATCAGGTGATCTACCAAAACTGAACAACTATAATAAAGTGGAGTTGGAGACCCTTATAGTCACAGATCACTGGTTTCTCCTTTAGGCTCAAGGATGCCCTGCAGCTATAGAGGGCAGGAGCAGCAGGGCCCCTAGTACCTGTGGGATCCAATAAAAAGAAAAAAAAGAAAAGGAGCTTCAAGTAACGTCTCTGTAAATAAGGATCACAGATATGGCAGCATAACGATTTCAGATAATCTATATATTCAGTAGGATGCAGGTATTATTACTGGGAATAAGACTGACCTGTGATATCAGACATCGTCCATCGGCAGCTTCTATGGGTGCAAATTCTTATGGGGCAAAATAAAAGCAGCAGCAGCATACCACTACTGCCGATAACTAGGGCAGTGCACAAGCCTCAGACTTCTAGCAGGGTGCCTGAAATCTCCGGGGTGCACTAATTTAAATTGTACAAGACGCCAGCAACCAGGCAGAGCTGGCACAATAACGTCACTGCGTGGCATCATTTTTGCAAGCCCGTTCTGTGTGCAGGGGAGAGGAGGACACAGTTGCTCAGATTAGGAGAGTTTAAATTTTTTTTTGCAGGGGGTGCAGGCACAGAGGTGACATTATTACTGTTTACGGGGGCACTAAGAGCATTATTTGCTTTAAGAGAGGACAACTGATTGTTTTAACAGGGCACTCAAGGGGCTTTTTCTTCTTTTTTTAAGAAGTGGGTATTATTACTGCCTTTGGGGTCATAAATACTTATCTTGCCCGGGCAAACCACACTATACACCAATGAGTGAATTTAAGAGAGGTCATGCACATAAAAAATAATGAAGCAGCCTTGTTTTTCATCCTCTGTAATGCTGAATACACACACGTCTTACCTTTTATAAGGCCAGTGTAACCTATGACTGGGTCATACGGGCACTTCTCTTTCCCGTCATCAAAGGTAGCAGGTAAAAGGAATGTCCGGGCATCCTAAACACACAAAAAAATAAACAAGACTAATGGACAGAAAAGAAAACTAGACGCCACGTATCAGATAAAAGCAGACTGCTGAACTCGAGAGCCAAAGCCCGGCTGAGCTAATGGATCACAAGAGTGCGCGTCCATCAGTGAGAAGCAGCGCCCGCAGCCAGTCTGCCCAGCTCGCTCCATGTAGGACAACATGAGCGCTACAAGTGCCGATCGTGCTTCATAATGAGGGTTCAATGAAAAGTGGTTGTGCTGTCAATACCCAAACATTAGGTTTCCCGGCTTCTTGGAAATGACTCTTTAGAATAAGACTTCCTCCAGCTATAGAGGACGGATGGGAGATTAAATGTAGGCAGTGCAGTAAGACTGCGGGGTGATGGTGCGCCAACAACACTGGATTGTTAACAGCTTATTCCCAACCTACAGCTCAGCTCTAACGGCCCTTAGTGAAGCACAAATTAGATATGGGATGGATCAGCAAACATTACACCTGTCAGGAGACTGAGCCAATGCAGGTCCAGATTTAAAGGGACCAAACCAAGTACAGGCGCTCAGTGCTCCCTTGGCGGGGGCCAGTCATTTAGATACACCTTCCCACCTGCTTGTTTTACCTCAATCTCCACCCGAGAGCCAGAGGCGGGAGGAGATAGATGGAAACAAGTCAGTTGGAAGGTGCATATAAATGTTTGGCAGCGCCAAGATGCACCGAGCGCCCGTGCTTGGTTTGAACAGTCATTCTGTTCCGACAGAGTCCCTTTAAAAAGGTACCATATCAAGGTGGGAGTCTTCCTGTAATAATTACATTATTGGGGCAAGGCCAGGCCAGACTTCATGTTCGATACCACAGAGGCAAAGACCGAAACAATCTAAGGCTATGTTCACACTGGGAATTTTTGCAGCTTTTTTAATGCTAAGTTTCAGCTGCTTTTTACAGTGCCAGCTATGTCTATGAGAATTTAGAAGTCTCATGCACACACCTTGGTTTTCTTGAGATCAGTATTTTGTGCTTTGCTGCGTTTTTTAAACAAAGAGCATGTGATTTCTTTCAGCGTTTTTCAGCCATTAAATTGAATGGAAAAAACGCATAAAAAAAGCACCAAAACCGCCGCAAAAAAAAACAGCAAAACCAGCGTTTTTACTGCAGCTTCTTTCCTGCCAAGCATTCAGGTTTTGCTGCAGAAAAAAAAAGCAGCAGAAACTCCCAGTGTGAACTTTGCCTTAATGAAATCATGGAAAGACACATTGACCATCAGATATGTCTGTGGTTGTTCCATACACCTAAACTGGGCGAGCAGAAAAGCCTCATGCAGACGTACGAATAAGAATCTACGCTGCACAAATTTCTACAAGTGAATACATCCATTTCAGTTCTACCCCTCCTTCATTCACCATTTCCAGCAGAGGAAAAGTCAGATGTTCCTTTTAGGGTTGTACGAGTTGGTAAATTCCCTTTTGTTAGAACATCAACACAACCATAAGCTGAGTACAGATTGTCCCACTGCTGAGATCCCCAGTGATCAGATACTACCTGTGGTGGAATCTGACAACGTGCTTAGTTTCCCTACAGTGCCCCTTCAGGCTAAATAAGGCATTACACAAGGAACATTGTAATATGCTGTAATACATGGAAGTGCAGAGTCCTCCAGACAAGGTTATACACTAGAATTATAAATAATAATACACTTCCCCTAAAAGAGGCATTGTCAAAGTGCAGGCATGAGGTAGATACAATAGCTTAAAAATAGATGTGCAGCATCTGTGCACTAAATACACTACATATGACATATATTTACTCATAATATTCATCAAATATATCATAGTGGTATAAATTACATGCTGGATTCATGGAACTTAAAAGGGGTCTCCGGAGAGAACAAGTAGTCACCTATCTACAGGATAGGTAATAACTTATTGAGTAGTGGGGGTCCGACTGATGGAACTCGCACGTATCGGCAGAACGGGTACTTTTATCCCTGTTAGAATGGAGCATGGAGTGACCTATTGCAGCTCCATTACTTCTCTATGGAGCTGCTGGATAAAGTCGAGCACAGCACTCAAGAGTCCCATAGAGAATGAATAGAGCGGCGAGTCAAGGAAGCGCACTGCTGCTCCATTCTAGCGGGAGTACATGTGTCCCATTGGGGATAAAAAATTTTCCCACTCCGATTGGGGTGGGTCCCAGAAATTGGACCTCCACCACTCTTAAAGCGCCATCCAAAGCCGCTCACTTCCGCATCAGCAGTGACCCCACAAACCTGTTGTGATGGGTATATGATCAGTCGGTATCATGCACGTGTCCAGTTCACTAGGACAGGACAAATGCACGATGCGCTACCAATCATGCGTCTCGGTAGGTGTGCGGGTGGCAAGATCATCAGCACTGCTCACTTCTAATACAGAAGTAAGCAGCTCTGGACTCCGGATAACCTATTTAAAAGCCATCTCTCAGCTCCATTTATGGAGTAACAGCGGTTTGGTCACCATCGTTAAGTGTTTTTCTCCTTATTATAATACATTATACTAAATGAGCAGCTGCGATCAGAAAGAAATTGAATTGTGAAGACACTTTCATAACCGCTAAAGACGTGTTACTAATTATACTGCAGCTCAAATAAGGTAAGACTAATGAATCAGGGTGATGAATTCCTCGAAGAGAAAATTAATAAGTCAGAACGCATTCTTGGATCACACTAAGTGCGAGTTTCTACAAAATTATTTCTCAATCCCTATATGCAGACTTTGGAATTTCAGCACTTTTTTTTTAGTTGATGAAATATTTTGCTCTTTGACCAAATGGCACATTAAGAAATGCTGGCAGGAACATTGCCACTTACACAGCATCTAAACAGCCTTGATGCCGATGACCGAGCAGAGCAAGGGAGATGGCTCTGTCCAAGCTTTGAACTGGGACAAAGAAACACGACTAGAAGCCAAAGATGAGCTTCAGTCCCCTCTGAACACCCCGACGCTCTACATCTGGCCAACATCATGTCCAAGGCAAACATTGGTCCTTCTCAAAATGACATCCTGCTTCCATTTTAAGATTATTATAACCAATCTCTATTCTATTTGTCAACTAGCAACTTAGGCCAATCTTCGGCTACACCTGGTCATTGAACTGAGCAGCGGTGATCCAAGACACCTAAAACGGGGTCTGCTTTCTGTTCCAGAAACAGTATCGCTCTTATCGACAGGATGTGTCTGGTACTGCCGATTCTTCCCAATGAAGTAAATAAGGTTGTGCTGCAATACTTGAGGTTTCCAACTCCTGCACTTTACTAGGCACGATGGGCCTATCTATGTGCCCAAAACTACAGTAGATGTTAGTTTTTGTTGTTTTCTTTTTAGTAAATTATGTATGTTGAGCATACATAAAACTGCCTATTTGGAGTAAGTTCACACTAGGTGTTTCTGCAGCGTTTCTTTTTTTTAAAGCGTTTTTATGAAAATTTTCAGCTGCATTTTACAGTACCAGCAAATTTTATGAGATTTCAGATATATCATGCACACAGCTTTTTTGGTCATCAGAATTTTGTGCTTTGCATGGCAGGCTCAGAGCAGTCACTGACCGTTCCTGCCAGCGATTCAGCTGCTCCATGTCAACAGAGTAGCTCTTGTTCGAGGCTGCTCTGCTAACGAGGAGTGTCTTCCGATGTCATGCTGATTGGCAGTCGGCATCCTGCAGTTAAGCAGCCAATCAGCATGACGTTGGTAGTCATGACCTGTCAACAGAGCAGCGTGGAAAAGAAGCAGCTGCTCTGTCGACATGACATCAGAGTAAGCAGCTGAATTGTCGGCCGGAGCGGTCTGTGACCTCTCTGTGCCAGCAGAGATCAGCTCCTGCAACTACCTACCTGTTAGAAAAAAAAAAACCAGTATAACCTCTAAGTCTTAACACTACTGCAGCCCATATAGTGGACATGTGCGTGCAGACAGAAACATTTTACATATTCAGTAAATTCAGTCTAAATGTTAAAGTAAGCTATATTGCCTAACCGGTTACTAAGTCATATAGAAACTAATGACTGCGTTTACTTCTGCAATTCATGGTATGAATGAGATCATTAGGTCACAATCCTCTGAATAACTCACAAGAATATTTCACTAAGAATATCAAGACATAGTAATTAAGTCAGATAAAAAAAACCAGGACATTGCTATCGCATCTAACAATCTTAACACAAAGGAATTGGCATTGGGAATGTCAATGGGATTTCTAACCAGAGGTCCAGTAGAAAAATATCTGCCACTAGCCCCCCTACTGACCATTAATTTAAAGCCCCCTATACCAGTGTTTCTCGACTCCAGTCCTCAAGACCCACCAACAGGTCAAGTTTTCAGGATTTCCTTAGTATTGCACAGGTGATAATTTCATCACCTGCTAAAGCATTAATTCCATCACCTATGCAGTACAAAGGAAACCCTGAAAACATGACCTGTTGGTGGGTCTTGAGGACTGGAGTTGAGATACACTGCCCTATACGCAATAGATAGATGTCAGTTGATGAAACGTTCGTCTGACAGCCATCTCTTCAGAGTCCCCAAATTCTCAAGAAGTTTGGACAAAGAGCTTGTGTTCTCTAGAAGGGACCCACAATTAGAAATCCAACGTGCCAAGAGGTCCCAGACCCATTAGAAGACATAAGAGTCTGCCGGCGAGTTCGGCCAACATTAGTCTAATGTGTATGGAGCCTTAATGCACATCTCCAGATCTGATCATCTCAAAATCTATTTATGTGTGATTGACCTTAAAAGCTCTTCTCGTAAGAAAACCCTTATCCTTGTGACCATCATTGTACTGACTGTATGATCAGGTCATGCGCTGTGACATGGTGATGTCATGGGAGGATGGCTAAAGATTCAGTTTCACAAATGTGTGACTCAACTTACATCAAATCTTAAAGAGACACTATGATAGCGAGGCAAGAAAGAGCACACAAACAAACAGATATGGTCATCAGTGTGACGAATATTGTTATTGTATTCTCTGTCTCTGAATCAGTGGTAAAGAAGAGGTTCAAACCAACAAAACAGGGAATGGGGACAGCACTCTTGAAACCAATCTCCAGAAGTGGAGATGACTGGAACCTTATGGCTGGTACTGAACTCTCAGCATGGAGGAAGTTTTCATAACTACAGAATATTAGTACGTTTCATCCATTTTTACTTTAGACACATTAAAATAAATTCATCTAGCTGTAGAATCAGCTTCCAACTGTATTTCTCGACACTCTCCTTACACATGGTGATGGTGGGGGAGAGAAGAACTGGGCAGATTACATTTCAATGCCTAAACCTTTTGTTTTAAGGAGATACAAGCTGCTGCCAGGGGCGTCTGGAAACTGCTTTCTGCTCTGTGTTGAAAACATGAGAACTCAGCTGAGATATGTGCTCATGTGTACGGTGTACTCGGGAGATTCTGTGCACTCTGTGACTGCAGACTTGTGAATCATCACAGCAAGCACTGCACGCTGTCAAGATTCTCTGGTTCCGGCGCTGAGAGCGTGACCGCAAGTTTGCGATTTGCAGACATGCGGTCAACTGCCAACTAGACGAACACAGTCTTGCTCAATACTGGTGAATTGTGCAAGGCTGGACACTTCTAGCTGGATTGTGGTCAGAAATACACAGATTGCATACTGTCAGGATTCACAGACACATAGGTTGACTACAGCCTTAAACCCCAAGGATAGACAACTCCTTTAAAGGGTACTGCACCTCTGGATTATAGTCTACTAGAGGATTTGGTCAATCTCAGGCGTAACCGTAAAATGAGACCCGTTGGAAGCTCCACGAAGCACACAGCCCGATTCTGCTCACAAATAATCAAACATTTTTTAAGTCGTAATGTGGCCGAAAGTTTGTAAATCGCATGCTCTCCGGCACCAGCACCGGAGAAATCTGACAGTGCGTACACTGCACGCTGTGAGAATTCACAAGTCTGCAGTCACATACAGTGACATACAGTGACTGCAGACATGAGCCCCAAGCCTTTGCAACCCCTTTAAGGCTTAGTGGGCAGTGTGAAAAATACAAGATTTTTTTTTTTACATTGATGATGATATGGAAAATTGTAAAAAAAAAATTACTAAAAATGTTTTAAAAATATACATTTAACAAATACGTGAATTAAAAAATTACATACTTTTTCTGGTGCATGTTCCCTATTATGCTCCTTTTCATTTACTGTAATTGTTGTTCTACGTAGTTTACTACCTCGCTTGTTTAATGGCAAAACTCCATCATTCCCAAAAAATAATCAATCTAAAAAATAGGTAACAACTGAATGAACCTGCGCAGAGCGTCAGCCTTTCTGCTCCATGCCCCTATGTTAACTCTTCCGGTCTTCAGCCACCACATTAGGCTAAGTGCTGTCATGAACACATTGGCGCAGTGGAGCTGCATGATTCAGGTTTTAAACAAAGCTCAATATTCCTAATTAGATTTCTGAAAATTTTAGCACTTTTCCGAACAAATATTTGCAATTAACATAAAACGCCCCCTATAGCAACAATAAAACACAATCGTCACATCAATCTATTGAAAATTCTATTATTCTGGCCATTTCCTCAGAAGATACTGCACAACAATTCACATATTCCTATAAGAAACGCGAATGGTCAGTTCAGTAAGGCTACGTTCACATTAGCGTTAAGCTAATGTGCGTCGGGTTTGCGTCGGCGACGCAGCGGCGACGCATGCGTCATGCGCCCCCTATACTTAACATGGGGGACGCATGCGTTTTTTTTTGTTGCGTTGTGCCACACATGCATCTTTTTTGCCGCAAGCGTCGGACCAAGAAAACGCAACAAGTTGCATTTTTCTTGCGTCCGATTTTCGGCAAAAAACGACGCATGCGTCGCAAAATGCAGCGTTTTTGCGTGCGTTTTGCCGCGTTTTTGCATGCGTTGTGCGTTGCGTCGCCGACGCAGCGGCGCACAACGCTAGTGTGAACGTAGCCTAAATATCATTGTGCTCAGGGCTGAAACGTGTCCTAGTTTTTCCAGAACCGTCTGTAAATGTCTGTTTTGCTTTAACATCCTTTATACATTTAGTTCATCATAACAACATTAAATGGCTTCTAATAATAATCCAACATGTATAAAACGCCTTTTGATGTTGGATTAAAGAAGTTTTTAATGATATTTTTTTCTTGTTCAAATTTGAAATTAATTCCAAAATGTAGCAAAGTTCATGCTAAAATATTGCAATTCTTAACACTAGCCAAGGGTCAAGCCCCTTAGTGTGAACTATAAAAATATGTAAGAAGCATAATAGCTAAAAAAAATATAAATATTATTAAAAAAAAACAACTAAAAATAATATTACTAATAAAACTAAAAGTTTATATTAAAAAATGTATAACGAAGCATATTTAGCATTCCTCATCCATAGAAGTCCAAACAATATTTAAAATTAGATCATACATTAAACGTCGTAAGGAAAGTTCAAATTTAAAAATAAATAATTTATAGCTTTTGGTGAAAAAAAACAAGGAAAAAAAAGACAACTGGGCACAGATAAAAATTCGGAAGAGTTTTGGAAGGAGTTGTCCCACCTTCATTATAGCAGTTTCCTTGTTTCGGCAAACTCCTGAACAAAACTTCTGCAAAGAAAAAAACAAAACAAAAACCTGTGCTCTGCTCGACTTCCCTTCCCCAGCGAGCAAAGCTGGAAGTCGAGGAGCGGTGTGCTCCTGAATAAAAAAAAAAAAAAAGATGAGACTAAGGCTATGTGCACACGTCCGGAATTGCCACGGAAATTTCCACGGCAATTCCGCAACTCCCTGCCGCGGGTATATCTCATGCGGAATTGGCATGCTTATTCCCGCTAAACACTAGCGTTTTCCAAGCAATCTGTGGCATCGGATGAAAAACTGATTGACAGGTTGGTCAGACTTGTCAAACATAGTGTTTGACAAGTGTGACCAACTTTTTACTATTGATGCTGCATTCCGCACGAAGAATGAACATGCTGCGTTTTCTTCCGAAATGCGATTCCGCCGCGGAAAGAATCGCAGCGTGTTCACAAAAAATGCGGAATGCATTAAAAATGATGGGATGGTTATGTAAACTTTTTTTTTAGCGTTTTTTTCCGGTGGGAAACGGCAGAAAAAACACTAAAAAAAGCTAAAAATCCTGAGCGTGTGCACATAGCCTAATAGTGATGAGCGAGCGTGCTCGGGTAAGGTGTTATCACAGTGCGCTCGTATGCTAATAAAGTATTTTTAGCATGCTCGAAAAAAATACTGGAGTTGCTGCGGCTGAAATTTCTCACGGCTGTTTGACAGCAGCACCACATGCAAAGATTACCTAACAAACCCGAAATCCCTGCATGTGTTGCGGCTGACAAACAGCAGGGAGAAATGCAGCCGCGGCGAATCCAGTATTCTTTTCGAGCACACTGAAAATCTTCGATTAGGACACGAGCGCGCTCTGATAACATCTTATGCTCGCTCATCACTAGAGACTAACCCTTTAACATAGATGGATTGTCACAGGTCGTTTTCTAATGTCACATTCCATGTAAGCCCCTCTTATATTCGAAGCTTATAAACAATTCTCTTCCTTTTGCCCAACGCCATGCAAATATAAAATGTGGAACGCGGCTGAGCTTTTTGATCTATTCTTTTCTCTTCGCTCACGGGGTCTTGGCAGCGGCATTTCATCGTGTACACAAAATGTTAACAAGAGCGCAGGGGAGCAGAGTTGCTCTGTTCGTGTTTACATACATAAAAGGGCCAGGGCTCCCACCATCCGGGCCTGTTTTCTGCTTTAAACATGACAAATCACAGAAACCTAAACATGAAATAAAAAGGGAAAAACAACAGACACTACATCATCAATAAACCGGGGGGTTAATGAGCGCGGCTATAAATACAGGATCGGCAATTAATCCTTAGCACACCAGGTTTTGATTAAAAAACTATATATACATCTCTTTACGGAGGGCATACTGGATGCCTATTTGGGCACCAGAACATCTGCTTAGAGTTTATATGTGATGTAAACATGTAAAAAAACGTAAATTTCTATTTCTACATCGTAATATATGAGGCTGAACATATACTATGTCGTTTGTGGTCTTAGCATGTCAATCCCTAAAGCTACACATCCGCGAGGCCTTTGAAGCTCCATCTCCAGTTTACACAAGTCAGCCTATAAACCTTCCAGAAACACCAAATTAATAAATGGAAATATAGAAATAAATGTAAAGTTGTTTAACAGCTTGACTAGAAAGAACAGTCTAGTTAATCAATTCCAAGTTACAGTATATATTTAGGGAAAGCCAAGCGACAATCTACATGGTTGCCATTGTATCCACCACGAAGGTTAAATTATGGTGATGCAGTTATACAAACATTGTTCCAATATTTTTGCAAAACAAGGTAGCATTGTTCTGTTTGCTACAAAAGTTGGGTGGCAACTCATTTAACAGCTGTAATGATGGCCATATAGGTTACAAGCCAACTTTGTTAGAAAAATATGACACTAAAAACAAAGATATCCCTCAATTCAAGACATCGCCCATCGGGAAAGGGTCCGTCGCCCATCGGGAAAGGGTCCGTCGCCCATCGGGAAAGGGTCCGTCGCCCATCGGGAAAGGGGCAATCACTCAAAGTATAGCATTATGGACCCTGAATGAAGGGTCATGAAGGACACATGGTAGACCACAAAGGTGTTCAAGCTCTACCTTCCTCAGGATTTGTGACTGTCGAGTTCTAGGCATTGGGGTCCTCTGCAATTTGACATTTATTACAGAATATGTGGGTAAGTGATAAATTTCTATCACTTTGGCAGCTTGGACATTTCTTTTTATAGGAAAACAAGAAAGGGGCCTGTATGATTTCTTGCAAAAACAGAAACATTACAGGTTATGGATTAGATTCTGTAATCCGGAGAACTTATCCGATTGCCATATGTGGTGTTGGGATGGAATTTTCCACTAATATGGGGAATTACCATCTGCCTCAAGAGATTTTGGTGTTCCTCTGGATCAACATGTTAGGTGATAGACATAAATCCATCAGGTCCAACCTATCTTCAACCTTAAAAACTATGACAGGTCAACACAGACAATCTGATAAAAGGGTATTCTGATCATGTGGCCTCTAAGAAGAATCTGGTAGCAAATTTCCCTGTATAACCAACAAATGGAATAATAAATGAGAGCTATCACCAGGTTTCAAAATAGAAGTTACATACATAATTAATTAGATCCCTTGGACCTAATGACATTGGTGTACTTTCTTTGATAATTCATGCCTCTGTGGCTGCATTATCCTTTTTAAAGTTTTTCTAAGGCTACTTTCACATTTGCGTTTTAATCTGCAGCGTTTAATCCGCAAACGCAAGGACCAGAAAAACGCAGAAAAGCGCGTATAAACGCAGCGTTTTTTAAGCGCATGCGGTTAACGCATGCGGCTGTAAAACGCTGAGTTTACATGCTTTTTTATGCGTTTTTCATGCGTTTGCGGTGCGCATTGTGAAAAATTTTACAGGAGAAAAATCTAGATTCCCAGAAACAGCCAATGGGACTACAGAGGGCGTGTATTATGGGATATCTATATATAGACCCTAGGACTGCTGAAATCTTCAGATTTTGCTCCTGTATCCTGTGTCATGATGGATCTTCACATGGATAACTTTTACTTCAACCTGGATCTAAGCATCAAGCTTTTTCTTGCGTGTGCGTTTGCTTGGGAGCAACACCGAAACCGTGAAAGACAGAAGGACAAGGCGTAGGCGTTTTTGGCAACACCCCATTATAGAACTGCGGGAGAGCCGTGGTGCATATCACACCCTGTATGTCGAGCTCAATGACAACCCGGACAAATTCCCGGAATATACCAGGATGTCGCAAGACTCTTTCCGGGATTTGCTTGCTCGTGTCCAAGGAGCCATCCGGAGACAGGACACACAGCTCCGTAGAGCAATTCCACCAGAGGAACGTCTCCTGGTTACATTAAGGTACGTAATAATTCTAAACAAATGCTAGTCATAATTATTGCTGGTCTGACATGGATTCTTTGCATTTTTGTAAATTATTTTTTCTTTATTACAGATTTCTTGCAACCCGGAGAGAGCTTGTCATCCCTTCACTTCCAGTACCGCCTTGGAATTTCCACCCTGTCCGGAATAGTTTTTGACACCTGCCGGGCTTTGTGGAATGTTCTCCGTGAAGAATTTAAACCCATACCCAACGAGGAAATGTGGATGGAAATAGCAGATAAATTCTGGACAGTGTGTGATTTCCCCAACTGTTTGGGTGCGGTTGATGGGAAGCACATCCGGATTATTAAACCAGCCAGAACGGGATTCACAGTTCTTCAACTACAAAAAATATTTTTCAGTAGTTCTCATGGCAATAGCCGATGCGGACTGTCGCTTCATTGCCGTGGACATTGGTGCTTTTGGCCGTGGCAACTATTCACAGACTTTTAAAAACTCTGATATGGGCCGACGTGTTTATGGCAAAAATTTTAATTTTCCACAGCCACGACCTCTCCCCAACACTCAAGGTCCACCGATGCCATTTGTAATGGTTGGGGATGAGGCATTTCAGATGAGTGAAAATCTATTGAAGCCCTATTCAAGTCGGGACTTGAACCGCACAAAACGGATCTATAACTACAGACTAACCAGGGCCCGCAGAACAGTAGAGTGTGCCTTTGGGATTATGGTGTCAAATTGGCGCATTCTTGCACCAGCCATAAATCTAAAAATGGAGACAGTGGATGAGGTGGTAAAAGCCTGTGTGGTTCTCCATAATTACATTCTGGCTAAGGAACGACGCACCATTGAACTTGATGAACAAGTTGCAAACCCTTTGCCTGATTACCGGCATCACCCGCTGCGGTCAACTGTTGAAGTTGGCCACATGGGGGTCCAATTTGCTGCCTTTTTTGATTCAGACCTTGGACGTGTGGAATGGCAGGACAATATGGTGTAAAATGTCCTGTTGGCTTTGGGTGTGTAACAGTTATTTTCAAAATGTTGATAATGTTTGTTTTAATAAAATAATTCTGTTTTATTATCTCCACCATGTCTCCCATGTATTTGCTTACACACCACTAGGGTTTTTGGGCTTGGCTGTTGACGTCATTGCGTTCTGACTCGGTTCACCAGTAGCTATTTGAGGCAGACTGTGTACACGATGGCTGTTTGGTGCCGTCACATTCTCAGTATTTGTTCATTACTTAACATCAGTATATAAGCCAAAACCAGGAGTGGTTGTTAAATGCAGAGGGGGTGTTTATATTTTTATTTGACTTTTCCTCACATTGAACCACTCCAGCTTTTGGCTTACCAATAGTGATGTTAAATACTGAGCAAATACTGTCAGTGTGACGGAAGCCTACACAACAGATCAATAGTCATCAAGTCAGGTGTCAGAAATAATGAATTCATGATGCACCAATAAATAGCTCATGAATTTATTATTTCTGACACAAGTCCTGTTGGGTATAGATATGCCTTGTATCACCTCCATCGTACCTTCACTTTCTGTTAAATAGATTTAATGTACAAAGAAGATAAAATGGAGGTAATACAAGGCATTTATGTACTCTGCAGGTCTGGTGTCATAACTAACGATTTTGTGAAGACACGACCAGTTGAGTATAGTTACAGCTGTGTATTCAGCTGTGTATTGCAACCATTTTGTCTTCAGTCTGCGACAAAAAGTCAGAGTGAAAATACAAGTGGTTTTTTTTTGGGCAACCTTTTTTCTCTATACCAAACACACACAAACCATCTGTGTTGGAGCAGTGAGGGCTGGCTAACTATCGACGACGCAGGGGTGGCTGGAGAAGGTGCAATAAAACTACTGGGGTCGGGAAATTCGGGGATTGGGCTAGACACATGAGAGGGCAGAGACACACTAGAAGGTTGAGACAAACCAGACATTACAGACACATTGGGAGGTGAGGGGGGAAGGATAGCTATTGTCTTTGGTTTTTTTATTGCCTTTCCCGTTTTTGGATTGGCGCTGTCGTCCGGGGAGCCTCGTTGGGCTACTTGGTATTGGCCTGACCATTGTGGCCGACCTGTCACAGTCCGTCTGCCATTGTTGTGGCATTCTTGTGGTGGTGGCGGGGAACGCCAGGGCAGGGTCCGGCAGCGGCATTCCTGTGTTGGTGGTGGGTAACAGTCCTGGGTCCGGCAGCGGCATTCCTGTGGTGGTGGCGGGTAACAGGCCTGGGTCCGGCAGCGGCATTCCTGTGGTGGTCGCGGGTAACAGGCCTGGGTCCGGCAGCGGCATTCTTCTGGTGGCGGGGAACGACAGGCCAGGGTCTTGCGGCTGCAGCATGGTGGTGGCAGTGGAGGAGGTCCAAGCAGGAGCAGCAGTTGTCATGGTGGTGGCGGTGGGCTGTCCTACTGCACTCGGCATGGTGGTGGTGCTATAATAAGGTCCGGCAGTGTTTGGAATGGAGGTGGCCATGCAGTGGTATGCAGCAGATGTCACCATAGAGGTAAAGCATGACAGTGTGGGCACTGGTGGAAATGCCCCCACTGTCTGCTGAAAATACCGACTCTGCTGCATAGCCTGCACGTAAGCAGCATTACAGGCCTGCATAACACTAATCTGGAGATCGGGAGTAAGGGGTTCCGACATGCCCTGTTCTATTTGATTAAAAAAAATGATGTGCTGTCCTCTGGAGGTCGGCTTTCACTTGGGCAAGGGCTGTGGTAACCTCCTGGATATATGTACTCATATGACTAATGGCAGTATCCAGTCGGTCACCCATCGCCTTGAGTCCCTCGTGGAAGACCGAGCTCAAGTACAAAAACTCGGGCACGAGTGACCTGTCCGCGGCCCTCTGCCGCTGCCGGGAGGAGCCCCCCAAAAAATGGGCAGAGGCAGAGGACTGGGGAAGGGGATCACCTGATGGACCAGCTTCCTGGTCTCCAGTTAGTGTGGCAGGCCCACTTGCTGCAGTGCTGGAGGATGGCTGGGACAGGTCCGTGGCTGACTGATGAAGGACCGCTCCAGAACCTGGGCCAACAGTGGAGCTCCAAGTGCTGTGAAAAAAGATTAAAAAAAAATTAATACCAAACATTTACAAAACGCTAACTCCTGTGGAATATAAACATAGAGATTAAGACTGAGGTCACATTAGCACTATTTGGACTGCGTTTTACATCAGACTTTGCAAGCCAAAATCAGGAGTACTACAGTACGAAGAAAAGTATAATAAAACCATATGCTCCACATCTGCATGTATCAATCACTCCTGGATTTGGATTCCAAATTCTGATGTGGAATATGAAGGGACGATGGAGGTGATACAAGGCATATCTACACTCATCAGGACATGTGTCAGAAATAATGAATTCATGAGCTTTTTCTTTGTGTATCATGAATTCATTATTTCTGACACCTGACTTGATGACTATAGATCTGTTGTGTAGGCTGCCGTCACACTGTCAGTATTGCCTCAGTATTTTACATCAGCATTGGAGCCAAGACAAGACCAGGAGTGGAAGTATGTCAGGACAAGTATAATAAAAACAGATGCTCCACTACTGCATTTATCTACCACTCCCGGGTTTCATTTACAAAAACTGATGCAAATTATGGACCCAAAAATGGTAGTGTGACGGCAGCCAAAAGCATTTAAAAACTTTTTTTTTTTTTTTCACCATAAATATACTTACGTTCTCTGGGCAAGGACCGGTCTCAAAAATGCAAGGATGCGGTGGTACTTGTATTTACGGATCCTTGCTCCTCAACCACTAGGAAGCCGGCTCTCTTGGCGCAGGTCCTTGTTGAAGCGGTCCTTCGTCGATCGCCAACGTGTTTTGACTTTTGACACTGTTGACAAAACAAAACATAATAGTTAGGACAATGGTCTTTTGACCGTGGTCACACAACTGTGTGTGCTAAGAAAAATTAATTACTTTCTATCATCATACACATTTGTGTGAGCATGGCCAAGGTCTTGGCTGCATCACACTGCATTGCGATATTTACCAAATGCAGATCGGACCCGAGTTGGGGCATTGTCCCAGCCATCCCACAACGCTGTGGCCACCTCATTCCAACGCCGCCGGATCGTCGCGTTGTTGGAGTGCAGTGGATCCCGGGTGTCCCACAACGGGACTCGCTCATGGACCAGAGAGATTAGGTGCTCATTCTCTATGAGGTCCTCATCCCGTTCTGGAACCTAAAAAAACCCCAGAACATTAATGTTGGAGACATTAAGGAAGAAAGAAAACAGAAGCAGAGAAATGGCCTGAATATTAAAAGTTAAAAAAAAATTAGTACAGAAGCAACAGGGAAAGAAAGAGAAAAGTAAAGAAATGAAGATTCAAGAATTGTATAGTGAGGATACACTATACAGTCAGCCAGGTATACTTACACGCTGCCGCCGTGCCACCCGACTGTGACTCCGCTGCTCCTGCCCAGTCTCTGCCGCAGTAGAAGAGGAGCTCTGAAAAAAGGAAAAATAATTTGTCCTATGTGTAGATGTGACAGTGAATACTTACCAATCTGAGGAGGTGACTACTCACTTCGCTGACATTTTCCGCTTGTGCAGGCCCAGGTGTTTGATCCTCATCAGAAGAAGAAGAAGACATTCTGATGCATGCAGAAAAAAAGAAATGGAAGATATTAGGACATGTAGAGACAGAAAATAGAAAATACAGGCATTGGCTTTGATATACTCACATTGTTTAAAATCTTGTTTCCTCCAAGGTGCTTTCCGCTGTGTGGTCTGCTTCCCAGTCTGCTGTGTAGTGACCTGGCAATGCTCACTCCCTCCCTTTATCACCTTGTATGTGGGGGGGGGGGGGGGGGGGGCTAATTAGTGTCTAGACATGTTTTTCTCTGGTTCAACGCATGCGTTTACAAATGCAAGCAAATGCGTGTGCTTGTAAACGCATGCGTTTACATAGACAGCAATGCGTTTTTTTGTCGCAAAACTTACGCAATGGACCGCATGCGTTTCCAGGCGGCAAATTGACGCCTCTAAAAATTACTACATGTTGCATTTCCGCGCCAAAACAAAGCGGCAAAACGCGAACAAACAAAAACGCATGCGTCCCTAATGTTAAATATAGGAATACACAACGCATGCGGATATATGCGGTACAAACGCTGCGGACACAACCGCAAATGTGAAACCGGCCTAACTGACATTTGAATACTTAATGAAAATGCTAATGTTGCTCCAATCTGGTGACAGATCCCTTTTAAGAGTCCCTCCCAGAATTCCCAATTAAATAAGTCAACTGGCTGTGTAATTTCAGACGAAGCGGGGGTTTCAAAGTTCTGTTGTAAACAAGTAATCAAACTGAATAATATAAAGAACCGACAATACTTCTTTCCTTCAAGGGACATCAAACATAAATCTTTGCATAAAACGGCAAAGATGAATAAAACCGGGATATTCCATTCAGCGCGACACGGCTCACGGCTAAATTAGTAATGTCACACACCTAATCCTCTATACTATGATAAGGTTAAATAGACTAAACCGCTACAAGATGTCATCTGCTCGCTATACAGCACAGGTATACGTATATACGACTCTCATTGACCCCTATGCTCTTCCATCCCACAGACAACAAATATTTGGAGAGACTTCAAAGTGCAATGATGTCTGCATGCCTCGAGATATATTTTCAAAACCTGCTAAAAAACAGATTACTAAAAGGTTTCTGTGAAGAATCTTTGACTATTCTCAAAGACCCCTGAGTACTTTGTCAACCTTGAGGTATTTCACAAGTCACCCTTACCATAAATACAACTTGCTACCCCGCTTTGAACTCTATTGTACTCCCTTAAAATATAACATTTGTAACAGGGCTTGTCCACTTGTAGCAATATCTCTTTGTTGGCCTCTTTCAGACGTCAGCGTGTCCGGTAGGTGTGGTGACAGTTTCACACGTACTAGAGACAGTTATACAAGTAGACACATATAAGTGAATGGGTCTGTGCAAGTGTCAGTGTGTTTCCACGGACAGTGTGTCACCGGACAAAACACGTTGACACGTTAGTTTTTTAACAGAAGCACGGGTCTTAAAACATCCCGCACACATGCACAAGGATGACATCTGTGGGTTATCAGTGTGAAACGCACCAGCGCCTGGGAAGCAACAGTACAGTTAGCGTTGTTCCCCGGCGCCGGGTGCTGATGACTGCTCTCATCATTCTCCTCTGTGCTGCCGGTGATCAGAGCGAGCAGGGGAGAATGATGAGAGTTATATTCAAGTGATAACAGAGCAGGCGCGCGGCTGATGAGACTATTACTCCTATCAACCTACACCTGCTGCCGCTAATAACAGTGAGATCACGCGCTATAAATAAATAAAAAACCCGGAGTGGGTTCCCCTGTATTTTTGATAACCAGCCAGGCAAAAAACTTACAGCTGTGAACTGCAACCCACAGCTGTCAGAGTTAACAAGGCTGGTTATCAAGAATAGAGGGCTTGGGGTCACCCCCATTTTTGACAGCCAGACTTGCTAAAGCAGACAGCTGGGGGCTGGTATTCTTAGGCTGGTAAGGGGCCATGGATATTGTCCCCACCCAACAACCTAAAAACGGCAGCCTACAGCCATCCAAAAAAGGCACATCTATTAGATGCGCCAATTCTGACTCTCTGCCTGGCTCTTCCCACTTGCCCTGTAGCAGTGGAAAATGCGTTTCATATTTGTGGGGTTGATGTCCCCTTTGTATTGTCTGGTGACATCAAGCCCACGGGTTAGTAATGGAGAGGCATCTATAATACACCTATCCATTACTAATTCTATAGTTGTATTGTAAATAAAGACACGGCAAGTATAAAGTCTTTTATTTGAAATCAAAACAAAAACACACTTTTCCATTTTATTAAAAAATAACACACATAAAAAAACAAAAATAAAAAACAACAATAGCTTTAACCAGTCCAACGTTCTGTCTCGCACTGTAATCCATGTCTGGGGATAAAAAGTTTTCAACCTGAACGGTGCAAAGATGCGACCATCCAGGCTGAGAACCACTGATGAATGAGCTGCTGCGAGAGCAGCATCAGTGACTAATGGTGACCTCATCAAGGTTACCACCAGTCACTGAGGCTGCTTTCCCAGCAGGGCTGAACTGTGGTAGTTCATAATGAGAAATTCTCATCGAGATTCCACCCGCAGCTGTTCGAGGTACATGACAGCTGATCAAACCAGCTGTCATGTGCCGGGAAAGATGCGTGCTCAGAGCTGGAGCCTGTATCAAACACAGGAACACGACCTAAGACGTACCTATTTGTCGAGAAGGGGCTTTAAAGAGGACCTGTGACTTGCTAAAAGAAATAGCATTAAGTACTTTGTAAAAAAATCATTGAGCTCCCCTGATTTTGCTCCTGGTTTCCATTTTGAGCTGTGTTGATCCAATGCAGAGATATTCACTTATTTCATTATGTAGCGCATTATGAGATATCTTTGCTTTGCGGTCCAACTGGGAGCGTGCATTTTCACTCCTCTCTCCCAGATGCAGACATTCACCACTCAGCAGCTAATCTAGCAGTCTATCAGTCTCAGAAGCTGTGGTTGGTAGTGTCAGGGGTGAAAGAGCATGCCCCAGTGAAGACTCTGAAGAAACACCCAGTTGGGCTATAAAGCAGAAATTTCAGAGTGTGCTTCAGAAGAAACAATTGTGAATATCTCTGCAATGGAGTGATGCGGCAGAAAACGGAAAACATTGGCAGAATCAGGAGAACTCAAGGATTTTTTATAAGTTATATCTAACTCAAATTGTTTTTAGCAAGTGACGGATCGTCTTTTAAGTATTGCACAAACTGAAGATATATAAATTCTAATATGAACTTCTGTAATATATCCCTTAGATTCATTACTTTAGGAACTCTGCACTTCGTGTTCCTCTCTCCCCATCTCAGTTGCTCAAATACTCAGATCTTCCTCTCTACTGCCACATGACACAGCAAAATTTTGATAAATTTTATGGTTCATTCTTCTTCACAGCAATCAAAGCAGTTAGTGATTACAGCGATGTTTTCCTATCCACAATAGTCACGGCATTTGTCTCCTCTCCCTTGCAAAGTCAGCGTTTTCCTTTCTCCCCAGTGGTCACAGCAGTTTCCTGTCTCCCCAGTGGTCACCAGCAGGGTTCCTTCCTGTGGTGGTAACAGAAGCATTTTTTCTCTTCTCATCAGCAAAGTATTAACGTATATATGTATATCACCGTATATATATTTAGCATATTACACGTGAACAGCCCGTTTCCACTTGCAGCATGTAGTTTCTGGTCACTGCATACAACTCTGCTACCAACGATCAAGTGCGGAACCATGAAATTATATCCATGATCCAACTTCAGAAACCTTCTAGTGATCAGCTATTATCTCCAGGATAAGTTATGGCCTACCAAACACTGCCCCTTCAGGAAAAATACTGCCCCTTCAGGAAAAATAGAGTATTACATGCCAAAAGTTAAAATAAATGGCTAATTGAAAAACGGATCGGACAAGTCCACGGGAGCTAGAGAAATCCGCTCTTTGTTGGTAATGCTCTGCTCTGAGGGTCCCTAAAAGGACATATGGAAAGGATTATCCTGGTGAGACAACCCCTTTAAAAACTTAACAAAACCAATGCGAATAATTCTATTAATTGCTTCATTATGCAAATAACAATTCAGATCATTGAGGAAATGGACAGTAGATTAAATAAACAGTGTTGGTACTTACAATGTAGCAGCAAAGAGGGGAAAAGGCGTGCGTCCCGCAGACATACAGGTGGGTTTCATTAAACCTCTGCAAAAGCCTTATATGGTTGAAACACTCCGTCTGCCGGGAAAGGAAAAAAAGGAAATTATTATGTTCTAACACAAGAGCACTAAATTCTGCTGGTGAGGAGACAAACTAATCTTTTGTTAAACAGTATCTGGCTTGTAGACTGAATTTGGCAGGACTAGAGCTTCTTTAGGATATTCTATAAATGCAGAGAGATTGCACAGCGATAACGAGAACAGACAATGCTCGTTACACGGACATTCAGCTACAACCTAAACAATAGGCTTCATTATCCTCGTAATGATTAATAACAAGCTCCGGCCTGGTGCCACTTTCCATAACATTTTAGGGAAATATAAAAATAGCAACTCTAATAAAACGCTATAATTGGAATGATCGCAGTGATTATGTAACACCGCGCTGGGTTGTGGCTAGATTGCAACCTGTCAGGAATCAAAAGTATCACTATATATGGCAGCCTGTATTCTGAATCCATCCAGGCATGTAGAAAAAGAAGAGGAAATCTCTTGGATATGTCCGTCCAAGGAATGGGACTGGAAAAAGTCGGAGGTTTAGGAAGGGCCCTTGGGTAACAGAATCTCAGTACGCCCTTCTACACTTTCAATTTTTCCTCTTCAACTTTTGGTAGATAGATTTCTATCAGGATTAGTTTTTTGCTTTATGAGCTTTCGTTTTTTACCATTACCATTTTATGGTATGACTTTTTGATTTCTTTTCATCACATTCTTATTTTAGGAAACAAAGTCATTAGAAATTGTAATATATTTTTTCCCATATTGATACACACCATGTGGGATAAATATTCTGCTTTATTAGTCAGCACAGTTATGAATGCAGTGCTACTAAATGTTAAATTAAAAAAAAAAGTGTTCTGGAAAAAAGGGGATATGAACTTTTATATATATTAAAATATAAGGGTTTTTTTTGCTTTTTTTTACATTTTGTATAATTATAATTAGTCCCCATAGGGAACGTTAACCTGCAATCACTTGTACAAAACAATGCAATACTGTATTATTACAGTGCACTGTAAGTGTACAGACAAGACACGTGGCCTTCAATAGCCCCCCCCCCCCCAAGCTACCATGACATGTAGGGTGGGGCAATGGGCATCAAACGGGATAACAATGCTCATTTCACAAATAGCAGCATCTAAGAGGTTAAAATTGAGTGAACATAGCCAGCTCCAATGGCAGTTAAACTTGGGTGTTGGCTGTACAATGCAAAGCAAGCTCCCTTCCTGCGCCGCGTGGAGCAGGCCTCTCCCCCTCCTGCGCCGCGTGGAGCAGGCTTCCCCCCCTCCTGAGCCGTGTGGAGCAGGCCTCTCCCCCTCCCTCCTGTGCCACGCGGAGCAGGCCTCTCCCCCTCCTGCGCCGCGCGGAGCAGGCCTCTCCCCCTCCTGCGCCGCGCAGGCCTCTCCCCCTCCTGCGCCGCGTGGAGCAGGCCTCTCCCCCTTCTGCGCCGCGTGGAGCAGGCCTCTCACCCTCCTGAGCCGCGTGGAGCAGGCCTCTCACCCTCCTGAGCCGCGTGGAGCAGGCCTCTCACCCTCCTGTGCCAGATCTCTATGTGCAGTGTACACATCATGTAGATTCAGATTTTTGAGAAACAACTCTGGAAAATTTGTGACATCCTCATCCAAAACAAGAAGATATAAACAAAAGCCTCACCCATATGAGTGGCTCCTGGTGGAGCGAAGGCAAAGATAGGGCGCAAATGAAATGTTCCTAAGTTATCAATACAAAGGTTAGTATGTGAGCAATCACTACTTTGCCACCTTTCTTTCTCCACTGGTTCACGATTGCCCTTTTTACCTGATTGTTTCGGCCTTTGTCCTGACACGCCTTGGTCTCATCCACATTAACTTCCCAGTGAATCTAAAATAAATAGAGAGATAAATTGTTGTGGCTGGTGGCTTATTCACCATGAGATAAGACATTCTCCCTCTTGGATGAGGAGGGCATGGCCAATGCAGCAGCGTCAAGAAAAGCAAAATGTGTCCTTGCCTGGGAATCAGATATTGGTGCTTAAATATATGGTCATGCTGCCTAATATCCCTCAAAATATCAGTCAGCTCAGTGATTAAAGTTAGCAAGATGTGTATTTGAGGTACAGTACAGACGAAAATTTTGGACACACCTTCTCATTTAAAGCTTTTTCTGTATTTTCATGACTATGAACATTGTACATTCACACTGAAGGCATCAAAACTATGAATTAACACATGTGGAATTATATACTTAACAAACAAGTGTGAAACAACTGAAAACATGTCTTATATTCTAAGTTCTTCAAAGTAGCCACCTTTTGCTTTGATGACTGCTTTGCACACTCTTGGCATTCTCTTGATGAGCTTCAAGAGGTAGTCACCGGGAATGGTCTTCCAACAATCTTGAAGGAGTTCCCAGAGGTGCTTAGCACTTGTTGGCCCTTTTGCCTTCACTCTGCAGTCCAGCTCACCCCAAACCATCTCGATTGGGTTCAGGTCTGGTGGCTGTGGAGGCCAGGTCATCTGGCGTTGCACCCCATCACTCTCCTTCTTGGTCAAATAGCCCTTACACAGCCTGGAGGTGTATTTGGGTCATTGTCCTGTTGATAAATAAATGATGGTCCAACTAAACGCAAACCGGATGGAATAGCATGCTGCTGCAAGATGCTGTGGTAGCCATGCTGTTCAATATGCCTTCAATTTTGAATAAATCCCCAACAGTGTCACCAGCAAAGCACCACCACACCTCCTCCTCCATGCTTCACGGTGGGAACAAGGCATGTAGAGTCCATCCGTTCACCTTTTCTGCATCGCACAAAGACACGGTGGTTGGAACCAAAGATCTCAAATATGGACTCATCAGACCAAAGCACAGATTTCCACTGGTCTAATGTCCATTCCTTGTGTTCTTTAGCCCAAACAAGTCTCTTCTACTTGTTGTCTGTCCTTAGCAGTGGTTTCCTAGCAGCTATTTTACCATGAAGGCCAGCTGCACAAAGTCTCCTCTTAACAGTTGTTGTAGAGATGTGTCTGCTGCTAGAACTCTGTGTAGCATTGACCTGGTCTCTAATCTGAGCTGCTGTTAACCTGCAATTTCTGAGGCTGCTGACTCAGATAAAGTTCTCCTCAGAAGCAGAGGTGACTCTTGGTCTTCCTTTCCTGGGGCGGTCCTCATGTGAACCAGTTTCTTTGTAGCGCTTGATGGTTTTTGCCACTGCATTTGGGGACACTTTCAAAGTTTTCCCAACTTTTCGCACTGACTGACCTTCATTTCTTAAAGTAATGATGGCCACTCGTTTTTCTTTATTTAGCTGCTTTTTTCTTGCCATAATACAAATTCTAACAGTCTATTCAGTAGGACTATCAGCTGTGTATCCACCAGACTTCTGCACAACACAACTGATGGTCCCAACCCCATTTATAAGGCAAGAAATCCCACTTATTAAACCGGACAGAGCACACCTGTGAAGAGAAAACCATTCCCGGTGACTACCTCTTGAAGCTCATCAAGAGAATGCCAAGAGTGTGCAAAGCAGTCATCAAAGCAAAAGGTGGCTAGTTTGAAGAACCTAGAATATAAGACATAAAAAAGTGTGAAACAACTGAAATTAAATATATAATTCCACATGTGTTAATTCATAGTTTTGATGCCTTCAGTGTGAATGTACAATTTTCACAGTCATGAAAATACAGAAAAATCTTTAAATGAGAAGGTGTGTCCAAACTTTTGGTCTGTACTGTATATGCATCTAAGGTATGTAGCAAAAAAAAAAAAAAGGCAAATATTTGTGCCAGGTATACATTATGCACATGTCTGGATCTCTTGGCTTGTACTCTGCATTGTTCCATAATATCGCGGCACCTACATATATCTTCATCACATCACCATTAACCATGTGGTGCTAGCAGCAGCATCTAGATCGGGTGCCAGCGTGGTAATAGTCAACAAGAAAAAATCTAGAATATTACATTTTTTATGCTTTAGATAATACGACACTCGCCTGTTCGACATTTCACGGCATTTCTGATCTTGCTACGAGAAAGCAGCTTGTACATCGCTATAAAGGTTTATTCCACGCTGTAATGTGCATCTGCTGCCATCGGATCAATGCATACACATCTTTTTTACAACTCCCAAAAAGAAGTTTTGGCAGAAGGTCTATTAACAGCCTCTAATTCAGCAGTGTTGGAGCTAATGAGGAGGAGATGATGAAGGGGGTCATGTAGATTGTCATGAAATGCTCCCCAAAGGCCGGAACCAGAACCTCTCCCGCGTGTTGGGGCCCTTATGTTATAGAACAGGCATTTCTGTACACAGGGGCATTCACTAAACAAGAGGACTTGCTGGTGGGTCTGGCAGGCACTCAGTAAATGTTGCAAGGTCAACACAAGACTTGTATTACAAAGATTCCCCCAACTCTGATGATCTGAAGAATTGTCTCCCGAGACCACCCAGGAAACTGCTGATTTTACCGACCACAGTTGGCAAGCAGAGCCCCACTGCCAATCAAACAACCAATTTTATCCAGGGAGTCCGCAGTCCACCAGACTAACAGTCTGTAAATGAAGTAATTAAAGGGTTTGTACAAAGTAATTACAGTAAGTTACCCCTTAGGGTATTGTTCCCACGGTCAGTATCAGGCAGCGCTTTGGATGCAGCACATGTCCACTCCGTCTAAAGCGATGCCGGCTTCAGAACGCACGTGATTCCGCATGCGTTCATTAAACCGTGCAGAATCACCAGACCCAATACATTGGACTGGTGATATTTATCTTGCAGAGACCGAGCGTCTCCGCAAGATAAACAGACATGCTGCAGTCTGGAAAGACGCGCCACATGTCCGTATACGCAGGGAAGCCGCGGGTGCCGCTGCACGCATAGTGGAGATGGGATTTCTTGAAATCCCATCCACTATGATGTAACATCTGGCTGCTGCGTGTTGGACGCTGCGGATGCACACAGACTCCAACCCGCAGCATTTACTGACCGCGGAAACATACCCTTAGGCTGCTTTCACACTAGCGTCGTACGACGCACGTCGCAATGCGTCGTTTTGGAGGAAAAAACGCATCCTGCAAAATTGCCTGCAGGATGTGTTTTTTCTCCATACACTTGCATTAGTGACGCATTGCCACACGTTGCATCCGTCGTGCGACGGATGCGTTGTGTTGTGGCGGACCGTCGGCACAAAAAAAGTTACATGTAACTTTTTTTGTGCGTCGTGTCCGCCATTTCCGACCGCGCATGCGTGGCCGGAACTCCGCCATCGCCTCCCCAGACATCACAATGGGGCAGCGGATGCGTTGTAAAACTGCATCCGCTGCCCCCGTTGTGTTTTTTTTTCACAGTATGCGACGGTACGTCGGCACGTCGCATTGCGACGCTAGTGTGAAAGTATTATAGATCAGGAATAGCCTGATTGCTTGGGTCTGACTGCTGGCACTCTCAGTGCTGCACATGGCTATCTCTGGAACAAGGGTGCCCATGCAGGACCTCCACTCCATTTGGAGGGGTCTCTTCAGAGCCTTGTTGACAAGATAGATGGGAGTCCCAGCAGTGAGACCTCCAGTGATCAGGAAGTCATCACTAGTGATGAGCGATCATGCTCGGATAACGTCTTATCTGAGCATGCTCGGGTGCTAACCGAGTGACTTCGGCGTGCTCAAAAAATATGTTCGAGCCCTCGCGCCTGCATGTCTCACGGCTGTTCGACAGCTGCAAAACATGCAGGGATTGCCTGTTTGTTAATTTGTTAAGCAATCCCTGCATGTGTTGCAGCTGTCTATCAGCCATGAGACATGCAGGTGCAGGGACTTGAACATGCTATAAGAGCACGCCAAAGTCACTCCGTTAGCACCCAAGCATGCTCAGATAATACCTAATCCGAGCACGCTCGCTCATCACTACTTATCACCTATCTAATACATAGGGAGTAATTTCAAATCCTGATACATTTTGCATCCTATTGATGTGAAGGGGATTCCATCAACCTCATTTCCACATTATTGAACTCATTCTTGCAAACTCAATGTAAAAGCAGGCAGATTAGTTCCAATGAATTGGAGACAAAACACATTTAACTGCTCTTGTGTGGCATAACTCCACGTGTCAGCCTTGGATTTCTGAGGAGGATCCGGTTGTAAATAATGTTGGCTTCCCATTCAAGTAATGAGAGCTGAGCTGCAATACTAAATGCAACAAATGGATGAGAATGGAGGGGGGAAAAAAAAATATTTTTTCTAATCCTAGACAAACCCTGTACAAATGGTCCTTCCTAGTTGGGTTTTATTTGAACTGATCATATCTACAATGTAATGACCAAACAACATCATAAATTTCTTCACTTTAATCCCTGCTCCTTGCAGCAAGTAACCAATTCACACTCGAGTCGATTCCATCATGAGTCACAGGATAAAGAATTTGGACCGTGTGTGTCCTCATAGTGGTTAGTAACGGGAAGATCTGCAGTCACAAAACACGAGAGGTCTTAGAAATAATGGTTTCAATAAAAGCAACAAGTAGACGAGTCGGACTCCGATGCCGTGAGTCATTTGTTGTCAACGTGTTTAACTTGGCAAAGGAAAATCAAAAGCCGTTTTCCATCTGCCCTTAGGCTACAAGGAGTGCCCTACTATCACCTGCTTAGTCACAAAGGGGTTCGACCTTGTCATTAACGCAATCATAGAAAACATATCTAGCTGACAACAGTCCTGATACTTCTGTTAATGTGTGGTCATGACTCATACACCTACTTAAAGAAGAAAAATATTAAAAGGACTGTACTTTCCTTTTCCCTTGTCGCTCAAATTTCAACACTCAATTTTCTTTGCATACGTACAAGCACCACCCTTGAATACATGTGAAAAAAGCTTTAAGGAGGCAGAGATTGTATATGAAGCACAGAAAAGCTTCATTATATTATTGATTCCCAACCTTATTGCCATTCAGGAAACCTTAAAACAGGTTTCCACTTTCCATTTAAATTAGATTTTTTATAAAAAAATATTTTTTTTTTAATTTTACTTATGTTGGTGTTTTCTCATATTTTTGTATCTGTCCAAATGCATGTTTTTTAAAAAATATTCCACTTTGGCAGACGTCTCCCAAGCAAGCTGAAACTTTTTGGTTTCTGTAGTTGACATGTCAACTTTGCAGTATAGACGGAGACTGAATGAAAAGAGTTCTCACTATCAATAAAAAGGGTAAGAACGTTAATGACCGCTCTAATGTATCGCCGGAGATCTTTACAAGTAACCCTAAATCTCAAAATTAATTATTAAAAGTAAAAAGTGTGAGAACCCAGAAGTGAATTCCAGCTGATCGACCACATTTTCAGAGAGTGAAGCTGTAAGGGGTTGTGGCTTAGAAAACTGTGTGTTTTAATAACTTCAGCAGGACTAGCTGCAGCAGGAGCCTCCTCCCTTTTTTGTAAACACCAAAAATGGGGGAGGCTCCTGCTGCACTTAGTTCTACAATTAGAAAAAAAATAGGACAATGAAGCAAAAGAAGGAGAAATACTTAATACAAAGAGAAGATTTAGTATGTATTACTCTTGCAACTCCTTTGGCTCCGTAAGGGTCTGTATTCCTTCTGTTCTTACAATACAGGAAGAAAGTGTGTCTCTAATGAGTCCGCTCAGAGGAAAGTATTTAAAAAAATAAAATAATCACAACATTAAAAAAAACAAAAGAAAAAAACTCTTCAAGACTTGCATTTAAATATTAAAGTAAAAAATTAAATATTTGAGACATTCTTTTTAAATGTAGGCGAGTATAAAGCAACCCGGATCAGCAGCATGCGAG
The DNA here is from genome assembly GCF_051348905.1 of Ranitomeya variabilis. Taxonomy (NCBI): domain Eukaryota; kingdom Metazoa; phylum Chordata; class Amphibia; order Anura; family Dendrobatidae; genus Ranitomeya; species Ranitomeya variabilis. The sequence goes on from NC_135235.1 coordinate 66,525,970, forward strand.
CTAAATTGACACCTATGCGAATGGGGGACTCAGGAAGCCTGTTCTCGCGATCCACTCAAATGAGGGATTGGGCGTTGGACACTTTCATCAGCAATTATACCATCAATTGTGCAATAGCATGTAAAAACTAATGTCTTAACAGGCTTTAAATCTAAGGATTATCCCTGCAATTTGGGAACTCATACAATATATCCATAATAGTGAAAAGTAAAAAAACACTTACTGTTCTCCGGGACCTCTGAGAAATATCGCTTGAATTGAGCGAGAAGATGGCACCTCTGGCGCCAACGTACAGAATCCCATTTTCATCCTCCAGGAGTAAAGTGCTGTAATTCTTCACATTATCGCTAAACCATTTTGCATCAGAAAGTTCTGCGGAAGAATAAAATGCAGATATTAATAATAAGATTCTATTAAATCTTATGTGGTTACAATGCAGGGTATTATAGAAAGTAGAAAAAAATGTATTACATGGTGTAGTATCTCACAAAATATTACATTTAGATGGGGCTGTCCGGTGAATAGAAGCTTATCCCCTGGATAGGTGGTCACCTATAGCTGGATCCCCCACCAATAGACAGAACATGGCACCATTGTCCCTGGTAGAATGGAGTGGTCATGGGCATGCTGGATCGGCGCTCCATTCATTCTCTATTGGAATGCTGAGCACTGCGTTCAGCTTTATCCAGTAGCCCCATATAGAAAATGAATGGAGCGATGTTCGCGTACTGCCGCTACATCCTAATGGGGAAATAAGGTACCCCATTCGTCAGATAAGTGTGGGACCCATTCAATAAGTAATAACTACTTTTCACTGGAAACCCCTTTACAGAACAGCAAATTATAAAACAGGTGTATATGTACATAATGGGATAAGAAATGCTTTCAAGATGAAATACATTCATACAACTTTAGCTCCCAGGTCAGTCTAGTTAGAACATACGTAGCCCGTGGTATTTTAAAAGTTAGACGAACTTGTATTACCAGTTGTCAGCTCATTAAAATGTGTCATGGTTCAAATACAAACCCTAAAAAAAACCTTTAAAATAGCTGTGCCCTTATCTTACAGTGCCTTGTACTACAAATTTTAGAAATCTTTGTTCCACCTTAAACCTGAACGTCTGTTCGGCAAACAGGTTTCTTATTTAATCAGATATTTCCTTTCAGTGGTGAATAAAAGAGTCAACTAAGTATTTCAGGCGATTTATTCCATAAAGATTAAATCGATTTCATCAGTCTGTCCACATGCATTAGACAGTTGTCAGAAGAACGCTTGTTTGGCTGACGGTCATCTCGCCCTACACACACTATTAGACTTACGGTATGTTGGTGGAACCTATCAATATCGATGGGTTTGGCCGATGGTCTAATGTATATGGGGAATGTCGGGAGATGGGATATCCATCACCAGAAGAGATATGCTTGGTTGCATATCTCTTCTAGCGACTGATGTCACAACTACTAATGTACAGCACCATGGAACCGATGGTGCTATATAAACAAATAACTACACTCTCTCTAGATTCCTACTTTTTATATATTAATTAGGGTTGAGAGTTGGGACCCTATCCGTGCACCACAAGATTGGTGGAGTGCTGTATGTCTACTCTATGATGGTCTGGAGAGATGCTGATCAGGCATGGCAGACTGTGGAACGCCGAACGCATTGTTCTCCCTGAGACATGCTGCCAGCCGATGCGTCAGTTGGCGGTTTTCTCATAGAGAAAACAGCAGCACTTGGCCAAACGAGCACTCGTGTTTTTGGAGGAATCAGGTTAGATGGCTGTCGGACAATCAATGGCCAACAGCCATCTAATGTTTATGGCCAGGTCTTGACCCTGTTCGCACTATGTTCAAGCCACACATTCATGACTTGATTGGGTGTTCTGGATGAACCCTTGAAAAATGAAATTTGTACTTGCTCTGACAGAAAAAAATATACTATAATTATCCAGCAGTGTCAGTCTTTTTAAGGCTACGTTCACACGTTCAGTATTTTACATCAGTATTTGTAAGCCAAAACCAGGAGTGGGTGATAAATACAGAAGTGGCGACATGTTTCTATCCTATGTTTCCTCTGATTGTTCCACTCCTGGTTTTGGCTTACAAATACTGATGTAAAATACTGACCAAATACTCAACGCATGACCATGGCCTTTTAGGTGGACACAACAGCCTGATAAACTACCGGAGTCAGCCTAAAAAGACAGACACCGCCAGAAAGGGGGCCAGACTGAGTACAAAGTGACTCAATGAAAGGTTCCGATGGGGACACAACCTAATACCGTTTTTTTAAAAGGGAGATCAGGCAGAATCCCTGAGAGCCTTGACCATGTGGCTCTAACATAATGAGAACAGGACGTGACATACACGCCGGCTTCAGCCGAGCACACGTGTTCTCGTTATGAAGAAGGAAGTATGGTAAACTGTTGCTGGGCCAGACAACTCGGACTGCAAAATCTCCAATCCTTGTCTCCCCTTCCGGCCCCAAAATAATTCTTTCGGCAGACACTCAAACAAAACAAATGGTCAGCCAATCCCAATGAACAAGGACATGCCAGTAGCCATTGATTAAAAGCTCGTGAAGTACCAACCATGTGGCAAATAGTAAGACATATTTGTCTTCTCTGCTCTAGAAATAGGAATCCAAGGATAAATTCACCCTCATTAGATTTGTGGGAGAAATATCAACTATCTCATTCCTCTTAGCAGAGCTTGTAGAAATAACTCTGACCCTTTTCCTTTGTAGAAATAACTCTGACCCTTTTCCTTTGTAGAAATAACTCTGACCCTTTTCCTTTGTAGAAATAACTCTGACCCTTTTCCTTGATTAAACAGATTTTCAGTTATATACAATTTCTGAGAGATATCGGCCTTCCTTGAAAATTAACTTAAAGGCAATCTGTCAGCAGGTTTTTTCTATGTAATATGAACACAGCATGAGGTAGGGTTTAAAAAATTATTTTAACCATGTCACTTTCAAGCTGTGTGCTGCTTACTTACAATGAAGGTTTTATCACTTGGTGATGAGCCGGCACACACTTACTAGCTCGACTCCACCCTTCCTGTGATAAGCAGCTCACTGTCTGTAGACAATGTCCATACAGAGCCTGGTGTGGCCAAGGTTAGCTTTCTGAGCTCTGCTACACCTAAAAACTCAAACTGTGTCATAACAGTCAAACTACGGTAAGTGACACATCACTCAATTCACAGTCTCTTTGCCTACATCATGCAACTTTCAGATGAGGTAGCAAAAACCTGGTAACAGATTCCCTTTAAAGGGGCTGCGAGGGTATTTAAGATTGATGACCTATAATTGGTGCATGTTGGACACCTGGTTCCCCACCGATTAACTGTTATTAGTTCTAGTAGGAAGTGGAAATGAACAATAAATAGTACAGATTCATTAAAAAAAAAAACAACTTGGATTTTATGGCAAACAGATTGCAAGAAATCTGAAAAATTGCTACAGACTAAGGATTTTGTATTATGTATTAGAAATTTTGAATGCATCCTACAGAAATGTTCTACGTAATTTATAAAAAAACAAAAAAAAACACTAATAGATTTTCAAAGGGGTTTTCAGTAAATTTAACACATTTTCTTAATATCAGCCAATGTGATAACCTAATGAAATGACCCTAACTCGCCGATCAAATCCCTGGATATTGCAGCACTGCTGTTTCCTAGGCCTGCAACAATGGTTGCTAAGCAACAAGCAACAGCCTCTACTGACAAGCAGCCAGAGGGAGACGAGCGCTGCGCTTTACACTGCCTGCCTGTCGCCATGGCATGGCCTCGGGACACAAGGGGGTTCATGCATTCCGCTCATCTGCTGACTCAGTCTTCAGAGCCTCTGGAGGGAATACAAAGTAATAGCTTAAGGCCGCTTTCTCCACAATGCAACCTCCCCTCCTGACAGACACGTCCGGGTTAATCAAGCAAACCATATCGGCAATGCAATGAGAAAATGTGAGCGTCATGTAGTAGAACATTCCTTTAATCTGGCATCCAATGGTTTAAGGCTAATACTCTACTGATCGTTCCCTATACAGAACAGAAATATTCTAAAAATTCATGGAAACAGAATATTGAGTAAGGCCATATTCACACGTACGTCAGAGTGACCGATACAACGGACACGGATACAGTGGGGACAAGAAAAATAGAGCCTGGAAATATGACAAAATCTACGATGGAAGGGTTTAAGGACTCAGATGTGAACAGAGCCTTACTCAAGGAGTTTTCTCAACCACTAAAAGGGGTAAAATGGTAAACTTTGCAATGTACCTCGGTTTAAAAATCCTCTGTAATAAACTCTATAGTCTACAGATTGTTGTCTAGGTTACCCAACTACCTCTACAGTTTCAGGAGGTAGCCAGTTTCCTAGGCAATGACAGAAGACATGCAAGCTCTTGGTTATACAGCTTGCTCTGAAGCTGGCTACATGGCTCAATCTGAGAGTTGCTGCACTCCTCCATCGCTGCAGCGGCAACGCTGCCTCTAGTGGCAGCATCTGAGACCGCGCAGTTTGGACCCGAGGTGCTGTCCTGTCCTGATCCAAACAGTCATTAAAAGTATTTTGTCTGATGACACCCCCTTCAACTGGAACAATTGGAAAAATGATTCTCTGGAAAACATAAGGTGAGCACTACCTATGCCATGCCTTGCACAGTCCAAAGCAATGTGATGATGAACAATGCTTTCTCCAGCATGAGTCAGCACCATGTCAGAAGCCAAAAAGTGATAGCCAAGTGGCTCGGTGAGCAAAACACTGACATATTGAAGAAAACAAAAGAAAAAAAACAAACGTCAGCTCACCGGGTAGAAAAAAATATCTCAAAGTAGGGTGCGGTGCACGGCAGCCTCAAGCCAGTTCCCGAGTTTATGACGCATGAGAAAGGAGAAAAAATGCCGGCAACTGCAAAATTAAGTAAATTAAAACATCACATGTATTATAGTAAATACAAATCCAAAGGGGAGAATAAAAATACGGTACTTACACAAGATAAGACACCGGGTCTTTGCGTTACGAGATGAATATCTTAATCTTAGTAATTTTGAAACGCGTAGACCCGGTGTTTCATCTTTTGTATGCATTTGTTTGTATTCTCCCCTTTGGATTTCTAAGTACTATAATAAATGTGATGTTTTAAATTTACTTATTTTTGCAGTTTGCTTGCAATTTTTTCTCATTTCTCATTGAAATGTTGGGTACATGTCCAGGAAACTCTCCAGATCTCAATCCCGGTGGTCAATCCTGAAAACAGAGGGTGGACAAAGGCAAACACAGAAAGCGTGATCAACTCCAAGCACTGATTAGACACGAATGGGTCAGCAGTCCCAGAAAATGATATCCATCTGCCAGGTCGAATTAGGCTACTTTCACACTAGCATTAACTGCAATCCGTCACAATGCGTTGTTTTGCAGAAAAAACGCATCCTGCAAAAGTGCTTACAGGATGCGATTTTTCTCCATTGGCTAACATTACACGTCGCAACCGTCGTGCGACGGTTGCGCCGTTTTGTGGCGGACCGTCGGCACCAAAAAATGCTACATGTAACGTTTTTTGCCACCGACGGTCCGCTTTTTCCGACCGCGCATGCGCGGCCGGAACTCCGCCCCCACCTCCCCGCACTTCCCCACACCTCACAATGGGGCGGCGGATGCGCTGGAAAAATGCATCCGCTGCCCCCGTTGTGCGGCGCAGAGAACGCGAGCGTCGGTAACCTCGGCCCGACGCACTGCGACGGACCGAGCCCGACGCTAGTGTGAAAGTAGCCTTACAGAAGTTTTGAAAAATTAAGGAACAGCATTGTAAATATTGAGTATTTGCATAAATTTGATGTATTTACCAATAAAAGTTCAAAAACTTATGAAATGCCGATAATTGTATTTTAGTAACCGGAGAAATATCGACTAAAAGCTCTAAAAACGCCGAAACAGCAAACTTTGTGAAAACCAAATTCTGAGTCAGTCTCTAAACTTTTGGAAACAGATCTACAGATCGGAGCAGTCAGACAACTCACTGATGGACTTTACTGCTAACTTTCTCTACAGCAGACCCTGAACTGTGATACATCGTAGCTTCAAAAGCCGAATACTACCGCAAAAATGCATGGATTTCAAAAACAAATTTTTTTAAAAAAAAGTAACGAACGCTTCCAAAATGGCCTATATCCTTTGAATAATCAATGAGTCGTTCTACAAAGTTATAGTAGCATATCTCGGGTTAGCACTTTATAACATGAACTATTATTCCAGATCATTTAATAATAAGGTCCTACTCATAAGAATGGATTTGACTACATATGTAGACCCCGAACAGCCACAAACCATGGCCAACAAGTCCATGGATTCTTGATCATTGGCCTGATTACACATACGATCAGTCCGCTTGCATATGGGATTGTTTATGTTGGCCATTAAAAATCAAACAGAATGATTTCCATATATTTCGCCTTGACCCATCTAAAATGTTATTCAAAACGAACATCTATCGATTTACTTTGTCATTTACCGGTTCTCATTATGAGCAGAGATTTTCCTGCGTAAACCTGTCTTTAATGAAGCGGAGCGCCAATACCTCACACAAATATGGTGTTATTTTTTACGAAGAAAGCATTCAAGTCTAATTCTGTACAACCCCTTTAATGAAGCCATGAAAAGCGATTACGTTATAGGAACCAAACAGGCAGAGAAGCAATGTGCACGAGCCTGAATAGAACCTCGCAGATCGCAAGGAAGATTTATGGCTGTAAGACAAAACAATTATGATAATGTAAACACACTGAAGCAGGGTGCGTTATAGATTCATGAGAATTTATTTCTCATTACCTCTGTAATCCACTGGAGTGTACTTGGACGGGAGCGAAATAAGCAGAGATTACTCCAGAAACCATTCCAACTGATGGCACTGGAGTATTCTTATTGGAGGAAACAGCAGTGGGGGTTGGTAAATGCCCCTTAATTCACTTAACTAATTGGCACAAAACTGACCAGCACATCCCTACTAGTGTGAATAGGTGGCAGCTAACATAACACTTGTAAGAAAATACAAAGCTGCATTCTGGATTGTTTTGAATGGTTCATCTAGAAAACTGGAACGGCATTACTGCCATAGAACATTGGTTAAGTGCTATATTATGTACATGTGAAATTGTGAAAAATTGGAAATGCAAAATTTGCTATAGGAAAATTTACAGTTGGGCTCATATACATTGGCCAATCTATGTGCTACTGCGCAGGCGACGCCATAATGGAGGATGACTTTTTTTTCTTCAGTATGTACAGATATACATTATGTAAACTAGGGGGCAGGTCAGTGAGGGATCAGTGACCCGTCAGCTGTCTGCATTATGAATACCTAATCAGAGCACCACATGCAGACCCCCACAGGCCGCCCCGGGGCACGACCATACCATTAACTCAAAACTGAAAATAAAGATCAGACAACAACCACAAGGCAGATTTCATCAACAGGTATCATTGTAATCAGTATAACGGCACCGACCTGACACTTAACTGAGCACAATCCTGCTGGCAGGTTCCCTTTAAGAAACCCCTAAACACAATGGCTGGCCAGTGAAGAGTTTCAAGTGACTTTTCTCGAAGGTTAATGGGGACTTTTCCACAGCAGATCAGAATGTGAGACCCAATGCATAAAATGAGTGCAGACAACCTGTTCAGCAACGCGATAGATCCAATAGGAACTCAGTAACACACAGATACAATAACATTATAATAACTTCAGAGTCCAGATGAGAGGATTGTATCCTCTGCTGCCGGGGATTGGGTAGGCAGAATAAATCACTAGGCAATATTAAACTTTAACTTATGTCATCACTCGTCTTAATCTGCAATTCAAGGATCAAAGGCCGAACAGTAACAGGCACATCATAGGTTTTCTTGCGCACGCCCTATCCACTGACATATTATCTCCAAGATAGTAAGCACACTAGTATCAAATCTTCATCCACGGCAAAGGCTGGACACACTCCCCGAAGAGTGGAGGAATAACTTCAATGGAGTGTGTCAGCACAAAATGACTATTCAAACCTAGCACAGCTGCTCGGTGCACCCTTTACAGTGGCCAAACAGTTCAGTACACTTTTGATTGACAGCCATTGTTTTACGGAAGCCAGAAAAGAGTGGAGAAGGAAGGGTGCACAAAAAAAGTTAGGCCAAACCAAAGTTCACTGAGCGCCTACGCTTGGTTTGAACAGTCATTTTGTGTTGACAGACCCCCTTTAAAAACTGCAAGAATAAGAGACCACAAGTCATTTATCCAAAAAGTGTGACATACAGAATTCTCTTTTGCCTTTGTCGCCCATATATTCATAATAAATATTAGGCTAAATTCACCGGACCAGGTGACCGCGTAATCCCCTTCCTAATAACTAGGAACTGCGGAATGTTGGCGCTTTATCAATAAAATTATTATTATAAAATATTTATTACTAGTCTCCTAGTCCATAATAAACCTTATGTTCTGACCATTTTTATGTGCAACCGATGTATAGGTGGAAAAGAAAAACGTCAGGAATATACTACTAAATCAAGTCATCTCCACCCCAAAATACCGCAATGGCGGATCCCCATAACATCCTTTCCTTATGTCTTAAGAACAATGCCTTTATTACTGCCATGACTTACTGTGCTCCGAAAACCACAAGAGAACAATCAAGATTAAGATCTCTAGTCCGCTGCACTTGTTCCTACTAATCACCAGGGAACTACGGTCTGTGAGAAGACTCCTGCACTCGGAGAAGCAGGACGAGCGGATGCCAGATATTCCCCGAGTGCATATCAAAAAATTAGGTCAACTACTAGGTCAGAACAATGAAGCGCTCGCTCGCTGAAACAGTTTATATTAATAGGATCGTTTTCATTTAATAGGTTTTTTTTTTTGAGAGATCAAGATCAAATTAAGGACCTACTTTGAGTCGTCAATTATTTTAAGGTTAACATCTTATTGTAAAAATATAAAAGGATCCCACAAATGGCCCCTTAGAGAAAACACATGCCAATCTGTACACAACTTGTGCTTTCTTCATCGTGTCCAGTTACACAAGACATAATGGAGGGGGGTCATAAAATACCAGGACCACCACCAATCATACCAATCTTAAAAGACCTGTTTCAGTAACTTTGTCTTTATATTCTTAGAACTGGAGAAACAAATGGCATATTCTGCACTACCGGAGAAAAAAAAATGAAGGATGCCAATCAGGGCTGTGGAGTCGGTAAACCAAACCTCCGACTCAGAATCCTCATTTTCCATAACACCGACTTCAACTCCATGACTCCGACTTGAGTTGGTAAGCCTAACCTCCACCTCCAACTCCTCAATTCCCATGACTCCCACTCAGACTCCACCAAAATGGGCTCCGACTCCACAGCCCTGATACCAATCCAATTTTAGGTGGTTTTATTCGTCAACGTTTTTCGAAGTATAGGACTTCCTCATCAGGACAAAACCATGATCATGATCGTACAACAAGCTGATACTATAAAGTATCCTTTTGCTTAGCACTTGGAAAGTAAAGGGGATGTCCTAAGCGCAAAATTTAGTTACTGATCCCTGGAACCCCTGTGTTAACAGGTTACTAAGTCCCCTGGGTGAATGGACCACTGGTCGCACATGCATGAGTCCCCTGTTCTAGCGATAGATGAGGGTCTCAGTAGTTGGACTCTTCACCTATCCTGACTCCCCCATACATAGGAACGTTCTGAGCGTTCTCTGATTAACAGGGATGATACTCACAGTGGGTTATCTCCCTGTAAAACAAAAGAACATTGTGTAGGTGGTGAATCGCTGACCTCCATACATAGATGGGCATCCATCCCATCAAAATCGGCCGGTGTATGGACGCATTAGAGTTTGTCTGGTCTAAAACTATGAGTCTGCAGTCACTCTATGTATCAGCAGACTTGTGAATCCTCACATCACACACACTGCACACTGTGAGGATTCTCCGGTGCAGGGAGAGGAGGGGTGTGACCGCAAGTATGGGATTGCATATATGTGGTCACATGCCAACTAGACTGTATCCAGCTAGCTCGATGCAAGTGTATTAAGCAAGGCTGGATACAGTCTAGTTGGAATATAGCGGGAGTATGTATATCACATACTTGCAGTCACACGATCCGCCTGCTCCCAACACCAGCCAATCTGCGCACTGCACACAATCTGAGGATTCACAAGTGCAGTTTTAAACTGGACAACCCCTTGAAGGCTTAAATAGGCCAAACCTTCAGATTTAGTCACCCATTATAACATATTTGGGAACCCTCAGACTTTCTACCAACATAGGATTTTGGAGGTAAACCTTTTGTTCCCAAGTGTTTGACAACGGTTACTCCCTTCTCACCTGATAAGCAGGTCATCCATGTATTTTATGGACAGACCTAAATCGATATGTCTGCAAAGACCATTTAATAATCTTGGAAAACTAGATGATTTCAGATGTCTCAAGAACCAGACCTGCATCAGTCAGCTCCCTGGCAGACTTCAAATGAAAGGGGGTGTTGATTAAACATCCCCTTTAAGTAAACACATCATACATACCGGTAAATCTTTCAGTACTGGATGTCTAAGAATCTGTTTTGAAATATCATTGCATCAGTTGGGGTAAATTATTTTCTTCTGTTGTACGGAGCCTCATTACTCCTCAGCCTCTGAGTGTCCGGCCTAATAGGAGCAATTTATTAATTGTTGCTGCTTTGTTCCCCTGTGCGGATCCCTTGGCTGCGGACCAGATATACCACAATCAGAGTAGTCGACTCTATATATTACCATTAGACAGAAGCTTCCTATTCTTGCTCTAAGAAACGTTTGACCTTGGTTCAAACAATATCTCTTCTGCTATTAAACACATTAGTGCACACGACACAGCAGTATTGTACGGCAGAGGAGGCTTTTGTCTCACAATATATAGGATTTGAGGGATACTATAGAAACTCGAAAATGTAGAAAAAGCACCAGTCAATAAAAGGCTAAAAGCAAAGCGCCATCCAACTGATTCCCTTCCAGCAGGCTCTTGTCACATGGAAATGTGACAGCATTTTAACGGTAACGTACCTAGAGGGCCCCTGCGGTAGAGCGGTGTCACAGGAGGCAGGGCTGCAGCTACTGGTGGCCGGCGGAGGAAGGAGCGGAGCGATGCAGCAAAGCCTGGATCTCAGAAGGTGTCAGCGACGGTGAGCGGAGTCCATTTTCACGATCATGTCCCTACGGCGGGCTTCGAGAAAATGGCCCTGATGCAAGATACCTTATCCTGATATACATATCCCTCCCATCCTGGTATATGTCCCCATTCTGCCACTGTTCTTTAGTGCATAGAAAAAAAAAAAAAAAAAAAAAGAAGAGTGAGAGAGAGTCGCTGTGTGCTTTTTTCGCAGGACAAAAAAAGTTTCTCTGGACATTTTCTCCGGCCGCTGGAAACGACTATTTGGACGGATCCGGAAAAAAAAAACGGATGAAACATCTGGCAATCAGGCGCTAATACAACTCTGAGAAAAAAACGGATCCGTTTTTTTCAAAACTTGCCAGATTGTGCCTGAAACCTGATGTGTGAAAGTAGCCTAAAAAGTGTACCCATTATAGTCTATGCAGTTGTTTACTTGCCTGCTTGTTGTGCCTCGTATGTGAACAAATAAAATCATTTTCTCCTGTCCGTTTTTGATTCGAGTTACAGATCATAAGTATCCATACAAGTCTATTAGTCCGTGAAAAATCAGATTGCACACATTGCTGACCACGTACAATTTCTGCTTTATGACATTGCAATAACTAGAAGGTTTATAAATTCATGTGATTTTTTTTTCATACGAGAAAAATCACTAATGAAAAAACAGAACACACTGATCGAACACTGATAAAAATCAGATCCAAAACACTAATCAAAGTCAGACCATTTTTGTGCAGGAGAACAAATTACTGAAGCCTGAATAAGGCCTAAATCAGAGAAACAGATTTAAAAAAAAACAACAAAAAAAACAAACAAAAACACGTTCTTTGTGCCCCTTTATATTAGTCACTCTTGTCTGACCCTTGGACAACTGGCTGCAGCAGGAGCTTCTCCCTCTGCACGGTTTACAGTAGGACACTGCAGACTGTCCAAGAATGTACCGACAAAGTAACATTCCTGCAAAATCTTATGTTTGTGTGCAAAATACTAATAGAAATTCTACTACGTTTTGCAGTCTGAGTTTGTACACGCAAAATCTCCCTTCACTGGAGTCCACTCACATTTTCAATATTACCTACACAGACCCAGGAAAATATCTTTACATTGAAATCAAAATGGCTAAAAACTAAAAAAGCACTTTAAGAAAGTGCACTAAAAACACAACATTTTCACTCTAGTTTTCAAGTAATTGACTTAATTTTTCATGCAGAAAAACACACACAAAAAAGCTAGGCATGAACATCCTAATGGGGTTTTTTCAAAACAGTTTTCACATGAGATACAAAAATATCCAGGTGGATTTTTGGCAGCAACCTGGTGAACCATTTGCTGCAGAAATTCTGCACAAAAAACTCAAGCCCCTAATCCTTATACGGATCAGCTGCACATCTCCAGCAGAAATCCAAGTATAAGATGTGGGTCGGATTTGCATTACAGTATTGAAATACATTTTTACAACAGTCTAACAATAAACCAAAAGAGACACACCATGGATATAAAATAAGTACTATAGCATTTCTTAAAAGGGGTTCTCTGGGAATTTAACAAAATAAATAACTACAGGAAATGCTATTATAGAAAAAAAAATCCTAAATACATTTAATTAGTAAATCACAAATGTTTTGCATAGATAAGTAATCACTTACTAATTAAAATGGCTGAAGCCTTGATTCACTGATAGAAACAGATCCTAGACTTTTAGGACAGGTGCCCGCGAGCATGAGCAATAGGAGGATCTACTGCTGTGACCTGGAGAGATTTGTATTGTTATTCAGAAACACAGGGCACACAGAAGTGTGAGCAGCCTCTCCTTACTTCAGCACCTCTGGAATCTCCATTATTAGATCAGATAGACAGGGTGGTCAGCAGTGGAAGCAGCCTCTTCTTACTTCAGCACCTCTGAAATCTCCATTATTAGATCAGATAGACAGTGTAGTCAGCAGTGGAAGCAGCCTCTCCTTACTGCAGCACCTCTGGAATCTCCATTATTAGATCAGATAGACAGGGTGGTCAGCAGTGTGAGCAGCCTCTTACATCTGCACCTTTTGTATCTCCAGAGAGCAGATATGGTGGTCAGCAGTATGAACAGCTTCTTCATACCTCAGCACCTCTGATATCTCCAGTATTAGATCAGATAGACAGTGTGGACAGCAGCCTCCTCTTACCTCAGCACCTCTGGAATCTCCAGTATTGGATCAGATAGACAGGGTGGTCAGAAGTGTGAGCAGCCTCTCCTTACCTCAGAACTGCTGGTATCTCAAGTATTAGATCAGGTAAACATGGTGGACAGCAGTGTGAGCAGCTCTTCTTACCTCAGCACCTCTGGTATCTCCAGTATTAGATCAGGTAGGGTGGACAGCAGTGTGAGCAGCCTCTCCTCACCAGCCCTGGTATCTCCAGTATTAGATCATATGGACAGGGTGGACAGCAGTGTGAGCAGCCTCTTCTTACCTCAGCACCTCTGGTATCTCCAGTATTAGATCAGATAGACCGGGTGGTCAGCAGTGTGAGCAGCCTCTTCTTACCTCAGCACCTCCTGGTATCTCCAGTATTAGCTCAGATAGACCGGGTGGTCAGCAGCGTGAACAGCCTCTTCTTACCTCAGCACTGCTGGTATCTCCAGTATTATATCAGAGAGAGAAGGTGGACAGCAGGGTGAGCAGCCTCTTCTTACCTCAGCACCTCTGGTGTCTCCAGTATTAGATCAGATAGACAGTGTGGACAGCAGCCTCTTACCTCACCACCTCTGGAATCTCCATTATTAGATCAGAGAGAGAAGGTGGACAGCAGTGTGAGCAGCCTCTTACCTTAACACCTCTGTTATAAACAGTATTATTAGTGGAGCCATCTTCCTACATATGAAGGAGGGTGGAGCTTCCCACTGCACATGCTCACAGGCCCCTGTTCTAGCATTCTAGGACAGGTTTCGTTCGGGGAAACAAGGTGACGGCCATTTTATATTTCTTGTGATTATCTCCCTAGACAAAACAAATTGTGATTTGCTAATTAAAATGTATTTAGGAGTTTGTTTATAATGACATTTCCTTTAATTACAGACTTTTTTTTTCTATTCCCAGAGAACCCCTTTAAGTCTAGAATCAAAAGTACTTGAGGAATTTGACTGTTATAAATGTCCTCACTAACCCACAGACATTCTGCCTCGCTAGTTTTCAGCAAAGTATAATAATAATAATAATAATAATAATAATTGAAATTCCCATATTCCTATTGCTAATATTAGTACCATTTTGTTACATTTTGGGGGTTTTCGACTATCGGAATAGCGAGACGAATATCTACGGTAATTAAAAATGACATGAATGATGAATATACATTCATAAGCTAGAACATACACGCCAAGGCAACAAAAGACTTGATTTAGCTACATCATGCCTCCTTCTGCCTTAAACACCATGGTGAAGGACGTGTCCTACATGTATACAGATCGCAGCAATATGGTGCATACGATGAGGACGGCTGTATTGTCTACTGCATAACAACATCTCTGTCCTGCATTCTCCTATATTAAATTGAAATTAGAAAGAATAAAGCTGATAATAGGAGGTATAAATACAATATAAATAATGCATGGTCCTCTGGGCCACACTAACAACAGCACCTACAATTTCTGCTGTACTGATGGGAGCGTGATATTAAATGCCAAGTGACATGCATTCTCTGACGGTTAATGCCATTTAAAACTGTTTTGTGTCTATTATCCCATCAGAGCGTTACTACAAGAAGGCGCTCGGGGACACGTTCTAGTTGTCAGAAAGACACATGAAGGTCAAGCATGAATAACCTGCGGAGTAAACATCCCCTACAAAGCTCTACAGGCAAAGTTCATGGTAAAGCAGTGCTTCGATTTCTAGTGTCATCTCCTGCCACCAAATTCTTCCAATTCATTTTACAAAAATCCTGCTTTCACAACCAGTGTTGGGCTCCTTACACCCACCAGAAAAAGTGGTTATGAATTGCCAAACTCCTTTTATTATTACACATACACAAGCTCATATAATAAGCTAGCGGATCAAGCCATAAAAAAAATAGACTATAGTGGTATGTGATTTGATTACATCAAAAGCCAGAGAGGAGTATGGCTACCTTTCGGTGGAAATTGTGATATCAATAGACTGGCAGGGGATTTATAAGATAAGAAATTGTTCCTCTATTTCTAATTTGATATAATTACTTTTAACCTAATTTTGGCCAAGAAAAATCTGTTTAAAGAAGACCCATCACCAAGACAAAAGTGTCCTGTTTTTGCTCTTATTTTATTCTCGCTGCTCACCTAAGTATTCTGCTTACTTTTTTCCGTACAGTTCCAGAGATATGGGTCTTTTTATTTAGTGTTAATTGTCATAGTGTGTTCCTTGGGGGCGTGGCTCACAGATTATTATGCAGAGCAGCCTTAATATATGCCCCCAAAGAATATGAATTACACCCCTGAGGTAGAGACAATAAAACTAAAGTACTAGGTAAAATGGCCCATATCTCTGAAGACATAGATAAAAAAAAAAAAATAACCAAATACTTTTTGTAGAGCAGCGGGAATTAAACAAGAGCAAAAACTGTGCACTTATGACCTCATGACAATTCTTCTTTAAATAATTTCCTACCATGATTATTAGGGTAGGTTCACACAAGCATATAACAAAAAAATTTGTATGCTAAAATATTAAGGTATATGCATGAGTGCTTCCCTCTAATAAAGTTAAATGAGCTTGATACATATGCACTCGCTGCCACCGTGAGTAAAAGCTACGAGTAAAGAAAGATGTTTATGCGCTGCAATTAACTGACGCGGATAGGATGCTAGCTTAGCTTCTAGATCTCCAAACTCCAAACAGGCTTTCCACAAATGCTTGGTGCTCCTTGCGAACAAGGAGATGAGGCGGACTGGACTTAACATGGATCCATCCCAGGTAATGAATCAGCTGCTTTAGATAATCCTCCACAGACGAAGACAGCATGGCGGCCCGTCACATTTGTCTTTTCGCCATATTCACAGCTTTTTCAGCGCCGCTCTGGTCCCCCCACGACATCTTGTGACAATAATGGATGCACCAAAATAAAAAAAATCTACTTTTGAAAAATCTACTTTTGAACTTTGCTACAAATTTCTCCTGAGTGCCAAGTATATTTCTTACTACATTTACGGGTTGGATCCCCAACTTGAGCACCTCCCTAAAGTCCTTGAGTGCCGTGGTCACCACTTTCCATCTTGTGACAATAGCTTCCGAGTGGCCGGAAGTCAGAAGCTACGTCACACGCTCTCAGTATAAGTCTGAGAGCCAGAGCGAGGCGCTCATAGACTTGTATTGAAAAGTGACCTCCGTGCCACTCCATGAAACACTACAGCTGTGAGCAGGTCACTTTTCGCCGAAGACCGAAGCTGGAAATGGATGAAGGCGGAGGCAGGTGAGTATAAGACGGGGCGGGGGAATCATATTTAAAGTGCTGGAGTGGTTCTTTAAACTACTTGAATGGAAGCTGATCAATGGTGGTCTACTGGCCAGGAACAGCCTCTCTAAATGCAGCTTTAGTTGTCCACAGTGTCAGATGGGTGCCTTTTTTTTACATTATTGTGTTGTACTAGTGAGACAAGGAATATACGCATTTGTTATCCGACCATGTTTTTCACACTGTTGCGCTTGATCTCTCAGGATTTTATGTTCATGCTCGTAACTAGTAATGTTGACAGAAGTTTATTATCCAGGTTGCGGACTGAAATGTTGATCTCCATATAACACCACACCTTCTAGACACTCTCACGATGTTTACCTTTCCCACATCCTTACCCTGTTGTCTATATAGTCACCCCACATCGATGGCACTATTTAAACAAAGTTTATGCATCTCCTATTGAAACCATGTAACCAGCAGTGACCACAGCGATTTCGCTGTATCAGTAACCATCATAGATACTTCAGGAACAATGTTTAGAGGAATTGTAGACCAGCCAATAAAACCTCCACCGTTAATCTCCCGATACACAATTGGATGGTTTTTGGTGGAACAATGCTTCGGCCGATCGCTCACTGCCAGCCATCTTTATCATCTCCTCCACACACAGGAGTGCTCATTGACCATTCCTGTACTCTCTTTGAGAAAGCCTCCGACAGACATCTTCGGCAGTGGCTTATCATCGGGGAGAACAAAGTGATCAGCAGTCCAAAATCGGGCATGCCCTCTCTATATCTACCCCGACAATCAGTTGGCCGACACCCCATACACAGTGTATTGGCATGAACGCCGATCCAAATTTAGTGTGTATGGGGGAACTTTACCAGAAATCTGGAAGTGCCTTTAAAATATTCATTTTTGTCATCTATGAAAAGAATGTTAAGATTTGCAGTATCACAGGATTGTTCAACACATACAGATTATAAAATTAAAATGTCTTTGGCAATTCACATCTTTATCTCCTAATTATTAAAATGGAGGCATGCCTACGAAAAGGTGTCCACCACTCTATTTCCAATATTGGAGTAGCCAAATGATTGTCCGACCGACAGTTATCTTCCCCAAACGTACAGGCGGACCTGTGTTCTCTATGAGAGACCGCAGCTAGGCTCCTCTGCCAGCGGCTTATCTTACAGAGAACAAAAGGATATCTGCAATTCCAACTAATTCCTTGTTTTCCGTTGACTGGTAATGTCGGGGAAGAGTTGGGAGGCCCCCCCAAAAAAAAACAGATTGTTGGCCTACCCTGCTGATATCTGTGGGTTTTGAAAAACTTTAGTCTGATGTGTTTGGAGGCTTTAAACTTCCTTTTTCTTATCCAAAAGCAGCTTAAAAGGGAGCTTGTCAGCAGGATTTCATCCCCACAAACTAGTTCTATGTACATGTAGCACTTTCAAAAACAAGTCCAGCAATACCTTTACATGGCAAGTCCATTCTTCCATTAGAGAGAAATCAGCAGTTGAATTGATATGCAAATATGGCTGAAGAACTATTTGTAGGTCTGAAGTCTCTGTCACTCCAGCTCTATTCCCCGCCCAACAGGGAGGAGGTGACGCTGGGCAGGAAATAGGGCTGGAGTGACGAAGGCTTCAGATCTACAATAGATCTGCCACATTTGCATATCAATTCAAACGCTGATCTCTCAGTAACGGAGGAGTGGACTTCTTATGTAAAGTTATTGCTGAAGTGGTCCTTGCAAAAGTTACATGAGCATATAAATAGTTTGGCGTGTGAAATCCTGCTGCCAAAATCCCTTCAAACATTTTCCTGCCACCAGAAAAAAAAGAAAACCTGTTTTTATGCATAACCATGGACACCTCTTCCTTCCTCCCAATCTGAAATCAGGAGTGGAGAGATGATGCTGCACCCCAAGCAAGAGAGTTGCAGAAACAAGTTGTCAATGACTGGCAGGTATTGTGCACATGTCCTTGTTAACTAGATATGCACAAGTAAAATTCCACCATGAAAAGTAAATTTGAGATGTCAGAGAGACATGATTGGGGAGTATAAACTCCCAGGAATTAATGAGAAGGAATGAATCTGCTGCATGGATTCAAGTCATTCTACAAGAAATATTTCGCTTAGACCTTGTGGGCACGTCACAACCATAGACCAGTTCCATGGTAGGGTTTTCAGAAAGCAAATTCTACTGTTGGCCTTAGAAACTCAGTATGATGCCAATTTGAGGAGTCATTCCACTCACAAATATCAGCCCTGTGGTGGCACCAAGCCATGGCCTTAGTGGTCACATACTGTATTTTACTGGTATCGCCACTGAGAGCTGAACCATGATTAACACGACCAATAGAGTTGGTGCAAATCGTTTTGCATGATCAGGTCTATCGGCCATTTCGGTAATCTGTCAATGTTGGAGAGGAACCCTGAGAATCGCCTCATCCCTGACGGCATCTCCAGCTCCTCAACAGATTAGCTGGCCTGGTGCAACAGCATTAATGCCAGAGTAGCTAATTATAATCATAAATTATTATTTATTTATATAGCACCATTGATTCCATGGTGCTGTACATGAGAAGGGGTTACATCCAAAATTCAAAGATCACTTACAGTAGACATATTGACAATGGTAGACTGGTACAGAGGGAAGAGGACCCTGCCCTTGGGCTTACATTCTACAGGATTATGGGGAAGGAGCCAGTAGGTCGGGGGTTACAGTAGCTCCGTGTTGAGGTGGTAGTGTGGTCATTGTAGGTTATAAGCTTTCTGGAAGAGATGGGTTTTCAGGTTCCGTCTGAAGGATCCGATTGTGATGGATAATCGGACGTGTTGGGGCACAGAATTCCAAATGTTGGGGGATATTCGGGAGAAGCCTTGAAGCTAATCAAAAGAACAGCCACTGATGCCATCAGTTAAGAGGCTATTTGCAGGGCTCCTGTCCAGTGGCCTCAGATTACAAATCGATTTGCACCAATTCTAGCGATCACTGATTGTCTGCAGCAGTCATGTGCTGGCCGCTTGTTGGCAAAGCATCTGCGCAGGCTGCATTTTTTTAATCTATTTGCTGGTGTTTTCTGGTCTCTTATTTTTTTAAATTGGGATAATCCCTTCAATGTTGAGCTGCCAAATAGCTGTATGGCCACAGCATTACGATTCATTCATATATCTTTTTAAAGAAAAATCGAGAAAACTTACTTTCTAATTTTAATCCATAAATTGCATCAACCTCTTTATGGTGCCCTATGCAGAGACCCACTCCTTTTTCCTTGCCCAATATTGCAAGGTAGTCTATTTCTTCATGCACAAAGCTTCACTTTTGGTCTAATGGTCCTTTAACCATACAAATTACATACTGTCTACAATATGGAAGTAAAGAAAAGGTGGATAAGTCCAGACTGAAGTACAAGACAAATATAAAACCTTTTCTATTATCACTGTAAATGTCTAATTTGAAGCCTAAAGTCGATTTAAATGACAATCTGCCTCCGCCATTGTAGAGCCGTCTAATGAGGCAGAATAAGCTGCGTTATTAAAATTGAATTTACAACACTCCTAAATAAAACTGGAGGGGCGACGGAGCAGTAAAGCCACACAGCCGTTGAGATCACTTCTTCCACAAATGGTGAGGATTGAAGGAGCTTTATTTTCCTCCTTCCCTGCCAGCCTGAAATTGTCATTATTACATCTTGATTAAGTTCCCTAAAACTGCTGGAAAGGTTGAAGTTATTGCAAAGCCCATCTCTAAGCAAATTACAAGGTCTCCGCAGCCTTCCTTGCCTTGGCCGGCAGCCAGGAGAACATTACTGCACAACGTGTTGGAAGGTTGGTCTTCTAGGAGATGCTGACCATTCTCGATTTCTACTAAAATACCAAGTCATCTCCCTCCAGCCCCCTCCGATAATGTAATGAGAAGTAGAAAAGAAGATCACTTATCCCAGCGAAGAGTAGATTTGTGTCTTTAATTACCAGAGAAGATGAATAAGACGTTGGCCACCTTTGTGCCAGATATACAATATTCTTTCAATTCCTTTCTCCTTTAACTGCTGCAATTAAAAAGGTTCTTTACAATTCAATTCATTTTTGTATTATCAAAGCTATTACTCATCCGGCATTAGTTATAATTAAAGGGGAAGCACAAAAATAAAGTGTTAATTGATCTAAGAATAAGAAGATCTGCAGCAGCTCACTCTTTCCTACTCCCTTGCATGGACTGACTACAAGTAAAAATATAACAAACCTTAGTTTACTTCTTACATTTTCTCTTAGAAACCAAGACTTATCATTTATTGTTAAATGTTTCACATGTAGTGTGTTCTGCTTAGTGCAGGGCTTTAAGTTGTGGTGCATGACACCGGTATTCAAAGAATATCGCAGGACAGGTGAAGAACGTACGATTCCTGAGGACCCCACCGATCACTGGAATGGGACTCCCGAGCCCCATTTCTTCCTTATCGATGTTGGATATTGATTGGAGCAGCATGTCTATGCATGGATGATCCATCTACATCAGTTAAAAAGACTTTACTTACAGCAGCAGTTTCAACTTTTTATGGGAAATTAGAACAAAATCTTTTGTGCTTCAAGCAAAGCAGACTAATTATAAAGCAGAGAAACTCATTAGATAAGGATAAGCCGACAAGAGTCATTAGAGGCATAAGGGAGAAAAATCTATTTATTTCACTTTAAAATTAAAACGTTGCACAAATTAGTTTCTGGTTTTATTTTGCTAATGATCTGGAAACAAAGGATGAAATGTACACAAACATTTACATATACTACACACATTATATATATATATATATATATATATATATATATATATATATATATATATATATATATATACACACACACACACACACACACATACATACATACACACACACACACACACACACACACTAGATGGTGGCCCGATTCTGACGCATCGGGTATTCTAGAATATGCATGTCCACGTAGTATATTGCCCAGCCACGTAGTATATTGCCCAGCCACGTAGTATATTGCCCAGCCACGTAGTATATTGCCCAGCCACGTAGTATATTGCCCAGCCACGTAGTATATTGCCCAGCCACGTAGTATATTGCCCAGCCACGTAGTATATTGCCCAGTCACGTAGTATATTGCCCAGTCACGTAGTATATTGCCCAGTCACGTAGTATATTGCCCAGCCACATAGTATATTGCACAGCGAAGTAGTATACAGTACAGAGCCACATAGTATATTGCCCAGCCACGTTTGTCACAGGTTAAAAAATAAAAAATAAACATATACTCACCTTTCCGAGGGCCCCAGGGTTCGTCTGAGCGTAGGACCTGTGATGACGTCGCGGTCATGTAGCGGTCACATGACCATGACGTCATGTCAGGTCCTTCTGCCATACCATCTTTGCCACCGCAAGCTGCAACGGAAGATGGCGGGCCGCGCGAGCGGCTCAGCGGACTATAGAGGGTGAGTATAGCAGGTTTTTTTTTTATTATTATTTTTAACATTACATTTTGTACTATTGATGCCGCATAGGCAGCGTCAACATTACAAAGTTGGGGTCACACAGGGTTAATAGCGGCGTTAACGGAGTGCGTTACCCGCGGCATAACGCGGTCCGTTACCGCCGGCATTAACCCTGTGTGAGCGGTGAGCGGAGGGGAGTATGCGGGCGCCGGGCAGTGAGTGCGGGGAGTAAGGAGCGGCCATTTTCTTCCGGACTGTGCGCGTCGCTGATTGGTCACGGCAGCCATGACAGGCAGCTGCCGAGACCAATCAGCGAACGAATAACCGTTACAGACAGACAGACAGAAGGACAGACGGAAGTGACCCTTAGACAATTATATAGTAGATATATATATATATATATATATATATATATACACATACACACACACACACACACATACATACATACATACACACTCAGCTCAGAAACAAAGGAAAAACTTAATACAATGAGAGCTCAACTTGTCCCGTTATGAAGCAACTCCAAGTGTGTGTCACTGTACATATAATTATGCATACATATTTTCATACACGTATAACGTAATTTTTCGGCGGCATAGATAAAAAGTGCCAATACAAGTCTTTGGTTCAGTGAATAACATGGACAGCACATGGAATTGTAATTTATTTATCCAACCGCGAAAAAAACTCATGACACACTGATCCAAAACCTGGACAAAACGGCACCATTTATGTATATGAAAAATACTGACGGATAACACAAAGCAAATAAATTATTAAATAAACAAAACAAAACTGAAATCAAGCATCAAAATTACATCTTATATCCAAAAAGGAGAGGTAGCAATTACAAATGAATTGCACTATGCTCAGAGAAAAGCTTCAAACCCTACATCGCTGGTGTGGACAAATATAGTAAAGCGATCAGTGCTTCTCCTGGGGCCCTCGCAATCAGGGCCAATGCTGCAGGAAAGCATTACCTGCCATATTTACATCAGCTGTGCTGTATAGATGGATGCAATGCACTTTTTCAGGCTGGCTGCCGTGCCTACATTGCTACGGAGCGTACAAGCAATGGTTCAGCCTGGGCTCCAAAAATAACACAACCGGAGATGAAATTTTAAGATACACAGTACTAGTTTATACTTTAAAAAAAAGGGGGGAATGGAGGAACCTAGTTAAGATAGAAAGAATTTCTTTTATTTACTCTTGACAAAAAAACATCTGAGGGGGACATAATTAAACTTGTATAAGTACGTAAATGGCCCACAAAAAAAAAAACAACTCAAGAGCCAAGAGGGCACTCCATTCTCCTGGGAAAAATAAAGGCTCAATCTCCATATGCTTTCAATTTTCATTTCTTTAGAAGATATCCAACATCTATGGAAGGCCTCATTCAGACTTCATGTTGATCGTACATTTTCTATCCGCTAGTTTTTCAATGATGCAACACATGCCCATTACGGTCTATGGTGCTATTCACATGCAATATGCACAGAGACATGTGCATTTTCCTCTGCTATCACGGCAGAAACAGTGAAAATACAAGTCTATGGGTCTGTGAAAATCACGTGGAGCACATGGATGGCATCAGTGTACAGTCCGTGATCTACACATATTTAACATTGTAAACAACAGGAAAAGCTTTGTAGTTCATCTATCCATCTATGAAAAATACTGATGGTAAAAACGGACATAAGGACAAAACACTAATGAAGCTGATGGTAAAATGGACACAAGGACAAAACACGGATGGTAAAACGGACACACGGACCAAACACTGATGGTAAAACAGACACACGGACCAAACACTAATGGTAAAATGTTCACAAGGACCAAATACTGAAGATACTGATGGTAAAATGGGCACACGGACCAATCACGGATGGTAAAGGTTCACAAGGACCAAATACTGAAGACACTCATGGTAAAATGGACACAAGGACCAAACAATGATCATAAAAAGGACACAAGGACCAAAAAGTGATGGTAAAACAGACATATGGACCAAACGCTGATGACACAGATGGTAAAACGGACACAAAGACCAAATACTGAAGACACGGATGGTAAAATGGACACATGGACCAAACACTGATGACACACTGATGGTAACACGGACAAAAGGACCAGACACTGATGGTAAAATGTTCACACGCACCAAACACTGATGGTAAAAAGGACATACAGACCAAACACTGATGGTAAAAAGGACATACAGACCAAACACTGATGACACACTGATGGTAAAATGGACATAAGGACCCAACACTGATGGTAAAATGGAAACACGGACCAAACACTGATCCAAAACACTGATGACACCAGTTCCATTTTTTCATGTATGAGTTTAAGCATGGACGTGTGAATGAGGCCTAGATGTGTAAAACTCATGTTCTGACTATTGATCCAGCTTTGTCACTCTGGATC
Organism: Ranitomeya variabilis; assembly: GCF_051348905.1. NCBI lineage: Eukaryota > Metazoa > Chordata > Amphibia > Anura > Dendrobatidae > Ranitomeya > Ranitomeya variabilis. The sequence goes on from NC_135235.1 coordinate 66,550,469, forward strand.
AGGAGAAAAAAAAATTGCCATTTTATTCCAAATTGGTTTATGGATGTATCATTCTTTACCCCTTCCCTTTACCTTTTCCCATTCCTCAGTTAAACTTCATGGACGTGTGTCTTTACTTTTCCCTAGGTATGTCCACTCGTCTTTTACAGATTACTACTTAAACTGCCCTGGAAAAGCGCCAAATAAATGCTAAAAAGACTCAACTTGCAGTACTATTCATAGCAAAGTAAAAACGTCTTGCTGTTCATATGTTCAGTCTTTAGAAACCTGAAACAGTTCAAAGAAACTCTAAAGATACAAAGCAGTTCAGAGAAGTGACCCGACCATTCATCGGGTGTGGGTTTCTTTACTTGTGTTTTTTTTTTTATCTGCGTTTTACTCTGGAAGGACGCCGGTAAATGGCCGAACATCTCTGTACAGAGAACGACTATTAGTACGATAGTTCTGTGTGCACAAAATATGTATACAGTGCCTTGCGAAAGTATTCGGCCCCCTGGAACTTTTCAACCTTTTCCCACATATCATGCTTCAAACATAAAGATACCAAATGTAAATTTTTGGTGAAGAATCAACAACAAGTGGAACACAATTGTGAAGTTGAACGAAATTTCTTGGTTATTTAACATTTTTGTGGAAAGTAAACAGAAAAGTGGGCCGTGCAATATTATTCGGCCCCTTTACTTTCAGTGCAGCAAACTCACTCCAGAAGTTCATTGTGGATCTCTGAATGATCCAATGTTGTCCTAAATGCCTAATGATGATAAATATAATCCACCTGTGTGTAATCAAGTCTCCGTATAAATGCACCTGCTCTGTGATAGTCTCAGGGTTCTGTTTGAAGCACAGAGAGCATCATGAAGACCAAGGAACACAACAGGCAGGTCCATGATACGGTTTTGGAGAAGTTTATGGGTATGTGTCCACCTTCAGGATGGCCGGCGGTTTGGACGGAGCGGCAAACCCACTCCGCCCTAAGCCCCGCCCCCTTCTGTGACGCGATGATGTCGGATGTGTTCATTGCACACATCCGGCATCATCGCACCTCACACATAGGGCCCTGTGATATACCTTTCAGCAGCGCCGCAAGGTATACGGACCTGCTGCGATCTAAAAAGACGCGCAGCATGTCCGGAATCGCAGGGCCGACGGATGCGTGTTACCATGCATAGTGGAGACGGGATTTGATAAAATCCCCTCCACTATGCTGTAACATCTGGACGCTGCTTGTTTGACGCTGCGGCTCTGCACAGCGTCAAACACGCAGCGTTTCCTGCATGTGGAAACATACCCTAAAGCTGGATTTGGATACAAAATGATTTCCAAAACTTTAAACATCCCAAGGAGCACTGTGCAAGCGATCATATTGAAATGGAAGGAGTATCATACCCCTGCAAATCTACCAAGACCCGATCGTCCCTCTAAACTTTCATCTCAAACAAGGAGAAGACTGATCAGAGATGCAGCCAAGAGGCCCATGATCACTCTGGATGAACTGCAGAGATCTACAGCTGAGGTGGGACGGTCTGTCCATAGGACAACAATCAGTCGTACATTGCAAAAATCTGGACTTTATGGAGGAGTGGCAAGAAGAAAGCCATTTCTCAGATACATATCCATAAAAGTTTGCAACAAGCCACCTGGGAGACACACCAAACATGTGGAAGAAGGTGCTCTGGTCAGATGAAACGAAAATCGAACTTTTTGGCAACAATGCAAATGATATGCTTGGCGTAAAGGCAACACAGCTCATCACCCTCAACACCCCATCCCCACTGTCAAACATGGTGTTGGCAGCATCATGGTTTGGCCTGCTTTTCTTCAGCAGGGACAGGGAAGATGGCTAAAATTGATGGGAAGAAGGATGGCGCCAAATACAGGACCATTCTTGAAGAAAACCTGTTGGAGTCTGCAAAAGACCTGAGACTGGGACAGAGATTTGTCTTCCAACAAGACAATGACCCCAAACATAAAGCAAAATCTACAATGGAATGTTTCACAAATAAAAGTATCCAGGTGTTAGAATGGCCAAGTCAAAGTCAGACCTCAATTCAATCGAGAATCCGTGGAATGAGCTGAAAACTGAAAACGATCTCCATCAAACCTCACTGAGCTCGAGCTGTTTGCCAAGGAAGAATGGGCGAGAATTTCAGTCTCTCGATGTACAAAACTGATGGAGACATTCCCCAAGCGACTTGCAGCTGTATTAAGTTAAAGGGGCCAAATAATATTGCATGGCCCACTTTTCGGTTTTTGAATTTCCACAAAAATTTTAAATAACCAATAAATTTCGTTCAACTTCACAATTGTGTTCCACTTGTTGTTGATTCTTCACCAAAAATTTACATTTGTTATCTTTGTGTTTGAAGCATGATATGTGGGAAAAGGTTGAAAAGTTCCAGGGAGCCAAATTCTTTCGCAAGGCACTGTATATATTTTTTTTGCACTAGGCGCAACACAAAGTGTTTTGCGGATTTGTCACCCGAGTGGTGGCTTGTTTAGATACATTGATAAATCGGGAAATGAGGCACATTCTCACCATTACAGGCAAATGTGAATGCAAGGTGTATGGGCGCCATTATAGAGATCAATAGTTAAGATGGAGTGTGACACAGGGTAAACGGATCTTATATTGGGGGAAAGCAATGCAAGCACAGAGATCACTTTGAGCTTCAATGCGGTTATTAAATGATCATGACATTACAAATAATTCTACATTTTTGGCTATAACTTTTTGAAATGGTTTCCCCATCTTAATATGGATATGCGTTAGTGGTCGTACTCCCTACAAGACATTCTATATTCTGTCCTTCCTACAGACAAGTGGAAAATTCCAGTCTGCTTCCATAATAATAAAAAATGACATGGTGTAGATGAGAGAACAAGGCTAAAATGTCTCCTAATTAAATAGAATTCTTCACTAACAAAGCACAAACCAAGGACGGCTCCTTGACGATTGCAAGGATTGGACAAGGCTGCATGAAACTCTATACACAAGGTCATGGTAAGAAAACCTAAGAGTAAAGCCGCTGCCATCAGTCACATGTACGGTAAGGGTACGGGTGTACCTGGAGGTTCTCACATATGGAGGTGAAGAAACTGGACAAGAAGAAGAACTGGAAGAAACAACAAGAAGCACAATAGGGTTTTACAGTAACAGTGGGGAGACCAAACACAATGGTGCTCACCTGGTGTGTGACCACAACCACAAGAAAGGCTCAAGGTGGCTGCAAACCCACAACTGAATTGGAATGAAAGGGTTTAGTCTGCGCCGCCAGTAGATCAAAGATGAAAGCGGTATCCAGAAATCCCATTAGTCAACGCGTTTCAAAGTTACAAACTTCTTCATGAGGACAAGACATTGTCTTTCACCGGGAAGGAACAACCACGGGAAGGGCAGCATCCAATTCATTAATTGCTTGCATTGAGAAACATGTGATGGTGTCTCCGCGGCTTTTCTACATGCATTTGCATATTTCCCATTAGGGATGGGGGCAGTGTTCTGGATCACTGCGTTGAGACACCATCACGTGTTTCTCCGCAGTGTTGGATGTTTTGATCTCCCCGAGGTCATTCACCCTTATGTTTATAGTCTTTTTACTAGGCACTGCTCCTAATAGACAGTTTCCTACTCCACACTGATGAGGGGCAAATACCCCGAAACAGCTGTCTGTGGATGGATACCATGTTTTGGCATAGGTGGTTTTCCTTTATTGGATGCTGCCCTTCCCGTGGTTGTTCCTTCCCGGTGAAAGACCTGGCTATTCATTGCTTGCGTTGAGAAACACGTGATGGTGTCTCCGCGGCTTTTCTACATGCATCTATTTTTTTTCCCACCTTCTCCATTATGACAGTCCATGAAAATCAGGCGGCACTCGGATGTTATCTGAGTGCAATCAAATTTTTTTCACGGACCCACTGAATTGTATTGTCGATTATGATCGACACTTGCATAAAAATCAGACATGTCTCCGTTATTTTCCGCAGACCACTAGGTCCGAGGAAAAAAAAAAAAAAAAAAAAAAAAAAAAATCAGACTTGTGCACAGACCCATAAAATATTAGCACGGGTGCTATATGTGAAAACCACGGATAGCACGAGAAATCAGAAATGTGAATGAGCTTAAGTTTGATGGTAAAAACTGACACACTGACGTGTAAATGAGCACAAAAAAAATGTAGCATGCCTTAAAACTGCGATGAAAAAAGAAAGTATTCATAAATCACTAGAATCACACAATTCGCCAGTGCAGGCAAAATCTCTCTCTCTCTCTATATATATATATATATGTCTGTCACGGAAATCCCGCGTCATGGATTCAATCAATCCAATCAGCGACGGGCACAGTCCGGCCGCAAATTTGCCCCTTCCTACTCTCCGTCAGTGCTCCCTCCATACTCTCCTCCAGTCAGCGCTCACACAGGGTTAATGGCTGTGTTACACCGCGTTATGCCGTGGTGTAACGCAGTCCGTTAACGCTGCTATTAACCCTGCGTGACCAACTTTTTACTATTGATGCTGCCTATGCAGCATCAATAGTAAAAAGATCTAATGTTAAAAATAATAATAAAAAAAAATCATTATATTCTCACCTTCCGGCGCCTTTCCCGCTCCTCGTGACGCTCCGGGCCATGCATTGCGGTCTCGCGAGATGATGACGTAGCAGTCTCGCGAGACCACAATGCATTCTTGGGACCGAAGCGTCGCGAGGAGCATCGCTAAACGCTTCGCCTGGATACGGGGGCCGCCGGAAGGTGAGTATATGACTTATTTTAATTTTTTTTTTCTGTGCTATACACTACGTGGGCTGTGCTATATGCTACGTGGCCTGTGCTATATGCTACGTGGCCTGTGCTATATGCTACGTGGCCAGTGCTATATGCTACGTGGCCAGTGCTATATGCTACGTGGCCAGTGCTATATGCTACGTGGCCTGTGCTATATGCTACGTGGCCTGTGCTATATGCTACGTGGCCTGTGCTATATGCTACGTGGCCTGTGCTATATGCTACGTGGCCTGTGCTATATGCTACGTGGCCTGTGCTATATGCTACGTGGCCTGTGCTATATGCTACGTGGCCTGTGCTATATGCTACGTGGCCTGTGCTATATGCTACGTGGCCTGTGTCATATGCTACGTGGGCTGTTGTGAATTCTGTTCTTGGGTTCCCTCCGGTGGTTGTTGGTGGTAATGCAGTTGTCCCTGGATTGCAATCCTGGGCAGGTGTCCCTGCTGATTGCAGTGGTGACTGGGGTATTTAAGGTTGCAGGATTCAGTCTGGTTCCTTCTGCCCTGCTACCAAATCAGCAAAGATAAGTGTCTGGTTTTTGTTTCTGCAGCACACATGCAGTGTGCTTTACAGATCAGTGCTATTCATTGTTTTTTCTTGTCCAGCTTACACTGTGTCAGGACTTTTCCAGTCAAGTTGGATTCTCAGAGATGCAGATATACGTTCCATGTCTTTAGTTAGATGGTGGAATTTTTGTATTATCTGCTGTGGATATTTTCAGGGTTTTAATACTGACCGCTTAGCATTCTGTCCTATCCTTTCTATTTAGCTAGAGTGGCCTCTTTTGCTAAACCCTGTTTTCTGCCTGCGTGTGTCTTTCCTCTTATACTCAGTCAATATTTGTGAGGGGCTGTCTATCCTTTGGGGTTCTGCTCTGAGGCAAGATAGGATTCCCATTTCCATCTATAGGGGTATTTAGTCCTCCGGCTGTGTCGAGGTGTCTAGGATTGTTAGGTACACCCCACGGCTACTTCTAGTTGCGGTGTCAGTTTAGGGTTTGCGGTCAGTATAGGTTCCACCTACTCCTGAGAGTCTCAAGCGGCTCCAAGGTCACCGGATCATAACAGTACAACTGGCCAACAATGAGTTAAATGCATCTCAGAAGAAGGGAATAAAGGTGTTGAGCCATTTTTTTTCTGTAGCCTGCTTTGTCTTCTCTTCCCTCTTTTTCTCTGGGTGGCTGAGGAGTCTGGTGCTAGCATGGATATTCAAGGATTAGCTTCTCGTGTAGACCAGCTTGCTGCTAGGGTACAGGGGATTTCTGATTATATTGTCCAGACTCCGGTTTTAGAGCCTAAGATTCCTATTCCTGATTTGTTTTTTGGTGACAGGTCCAAATTTTTGAGTTTTAAGAACAACTGTAAACGGTTTTTTACTCTGAGACCTCGATCCTCTGGTGATTCCATTCAGCAGGTTAAAATTGTCATCTCCCTGCTGCGTGGTGATCCTCAAGATTGGGCATTTTCCCAGGAATCTGGGAATTCAGCCTTGCTTAATGTAGACTCCTTTTTTCAGGCGTTAGGATTATTATATGATGAACCAAACTCTGTGGATCAAGCAGAAAAGACCTTGTTGGCCCTGTCTCAGGGTCAAGAAGCAGCAGAATTGTATTGTCAGAAATTTAGAAAATGGTCTGTGTTGACTAAATGGAATGATGATGCTTTGGCGGCAATTTTCAGAAAGGGTCTTTCTGAATCCGTTAAAGATGTTATGGTGGGGCTTCCCACGCCTTTCGGTCTTAGCGATTCTATGTCTCTGGCCATTCAGATTGATCGGCACTTGCGAGAGCGCAGAACTGTGCGCGCTGTGGCGTTGTCCTCAGAGCAGATGCCTGAGCCAATGCAATGTGATAGGATTCTGTCTAGAACGGAACAACAAGGATTCAGACGTCAGAATAGGTTGTGTTTTTATTGTGGCGAATGGCGATGCTTCTCATGTCATTTCAGTCTGCCCTAAGCGTACAAAGAGGATCGCTAGTTCACTTACCATCAGTACTGTACAACCTAAATTTCTGTTATCTGTGTCCTTGATCTGCTCATTGTCATCATTTTCTGTCATGGCGTTTGTGGATTCAGGCGCCGCCTTAAACTTAATGGACTTTGAGTTTGCCAGGCGTTGTGGTTTTCACTTGCAGTCTTTGCAGAACCCTATTCCTTTAAGGGGCATTGATGCTACACCTTTGGCTAAAAATAAACCCCAGTTTTAGACATAGGTGACCATGTGCATGGCGCCAGCCCATCAGGAAGTGTGTCGATTTCTGGTGTTGCATAATTTGCATGATGATATCGTGCTGGGTTTTCCGTGGTTGCAGGAACATAATCCTGTGTTGGATTGGAAGTCTATGTCTGTGACTAGTTGGGGTTGTCAGGGGGTTCACAATGACGTTCCTTTGATGTCAATCTCCTCTTCTTCCTCTTCTGAAATTCCAGAGATTTTGTCTGATTTTCAGGATGTATTCGATGAGCCCAAGTCCAGCCCTTCCACCGCATAGGGACTGTGATTGTGCTATTGACTTGATTCCAGGCTGTAAGTTTCATTAGGGACGACTTTTCAACCTGTCTGTGACTGAACATACCGCTATGCGGAGTTATGTTAAGGAGTCTTTGGTGAAAGGGCATATTCGGCCATCTTCTTCACCGTTGGGAGCAGGATTTTTTTTTGTTGCTAAGAAGGATGGCTCCTTGAGACCCTGTATTGATTATCGCCTCTTGAATAAGATCACGGTCAAGTTTCAATACCCTTTACCTCTGCTTTCCGATTTGTTTGCTAGGATTAAGGGGGCTAGTTGGTTTACTAAAATTGACCTTCGGGGGGCATATAATCTTGGTCGTATTAAGCAGGGTGATGAATGGAAAACAGCGTTTAATACGCCCGAAGGCCATTTTGAATATCTTGTGATGCCATTCGTGCTCTCTAATGCTCCATCTGTTTTTCAGTCCTTCATGCATGATATCTTCCGGACTTCTCTTGATAAATTCTTGATTATATATTTGGATGACATTTTGATTTTTTCCGATGATTGGAAGTCTCATGTGGAACAGGTCAGGCTGGTATTTCAGATCCTTCGTGACAATGCTTTGTTTGTGAAGGGGTCTAAGTGTCTCTTTGGAGTGCAGAAGGTTTCTTTTTTGGGCTTCATTTTTTCTCCCTCATCTATAGAGATGGATCCGGTTAAGGTTCAGGCCATTCATGATTGGATTCAACCCACATCCGTGAAGAGCCTTCAGAAATTTTTGGGCTTTGCTAATTTTTATCGCCGTTTCATTGCTGGCTTCTCCAGCGTGGTTAAACCCTTGACCGATTTGACGAAGAAAGGCGCTGATGTGACGAATTGGTCCTCTGCGGCTGTCTCTGCCTTTCAGGAGCTTAAACGCCGATTTACTTCTGCCCCGGTGTTGCGTCAACCGGATGTTTCTCTTCCGTTTCAGGTTGAGGTTGACGCTTCTGAGATTGGCGCAGGGGCCGTTTTGTCCCAGAGGGATCCTGTTGGTTCCTTGATGAAACCATGTGCCTTCTTTTCCCGTAAGTTTTCGCCTGCCGAACGTAATTATGATGTCGGCAATCGGGAATTGTTGGCTATGAAGTGGGCGTTTGAGGAGTGGCGACATTGGCTTGAGGGAGCTAAGCATCGTATTGTGGTCTTGACCGATCATAAGAATCTGATTTACCTCGAGTCTGCCAGATGGCTGAATCCTAGACAGGCTCGATGGTCCTTGTTTTTTTCCCGTTTTGATTTTGTGGTCTCGTATCTTCTGGGTTCTAAGAATATTAAGGCTGATGCCCTTTCTAGGAGTTTTTTGCCTGATTCTCCTGAGGTCCTTGAACCGGTCGGCAAGAAGGGGTGGTCCTCTCTGCCATTTCCCCTGATTTACGACGGGTTCTTCAGGAATTTCAGGCTGATAAACCTGACCGCTGTCCAGTGGGGAAACTGTTTGTTCCTGACAGATGGACTAGTAGAGTGATTTCTGAGGTTCATTGTTCTGTGTTGGCTGGCCATCCTGGTATTTTTGGTACCAGAGATTTGGTTGGTAGGTCTTTTTGGTGGCCTTCTTTGTCACGTGATGTGCGTTCTTTTGTGCAGTCCTGTGGGACGTGTGCGCGGGCCAAGCCTTGTTGTTCCCGTGCTAGTGGGTTGCTTTTGCCATTGCCGGTCCCTGAGAGGCCCTGGACGCATATTTCTATGGATTTTATTTCTGATCTTCCGGTTTCCCAGAGGATGTCGGTTATCTGGGTGGTTTGTGACCGGTTCTCTAAGATGGTTCATTTGGTGCCTTTGCCTAAATTGCCTTCCTCTTCAGATTTGGTTCAGTTGTTTTTTCAGCATGTGGTTCGTTTGCATGGCATTCCGGAGAATATTGTGTCCGACAGAGGTTCCCAGTTTGTTTCTAGGTTTTGGCGGGCCTTTTGTACTAGGCTGGGCATTGATTTGTCTTTTTCCTCCGCATTTCATCCTCAGACAAATGGCCAAACCGAGCGAACTAATCAGACTTTAGAAACTTATCTGAGATGCTTTGTGTCTGCTGATCAGGATGATTGGGTGGCTTTCTTGCCATTGGGCTAGTTCGGCTACCTTGGTTTCGCCCTTCTTTTGTAATTTTGGTTTTCATCCTCGTTTTTCTTCAGGGCAGGTTGAGCCTTCTGACTGTCCTGGTGTGGATTCCGTGGTTGACAGGTTGCAGCAGATTTGGGCTCATGTTGTGGACAATTTGGTGTTGTCTCAGGAGGAGGCTCAACGTTTTGCTAACCGTCGTCGGTGTGTTGGTTCCCGGCTTCGGGTTGGGGATCTGGTTTTGTTGTCTTCCAGTCATGTTCCTATGAAGGTTTCTTCCCCTAAGTTTAAGCCTCAGTTTATTGGTCCTTATAGATGATTAATCCGGTGTCTTTTCGATTGGCGCTTCCGGCCTCTTTTGCTATCCATAATGTCTTCGATAGATCTTTATTGCGGAAATATGTGGTGCCCGTTGTTCCCTCTGTTGATCCTCCGGCCCCTGTGTTGGTTGATGGGGAGTTGGAGTATGTGGTTGAGAAGATTTTGGATTCTCGCTTTTCGAGGCGGAGGCTTCAGTACCTTGTCAAATGGAAGGGTTATGGCCAGGAGGATAATTCTTGGGTTTTTGCCTCTGATGTCCATGCTGCTGATTTGGTTTGTGCCTTTCATTTGGCTCGTGCTGATCGGCCTGGGGGCTCTGGTGAGGGTTCGGTGACCCCTCCTCAAGGGGGGGTACTGTTGTGAATTCTGTTCTTGGGTTCCCTCCGGTGGTTGTTGGTGGTAATGCAGTTGTCCCTGGATTGCAATTCTGGGCAGGTGTCCCTGCTGATTGCAGTGCTGACTGGGGTATTTAAGGTTGCAGGATTCATTAGTCCCTGACAGTTGTCCATTGTTCTAGGACGTTTTGGATCTCAGTCTGGCTCCTTCTGCCCTGCTACCAAATCAGCAAAGATAAGTGTCTGGTTTTTGTTTCTGCAGCACACATGCAGTGTGCTTTACAGATCAGTGCTATTCATTGTTTTTTCTTGTCCAGCTTACACTGTGTCAGGATTTTTCCAGTCAAGTTGGATTCTCAGGAGATGCAGATATACGTTCCATGTCTTTAGTTAGATGGTGGAATTTTTGTATTATCTGCTGTGGATATTTTCAGGGTTTTAATACTGACCGCTTAGCATTCTGTCCTATCCTTTCTATTTAGCTAGAGTGGCCTCTTTTGCTAAACCTGGTTTTCTGCCTGCGTGTGTCTTTCCTCTTATACTCAGTCAATATTTGTGGGGGGCTGCCTATCCTTTGGGGTTCTGCTCTGAGGCAAGATAGGATTCCCATTTCCATCTATAGGGGTATTTAGTCCTCCGGCTGTGTCGAGGTGTCTAGGATTGTTAGGTACACCCCACGGCTACTTCTAGTTGCGGTGTCAGTTTAGGGTTTGCGGTCAGTATAGGTTCCACCTACTCCTGAGAAAGTCTCATGCGGCTCCAAGGTCACCGGATCATAACAGTGGGCTGTGTTATATGCTACGTGGGCTGTGCTATATGCTACGTGGTCTGTGTTATATGCTACTTGACTGGTATATTTCTCTGCTGCATCTGTGCATCCTGAATCGTAGTATGTGTTAAAGAGGGGGGCCCACTGAGACTTTTCCGCCCGGGGCCCTCAGAAACCTGGAGCCAGCCCTGGTTTCACTGATTGTTCGCTGCCGGCCGGGCGTGACCAATCAGCGACCGTCGCAGTCTGGACGCGGAATTTGAACCACGCTTCGCAAATTGGTCGCGCCCGGCCGGCCGAATCCTGTGTATACATTGCATTATTCTGAAAACTTCATAAATAAACTACATACATATTCTAGAATACCCGATGCGTTAGAATCGGGCCACCATCTAGTACTGTTATAAAACCGCTATGTAGAATTAATATGAAGAGGAAAGTCTATCTACAGCACGACTGGACTCGGGGCTAATGAGAATGACCCTGCTCTAATGTGGGAAGAAAGTTTTAATCATTTTTGCAGATCAAGGAAAATATTCTTGTCATGTACGGATTGTGCTTCCCGAGGGATAAAAATTGCATTTAATGTACAAGACAGGAGGACACGTGGTTCTCCAGTCCATCACTGGAATTCTCAAGGGCTTTTGAGGTCATTTAAGTTGAGGTCTATTTCTGCCCAATTTCCACTGAATTTCGTTGTGGAGGTTACATATTAATTGCCTCTCGACTATCGCTCCAGGTTACATCCTCAGTGTTGTAATGTCACAGTTAAACTCATGGCGTTTTCAGCGCTCGCCATTTAATCAGATGATAGCAGCATGTTCCAGAAAATCTTACTTTAGGCTTGTAAGAGCCGTGTTTGGTGGGTTCTGAAAGGTTTCGTGTAGTAAACATCTCGGGATCACGATGTGCAGGATGTTCCCAACAAAAATAGATTTTATGATGTTCTGAAAATGCATTTAAAAGATAAAGAACGCAGAAGAGCCGTTTCCAGAACATTCAGCATTATCTGCCCCAGAGTGCAAGAAATGTGCCACGAACGAGCCAACAAAAAAAACACAACCAGAGACCATTGCTCTCCAGGATCAGGTTTGTGTAGGAACGCTCATAGATAAAACATTAAGACTGCGTTCACACTGAGTATTGTTATTGGAAAAATATATAGGACAATTCCTAAACTGGCCCTCAGATTACTACCATGTGGACACCAAGGGTTTATTCATTCATTTATTTTTATTTATTTTTTAGGAGGTTTTGGAATGGAGACAAAACTGAGCGCAAACTCTCCACATCCTCAGCAAGGACTCAAAAACCTGGGACGTTTTGCTCAGTTTCCGATCTGAAAATTCAGCAAAATTATTCAGTGAGCACATATCCAAATACCTAATAATAAACATACCTAATACCATACCCTAATACAAGTGTGGATATTAAAAATGTTTTTTGTGTGTGGATTCCAAAAATGTCTATTATTTTTCTTAATACAATCTGTAAATTTGAGGGAGAAAAAAAAGAAGAGGTATATGAACTAAAGCAAGGATTCCCAATTAAAACAATGGGGGGAAGTTTGCAGGTGGATTTAAGAGGATTATTGAGTGAAAAGTGTACCAAAATACATGTTATAAGTATGCAGTGTGAATGTACTTTTAAAAGAATATTTTAGTACAAAATATTGTTAATATAAAGTTTTTATAAAACATTTTTCTTCATGTTTTACTGTGATTATCCACATAAAATCAAGAAATGCCATTTTTAGACTAGAGCAGTCACAATCGGCTGATTAAACAACATGAGACTGGCAGAAAAGGTATATGGGGTTGTCTACAGTGCTTTATCCTTAAGCCTTTATGGCAAAAATAGTAACTGAGTTTGGGTAGTGGACAACCACTTTAACTCGCTCACTCTTTACTAGTATCAAATGATACTACATATTCTGTCCCAGTCTATACTTCAAAGCTGACAAGTGTGTAAAGAATTAAGAATCCTTGGTTCCCTTCTAACAACATTTCCCATCAGCCCTTGTGCTGCGCTGCAAGGCCGCATTGGCATACCCTCTTTAATCCTGCCGAAATCCCACCCAGCGTCACACACAGCTCCAGCACAATCTCCTACATTGGGCACTGTTCCAGGGAATAGAAGCAATGCACAAAGCACCAGAACAGCAGACTAAAGGATGGGGGATAAAGATATGAATGCATGAGTCTGCAGGGAGGGTCCTATTATCTGCAGTAGCATGCCCAGGAGCAGAGTGAGCTCTGCTGAATGGAACCCACCCACACATCCACCCTACAAGCCCTGCTCACCCACCCACCCTACAAGCCCTGAATACAAGCCCTGCCCAACCACCCACCCTACAAGCCCTGCTCAACCACCCACCCTACAAGCCCTGCTCAACCACCCACCCTACAAGCCCTGCCTACCCACACTAAAAGCCCTGCCCACTCACCCAACAAGCTCTGTCCACCTACCCAACAAGTTCTGCCCACCTACCCAACAAGCCCTGCCCACTTATCAGTTTCCAGAATTGGGAAGTAAGGGAGAATCTGACAAGACATCTCAGGAAGTCAAGGGATTCCCAGCCAGGCATCATATGACCATAAAAACAACAAAGGTTTCAGAAGGATTTGGGAAAACAAAGTATTTAGTAAAGTGCTTATTTATGGCAATTAGTCCACATGAAAGGGACTTTTAAAGTAATGGCTAATCCCTTTAATGACCGCTAAATTGTTCTGCTTTTAAGAAGGTAAGAAAAGGGTAAGATAGCAACAAACAGATCAGTCTCTATATGCGTCTGGCTGTTCTCTGGTGGGCTTTGCACTCCATCACTTCCATGGAGACTGTAAGGCGGGGGTCACACATGCGTGTTTTACGGACGTAAGAGCGCAGAAACTACGTCCGTAAAACTCGCATTAAATATGGCACAATTATTCTCAGTGGGGCTGCTCCTATTAGCCGTATATTACGGTTCAGTATTATACGGCTTTCTACGGCCGTACAAAATCGCAGCATGCTGCGTTTGTCAGCGTATTGCGCAAAAAAATCGCCAATGAAAGTCTATGGGGGCGAGAAAAATACGGATTCCACATGGACCAGCAGTGTGACTTGCGAGAAATACGCAGCGGTGTTAGTGAAAAGTCGGTAATTCAATTGCCGGCTTTTGCTCTCTCCTTCACAAACCCGACAGGATATGAGACATGGTTTTCATACAGTAAACCATCTCTTATCCCCCTTTTTTTTGCATATTCCACACTACTAATGTTAGTAGTGTGTATGTGCAAAATTTCAGCGCTGTAGCTGCTAAAATAAAGGGTTAAATGGCGAAAAAAAAATTGGCGTGGGCTCCCGCGCAATTTTCTCCGCCAGAATGGTAAAGCCAGTGACTGAGGGCAGATATTAATAGCCAGGAGAGGGTCCATGGTTATTGGCCCCCCCGTGGCTAAAAACATCTGCCCCCAGCCACCCCAGAAAAGGCACATCTGGAAGATGCGCCTATTCTGGCACTTGGCCACTCTCTTCCCACTCCCTGTAGCGGTGGGATATGGGGTAATGAAGGGTTAATGCCACCTTGCTATTGTAAGGTGACATTAAGCCAGATTAATAATGGAGAGGCGTCAATTATGACACCTATCCATTATTAATCCAATTGTTTGAAAGGGTTAAAAAAACACACACACACACACACACACACACACACACACACGATTTAAAAGTATTTTAATGAAATAAACACAGCGGTTGTTGTAATAATTTATTGCTCTCTCAATCCATTTCCAGGCCCTCGCTTGGCAACATAATAAACGCACAAGATACATACCCTCAGCTGAAACGTCACGTCCCACGAAGTAATCCATCTGAAGGGGTTAACTAATATTACAGGCAGGAGCCCTGCTAATGCAGCTGTGCTCCGTGCCTGTAATCCCCGGCGAATGAATGAAATGTAGGTCATTGACCTACATTTCCTTCAGCCGCAGTGATGCGCCCCCTGGTGGATGTCCTCATATGACCTGGAGCGTGTGAAAAAGTTCCCAGGCTGCAGTTCATGAGAACATCCACCAGAGGGCGCCTCACCGCGACTCAATGTAAGTACAGATCCAGCTTTCCTTTCAGCACCCGGGGATTACAGGCACAAGCGAGTGGTTTATCGCAGCTCGTGCCTGTAATATTAGTTAACCCCTTCAGATGGATTACTTCGTGGGACGTGACGTTTCAGCTGAGGGTATGTATCTTGTGCGTTTATTATTTTGCCAAGCGAGGGCCTGGAAATGGATTGAGAGAACAATAAATTATTAAAACAACCGCTGTGTTTATTTCATTAAAATCCTTTTAAATCATGTGTGTGTGTGTTTTTTTAACCCTTTCAAACAATTGGATTAATAATGGATAGGTGTCATAATTGACGCCTCTCCATTATTAATCTGGCTTAATGTCACCTTTCAATAGCAAGGTGGCATTAACCCTTCATTACCCCATATCCCACCGCTACAGGGAGTGGGAAGAGAGTGGCCAAGTGCCAGAATAGGCGCATCTTCCAGATGTGCCTTTTCTGGGGTGGCTGGGGGCAGATGTTTTTAGCCACGGGGGGGCCAATAACCATGGACCCTCTCCTGGCTATTAATATCTGCCCTCAGTCACTGGCTTTACCGCTCTGGCGGAGAAAATTGCGCGGGAGCCCACGCCAATTTTTTCCGCCATTTAACCCTTTATTTCAGCAGCTACAGCGCTGAAATTTTGCACATACACACTACTAACATTAGTAGTGTGGAATATGCAAAAAAAAAAGGGGATATGAGATGGTTTACTGTATGTAAACCATGTCTCATATTCTGTCGGGTTTGTGCAGGAGAAATGAGAAGCCGGCAATTGAATTACCGGCTGTTCACAGATATCGCGCTGAATGAAATCTAAATACAGAATATATATATATATGTGTCTCAATGACATATATATATATATATATATATTATACACACACTGTATATATGTTTTCCCTAACATTTGAGCACATAAATCCATTAGATGTCGGTTTTGCAAGCCTGCGCGAAAATCTCGCAGTGCGGATGCCATACGGATTACATACGGAGGATGCCATGCGCAAAATACGCTGAAACACCCTGACTACGGATCAATATTTTGGGAACATTTCTCCGTATTACGGCCGTAGTACGGACGTATAATACGTGGTGTATTGTCTTACGCCAAGTGTGACTCCAGCCTAATAGTCCGACTATCCTTTGTCAATCAATTCCAATTCTTTTTGTGAACAAGGTAAAGCAAATGCACTATGATTTGTTTGTTATTTTGATTTTATTAGAAAAAAAAACAAACAAAAAAACAACATTCAGAATATTCTACAACTAAGCAATCCTAAATGCACCAAATTTATCACAGTGGCTCATGGTGGATAAGTCTAGTGCGACTGCGGACACCTCTGTCCAACTTTATTGCACTTCTTACCTCGCTTACTTTAAGACCATTTTTGTTTGCACGGGAAACTTTGGTGAAAATTAAGCCATCCCCCTCCTTGTAAAGCACCTGTTATCCCTATAGAGTATGGCGCAAGTGGAGTCTTAAATACCGATGAGTGAATATTTCAATATTCGGTTCGGATTAAGAACGTTGTATTTGTAATATTCGCCGAACATAGCAGAACGCCACTGAAGTCAATGGGAGTAGAGATGAGCGAATATGTTCGTAAACGATCATCAAACAAATTTGGCACAAATATGGAAAATTTTGATTCAGCAGTAATTTTCCGAATGCTCATTTCTAGTCTTTAACACATTAAGTCTAGAACTAGATACAAAAATTGGTTGAATTCTCCCGCAGAGTCGAGACGCACTGACAATAGTGAATCCACTGCATCATTTCCCACCGTTAGACTAAAGTGTAATTATAAAACTAAAATGAAGTACGTGAAATATTCCTTATATTGGAGATTATCCTAACAACTATGGGTTTGATGAGCAGATGATCAGCTGTGGTCACCGCGGGAAGGTCGTTTCCAAATAAACTAGTCATGAAAAGCAAAAAACGCCACGTCCTGGCAGAACGGGAGCCGCAGTCTGGCTTATAACGAGGTTTCCCCTTTTATGATGGTTAAAGTAATGCCTGCCTTCCTAATTATATCCCAGAATACAGCCAATCATAAGCATGAAACTATTCTCCGACATTTATTTTAATCAAATAGCAAGATGAATGGACTCTAAAAATCATTAATTATCAAATCATTCTTAATAAGAAATCTAATCATACATTGCAAGAATTGGAGGAAGCATTGCTTAACTTTATTACTTTCAGGGCTAGAATACCATATGACAATGCTTTGTACTGGGGTAAACCCCGACGTGTGACTTTGAGGTTGCGCTGCCCTTTGCTCTTCGCTGATGTTTGTTAATGTTCTCACATATCAGGAAAAACAAGTTAAAGCTTGTGGTTGTCACGTCCGTGGGTGTTTTTGCACTAAACGTTCACCTATTTGTCATCTATTTGTTAATAATAGAAAGATTAAGCCCTGGTCAGACCACAATATTTTTTTATCTGTAGACCAGGGGTTCGTTAACCCTAGACTCCAAACATTTGGGTGTTGCAGTTTTGAAACAGTCAGAAATCACAAGATGAAAAACGTTCCGGGGTTGTCCAGTCACCAGATATTAATGACCCATACAAAGAAAAGGATTGGAGGAGGTCACACATCTGAAACCCCCTCTACTGTAGAACACTGCCCCTATTCATGAGAATGGCCCCAATTCTAATAACTTTCACATAGTAATTTGCTTCCTCTTACTGGCTTTAGTATTGGCACATTATTCAATATAGGATTTGCACCATTTCTTAAGTTTTAATTTTTTTTTAAGTCTTCTTTCATTTTTTTTACTTGCCAGCTTTGCTTATGTTTGAGACAGATTCATGACTTTTACCAAATGTCACTTTTTTGGTTCATATCATTTCAGTCCACCCCAGAGTAAGGTTTCTGGTCGCGTTTCAAATTGGCGCATTTTTTAAGGTAAACATACAACTATTCAATTGTTTGGGGACTTTTGGCATTGAAAAATCACCAAAACTGTTAGACAGAAAAAGTAAATTTTAGAAGAATTTGTCGCAAAATATATCAGCAAATACCACAAAATAAATAAAAAAAAGAAAATGGACTTAACAAATGATCAGTTGCTGAATTGGGGCCAATGTGTTTACATCCGGCCGCCACTGGAACTTATAACAGCTGATAGTTGGATGTGCCAGGTGTTCGCCCCCCACTGATCGGATAGTCTTACTCACTCACCAGTTAACGGTGTTTTTTGGAGTCCATGACAGCACCACGGAGAGAGGGGATCCTCCCTTCAGGAACAGGAAACCTAAAGATACATAAGGGCGGCACCTCTCCCACGCATCAGTTGGTTTACAGAGCACAAGAGGACCACCAAGGTTAATAGCATACATAATAAACAATGATACATCTACTAACTATTCACTACCGGTGAAATATATAAATAAAGGAAGAGGTGTACACCCAGAACTTAAGAAGATGGGAAGGAATGTACGGGTGCTGTCATGGACTCTGAAAAACACCGTTAACCGGTGAGTAACCAAGACTTTATCGGTCGTCCATGACAGCACCACGGAGAGAATTACAGAGAGTAACTATCTAGGGAGGGACTACGGCTTGCAGCATCCTTACACCGAAAGAGAGGTCAGAAGAGGCACCCAGGTTCAATCTATAATGGTTATAGAAAGTGTTTGGAGAAGACCAAGTAGCAGCCTTACAAATTTGGTCGATCGATACCTCCAACCTTTCCGCCCACGAGGCCGCCATAGCTCTGGTGGAATGCGCTTTTAGACCTTCAGGCGCCGGCTTGCCCTTTGAGATGTATGCCAGCGAAATAGCCTCCCTGATCCACCTAGCTAACGTAGATTTCGATGCCCTATGACCTTTCCTGCTACCCTGATAGGACACGAATAGGGCGTTATCTATCTTCCAAGGATCAGTCGCTGCTAGATATACCAGGATACATCTTTTTACATCTAAAGTGTGTAGTTTCCTTTCCTTATCATTAGTAGGATTAGGGAGGAAAGATGGAAGAACTATTTCCTGTGTTCTGTGGAATCTGGACACTACCTTAGGAAGATACGATGGATCAGGGGACAGTATCACTCTAACATCCCTAAGCTGCATGTACGGGGGAACCCTGGATAATGCCTGGATTTCGCCTATCCTACACGCTGACGTCAGGGCCACCAGGAAGCCTACTTTAAGAGACAGATTTTTAATAGAGGCTGAAGAAATTGGCTCAAATGGGGCCTCTGTCATGGCTGACAGGACTAGGTTCAGGTCCCATGGCATGACCCTATTCTTCACCATTGGCCTAGACCGTTTTGTCGCCTTGATGAATCTGCTGATCCAGTAATTTTCAGCAATGTTGCAGCCAAAGAGGGCCCCTAAGGCCGACACCTGTACTTTAACCCCTTCATGACCTTGGGATTTTTCGTTTTTCCGTTTTCGTTTTTCACTCCCCTCCTTCACAGAGCCATAACTTTTTTATTTTTCCGTCAATTTGGCCATGTGAGGGCTTATTTTTTGCGGGACGAGTTGTACTTTTGAATGACATCATTGGTTTTACCATGTCGTGTACTAGAAAACGGGAAAAAAATTCCAAGTGCAGTGAAATTGCAAAAAAAGTGCAATCCCGCACTTGTTTTTTGCTTGCCTATTTTGCTAGGTTCACTAAATGCTAAAACTGACCTGCCATTATGATTCTCCAGGTCAGTACGAGTTCATAGACACCTCACATGTCTAGGTTATGTTTTACCTAAGTGGTGAAAAAAATTTCCAAACATTGCAAAAAAAAAAAAAAAAAGAAAAATTTGCGCCATTTTCCGATACTCGTAGCGTCTCCATTTTTCGTGATCTGGGGTCAGGTGAGGGCTTATTTTTTGCGTGCCGAGCTGGCGTTTTTAATTATAGCATTTTGGTGCAGATACGTTCTTTTGATCGCCCGTTATTGCATTTTAATGCAATGTCGCGGCGACCAAAAAAACGTATTTCTGGCGTTTCGATTTTTTTTCTCATTACGCCATTTAGCGATCAGGTTAATGCTTTTTTTTTTATTGATAGATCGGGCGATTCTGAACGCGGCGATACCAAATATGTGTAGGTTTGATTTTTTTTTTATTGATTTATTTTGATTGGGGCGAAAGGGGGGTGATTTAACCCCTTTCTGTCATTAGACGTACTATTCCGTCCATGTGGGGTGGGCCCTACTTCCCAAGGACGGAATAGTACGTCATACGCGATCGGCCGCGCTCACGGGGGGAGCGCGGCCGATCGCGGCCGGGTGTCAGCTGCATATCGCAGCTGACATCCGGCACTATGTGCCAGGAGCGGTCACGGACCGCCCCCGGCACATTAACCCCCGGCACACCGCGATCAAACATGATCGCGATGTGCCGGCGGTGCAGGGAAGCATCGCGCAGGGAGGGGGCTCCCTGCGGGCTTCCCTGAGCCCCCCGCAGCAACGCGATGTGATCGCGTTGCTGCGAGGGTCTTACCTCCCTCCCTGCCTGCTCCAGACCCGGATCCAAGATGGCCGCGGATCCGGGTCCTGCAGGGAGGGAGGTGGCTTCACAGAAGCCTGCTCAGAGCAGGCACTGTGAAGCAGCCTGCACTTCTCGCAGATCGGTGATCTGTCAGAGTGCTATGCAAACTGACAGATCACCGATCTGTATTGTCCCCCCCTGGGGCAAAGTAAAAAAGTAAAAAAAAAAATTTCCAAATGTGTAAAAAAAAAAAAAAAAAATATTCCAAAATAATGAAAAAAAAAAAAAATATTATTCCCATAAATACATTTCTTTATCTAAATAAAATAAAAAAAACAATAAAAGTACACATATTTAGTATCGCCGCGTCCGTAACGACCCGACCTATAAAACTGGCCCACTAGTTAACCCCTTCAGTAAACACCGTAAGAAAAAAAAAAAAAAAACGAGGCAAAAAACAACGCTTTATTATCATACCGCCGAACAAAAAGTCTGATATAAATAACCATGGTACCGCTGAAAACGTCATCTTGTCCCGCAAAAAACGAGCTGCCATACAGCATCATCAGCAAAAAAATAAAAAAGTTATAGTCCTGAGAATAAAGCGATACCAAAATAATTATTTTTTCTATAAAATAGTTTTTATCGTATAAAAGCGCCAAAACATAAAAAAAATGATATAAATGAGATATCGCTGTAATCGTACTGACCCGACGAATAAAACTGCTTTATCAATTTTACCAAACGCGGAACGGTATAAACGCCTCCCCAAAAAGAAATTCATGAATAGCTGGTTTTTGATCACTCTGCCTCACAAAAATCGGAATAAAAAGCGATCAAAAAATGTCACGTGTCCGAAAATGTTACCAATAAAAACGTCAACGCATCCCGCAAAAAACAAGATCTCACATGACTCTGTGGACTCAAATATGGAAAAATTACAGCTCTCAAAATGTGGTAACGCAAAAAATATTTTTTGCAATGAAAAGCGTCTTTCAGTGTGTGACGGCTGCCAATCATAAAAATCCGCTAAAAAACCCGCTATAAAAGTAAATCAAACCCCCCTTCATCACCCCCTTAGTTAGGGAAAAATAAAAAAATTAAAAAATGTATTTATTTCCATTTTCCCATTAGGGTTAGGGTTAGGGCTAGAGTTAGGACTAGAGTTAGGGCTAGGGTTATTGCTAGGGTTAGGGCTAGGGTTGGGGTTAGGGTTGGGGCTACAGTTAGGGTTGGGGCTAAAGATAGGGTTAGGGTTTGGATTACATTTACGGTTGGGAATAGGGTTGGGTGTGTCTGGGTTAGAGGAGTGGTTAGGGTTACTGTTGGGATTAGGGTAAGGGGTGTGTTTGGATTAGGGTTTCAGTTATAATTGGGGGGTTTCCACTGTTCAGGCACATCAGGGGCTTTCCAAACGGGATATGGCATCCGATCTGAATTCCAGCCAATTCTGCGTTGAAAAAGGAAAACAGTGCTCCTTCCCTTCCGAGCTCTCCCGTGTGCCCAAACAGGGGTTTACCCCAACATATGGGGTATCAGCGTACTCAGGACAAATTGGACATCATCTTTTGGGGTCCAATTTCTCCTGCTACCCTTGGGAAAATACAAAACTGGGGGCCAAAAAATAAGTTTTGTGGGAAAAAAAGGATTTTTTATTTTCACGGCTCTGCGTTGTAAACTGTAGTGAAACACTTGGGGGTTCAAAGTTCTCACAACACATCTAGATAAGTTCCTTGGGGGGTCTAGTTTCCAATATGGGGTCACTTGTGGGGGGTTTGTACTGTTTGGGTACATCAGGGGCTCTGCAAATGCAACGTGACGCCTGCAGACCAATCCATTTAAGTCTGCATTCCAAATGGCGCTCCTTCCCTTCCGAGCTCTGTCATGCGCCCAAACAGTGGTTCCCCCCCACATATCGGGTATCAGCATACTCAGGACAAATTGGACAACAACTTTTGGGGTCCAATTTCTCCTGTTACCCTTGTGAAAATACAAAACTGGGGGCTAAAAAATCATTTTTGTGAAAAAAAAAAAGAATTTATTTTCACAGCTCTGCGTTATAAACTGTAGTGAAACACTTGGGGGTTCAAAGCTCTCAAAACACATCTAGATAAGTTCCTTAGGGGGTCTACTTTCCAAAATGGTGTCACTTGTGGGGGTTTTTAATGTTTAGGCACATCAGGGGCTCTGCAAACGCAACATGGCATCCCATCTTAATTCCAGTCAATTTTGCATTGAAAAGTAAAATAGCGCTCCTTCCCTTCCGAGCTCTGCTATGCGCCCAAACAGTGGTTTACCCCCACATATGGGGTATCGTCGTACTCAGGACAAATTGCACAACAACTTTTGTGCTCTAATTTCTTCTCTTACCCTTGGGGAAATAAAAAAATGGGGGCGAAAAGATCATTTTTGTGAAAAAATATGATTTTTTATTTTTACGGCTCTGCATTATAAACTTCTGTGAAGCACTTGTTGGGTCAAAGTGCTCACCACACATCTAGATAAGTTCCTTAGGGGGTCTACTTTCCAAAATGGTGTCACTTGTGGGGGGTTTCAATGTTTAGGCACATCAGGGGCTCTCCAAATGCAACATGGCGTCCCATCTCAATTCCAGTCAATTTTGCATTGAAAAGTCAAATGGCGCTCCTTCCCTTCCGAGCTCTGCCCTGCGCCCAAACAATGGTTTACACCCACATATGGGGTATCAGCGTACTCAGGACAAATTGCACAACAATTTTTGGGGTCCAATTTCTTCTCTTACCCTTGGGAAAATAAAAAATTGGGGGCGAAAAGATCATTTTTGTGAAAAAATATGATTTTTTATTTTTACCGCTCTGCATTATAAACTTCTGTGAAGCACTTGTTGGGTCAAAGTGCTCACCACACATCTAGATAAGTTCCTTAGGGGGTCTACTTTCCAAAATGGTGTCACTTGTGGGGGGTTTCAATGTTTAGGCACATCAGGGGCTCTCCAAATGCAACATGGCGTCCCATCTCAATTCCAGTCAGTCAATTTTGCATTGAAAAGTCAAATGGCGCTCCTTTCCTTCCGAGCTCTGCCATGCGCCCAAACAGTGGATTACCCCCACATATGGGGTATCAGCATACTCAGGACAAATTGTACAACAAATTTTGGGATCTGTTTTCTCCTGTTACCCTTGGTAAAATAAAACGAATTGGATCTGAAATAAATTTTGTGGGAAAAAAAGTTAAATGTTCATTTTTATTTAAACATTCCAAAAATTCCTGTGAAACACCTGAAGGGTTAATAAACTTCTTGAAAGTGGTTTTGAGTACCTTGAGGGGTGCAGTTTTTAGAATGGTGTCACACTTGGGTATTTTCTATCATATAGACCCCTCAAAATGACTTCAAATGAGATGTGGTCCCTAAAACAACATGGTGTTGTAAAAATGAGAAATTGCTGGTCAACTTTTAATCCTTATAACTCCGTCACAAAAAAAAATTTTGGTTCCAAAATTGTGCTGATGTAAAGTAGACATGTGGGAAATGTTACTTATTAAGTATTTTGCGTGACATATGTCTGTGATTTAAGGGCATAAAAATTAAAAGTTGGAAAATTGCGAAATTTTCAAAATTTTCGCCAAATATTCGTTTTTTTCACAAATAAACGCAACTTATATCGAAGAAATTTTACCACTATCATGAAGTACAATATGTCACGAGAAAACAATGTCAGAATCGCCAAGATCCGTTGAAGCGTTCTAGAGTTATAACCTCATAAAGGGACAGTGGTCAGAATTGTAAAAATTGGCCCGGTCATTAACGTGCAAACCACCCTTGGGGGTGAAGGGGTTAAACTTATGTTTTTTTTATTTTTTTCACATTTTTAAAAACTTTTTTTTTTCACTTTTGCCATGCTTCTATAGCCTCCATGGGAGGCTAGAAGCAGGCACAGCCCGATCGGCTCTGCTATATAACAGCGATCATCAGATCGCTGTTATGTAGGAGAATTGCAGGTGCGCTGTGAGCGCCGACCACAGGGTGGCGCTCACCGCCACCGGCGATCAGTAACCATAGAGGTCTCAAGGACCTCTATGGTTACCATTCAGAAGCATCGCCGACCCCCGATCATGTGACGGGGGTCGGCGATGACGTCATATCCGGCCGCACGGCCGGATGCGGTAGTTAAATGCCGCTGTCTGCATTTGACAGCGGCATTTAACTAGTTAATAGGCGCGGGCAGATCGCGATTCTGCCCGCGCCTATTGCGGGCACATGTCAGCTGTTCAAAACAGCTGACATGTCCCGGCTTTGATGCGGGCTCACCGCAGAGCCCTGCATCAAAGCAGGGGAGCTGACCTCGGACGGTATAGTACGTCCGAGGTCAGTAAGGGGTTAAGAGTGTTTGGGGATAACCCCATATCTAACCCCTTTTGTAAGAATTCCAAAATCTGGTCTATTGGTATTGACTGACCAGCTACTATCCCCGAGTTCTGAAGAGATCTCTTCCAGATCCGGACATAAATTTTTGTGGTGATTTCTTTCCTGCTTTTCAGCAGAGTGTTAATGAGGCCCGGAAAGAACCCCCTATCTTTTAACAGCGCCCGCTCAAAATCCACGCTGTCAGATGAAGGCCAACTGCCCGAGGATGGTAGACTGGGCCCTGGGATAGGAGATCCGGGATGTCTGGTAAGACCCATGGGTCGGATATTGACAGAGTCCTGAGGCATGGAAACCACGTCCTTCTGGGCCAGAAGGGGGCAATTACTATAACAGTGGCCTTGTCCTTCCTGATTTTCCTCACCACCAGAGGAAGTAGAGACAGGGGAGGAAAGGCATAAGCTAGCCTGAAGTTCCAGTCTATGAGGAGGGCGTCTACTGACAGAGGATTTTCTCTGGGGTTCAGAGAGCAGAATTCCCAAAATCCAATCGCTACTGGAAATTTTGGACCAGGCCGGGTAGAAGGCAGATAGTCTACCTCCCACCGGGGCGACTAGTCATTGGGGTGGTTTTTTGATCTCACGGGATGGCTCCTGACGTCCCCCACCTCCAAACATAAATCCAGTACCTTTCTTCTTTTTATCGTCCCATCTGCTCTGGTCCCTAGCTGGTCTTCTGAGAAAGAATCTTTTGCCAGTGAAGAGACAATCGCCTATAAGAAGTATTCGGTAGACTGGGAAATTTCTTTTTCTCATTTCCGGCTTTCTCCAGCAGTTCATCTAGGACTGGACCGAACAGGTATTCCCCTCCGCACGGGATAGAGCATAGACGGATCTGGATTGAAGGTCACCTGGCCAACATTTCAGCCATAGGGCCCTGCGTGCCGCATTTGATAATCCCGCCGCTCTAGCCGCCATTCTTGCAGAATCTGCAGATGCGTCCGCGAGAAAAGCAGCGGCATTCTGAATTGTTGGCAGGAATTTTAACATGGATTCTCTGGAGACTCCATCTTCCAATTTAGACCCTAGTTGATCCAGCCAGACCATCATTGATCTGGCCGCGCATGTCGCAGCTACTGCGGGTCTTAGGGCACCCGCCGACATCTCCCAAGTCCCTTTAAGAAACGAGTCTGCTTTCTTATCCAGAGGATCCTTTAGGGAAGCCATGTCATCAAAGGGAATAGAGGATTTTTTAGACGCCTTAGCCACCGCTGCATCTAATTTTGGTGCCTTATCCTATGTGGTCACCAGGGGATCCTCAAAGGGATATCTACGTTTAAAGGCCGGCGGAAAGGAGCCTTTTTTGTCTGGCTTTTTCCATTCCCTTTTGATAAGGTTCTGAACCTTGTCATTAAGCGGAAATGATCTACGCTTTTTCGGGTCTAGACCGCCAAACATTAGGTCCTGCGCTGAAAGTTCTGGCCTTTCGTCAGCCACCCCCATGGTGGATCTAACCGATTTAATCAGCTTGTCCATCTGGTCCAGCGGGAAGCAGAAACGATTAGAATCCTCTTCTGAAGAGGACGCCGAGGAGACGGAGGATTCCGAATCATTCTCCCTTCTAGGGCCAGCGGACGAATCTGAATCTGAGGCGCTAGGCTCCCTTCTTCTCTTGGAAGGCTCCCCCCGGGACAAGGATTTTAGGGAATCTTTTACTTCTTTCCTGATAATCTCTCTAAGGTCTGAAGTAAAATCGGGACACTCTTCCACCACCTATGGGAGCGGAGAAAAAAGGCTATGTAATCCAACTGGAGCTACTGCTACACAATGTCCCATCGTTTTATTCCCTACCGTCTGCCGCACACACGACTGACAAAGTCTTTTAGGGTAGGCGTCTGGCAAAGGGCAAGCGCATAGTGCGCACTCCTTGTTCTTTACCTTACCAGCGCATTTTTTCCCCTAAAGAAATAAACATAGGAAAAGACTGCATCAGGGTACGTTCACGAAGATCTTACCCGGGCAGTAGCGGTAGGTACCGGATTACTGGGGAAGCGAACCGGATCCTTCTGTTTGGATTTGCGACTGGGCTGGTTACCGCATCCGTGGGTCTTCGGCTAGGGGTTTGCATGGGACCTCTCTGAGGATCTGTCCTGCTCCAGCAGACCGACGGCAGCTTCTGGCTCATCCATAGCTGCAGATGGGCTCACAAGCAGCCCTGCAGCGTTATGTTCGGCTATATATAGCCCTTCCCCCGGATCCGGATCATGTGCAGGTGTGTGGCCAGGATCCATCCCACCACGTGCTGGTCACTGCCACACCCCCCCCCCCCCCGGTCTCTGACCGCCCCCCACGCCGACATCGCCGCATGCAGGACAGCGGCGTTCCCAGCAGAAGCCGGCCGGCGTTTGACTTCCGCTCCCGGCCCTGCCCCCTCCCGCGTTACTTCCGGTATCGGGCAGTGCGCTCAGGGACGCGCCAGAAAGCTGGGGACGGCGCCGCCGGACGACCCCACCGCACGCCGCCCCGCCATCGCTGCTCATGGCCGCAGCATAGCGGCGATCGCGGCAGAAGCCGGCCCACGTCCGATCCCCGGTCCCCGCGTCACCTCCGACCCGAAAGGAGCGCAGAGGGATGCTCCAGGAAGCCTGGCACCGCACCGACGATGACTAGAGGCAGGGAAAGCCGAGGCTCAGGAGAGTGAACGGACCCCCGGGGGGAGAACATACTCACCTCGCTGGCCTCTGGAGACGGACGTCCTCCGGCCAAGCTCCTCTCTGCACCGCTCACTGCCGTGGAGCCCTACCCGGACCCACCGTGGCGCTTCCAGGGACCCGCACTGCCCGAGGTAGGAGACCCCCTCGCTACCTGGGTCGGACAGCCGGCCTGGGTATTGATAGATGAACTAAAGTCATATCTGTAGGGAATCCTGTCCTCCAGGAACAGGAAACCAACTGATGCGTGGGAGAGGTGCCGCCCTTATGTATCTGTAGGTTTTCTGTTCCTGAAGGGCAGATCCCCTCTCCGTGGTGCTGTCATGGACGACCGATAAAATGAGCACCTATGTAAAGAAGAGCTCATCGATATCGGATGACTGGACAACACCTTTAACAGCATGTGTACCTAGGTCATCAGTTAACCGTCTATAGACAATATCATGTAGATGGCTGCATGTCTATTGCCGCTCGCCAACGCTAATTTTTGGGTAATGCAGTGGCCGCCAGTGCAGCTATTTTTTATGTATCAGGAGGTATTGTCCTGTGAAGCCGCACACCTGGTTAGATGAAACTGCGCATCATCAGACATGATGCATTTCAACCGGTCCAAATGACGGCATACAATATCCAAATATTTCCTTCTTACCCCGCACCCTTTATCTTTTTACTGTGCAATTATACATGTGATATTTTATTTGGCTGCTTACCCTGTGTAGGTTACTTCATCTGTACCTCTTCTCTTCTACATCTGATCAGTGGCAATGGGAAATCTGGAACTCCCGACGATAAGTTGTTTCTGCCAGAACAGCTCAGTTTCGGAGCTGCACAGCTCCATCGAATGAATAGTGGCTCTGGGTACTGCACATTCGCAACCTATTCAAATCAATAGGGGCGGAGGTGCAGTACACGATCGCGTCTACTACTCCGTCAATGGAGCTCTGCAGCTCCGTAACTGAGCAGTTCCAGTCATTGCCGACACTGAGAACAGCTGATCGGCAGGAGTGATGGCTGTTACATCCCCACGATCAAACATTGATGACCTACCCTAAGAATAAACCAGCAATGTTAAAGTCCCGGACAACCTCATTAAAAAGCTGAGGACTTTGGTACCAAAATAACGTGTTGTGCATTTTTATTAGAACGTATAGTTAGTGTAGTTTGGGTCCTAATGAATGAGGGTCCATCCTATGTCCACATGTCACTCTAGTAAAATGAACGCTGAGCTCTGATTTCTATGCAAAAAAGACTTTTACTGTAGGACAGTTTTGCTTAATGAGGCCAGATATGTATACGGTACAAACCAAACAAGGGAAATGGGGCTTTCATGGGCCCAAGTAGGTACACGAGGAGACGCTTAAATTTTTGGTTGTATTTGCAAAAGATTTCTCCATAGCTAGTTTTTAAACTAAAACCAACCCAGGACTGTATACCTTGTGAATGGATTTCTGACGACATTATACACATTCCTGCCTTGTGGATTGCATTCTAGCCATTTTCTGGAGGTTGCATGTGACATTGTATTACACGAAATGCGAGGGTGGAAGCAAGAAACTACAACCCACTCCACATGCTACAATTACTGATTGTTAACCATAAGTCAACAAACGTGGCCTTGTGATGGAGCAGAACGGAGATAACTAGAGAGGTTGAGTAGATTTTTTTTTTTTTTTTTATAACTTGACAGTAGAAAGAGAGTACTCCCATGAAACACAAGTGACTGTGTATAAATGCTTTGCTTTACTTCGTTCGTACTAAGCTACAGCCTGAATTTGAGTATGAGCACATGGTGTATCTGGTGTCCACTCAAAAAAAAAAAAACAACACAAAAACCTAACACAGGATAAACATATGCACAGCGATATCACCACGACTTGCTGTGCACATGTTCCGTCTTTTGTAACCTCTTTAAACCTCTTCAGGCTTCAAAAGCCACAAAGCGGCTATAAGAAGTGACCGGTCCATTCTTCCTTAGACAAATAATAGTGATGAGCTAACGAGCGCATTAGCTAACCGAGTATTTTTGGCGTGCTTGAAAAATATGTTTGAATCCCCGCGGTTGCATGTCTCGCGGCTGCTCAAAAGCCGCAACACATGCATGGATTGTCTGCTAGGGAATCCCTGCATGTGTTGCGCCTGCCGAACCGCCGCAAGACATGCAACCGCCGGGGCTCAAACATATTATTAGAGCACGCCGAAGTCAGTCAGTTCACACACGAGCATGCTCAGATAACACCTAATCTGAGAATGTTCACTCATCACTAATAAATAATCTAGCCATTGGATAATGTATAACTGGTCAAGAAAGGTTGAACTTGATGGACCTGTGTCTTTTTCAACCTATGTGACTTTATAACTCTGATAAACAAACACAACTTCCCTTCAGAAAAGAAGCAATGGAAAGAAAAAAGAGGCACAATATTGGTTTTCCATATATGAAACTTAATTGCTGTGGGTTCAATTCACAGTAATGGTAAAAAAAAAAAAAAAAAAAAAAAAAAAAAAAAGACATGCATTGCTCTGATTAGAAAGCATTTCCTAAAAAACTGCTTTCCTCTCAAACGAGCCATTGTATTAAGTGGAGCCCGGGCTTCCCAAGTCTAATCAGTGTACGAGTTCTTCTTCCTTTCCTTGTACAATTCTGGAAGCCGACGTTGTTTTACTTAATATTACCCATTGTTTAGGTTAAAAAGTGGAATTTTTCGTCTGGCACTCATAATACCTGTTTGTACAGGGAACTGGAAAAGTGTCAAAAAGTGAACTCACCAATCCATCTTACCAAACGGTGCTGTTGGGCAAATTATTAGGAAACCTACGCTTTAAAAAAAAAATGGCGTTAGCCTTTAAACTTTTGTGTGTCATTTGCAAAAATATGCATAGCCGAAAAAAAATTATGAGGCCAGATTCAAGAAAATCCATCAATATGAAAATCTACCAAGGGACTTGGTATTAAGAAGAAAAAGCTGAGCAGATCGATATAAAGTATTAATATAAATCCTAGCGCTTTGTAAGCTTGAGTCCAGGGGGAGGTCCTGGTCAGATGCAATCACTGTACGCATGCTCATGTAAGGAAGGCTGCCAATCATTGAGTGGGACCGCCCACAGGACTCCTAAGTATAAAAATTGTAATTAATAAAAGGCAACTTTTACTGAGTCTTTTCCCACAAAATTATACATCAATCCGCTCAGCTCCTCCTGCTCTACAATATGATGCTGGTAGATTGGACTGCATTTTCATACTGACGGGTTCCCTTTAAATGCGGTGAGTGCCGATCTACCCAATCCAATTAAAATATTTTTCTTTTTTATGTCTGGCTTGATACGCAGACCAACCCAAGTCTAGAAATCCTTGCCTTGGCATCCATTAAATACTTCACAGCAGTAATGACCCCAGTTACCCGACTTCTCTGCCTAGAACAAAGCAACAATAACCTGGAAACCTTCCTTAAGCCTTTCTGTGTCACTTTGATGGTTGCAGCCAGTTATTAGTTATTAAACCCGTTGTTTCTAGATGGAGCGGAGAGCCTGATGTCAGACTGAAGAGCTCCTTGCTTTGAAGAGGAGATCTCTGTATACTTTGTGACACACAAGTTCCAGTCATTATTTCTTTTCTGGGATTTTCTATGTTTTCACTGTGCCATAACTTGCTGTATACTTAAATGAATACTAATACAAGTTTCAGCTTCTTGTGGTTCTGCAATATTATGGTTTATAGCTTTCTTAGGTGTCCGCAACAGGATACAGTGTTCATATGTGTAAGGCCATAAGTCTGCACAATACAATATTTTACTAAAAGAACCGAGATGCCTAAAGTAATTTACTGGCAGCAAATACTGTATATAGGAGGGCTGGAAAAAAAACAAAAACAAAACCACCAGTCGGAAAAGTCAAGCTTTGGGATGAAAACTGATAAATTTCACATGTGCATATAAAGAATCACTAGTACACATTTATAAGCAAGAGTGTAGAATGGATATAAAAAGTCAAATGCCCCCGTTAAAATGCTAGGTTTTATAATGTAAAAAAATACAAAGAATAATAATTTCAGAACTTTTTCTTCCTTTAAAGTCACCCATAATCAGTCCAAAACCAATGGAAAAAAACACAAATCATTTTGAGGGGGAAAATATAAATAAAATTAATATCCAGTGGTTGCATAAGTGAGATCACCATTTTATAATTGGAGATCTGATTGTCTTCAGAATTAGCTAGTCACATTGATGCTGTGTGCCCATGGGAGGAAACCCACACAATCATGGGAAGAACATACAATCTCATTGATGGAGAGGTTGTCCTTGATGGGATTTGAACACAGGACCCCAGCGCTGCAAAGCTACAGGGCTAACCACTGAGCCACCGTGAATGAACGTGCTACTACTTTTAAATTGTTTCAGGGTTTGGAAACCATGACATAAAAATTAACATGTGCACAGCGATGTCTTTTGGATATTGCGGTGATTCATGTTCATTTTATGGGCCCTTTTGCGGCACTTTTACAAGCAGGTTTCAGCCAAAAAAAAAGACATTATGCCCATATACCCCAAGTGTTCTCCCTTCCAGTGCAGCCACACCATTAAAATCAAAGCGTCTTTGTACTCGGCACTACAACACTGCCCGCTCAGGATTACTGTTAAAGTTCCAAGAACTGGAAAAGTACATTGGAAGCATGCATAATACTGACCTGAAAAAGCAATGACTATGGCAGGGAAAAGGCAATACACTACATAATACTGACCTGAAAAAGGAATGACTAAAGCAGGGAAAAGGCAATACACTAAAGTCTGACGTCTATGGACAACTAAGGTGCAGTTTTATAAAGCCACATATGTAGGCAGAATTAAAGCTCTCAGGCCCCCCCCCCCCCAAAAAAAAAAATAGCACTTAAAGAATTTTTCCAGGATTTCACAATCATTGACATGGAATAGAGAATGCTAAAAACTAAAGAAATAATTACTGATGACGAAGATCCATCACTCTGGTGATCAGGTCATAATAATGTCCCGTCCATAAAGCTGAACAAAAAGGTTCACAGGATCCTGGTCCAGCATCTACGTTAGTATTCCATGGACGCTGGACCAGAGTCCTGCAAATGCCGGCATCCTGGACATCTCTGGCATGTTAAAAGCTTCCATGACATCGGAGGGGTCTTGTTAATGCCAGAGATGTCCAGCAATGAGTGGTGGCCAGGGAAGTCCACAAGACCCCGGTCTGACTGCCACACAGTACCAACATCTATGCCAAACAAGGGCCCGCAAATCTTTTTGATCTGCAACCATTCCATCATTCACAAGATCGCTGCAACTAACCACTGTGCTCAGCATTGACGTTTTTGTATGTGCAAAATGTGGCCAATGAGGCTGGGGATTAGCTACAGCATTCACATGAATAGTGGACGGAACTTCACTTATTGAAAGAGGTTGTCTACTACTCTAGCACTGATGATCTATCCGTAGGATAGGTCATCAATGTCTGATCGGTTGGAGACCGACATCCGGCTCCCCTGACGATCAGCTGTCATCGGTGTCAGGCGGTAGTCACTGGTGGAGCTGGTCGTCTTCTGATAGTGGCCGAGGCTTGGCACTACACAGCCGCCTCCTATTCAAATCAATAAGAGGCGGATATACAGTACCTGCGGCGGCCATTATCAGAAGGCGGCCAGCAACACAAGTGAGTAATCCCGGCCGATGGCTGCTGCTGATAACAGTCGATGTCAGACCCTGACCAATCAGACAATAGAGAAAATCCAAATTTTTGTCCAAAACCTGGACAACCCATTTAACTACCCCCCCCCATACCTTTTCTCTACCCTTGTTATTTGTCTCTACATGGTCTCCTGAAAGGAACAGGAGTAAGTCGACGAAACCTAATCTTAGAAGAATCCCCCTTACCCGGCCCACCAAGCTATACACAGATCTAATGGTGCTTCTAAATACTGAAAAATAAATGAACTCCCACTGAATATATGACATAATAAAAACACATCAATGGTTTATATTGGAAAAGTCTTCCATTGAACAATTATTCCATCCATAATAACCTTGAACGTGACCTTCACGCGTTTTACCAGGAAAACTAATGATATTCTTCAGAAAAGCCTTACGGCAGTTTTCCTCCTCGAAATAAAATTTTCCAATACACAGAGCACTCGGATGTATTTCTGAAGAGCTCGGCCTGGTTATATTTAGTTTGTTGTTCAGACTTTATATTACAGCTATTGTGAGATCTTGGACGCAGCGTGGACTAAGCGACCATAGCGTATTACACCGTGCCGGACCCGGGTTACGTAGCACAAGCATCTACAGCATCAGTTCACCCTCGTAAAAGTGACTTACGAGCCTGGGAATGGGCTCCGCACTAAATATCTCAGGAATGAGACGATTAGGTGATTGACAGCAAAATCACTGTCCTCATTAGCACCCTCGTTAAAGAGTGATCTCTAGTAGAGATATTTTCTTTGTTAAGTGTTACGGACAGTTTCATTATATTCGCAATAGAAGACTTGTAAATGAGGAAAAGGAGGATAATCAGGGAAATACTAGCAGTGTGTCAACATAGGGACTGAAATAAAGAAGGGACCCAAATAATTGCAAATACAAGCAAGGCTATAATGCAGCGTAAGGATAAAGAGGAGTCTTCTCCGGACGTCTGTTTTAGTAAGGAATTGCAATTCCCATGAAATAATGCGGAAACAATTTCTTAGAACTTTGTGTTGTCCGTTTCCTCTATTATTCCTCTTGCAAATGTATGAAATTTACTGACAACTTAGAGTAACTGAATGGGGTGCGTGACCATACAGTCTGAGGACAGGTACAGATTTTTTTATAACACGAGAGAATCAAATCAATTAATCAAATGACTGATCAGAGTTAGATCGGAGTGTCATCATAGTCTCATCAGATTCTCTCGGTCTGGAGAAAAAAAAATTTCCCCATCGTCTCTATTGTGTGAGGCTGTGGAAACCGAACTGCACTCAGATGTCATCCGAGTGCAATCCGACGGTTACCACAGACTCCTAGACTTGCATGGTCCAGTGCTATCCAAAAATAAAGTTTTGTCCTTCTCGGTTGCTGGTCTCCTCTCTGTTTAGCTACATAGAGGTACAACAAAGAGGTGGGATGAGTGTTCAGGCACCTATAGTGCTGGTAGAATGCTGATGAAAAGAAACTGCAGAGTTGACCGCACAATTACAGGGAGTGAGGATACAGACAGTTACGGTACATACTACATTAGACTGGCATGTGCTTCAAAAGCATTTTTAACTTCTTGGGCCATTATTTTATATATTTATTTTCTCAAGAACAATAAAGGTAAACAAAGATTTTTCTTATATAATATGCATAATTCTCATTCCTTCTCCCAACCTGATCCCTTTCCTCAAAAGCAAGGGAATCAACAAATAAAAGTAACACATGTAAAGAACATTGGGGCACAGAACAGTCATCTTGTTTAAACCTGTGGGTCCTCAGATTTTCATAAAAGTTGCATGTTTTCCTTAATGCCCATAGACCTTGGCTTCACACACTGTACTACATTGCAGCGATTTCTGTTTCCGTGTTACAGAAGTCTAGCATTATAATTGCATTTGAAAGCTCCATGGTTGGTTAGTATTGCGCTGGCTGGATAAGGGCCAAACACCACATCCCACAGCACCAAGATATGCAAACTACAGTCCTCGCTTCAGACGGGCCCCGTTCATAATGGTTTCCCCATTTCCTTTCACAGAAGAATATCTGGATGTCGGCGTCAGTTCTCACCGTTTCCACATCACTTCTCACGAGAACGAGCCTATGTTTTCATTTTGTTCTTCCTACAAGATAATTTCTGTAGTTTATTAACCTCCTGCACCTGGATAAAACAGCTTTTATAAAGCCTATTGAAAAAGAACAGACGCAAACATATTTTATGAGATCAAACAAGCGCTAATCAAGCAGTTTGTCAGGTCACACCGGCATCTCACAGAGGAAAATTCCACTATTTACACTCCTCTTCCCCTTATCACATGATAATCCGGACGGTGCCTGAATGCTCTGTGCAAAGCTTTGCCAACAACATTCAAGTCTGCACAGGTATATAACATGAAACGTCTGCATAGTATCTGCTGTAAGGGCACTTAAGGTACCTTCACACGAAGCGACGCTGCAGCGATAGCGACAACGATGCCGATCGCTGCAGCGTCGCTGTTTGATCGCTGGGGAGCTGTCACACAGACCGCTCTCCAGCGACCAACGATGCCGAGGTCCCCGGGTAACCAGGGTAAACATCGGGTTGCTAAGCGCAGGGCCGCGCTTAGTAACCCGATGTTTACCCTGGTTACCAGCGTAAAAGTAAAAAAAACAAACAATACATACTCACCTGCGCGTCCCCCAGCGTCTGCTTCCTGCCACTGACTGAGCTCCGGCCCTAACAGCACAGCGGTGACGTCACCGCTGTGCTTTCACTTTAGGGCCGGCGCTGTAAGTGTCAGGAAGCAGACGCTGGGGGACGCGCAGGTGAGCATGTACTGTTTGTTTTTTTTACTTTTACGCTGGTAACCAGGGTAAACATCGGGTTACTAAGCGTGGCCCTGCGCTTGGTAACCCGATGTTTACCCTGGTTACCAGTGTAAAACATCGCTGGTATCGTTGCTTTTGCTTTCAAACACAACGATACACGGCGATCGGACGACCAAATAAAGTTCTGGACTTTATTCAGCGACCAGCGACATCACAGCAGGATCCTGATCGCTGCTGCGTGTCAAACTAAACGATATCGCTAGCGAGGACGCTGCAACGTCACGGATCGCTAGCGATATCGTTACAAAGTCGTTTCGTGTGAAGGTACCTTTACACTCACAAAATAGCCTTCCTCCACGAAAGCAAAAAAAGGCTATATATATATATATATATATATATATATATATATATATATATATATATATACACACTATTTGAACAAAAGTATTGGGGCACACCTCTTAAAGAGAACAGGTATTTTCTCCTGTGAGATGTAATGACAGACAGAAAGTATAGATCAGCGATGAGTAATTACAGCTCTGAGAACACAACACAATAGGTGCAGAGAGCAGGATTGTGTCATTAGATCTATCAGAAGAAGAAATGTTCTTCTGGAGGCGTGTTCTTTTTCCCCTGCATGATGTCTCCTTCTGATTGGTCAATGTCATACGGGGAAAAAGATAAAGATCATAAATTATATCCTGAACTCAAAAGGTCACAAAAGTTTGGCAGTCAAAACTGCAATCATAATTTATACCACAAGTGACACAAGGCAGTTGAAAAATGCGTCAAGTTCTTCTTCACAGAGGTGCACAGAAACGTGTCCTGTGGAGTGATGGATCACACTTCTCTATCTGGCCTTTGAGTCACAAGTCTGAGTTTGGTGAATGCCAAGGCGTCCTTTATGTGCCTGACTGTATTGTGCCACCTGTAAGGTTTGGTGGAAGAGGATAATGCTACGGTTTGTTCTTCAGGGGTTGGCCTAAGCCACTTTGTTCCAGTGAAGGGAAATCTTAATGCTTTAGACAAACAGGATATATTGGACAATTGCAGCCTCAAATTTTGTGGTAACAGTTTGGGGAAGGCCCTTTTCTGTTCCCTATGACTGTACCTAGTGCACAAGGTTCATAAAGCCATGGTTAGATGAGTTTGGTGTGGAAGAGCCCGACCATCCGCACAGAGCCCTGCCCTCAACCACGTCCAATTTTGGGATGAACTATAAATCGGAGATCATGAACTCAGACCTTTCATCCAACATCTATGATTAACCTCACAAATACGCTTTTGGCTGGAGGTGAGAGGAGGAATATCTCCCCATTAAATAATGTGACTTGATAACTTTTGTTTTTGGCTCGGCGAGTGCCACCCTGGGTAGGTAAAACTGGCCAAGAAGCTGCATGATTAACACTTGAACATGAAAGTTGTTGCAGCTTTTGGATGGATTATTGGAAATGGAATACATATTGATTGCTCATCTTTGAAACACGGATTTGCAAAAACCACGGTGCAACATAAGCAAATATTTTACACTCACTTTTTAATAATCCTTTTAAAAGCCACTAGTAGAACAATCCTAACCTGGTTTCACGCGGCAGAACTTGATCCAATGACTGTCTCCAATTATGATGGTTATGGTTAGTGTCACTTTTGTAAATGCAGAATTACCATATACATTTATCATATCAGTTCCACAAGTGAAACCTCTGTACGTGGCTTATTACTGGGGGATTACATTCTCATGGCTGGATTACAAGTGATCAGCAGTTTGGCACCAGGCTGCTTTATGCCTGACAGAGATGTCACCTCAGATTCACAAAGCTAGGAAGATCCTCAGCCATGTGTGTGCAGAATAAAGCCTGCAATCAGATGCCCCTCTACTGCCTCTGATGTATGTAGCTGATGCTTAGGTTAGGCCCATTGTAGTTAAGAGGAAAATGGGTTACAGATATAGTCTCTGGACAGTCATTAGTCTGTATCAATTTTGTTACAATTGTGTTTTTTCTTCCACAAAACACTTTGTGGAGACACGGAGTTCAGCCGGTGCCCTGGTCTGGTAGCCGAAACCACACAGAACGCCTGCTTCTGGGCGTAATACTATCCAGACAACACTTGGTGAGGGTAAACCAACGTGGCAATACTTTATAGAACCGCAAAACAGGCAAAATAACACATAAAACAACCCCAGCAAAATACCCAAGATGGTGCAAGTTACAGAGTCTCACCCTTTCGCTGACTCGATGACTGAATAAGAGCAGCTGTTACTTCGCAGCCTCCAGGGCCGACTACCCCGCCTGTGGCACACACACAGAGAGGAGGTAACCAAAAGCTTAGGAAGATGACAGTCCATTGAGATACAAGGCCAGTTGACCGGAAGGTCACAACCTGGCTTCTCTGAACATCTCCATGGAGCCAGGTGACTGGTGGATCTCATTCCTGGCTTTCCCAAACGTATCCATGGGGCTCAGGTGACCGGTAGGTCCAAATCCTTACTACCTCAAACGCATCCATAGTTCAGTGATGGTCAATGGAGCAGATTTGAATTCTTTCAGCTGGGGCAGTTGTCCCCTAAGCTGGCATCCTGTAGAATGACAAATCTGTATCCCTCGTGATGTAGCCATGATGTCTTGGCTGCTGACTTGTAAAGAGTCTCTGGTTCTGTGGATGTTTGGATGTCTTGGATGAATCTCTGTATATGGAGGTATCTGATACAGAGGTACATAAATCCTCTTTTTATAGTTAACAACTGTCCTTCAAGCCAGCATCCAGAGATAAAGGGGAAGAATGGTGATCAGATCAACTTGCATTATTTGAATATTTAACCTATTTGCATAGTTTTTCCTCCTCTGTTTTGGAAGTCAACAAGCAACCTGGCCTGGACAATGTGTAATCAACATAGCAGCAAACATCATTGTTTAATTTGCCTGCGTCTCTAGTTATCCAGTATAACAGAACAATATGTTACATCAAATGTCAACTTAAAAGTCATTATTACCGGCTTATAAGAATAAAAGTATGTTTGTTTGGGGCTTATCTCACATGACAGCAAAGGATTTGACATGTTGAAATCCAACATGCCCTATCCTTCCTTTCCCTGACATCTAACCCTAGGGAGAATCAGGACACCCCAATATACACATTAGATGGCAGGGCCCATCCTTGTTTGGGTAAGGACTAGGTCAGGTGCTGACTTATGACCACATCAAAAGTTCAGTTCCACTTCTATGTGGTCACTAATCAGCTGAGAGAACCTCAGAAGAAGACAGATAAGAATTACAAACTCCCTGTCATGAGAGCAGACTGACAGATTACCAATATAAATATTTGTAGCCTAATATGAATGCATATAAATTAAATAACCTGGCACCGGTTACTAAATATCTCTAAGTCCTGTTCAGGCTGTCCACTTCATAACACCAGAAGGAAGAAGAGATGTACCAGAATTTGGAAATCCAGTGTCACCTTATGCATTTAAAAGGGAACCTGTCAGCAGGATTGTGCTGAGTAACCGATAGACAGTGTGGATCACCGATAGCTGCTACTGCGCAGGCGCCATTTTCAAATGGATTCTTTTCTTTTTTTAGAATATCAAGAGAACCTCAATCATATTAATTATATACACAGTATATGTGATTACGCTGCTGCAGCGCAGGTGCCTGCCTGCAGAAGAGGTTTTTTTTTTTTTTTCAATATGTACATATAATATTCATTATGGAAACTAGGGGGCAGGTCAGTGAGGAATCAGTGACCTGTCAGCAGTTTGCGTTATGAATACCTAATCAGACCCCCACACAAAGACCCCTCACAGGCCGACCCGGAGCACGAGCATATCTAACTCAAAACTGAAAATAAAGATTAAACAGCAACCACAAGACGGATTTCATCAACCACGGTATCATTGTAATCAGTATAACGGCGCCAACCTGACACTGTCTGTAGTTTACTGAGCACAATCCTGCTGACAGGTTCCCTTATCTCCAGTCTGGGAGATGGGGAGAAGCGGCTAAAGAAGAAGTTCTCCCACTTATAACTTGTATAATTGATAACTATGTTAATATCAGCACAATTATATAAGTTTTCGTGCAGATGGGCAACTACTCGAGCCTATAAATCCTTTGTTTCTAAGGCTACGTTCACATTTGCGTTGTGCGCCGCAGCGTCGTCGCCGCAACGCACAACGCAAACAAAAACGCAGTTGCGTTTTGAACAAAAAAATGCAGCGTTTTGCGCCGCATGCGTTTTTTTTGGGCATTGAGTCATTCTTCATCCCCCCCCCCCCCCCCCCAAAAGTCTAGACAATGTTTTGCATTTTTTATTGGAAAAAGCATGCGTCGTACAACGCACCACGACGCAACTACTTGCGTTGTTTGCGTTGTCAATACAAGTCAATGGGAAAAAAGGCGCATCGACGACGCAAACACGACGCATGCGTTTTTTAAAAAGTCTGCGCCGCACAAAAAATGCAACATGTTGCGTTTGCCGCGCCCTGACAGGTGCACCCTAACGCCGCATGCGGCGTACAACGCACCAAAACGCATGACAACGCATGTACATGCGGCGCCATGCGGCCCCAATGTTAAAGATAGGGCCGCACGACGCATGCGTTTTGTTGCAGCGACGACGCTGCGGTGCACAACGCAAATGTGAACGTAGCCTAATACAGCCGACAAGTAGTATTGTCGTACGGATGTAGAGCACAGATTAGATTCGCTACTTGTCATATATTCTACAAGCGGAGATGTACCCATTGCAGGGAAAGCAGTTAATAGCAAGAAAGCAGCACGCAGAGGAAGCATCCAGGAAAAAGCCATCACAATATTGTAACTCACCTTGACAGCTTTATACTGAAAGATAATTATACTGCTGAGGAGTGTGATATCACTGAAGAGAAGGCGATTGTGTACCGGTGGATCACACTGCATACTATCACTACATACGGATATGGCTATATGGGAGACTCAGCATTTATTCACACTGACAATTTATTTCCAAAGCCTTTTTGAAAAGCATTTTTTTTTTTCATCACAGATGCTTATGTTAATATGTTTTATAGAGATGACTAAGGGGAAACGCATCAAAAAAAGAAGAAAAAAAAGGGCATAGAAAATGCACCAAAAGAATAAAAGATCTCCACAAACAACAAGAATGGTTTGGAAGGTGAATTACGAGACCGCGGTGTAGCAGAGGACACTACGGGTGTAGTTTCATCACCGCGAAGAAGAAACGTCACAAGACTAGAAGTGCGGTTGGATTGGGAGGACAGCTCCGGCCTCCGTCTTGATGACTCTGTTCCATAGTTGCACCTTCAGGTCCAGGGCTAATAGCCATTTCACAATTTTGTAAAAAAATCAGTCATGCTTAAAGGGTTATTCCATTACTTTTGCAATGCTGACCTCTTCTAAGGATAGGCTATCAATATCAGATCGGTGGGGTTCTGGTTCCCGACACCCATATTGGTCAACGGCTGTTGATGCCGGTGGCCAGATTTTAGCAGTTTAGGAGCTGAATAGTACAACTTCTTCAACTGTGTAGCGGCAGCTGTCAGGTCCTGCAGATCTACTCCTAATTACTCAAACAGCCACGGATGTGCAGTACCGGGCTGTCATCATTAGAGGGCGTAATGATCAACTGCTAACGTCCGGGCAGCTTAGCAGCTGATCTTTGGGGGTGTCTGACCCCCACTGATCTAATCCACAGACTATCCATAAGATATGCCATTAATATAACATTTGTGGAGAAATCCTTTAAATTACAATGGCACATTACCCTAACATGGTCAGCCTGCTGAGGACCACAAACTTACAAGGAAGCCAACCATGATTGAAATGCTACAAAATGAGTAACAATTCTAAATCTTCCTTCTAGGTTCCTTTTCAAATAGACCGATCTGCCTTTTGATAGTTTCCAGTTTTTTTTAGGGAAAATAATTGGCTAAAGTGCTCAAAAACTAGCAAAATCGGTAGATAAAGATGATAAGCAGATGAAAGCATTTGGTAGGAGTCAAGGTTAGACACATCAGCTTTGTTTGCATGGAAGAAAAAGCTCAGCAGAAAATAAACTAATGATTTGTATATATTCAAGGACAGAATCTCTGGGGAATATTCCCTCTGCCAATCTGTGCAGGTGACAAGGAATCATCCCTTCGTGACTATAACAAAGATACGCCACTGATGTTCACAAATATCCGGCAGCCACATAGCAAAAAAGGGAAAAATAATAAGGCTGGATTATAGGATTGCATGGTGACTCGCTGACACAGGCCATTTGATGTAAAATCACTAGTGAGGAGCGAAAAGTGCTCAGATGAGGTGTTATCTGAGCATGCACGTGTAGTAACAGAGTGGCTTCGGCGTGCTCGAAAAATATGTTTGAGTCCCCGCGGCTGCATGTCTCGCGGTTGTTTCAGAGCTGCAACACGTGCAGGGATTATCTAACAAACAGGCCATCCCTGCATATGCTGCGGCTGTAGAACAGTCTCGAGACATGCAGCCGTGGGGACTAGAACATATTATTTGAGCATGCCAAAGTCACTCGGTCAGCACACGAGCATGCTCAGATAACACCTTATCGGAGCACGTTCGCTCATCACTAAAAATCACCGGTTTCTTGTAGGAGAAAAAAAAATTGCACTTGATCTAGAAATGGTTGCAAAAAAGTTCCAACATGGCTAATCAAGTCATTTACAGTCGCAGAGGTCCCACAATTTGAGAGCAAACAAAAATCTCCATGTGGCATTGACCTGAAATTCCTTCCTTTTTGAAAATAGACAAAATTCTTTCAACCATTCTGTTCTGATGTTTCTGGGTTCTTCTAGTCTGTGGTGACGTGGTGATAGACTGATAGGCAGGTTTACCAAATGGGACTATTTAAAAGTTCGGCAACAAGTTTTGTGAAAGAGTGTAATGTAAAGTATATGGACAACCTCCCGGGTTTAAGGAGAAACAGACGTAACTAAGAAAAAACTTGACCAAACAGTAAAGAAACAAATGTAGCATCTTTTTTTAAAGCCCAAAAATGTTTCTAGATTTATCAGTAGCAATAATTACACATCTCCCCAAGGGGACGAGCAAGCCAAGTCTTTAACACATCATTAGCATGTTGGTAGAGACTTGCAGGAAATGATCTGCGCTCTTTGCATCATCATCATCATGGCTCCTTTCTGCCCGAGTCATCTACATAAAGCAGCTAATCATCATTAACAGCAACAATTCATCCTCGGTAAACACAAAATGCTGCTACCAGCAAGTGTCAGCGCTCCACTGCTCATTAACCAGTCAATAGTGTCTGATGGACGAGACTGATAGAAGACCACGTATTATAAGCGCGTCATCTGGCTGACCGGCCACGAAAAACAATGCCACGA
Source organism: Ranitomeya variabilis (assembly GCF_051348905.1). Lineage (NCBI taxonomy): Eukaryota > Metazoa > Chordata > Amphibia > Anura > Dendrobatidae > Ranitomeya > Ranitomeya variabilis. Next base: position 66,593,665 of record NC_135235.1, read on the forward strand.
TTTCACCGCTTTATCGGTTCTCAGAACACCTTAAGAGAAGCTTAATAAACACGGCATTACCGTTATACGTCACCGTGATCCTGGGAGTCGCATCCAAATCTGCAGCTGACCTCTCTGACAGATATCCAATAGTTATTGCACAAAACGCCACAAAGTAGCAAGCCGCGCGTTTCTTCATCTTCTCCTGCAAAATCCCTGTACTCAGTGTTCAAAGCTGGAAAGATTTAAGAAGCTGCCGCTCACCGCCGGTAATTTCATCCTGAAAGATAAAGAACATCTGTGTGAGAATCTGGGCTATTCTGCAGCAATCCATTATATTCCTTATTAGTATCAACCTGGAAAATGTGAACATATGGTAAAAAAAAATAAATAAAATAAAATCAGGAAACTTCTTGTAACATGATAAATATAGGTTTGGGGTCTTTTTTTAAACTTGAAAATGAAAATTTAATTGACACACGGGTAAAACTGGAAAAAGGTTCTATGGCTTGTAGCTCATGAAATCATTAAAAGGAAGAAATAATCAGAAAATTATCTATTGTTTTAAATCACTTTTTATGACTTTTTTTTGCTTTGGAAATTATTTTATTTTCTATATCACACACTTTATTAAAGGTTATCTGTCAGCAGATTTATATGCAATCCGAGCAGCATGGTGTCTGGACAGAGACCCTAATTCCAGAGATGTCCTGGGCTGCTATTTGTAATTTCAATAAAATCAATGTTTTATCAGCAGGAGATTATCAATAGAGGACTAGTTGTCGCGTGCCATGTAGTCCTCTCCTGCTCTGTTTAACCTTGTCCCTACTACTGATTATCGGCTTTCGGTGTACATGGGGAAAAAGCTGCCTACCAGTGGTGTGAACAGAGTTATACCCAGTTCAGCTTTCTGATAGCTGTCAGATTGGCAGCGGAGAAAAATAGGATTTTATCAAAATGACAGCAAACAGCCCAGTAAGCGATACATCACTCAGATCAGTGTCTCTGTCCCTACAACATGCTGCTCTCAGATTGCACAGCAAAAACCTGGGCACCCGGTAACCTTTAAATATAAAAAAAAGTTGTCATCTTGCAACTTTCTCATACAAATTAGATTATTAGGGGTTTGGCCAGATTGGGATGATAACACAAGGCGGACCCCTGCTTTCTCAGGTTAGAGAACTTATAAATAAGTCAATTTTTATGCATTAACATACTTCCAAAACATTTGTAACATTACATTTATGCCCAACATAGAAAAGTATTTGGTATCATTAATCATTCAGCAGATTCAGCAGAAGCCCCGGCCAGCCTCCCTCATCTGTATTCTGGAGGTCTCCCCTACAAGTCATAATCAACTGCTCAGCTAGCTTTTCTAGGAAAATGTCAAGCCTCATATTAATGGAGATGCATCAAGTTTTATATTTTTCTGCTCTGAATTAATCTATAAACTACCAAGTGCCAATGTCGAGTGCAACCATCTGCGTAAGACCGCCATCGCTCAACTCTTTAGATGCCAAGGCGAGAAATCTTAGATTTAAAAAAATGAGTAATGGTATTAAATTATCACTGGAGTATAGCGGGGGTAGCAGGGGGTGGCAGATTAAGATGATGCCTTGGCATATTTTGGATTGTGGTCTTTCTTTCAGGACGCTCCCACTAAAGGTATAAAATATATTCTTATCAATGGATATACATTTTGACTGGAGGTGGAGCAAATTAACAGATACATAGATGGACAGACATAAAAACAGTCAGGCAGGCAGATAAAAGGAAGGCATCACTCGAAGAGTAATGGGCTAACAGATGTATCCCCCATTTTGGAGAGAGTTGCAGTGAAACCACAATCGACTAGGAGCAGTCGACAAGGCTGCAAGACATAGAATAAAACGAAGAAACGCAGTATAAAAATCCCACAAAACATACTAATCATAAAAAAGGGACTTTATTAATACAAATCAATAAACATTGTAGCCCATACAGTGAGGAAATATGGAGGACACCTGAAGGTACGCTGGTTTAGGTAGGAAGAGCTAAGGACATCCAGAGCAAGTTATCGATCAATGACCGTTATTACATAATACCATCCACATGGTAGAGAGGTTTAACAAACTAAGTGGGTGCCAAAGGCAGTGCCCCGCAAATCACTCCCAGTCATTGGTCATTCATACATGCTTACCCATAAGTGAGTGGACGGCTCTCCCACTTGCCCCAGCAGCCCCCTGAGCATTCTTATGCTTTTAATAATAGAGACTGTTATAAAACCGGCACAATAATGAATAAGAATTGCTTTACCAATTCCTAACATCTCGTGTGCGCCCAGGCAGGTAGCTTTCTGTAAAGCAATATGTATTTAGTATACCGCTGATGAAAACAAAGCTCTCCGGCGTGTCATTACCATATTACTTATTAATACCCCACACATGCATTATATCACAGTGACAATAACAATTTGCCTCAATAGACTGAACTTTCAGCACTGCTGTAATTATACGGTTATGTACGAACGCTATTTAAGAGATTTTTTTTTGGTGGATTGTCCCCAGAAGGCTTAAATGTAGCAACTAATTTTCTCACAAAGCGTCATATACTGTACACTCGACAGTAGCTGCCATGGAAGATGTCATGTGTCGTGGATCAATACAAGACGTCAATTTACTAATCTACTCATTATATATTTTAGCTCTGCAAACAATACCGTGATGGACTGGAGTATAGTTTTAGCAAATTACTATTTTATAATTTTTTTTATAAATATCTTAAAGGGATTGTAGAACGTCTCATTATGGATGACAACAGGCTGGGATCTTTAACATGAAATTTATAAAAAAACATTTTTGTTAATTTTTTCACCATACAAAGAATAAAAAAAGCTACTAAAATTTAAATCCCTTTCTAAATGGGAATGCATAATCGGAAAATGAACTATTGCTTATAACAGGTTTTTATGAGATAGATATTTATATTTATACACAGTTATATGAAAAAGTTTGGGCACCCCTATTAATCTTAAGCTTAATGTTTTATAAAAATGTTTTTTTTTTGCAACAGCTATTTCAGTTTCATATATCTAATAAATGTTGGACACAGTAATGTTTCTGCCTTGAAATGAGGTTTATTGTACTAACAGAAAATGTGCAATCTACATTCAAACACAATTTGACAGGTGCATAAGTATGGGCACCTCACCAGAAAAGTGACATCAATATTTAGTAGATCCTCCTTTTGCAAAAATAACAGCCTCTAGTCGCTTCCTGTAGCTTTTAATGAGTTCCTGGATCCTGGATGAAGGAATTTTTGACCATTCCTCTTTACAAAACAATTCCAGTTCAGTTAAGTTTGATGGTCGCCGAGCATGGACAGCCCTCTTCAAATGATCCCACAGATGTTCATTGATATTCAGGTCTGGGGACTGGGATGGCTATTCCAGAACAGTGTAATTGTCCCTCTGCATGAATGCCCGAGTAGATTTGGAGCGGTGTTTTGGATCATTGTCTTGCTGAAAGATCCATCCCCTGCGTAACTTCAACTTTGTCACTGATTCATGAACATTATTGTCAAGAATCTGCTGATACTGAGAGGAATCCATGCGTCCCTCAACTTTAACAAGATTGCCGGCATTGGCATTGGCCACACAGCCCCAAAGCATGATGGAACCTCCACCAAATTTTACTGTGGGTAGCAAGTGTTTTTCTTGGAATGCTGTGTTTTTTTGCCGCCATGCATAACGCATTTTTGCATGACCAAACAACTCAATCTTGCTTTCATCAGTCCACAGGACCTTCTTCCAAAAAGAAATTGGCTTCTCCAAATGTGCTTTTGCATACCTCAGCCGACTCTGTTTGTGGCGTGCTTGCAGAAACGGCTTCTTTCGCATCACTCTCCCATACAGCTTCTCCTTGTGCATCGGTCAACTATACAACGCACTTTGCACAGTGACACCATCTGCAGCAAGTTGATACTGCAGCTCTCTGGTGGTGGTCTGAGGATTGTCCTTGACTGATCTCACCATTCTTCTTCTCTGCCTTTCTGATGTTTTTCTTGGCCTGCCACTTCTGGCCTTAACAAGAACTGTACCTGTGTTCTTCCATTTCCTTACTATGTTCCTCACAGTGGAAATTGACAGGTTAAATCTCTGAGACAGCTTTTTGTATCCTTCCCCTGAACAGCTATGTTGAATAATCTTTGTTTTCAGATCATTTGACAGTTGTTTTGAGGAGCCCATGATGCCACTCTTCAGAGGAGATTCAAACAGGAGAACAACTTGCAAGTGGCCACTTTAAGTAGCTTTTCTCATGATTACATACACCTGGCTATGAAGTTCAAAGCTCAATGAGGTTACAAAACCAAAAAAAGTGCGTTAGTAAGTCAGTAAAAAGTAGGTAGGAGTATTTACAACAAGAAAATGATAAGGGTGCCCATACTTATGCACCGGTCAAATTTTGTTTGAATGCAGATTGCACATTTTCTGTTAGTACAATAAACCTCATTTCAAGGCAGAAACATTACTGTGTCCAACAGTTATTAGATATAGGAAACTGAAATAGCTGTTGCAAAAAAAAAACAATTTTTATAAAACATTAAGCTTAAGATTAATAGGGGTGCCCAAACTTTTTCATATAACTGTATTATATATATTTTCATATTCCAATCTATATTAAAAAAATAATCTTGCAATGTTCACATTTGCCACTACGAGAGACAAGCGGGGATACCGTGTCTGGACACAAGCACAGCACCTATCAGCATGAATAAGTCCATTCTGTGTGCCTAAACCTATCTGCGCAAATACCAGACGCAGACCATGCTGTGCCTTATATGACACTACAGTCATTTACTTTTTTCATCATAGTACGTAACTGATGAAGGTCCAGATATAGGACCGAAACGTTTTTGGCTACTACGATTAAAATCTCACAAGCATTAAGTTGAGTGCCAGGTTCTTTCTTCTAATCTCACATTTGCCACTAGACCTTATATTAGACTCCTACTTCTTGTTCTTCAGATGGATATTGGCAGAAACAGACCGACTTTATACACTATTTTGTATAGAGACATAAACTGGACATGTTTAATCTGGGCAGAGGTCATAGTAAAGGGGAGATGAGGAGGTGAGCTGTGACCTCGCCTAATGTGAATGGTGGTGTGAAGGGCTCACCTACTGAGGTACTTCTAAGCCGTAGGTCTTGGTAAGAAACATGGGGCAAAGGTGATGACACAGCAGACAGGGTCTTAACCCCTTCACCCCCAAGGGTGGTTTGCACGTTAATGACCGGGCCAATTTTTACAATTCTGACCACTGTCCATTTATGAGGTTATAACTCTGGAACGCTTCAACGGATCTTGGCAATTCTGACATTGTTTTCTCGTGACATATTGTACTTCATGATAGTGGTAAAATTTCTTCGATATAATTTGCGTTTATTTGTGAAAAAAACGAATATTTGGTGAAAATTTAGAAAATTTCGCAATTTTCCAACTTTGAATTTTTATGCCCTTAAATCACAGACATATGTCACGCAAAATACTTAATAAGTAACATTTCCCACATGTCTACTTTACATCAGCACAATTTTGGAACCAAAATTTTTTTTGTGACGGAGTTATAAGGGTTAAAAGTTGACCAGCAATTTCTCATTTTTACAACACCATTTTTTTTAAGGGACCACATCTCATTTGAAGTCATTTTGAGGGGTCTATATGATAGAAAATACCCAAGTGTGACACCATTCTAAAAACTGCACCCCTCAAGGTACTCAAAACCACTTTCAAGAAGTTTATTAACCCTTCAGGTGTTTCACAGGAATTTTTGGAATCTTTAAATAAAAATGAACATTTAACTTTTTTTTTCACAAAAAATTTATTTCAGCTACAATTTGTTTTATTTTACCAAGGGTAACAGGAGAAAATAGACCCCAAAATTTCTTGTACAATTTGTCCTGAGTACGCTGATACCCCATATGTGGGGGTAAACCACTGTTTGGGCGCATGGCAGAGCTCGGAAGGAAAGGAGCGCCATTTGACTTTTCAATGCAAAATTGACTGGAATTGAGATGGGACGCCATGTTGCATTTGGAGAGCCCCTGATGTGCCTAAACATTGAAACCCCCCACAAGTGACACCATTTTGGAAAGTAGACCCCCTAAGGATCTTATCTAGATGTGTGGTGAGCACTTTGACCCAACAAGTGCGTCACAAAAGTTTATAATGCAGAGCCGTAAAAATAAAAAATCATATTTTTTCACAAAAATGATCTTTTCGCCCCCAATTTTTTATTTTCCCAAGGGTAAGAGAAGAAATTGGACCCCAAAAATTGTTGTGCAATTTGTCCTGAGTACGCTGATACCCCATATGTGGGTGTAAACCATTGTTTGGGCGCAGGGCAGAGCTCGGAAGGGAAGGAGCGCTATTTTACTTTTCAATGCAAAATTGACTGGAATTAAGATGGGATGCCATGTTGCGTTTGGAGAGCCCCTGATGTGCCTAAACATTAAAAACCCCCACAAGTGACACCATTTTGGAAAGTAGACCCCCTAAGGAACTTTTCTAGATGTGTTTTGAGAGCTTTGAACCCCCAAGTGTTTCACTACAGTTTACAACGCAGAGCCGTGAAAATAAAAAATCTTTTTTTTCCCACAAAACTTATTTTTTGGCCCCCAGTTTTGTATTTTCCCAAGGGTAGCAGGGGAAATTGGACCCCAAAAGATGATGTCCAATTTGTCCTGAGTACGCTGATACCCCATATGTTGGGGTAAACCCCTGTTTGGGCACACGGGAGAGCTCTGAAGGGAAGGAGCACTGTTTTCCTTTTTCAACGCAGAATTGGCTGGAATTCAGATCGGATGCCATGTCCCGTTTGGAGAGCCCCTGATGTGCCTAAACAGTGGAAACCCCCCAATTATAACTGAAACCCTAATCCAAACACACCCCTTACCCTAATCCCAACAGTAACCCTAACCACTCCTCTAACCCAGACACACCCAACCCTATTCCCAACCGTAAATGTAATCCAAACCCTAACCCTATCTTTAGCCCCAACCCTAACTGTAGCCCCAACCCTAGCAATAACCCTAGCCCTATCACTAGCCGTAACACTAGCCCTAACCCTAGCCCTAACCCTAGCCCCAACCCTAGCCCTAACCCCAACCCTAACCCTAGCCCTAACCCTAGCCCCATCCCTAGCCCCAACCCTAGCCCTAACCCTAGCCCTAACCATAACCCTAGCCCTAACCCTAATGGGAAAATGGAAATAAATACATTTTTTAATTTTTTTATTTTTCCCTAACTAAGGGGGTGATTAAGGGGGGGTTTATTTACTTTTATAGCGGGTTTTTTAGCGGATTTTTATGATTGGCAGTCGTCACACACTGAAAGACGCTTTTCATTGCAAAAAATATTTTTTGCGTTACCACATTTTGAGAGCTGTAATTTTTCCATATTTGAGTCCACAGAGTCATGTGAGGTCTTGTTTTTTGCGGGACGAGTTGACGTTTTTATTGGTAACATTTTCGGACACGTGACATTTTTTGATCGCTTTTTATTCCAATTTTTGTGAGGCAGAGTGATCAAAAACCAGCTATTCATGAATTTCTTTTGGGGGAGGCGTTTATACCGTTCCGCAATTGGTAAAATTGATAAAGCAGTTTTATTCGTCGGGTCAGTACGATTACAGCGATATCTCATTTATATCATTTTTTTTATGTTTTGGCGCTTTTATACGATAAAAACTATTTTATAGAAAAAATAATTATTTTGGTATCGCTTTATTCTCAGGACTATAACTTTTTTATTTTTTTGCTGATGATGCTGTATGGCAGCTCGTTTTTTGCGGGACAAGATGACGTTTTCAGCGGTACCATGGTTATTTATATCAGTCTTTTTGATCGCGTGTTATTCCACTTTTTGTTCGGCGGTATGATAATAAAGCGTTGTTTTTTGCCTCGTTTTTTTTGTTTTTTTCTTACGGTGTTTACTGAAGGGGTTAACTAGTGGGGCAGTTTTATAGGTTGGGTCGTTACGGACGCGGCGATACTAAATATGTGTACTTTTGTTTTTTTATTTTATTTAGCTAAAGAAATGTATTTATGGGAATAATATATTTTTTTTTTTTTTTTTTTACACACGTGGGGAATTTTTTTTTTACTTTGTCCCAGGGGGGGACATTACAGATCATTTGATCTGACAGTGTGCACAGCACTCTGTCAGATCGACGATTTGCTGTGCAGGGCTGCAGGCTTACCAGCGCCTGCTCTGAGCAGGCACTCGGTAAGCCGCCTCCCTCCCTGCAGGACCCGGATGCCGCGGCCATCTCGGATCCGGGACCTGCGGCGAGGAGGAAGGTAAGAGACCCTCGGAGCAACGCAATCACATCGCGTTGCTCCGGGGGTCTCAGGGATGCCCGCAGGGAGCCCCCTCCCTGCGCGATGCTTCCCTATACCGCCGGCACACCGCGATCATGTTTGATTGCGGTGTGCCGGGGGTTAATGTGCCGGGGGCGGTCCGTGACCGCTCCTGGCACATAGTGCCGGATGTCAGCTGCGATATGCAGCTGACACCCGGCCGCGATCGGCCGCGCTCCCCCCGTGAGCGCGGCCGATCGCGTATGACGTACTATCCCGTCGGTGGTCATACGGGCCCACCCCACCTCGACGGGATAGTACGTCAGATGTCAGAAAGGGGTTAACAGACAACAGAGGGATCAGCAAGGGCTAAGATAGTTGACTAAACAGCACGGCAGGTAAAAAAGCAGGTAGCACAAATGAAGCACATCCAGGTAAATGGACACAAAGGAAAAAGTTACTTATAGGAAACAGATATTTTCCAGCAGGATTACAGTTAACCACAGGAATACAATCTGACTAGAGATGGGCAGACAGGTGGAAGTTCGGGTTCTGGTACCTGACCCGAACTTTTGTTTAGAATGTTGGGTTGGGGAACCAGAACAATATACGGACACCATTGAAAATATTTTCTCTCTCTCGTTTGCAAACTGGCAGCAAAATTGTTTTGAAGAGATGCGTTAACTTTGATTGCAGAGGCCAGATGTGAACAGAACTGTGAACATTTGCGTAATTTGCTGATACTTTGGTGTGGACAAACACCAAGAAAACAAGGCAGAACTTGAAAATAACTCCTGTTCTAGCATGGAAGTCAGGTATTGGGGTGCAATGGATTACATGGTCTTATACATTTGTGTGGTCCCAAAGTAACACCACACGGTCAAATGCTCGAATGGCCAAATTAGATGATCCCAAAATTAGTGTACAAGTGCTTATAGGTACGCTCGCTCCTGACTATCGGCCCGTCTATACAGCATAGCAATTACCTGAAGAATCAGAAAAAAAAAAATTGCCAGGTACGAAGATTATTTTCAGGCGCAGCACATCAATCCACGTAAACAGAATGTGCTGCTGATAACATGATATTCTATACGCACACTCTAGCCGGTACATATCTTTACATCGGCACCATACAATCAGGTAAACGCTCTCATATCAGCTGAATAAAACGCTATATCAATGTGAAGTTTTGACATTAGGTCTCATTTTATTTGTAGGGACAGGAGAGATCATAAATTTGCAAGGTTGTACCAAACAATATGAACTGCGTAATCACACAGTTCCTTGGCCGCCAGGTCAGGATCCTTCCCAAGAACGCCCCAAAAGGTAATTCTCAGATTAGTGTTACACGTACAGTGCAGCTTTTCACACATGACTCACACTAGGCTAATAATCTGTAATGTGCTGGAGTTTACACAGTGTCAAGGAAGAGACGTCAACTAATTATACAAGGGGTGTTACATCAAGCAATTCACATAGCAAACATATGGGGAGTCAGATTTTGATACAGGGAAATCTTATGAGGATACGCTCTCTTGACTTAACAGGATTGTCCAGTTTAAAAGGAATCTGTCAGCATATTTTGTCTATGTAATATAAAGACAGCATGAGATAGAGGATGAGACACAGAATTCAGGGATGTGACAATTGTCAAAGTGCTGCTGTTTACTAGCTGTGAAGGATTTTTCACTAAGAGATTAACATTGCTGGACTACATGAGTCCAGCAATGCCCCCTCCTCCTGTAATAAGCAGCTCACTGTCTATGAACTTAGTAAACAGAGAGCCTGGTAGGGGCAGGGTTAGTTATGGTGTGAGAGGGGTCACCTTTCTCAGCTCTGCTTCATTCTAAATCTAAAAGCTCTGATTGTGTCAGAACGGCTGCACTCAGTAATCTCAGTGATATTTGAAAGAGAAAGTGAAAGGGGGCACGGGATAGGGGGCGAGAGAGAGCAAAAACAAGAGGGGGTCGACAGAGCAAAAACAAGAGGGGGTCGACAGAGCAAAAACAAGAGGGGGTCGACAGAGCAAAAACAAGAGGGGGTCGACAGAGCAAAAACAAGAGGGGGTCGACAGAGCAAAAACAAGAGGGGGTCGACAGAGCAAAAACAAGAGGGGGTCGACAGAGCAAAAACAAGAGGGGGTCGACAGAGCAAAAACAAGAGGGGGTCGACAGAGCAAAAACAAAAACAAGAGGGGGCGAACAAGAGCAAATACAAGAGGGGGCGAACGAGAGCAAATACAAGAGGGGGCGAACGAGAGCAAATACAAGAGGGGGCGAACGAGAGCAAATACAAGAGGGGGCGAACGAGAGCAAATACAAGAGGGGGCGAACGAGAGCAAATACAAGAGGGGGCGAACGAGAGCAAATACAAGAGGGGGCGAACGAGAGCAAATACAAGAGGGGGCGAACGAGAGCAAATACAAGAGGGGGCGAACGAGAGCAAATACAAGAGGGGGCGAACGAGAGCAAATACAAGAGGGGGCGAACGAGAGCAAATACAAGAGGGGGCGAACGAGAGCAAATACAAGAGGGGGCGAACGAGAGCAAATACAAGAGGGGGCGAACGAGAGCAAATACAAGAGGGGGCGAACGAGAGCAAATACAAGAGGGGGCGAACGAGAGCAAATACAAGAGGGGGCGAACGAGAGCAAATACAAGAGGGGGCGAACGAGAGCAAATACAAGAGGGGGCGAACGAGAGCAAATACAAGAGGGGGCGAACGAGAGCAAATACAAGAGGGGGCGAACGAGAGCAAATACAAGAGGGGGCGAACGAGAGCAAATACAAGAGGGGGCGAACGAGAGCAAATACAAGAGGGGGCGAACGAGAGCAAATACAAGAGGGGGCGAACGAGAGCAAATACAAGAGGGGGCGAACGAGAGCAAATACAAGAGGGGGCGAACGAGAGCAAATACAAGAGGGGGCGAACGAGAGCAAATACAAGAGGGGGCAAAAGAGCAAAAACAAGAGGCGTCGACAGAGCAAAAACAAGAGGGGGCGAAAGAGCAAAAACAAGAGTGGTCGAGAGAGAAAGAGCAAAAACAAGAGGGGGCGAACGAGAGCAAAAACAAGAGGCGAGATAGCGCAAACAAGAGGGGAAGAAAAAACTAGGGTGAAGGAGAGAAAAAAAATTAAAGAAAAAAATGGAGATTATGAGGAAGAATATTTGGCACATGATAATAAGAAAACAGGCACACGCCGCTTGTGAAACAGGTTAATTTTTCCCAGGTCACTTGTGTGTTAAGAGTGCAGACACTATCGGTGGCCCCAGTGTACAGCAATGTCCATTTACAGATACTGATATCAGAGGCCGTGGGGAGTCATTTTGCAGCTGTGACAAAGCGATTTTCATTACAGGGAATAAAACTAAAACATCCATTTTATTTTTACTACGTATTAATGACAACTGGAGGGCCTGCAATCTCGGGAGAGAAAGTGACTGCAAAATCCCTATAAATAGGCCTGCATTGATGTCATCCATAGGATGCAGGTTGCCATGGTAACAGCATGCAGCCTCTGTACTCCGCGATGCCCCTGAGCAGCATCTGCAGCCTATACGCAGCGGCCTCCTGGCTGCCCCTACACACGTTGCCGTATACTCCCCCTTCTTCATGGTGTACCACACACCGCAGCGCGGGGAGGAACGCTTATTAACCGCTTATGAGGCAGTTTATTGCCTGGCACAATCTCACCATGTCTTGCACAAGACATGCTAATTGCTGCAGGCATTAACGAGAACAGGATATTATCTTACATGCAGACAATAGAAGACCTATAGTGATGGCTTATTTTCCAGGGCTTATAAAAACTGGTTATAACAATATCACTTCCCAACCTGCAGACAGCTCCGAGCGCTCAATGAATGTTTTGCAACCTTGACTAAGAATCGCCATGGTTAGAGGAAACGCCGCCATAATGGCCATTCTGCAACTGTCATTAAACGTACTGTACTACAATGTCAGAGCTGCGTGTGCTGTATTCAGCACAGACCAGGTCCTAATGAGCCGGCAGTCTCCAGCCGACAGTCCCCGCAGTAACCCTTTCAGAGCATGGGATCCTTCTCTGTATGAGCAATGGTATCATTCTACCAAAGAATTAGGATATTACTCTAGTCTACACCTTTAGTAAAGAATTTTAGTTCTGGATTAAAATATCCAAAAATATCATTATATATACATATATAGCAGGTAAAATAAGTTTTGAAAACGTCACCAATTTTCTAAGTAAATATATTTCTAATGGTACTATCGACATGAAAATCTCACCAGATGTCGGTAACAACCCATCCAATCTACACAGGAAAAGAAATCAAACCATAGTTATCCATAAATTATGTGTAATAATGAGAAATGACAAAGGGAAAAAGTATTGAACACGCTTACTGAAATGTGTTTAATACTTTGTACAAAAGCCTTTGTTGTTGATGACAGCTTCAGGACACCTCCGGTATGGAGAAACTAGTTGCAGGCATTGCTCAGGTGTGATTTTGCCCCATTCTTCCACACAAACACTCTTCAAATCCTGAAGGTCCCGTGGATTCCTTCAATGAACTTTGTGCTTTCGTTTCTTCCATAAATTTTCTATTGGATCCAGGTCCGGTGACTGTCTCGGCGGCCATTCTAGCACTTTATTTTCTTTATCTAGACCAATTGAGAGTTTCCTTGGCTGTGTGTTTGGGATCATTGTCTTCCGGAAATGTCTACCCTCGTTTCATCTTCATCATCCTGGTAGATGGCAGCAGATATTTATCAAGAATGTCTCTGTACATTTGTTTATTCATTCTTCTTTTAATTATAGGAAGTTTGCCAGTGCCGTATACCGAAAAACAGCCCCACACCATGGTGTTCCCACTGCCAAACTTCACTGTTGGTATGATGTTTTTGGGGTGATATGCAGTGCCTCCAAAGATGTGTATATTATGGTATCCAAAGAGTACAATTTTTATCTCATGTGACTACAATCAATATATTATCAGTATTCACAGGCTTGCCCAAATGTTGTTGCGCATCTTGTAAACACGCTTGAACATGCTTTTTGCTCAGTAATTGAGTCTTGCGTGGTGAGCGTACATACAGGCCATGGAGGTTGAGTGCATTACTTAGTTTTATTTGAAAAAAGCCGGATTACTCACCGGTAATGCTCTTTTAGTGAGTCCACGACAGCACCCCACTGGAGAGAGGGATCCGCCCCGCAGGAACAGGAAACCTATTGAGAAATAAATGGGGGCGGTCCGCCTCTCCTCCTCAGTTTTGATTTCAGAGTACCCGGAGGACCGCCAGTATTAGGCAAATATCATTTATTTCATTGTTTAAACTTATTTGCTTATGACTAAAAGGATTTTACTCAAATAATATGTATTATATTAATCTAGGGAGGGATGTAAGAGGATGCTGTCGTGGACTCACTAAAAGAGCATTACCGGTGAGTAATCCGGCTTTTTACTCTTCGCCACGACAGCACCCCACTGGAGATCTTTCAGAGACCATCACCTAGGGAGGGGACCACCGTGCTGAGGACAGTCCTGCCAAAGTCTAGGTCAGAAGTTGACGATAGGTCTAGCCTATAGTGGTTATAAAATGTAGAAGGATTTGACCACGTTGCCGCCTTACATATAGTTTCAATCGGGACGTCTCCCCTCTCTGCCCAGGAGGATGCCATCGCTCTGGTGGAGTGTGCCGTTATGCCTTCCGGAGGGATTTCTTTCCTCGCGGAGTAAGCCAGTCTGATAGCCTCTCTGATCCACCGGGATAAGGTGCTTTTTGTTACTCCATGACCCTTCTTGACTCCCTGGAAGGAAATAAACAGAGCCCTACTCTGTCGCCAGCTGCTGGTCTTTTCAATGTATTTTAACACTACTCTTTTAACGTCTAGAGTGTGATATTTTTGTTCTTCAGGAGTGGAGGGATTACTGAAGAAAGTGGGCAAGATTATTTCTTGTGACCTGTGGAATTTTTTCGCTACTTTGGGTAGGTAGGAAGGGTCTGGTTTAAGAGTTAACTTATCCTGAAAGGTTAACAAAAAGGGTGGATCTATAGAGAGTGCTTGGATGTCACTGATTCTCCCTAGCTGAAGTCAGTGCTACCAAGAGGGCCGTTTTTAGTGATAGACATTTAATTGGTATTGAGTCTATTGGCTCGAATGGAGAGTCTGTTAGGGCTTGTAAGACTAAATTTAAATCCCAGGGTGGAATCCTAGGTATGTTAACTGGATTCATTCTTTCGCAGGCCGTAATAAATCTGGATACCCATCTATCCCCCGCGATGTTATGGCCATAGAGGGCTCCTAGTGCTGAAACATGAACCTTTAGGGTGTTTACAGTTAGACCTAGTTCTCTCCCTTTTTGAAGAAACTCCAGGATAGAATGTATCGGTAGATGTATGGAATTGAAAAAATTTTCTCCATACTCTTGTATAGATTTTTGTGGTGGAGGGTTTTCTACTATACGCTATCAATTAAACCCCCCGAGAATCCTCTCGATCTTAACATCTGCCTCTCAAGTTCCAGGCCGTCAGGTGTAGATTGTCCACCTGAGGGTGGAAAAACGGACCCTGGAAGAGAAGGTTGGGCGTTGAGGGGAGGACCCAAGGATCTGAGACCGACATGGTCTGTAACCATGAGAACCATGGTCTCTTGGGCCAGAATGGAGCTATCAGTACAACTCTCGCCCCTTCTTCCCTGATTTTGCGTATAACTTGAGGTAGCAATATGATCGGAGGAAACGCGTACGCCAGACTGAACTGCCAAGGGGCTTGGAGAGCGTCCAGAATGTCCGGATGATCCGCTGGAGATAGAGAAGCAAATCTCCGGACTTTTCTGTTTTTCCTTGTGGCGAAAAGATCTATCTGAGGACGGCCCCAAAGAGATATTATGTCCAGAAATATCTGCTGGTTTAGACACCACTCTCCTTGCCTCAGGGTGTGTCTGCTTAAGAAGTCCGCCTGCTGATTGCTTGCTCCCCTTATGTGCAATGCAGTAAGGGATGTTAGGTGACTTTCTGCTAGATTTAAGATTTCCGTAGCAGAAGACATCAGAGTCTCTGATCGCGTGCCTCCTTGCCGGTTTAGATACGCCACCGTGGTGGTGTTGTCGGACAGGACTCTGACGTCTTTCCCCCGAATCTGTGGGAGGAAATGGTATAAGGCGTATTTTACAGCATTCAGTTCTTTAAAGTTAGAGGAGCCGCAATTTTCTTCCATGCTCCATGATCCCTGGCAATAATCGTTCCCCATATGAGCGCCCCATCCATAAGGACTGGCGTCAGTGGTTATGGTATGAGATGGCGTTATTACCCATGGAACCCCACTCAACAAATGGTTTGAGTCTAGCCACCACTCTAAAGAAGTTAAAACCTCCTGAGATAAGGTTATTTTTGTATTTAGGTGACCAAATAACCGTCTATCCTCTTGTAAAATTTGATGTTGTAGTACCCGAGTATGGTGTTGAGCCCATCTCACTGCTGGTATACAAGAGATAAGAGACCCTAATAACGACATAGCTTGTCTTAGGGATATGCGAGGATTATTTATTGCGGCTAGGACTTTGTGTCTGATCAGTAGGATTTTTACCTGCGGCAGGAGACACTTTTGAGATATGGAGTCTAACTGGAACCCCAAGAACGCCTGACGGGAAAGCGGAGTGAGTCTGGATTTGTCGGTATTGATTATCCAGCCCAGGTCCTGTAGAGAGGAAATTGCGTGAGCTAAACGATCAGCACATTGAGTAACTGAATTTCCTATTACCAAAAAGTCATCCAGATAGGGCACAATCAAAGTTTCCTTCTGGCGTAGGTATGCCATCACCTCTAGCATTATCTTGGTGAAGATCCTCGGCGCTGTTGAGAGGCCGAAGGGTAAGGCCGCATACTGGAAGTGACGAACCTCGTTGTTGATTTTTACCGCCACTCTGAGGAATTTTTGGTATCTGTTATGAATGGGGAGATGATAGTAAGCATCCTTTAGATCAATGCCCCCCATCATACAGTTTGGGAAGAGGAGTTTTATGGTGGACCTAATGGACTCCATTTTAAATGTATAATTTTCAATGAATGAATTGAGTTTTTTAAGGTTTATGATGGTTCTGAAAGAACCGTCGGGCTTAGAGATTAGGAATAGGGGAGAATAGAATCCCCTACCCTCCTGTCCCACTGGCACTTGGACTAGGACCCGTTTTGATATCAGGGTTTGAATTTCAAGCTCTAAAGCCTGTTGCTGTATAGGCGAGCTGAGAGTTGTTATAATATAAGACTCGTGGGGTACACGAGAGAATTTTAATTTAATTCCATCTCGGACGATATTTAAAACCCACGAGCTAGATGTTATCTTCTCCCATTGGGTGGTGAAAAATTTAAGTCTGCCCCCAACTGGTATGTCCTCAGTATTTGTCTTTTGGGGGGTTGGGTCTTCTAAACATGGTACCTCTCTGCTTGTCGTCTTTAGGGGTCCATGTTGTAGACCTATCCATTTGCCTCCTTTTGCCAAACGGCCTCCTTTTAAAGGCTCTCCTGTAAAACGGAATAGAGGTTTCAGGAAAAGCTTTCTTCCTGTCCTTTGCCTTTTTGAGTATCTCATCTAAGGTTTTACCAAAGAGGTACTCACCCTCACATGGGATTGCGCATATTTTAGACTTAGATTGCGCGTCCCCTTTCCAACTCTTCATCCATAGGGCTCTTCTTGCGTTATTTACAAGGCCCGCAGATCTTGCTGCTAAACGGAGTGAGTCGGCGGAGGCGTCTGCCAGAAAGGCCGCTGCTCCTCGTATTAAAGGGATGGCTGCTCTTAGTTTTTCCCTCGAGCTTTTCTTTTCAATTTGCTGGTCTAACTGATCAATCCAGATGATCATTGACCGGGCCGCGCAAGTGCTGGCTACTGCAGGTTTGAATATTCCTGTAGCCGCTTCCCAGGAACGTTTAAGGGATGATTCAGCCTTACGATCCAAAGGATCGACCAATAGTCCCGCATCCTCCACAGGTAGAGTGGATTGTTTGGAGGTAGAGGCTACAGCTGCGTCGACCTTAGGGACTTTGGTCCAAGTAAGAAGCTCCTCGTCACTAAACGGATATTTGCG
This sequence comes from Ranitomeya variabilis, assembly GCF_051348905.1. Lineage (NCBI taxonomy): Eukaryota > Metazoa > Chordata > Amphibia > Anura > Dendrobatidae > Ranitomeya > Ranitomeya variabilis. Next base: position 66,611,048 of record NC_135235.1, read on the forward strand.
TTTTGAGGCTGAGGGTAGAAAGCCTCTCTGATCTTGCTTCTCCCACTCTCTTTTAATTAATGTTTTCACTGCTGGTATAACCGGAAAACATCTCCTCTTTCTGTCTGCCAAACCCGCGAACATTATTTCTTGCGCGGTTTGCGCACCCTTAGACTCCTCACACCCCATGGTATTTCGAATAGATTTTACCAAGTTGTCCACACTGTCCAAGGGGAAACATGAGCGTCCCTCAATCTCTGATGAGGATGATGACGCTGGACATGATGATAGGGAGGCATCTGACAGTATCGGTTGGTCACTGTCGGAGTCTGACACAAGTGTCGGCATTTTAGATTTAGAACTACGCGGTTTTTCCTGGGTCATATTTTTTAGTTCTTCTCTAATAATGGCCCGTAGGTCCGTAATGGACACTGCTGCTCCCTGTGTTTCTTTTAAACAGTCCTCACAAAGTTTTTTGGGGTATGAGTCAGGGAGGGGCTGGTTACACAAGGCACATTCCCTGTGCTTCGTTTTTTGTCGTTTTTTGCTCTAAGCGTGTAAGTAGAGAGAGAAAGGGAAAAGAGAGAGATAGGGAGACAGCATTAGCTTAATAGGCAGAGTTCACAACTCACCCAGTGAAGCAAATAATACCGGATCAGAAGGCCGAGATCCTGTTCTGGAACCGTCGCTTTTACGAGCGGTGTCCGAGGATCCTTTGGCGTGATCTTTGGCGGGGGGTACTGGAACTCCGGTTGTGGGGTCCATGGCACCTGGGGATGACATCTCTGCATCGCCGATTCAGCGTTAGTGAGCGCTTTAAATAGAGCGCCAAAACGTTGGTTTTTTTTTTTTTTTTTTTTTCCGCGCATGCGCAGATCAGTGCCGGCTCCCCCGCCCTGGATCCGGCCTAGGCGCCCCGGAAGTCCAAGAACCACTTCCGGGGTAGCCTGTATGTGCGGCGGTTGGCGCACGCGCGGCCCGGGATTCAACGCCGGCCGCTGGAAGGTCACCTTACCCGGCTCCTGCTGCCGTACCGCACGCTGGGAAGGACGCCGGTCGGCCTTTCCCGGACCCGGCCGTCTGCCCGCTCCATCAGACGAGGGGGGAGCCGTCTAACGGAACTCCCCCGACGCTGCTTCTGAGCCGCAGCCCCTACCGTTCTCACGGATACTGCGCAGGCGGCATGCAAGCCCAGGTATGTTTCTCAGTAAGAAGTCCTGTCGTTCCCGCAGGAACAGGAAACCTAAACTGAGGAGGAGAGGCGGACCGCCCCCATTTATTTCTCAATAGGTTTCCTGTTCCTGCGGGGCGGATCCCTCTCTCCAGTGGGGTGCTGTCGTGGCGAAGAGTAAAATTGGCCCTTTGCTCTTTGACAACTCTCCTGATAATTGTTTTCACTCCTCTGTCTAAAATCTTGGGGGAGTACCTTGTCGTAGCCAGTTTATGGTGAAATGATTTTCTTTCCACTCCGGAATTATGACCCTAACAGTGCTTGCTGGAGCCTTGAGTACTTTATAAAATCTTCTTTAACTAATGTCATCAGTATGTTTTGCAACAATAAGGTTGCAAACGTCTTGAAACAGCTCACTGGTTTTACCCATCAAGAAATGTTTCTTGTGTAGCACCTTGATAATGAGACACCTTTTTAAAAGGCCATCAGTTGAATTATCTAATTACTTTTCACAAAGTGGCAGGATTGCCTTCTAACTACTGGAAGATTTCAGCTCATGTCATGACTTTCCATGGCTTTTGCCCCATTAATTCATGTGTTCAATACTGACAATTTCATGTTAATACCACTTTTAGTAATAAATTTACGATATATTATCATGCATCATGCTGCAGTGCAGGCGCCGCCACCATTTTGATGAAGTTGAATTTTTTTTTGTAACTAACAATAATATATGCAGTATGTAAAAAGGGGGCAGGTCACAGATCAGCAACCTGTCATAAACCGTTAAAGATACATATGTAAGCAAAGCACCACATAAAGACCCCACCTCACCACCACCACAGGCCACCCCAAAGCATGAGAATCTCAATAACAAAGCTACAAATACAGATTAAAGCACAAGATGGATTTCACCAACCCAGGTATCATTCTAATCAGTATAACAGGGACGAGCTGACAATGTCTGTAGTTTACTGAGCAAAATCCTGCTGACTGGTTCGCTTTTACTGTAAGTGTTATCCACTATTGTTTTTTATTTTAAAAACAGGTCAATGGTGGCCTAAAAAAAAAAAAATACCGGTATATGAATAGCGAGGGTCTAACACACAAGTATCTATTTTTTATTTTGCTTGTCTTTCATTTTCTTATTTTTATTTTGAAATTAAATTGAATTGGACTGTGGTGGGTTCCCCGGGTGTGCCTCCTTGGTAACTATGCCTTGTTTATACCAATATAGCTCTGTATATTTATGTACATGTTGGTGGTTACTATTAGATATTGCCGTTTGATTTCTCTTCGCTCTTCTTGTGCAAACATGGATACAGCTTTAGCTTAGATATATCTTTACTTATTGATATTAATCTTTATTATCACTGGATTTTGATTTACTTATATTATTGTACCTCTGATATCCTGGTTCGCATATTGAAGGCGAATTGGCTTACGTATTTTTTGTAACACTACCATATTTGACACTTCATTTGTCATTGTATTTTATGATATACTTTGTATATTTTTTGGGGGGGGCGTCTTCGTGGGTGTCCCACCATTTTTTCTCCTGTATTTGTGGTTATTGCCCTGTTTTTAATGGCTATATGCATTTAATAAAGACATAGTTTTTATATATTTTGGCCTCATGTGAAGGGTTTTGTTCGGTTTTCATTTGTTTTGAAATTGCCAAATCCAATTTTAAATAAGAATTAAATATGAAAAAAAAAGTAGAAAGCCAAAATTCCCATAAAAGACTAAAAAAAAATAGATTTTTAGAGGAACAAAAAAAATAAATTAAACATTAATGTATATGTACAACAAAAAAAAACAACTGACCAGCCAAAAATGGAGACCTTATTTAAAAGTGGTAATGCAAAAATAAAAATTATATTATCAGGAATTCATGGATGAAAAACTAAAATATGTGTCTGGTCATTGATTATGGATTCCACAGAACCAGGTTATCTGTCCAGCTCATATTTTAGCTTTCTAGGTTTTTTAGGTACCAAGTAGTAAAGCTTTTCTTTCATGGTGGTATGAAGATACAGGGGGCTGCCACCCGGCGTTAATATACGGTAATTACAGCAATCAGATGATTACTCATTAATAAGCAGAGGGTGAAACGTAAGCAAATTCCTTTATATTTATATATGAACAAGTAATTTGTAGTAAATAACATACCTATCACAAAGGGAAACATATGGCCCAACAGTAGCTCCAAGGCTTACTTGGCAAATTACTACCTGCAAATTCATCAATACCAAAATCTGGAAAACTGCTCAGTCGAATACCCTTCCCTTCTTCGGGATCTGCTTCGTCGCTCATTAAAAGGGAAGCATGACCCAGCTTGTGGACTGCAGTGGTGTCTGTACATGGGTAGTCTGGCACTGCTCTAGTAGATGAAATGCAGGAGGCACAGAGACACAGCGCAGTGCCACGGTTGCCACAACACTGTAATGGGTTTGCTTTAAGCCTAGGCTTTGATCATGAATATTTTCCAGTTCATGCTTAGTAACCCATGCCTGTTCTAGGTCACTTGTCGCAAGAAAAGCTAGAGAGAAAACCAGAATCCTGTAGCAATCACTGGATGTACAAACACTAGATGGAAACAGACACGGAGAAAAGAGATAATGAAAAGCAAATCCTAAGCAGTAATTGAGAACGCTCATGCTATGTTCACACGTTGCGGTTTTTTTTTTTTTCAGCCTTTGTTTATGCAATTTTTTAGCAGCGTTTTAAAGTAACAGTCTATGAGATTTCAGAAATCTCATGCACACCCCTTGGTTTCTGTTTTGTCCTCAGTATTTTGTGCAATACCTTGCTTTTTTGCCAAATGCAGCACATGACACTTCTTTCAGCATTTTTTTTTTTCATCCACTGACGGCAATGGGTGGTGCAAAAAAGTGCTGCAAAAAAAGCAAATCAGGTTTTGCTGTGTTTTTGGTGCCAAGTAGAATCATAGATTTTATTATCTTTTTTTTTAATGCACTAAACAAAGAGACAAATGTAGCATGACAAACAAGCAGCAATAAAATGCAGCAAAAACTAAGCAAAAACCTGCTATTTTGAGACAAATTTCTTACTGCCAAGAGAGCAGGTTTTGCCTTAGGAAAAAAAACGCAATGTGTGACCATAGCCTCAGAGGAGAATACTACTATCATGGCAGTATGCCACATTGTACAGATTCACTAAAGGCCCCGTCTCACTAAGCGATTTACCAACGATCACGACCAGCGATACGACCTGGCCGTGATCGTTGGTAAGTCGCTGTGTGGTCGCTGGGGAGCTGTCACACAGACAGCTCTCTCCAGCGACCAACGATCAGGGGAACGACTTCGGCATCGTTGAAACTGTCTTCAACGATGCCGAAGTCCCCCTGCAGCACCCGGGTAAACATCGGGTTACTAAGCGCAGGGCCGCGCTTAGTAACCCGATGTTTACCCTGGTTACCAAAAAAAAACAAACACTACATACTCGCCTTTCGGTGTCCAGGTCCCTTGCCGTCTGCTTCCTGCTCTGACTGTGCCGCCGTACACTGAGAGCAGAGCGCAGCGGTGACGTCACTGCTGTGCTCTCACTTCTCACTGTACGGCCGGCAATCAGTGAGAGCAGGAAGCAGACGGCAAGGGACCTGACGGACATCAGAAGGCGAGTATGTACTGTTTTTTTTTTTTACATTTACGCTGGTAACCAGGGTAAACATCGGGTTACTAAGCGCGGCCCTGCGCTTAGTAACCCGATGTTTACCCTGGTTACCAGTGAAGACATCGCTGGATCGGTGTCACACACACCGATTCAGCAATGTCAGCGGGGCCTCAACGACCAAAAAAAGGTCCAGGCCATTCCGACACGACCAGCGATCTCGCAGCAGGGGCCTGATCGCTGGTACGTGTCACACATAGCGAGATCGCTACTGAGGTCGCTGTTGCGTCACAAAACTTGTGACTCAGCAGCGATCTCGCTAGCGATCTCGCTATGTGAGACGGGGCCTTAAGAATATGGTACAACATCTATATGCCTCTGCTTAAAATCGGAGGTCTATGGAGATACAGAAGGGCCAGCAGTATGTGTTGTTGTATCACTTACTGTGTTCCTTGCTTTAGTTTTAATAAAATCCCTGTTTTATTTACTGCAGATCTAGCAGTTCTCTTGAATGCCTGGCTCTGTATAACCCCGCCCACACCACGGATATGCAGCTTTACATATACACTGTGCATAGGTAGAAAGCAGTCAGTGATGTGGATGGTGTTATACAGAACTCATGAATATGGATGACTACATGACAGCAGGTTTACTAGTCCTCTAGTAATATACTGATAAAACTGTGATTACATCAAAATGACAAGCAGCAGCCCAGTGAGTGACATATCGTTTAAATCAGGGTCTCTGTTTCTACACCTTGCTGCTCTTAGATTAGATGTCAAAATTTGGTCACACAGTCCCTTTAAGCATCTTAAAAAAAAGGAAAAAAAAAATAAAAAAAAATCAGAGGAATTCATAGATTTTTTTTTTTTTTTTTTTAAATGAACGTTTTAACAGATTGTCCAGGATTTTACAGAAAGATAACCTGTGTAGAGCCCTGTTGCTCCAATGGGTGCACTATTACTGTGCTGCACAACTCTGATTGAATGGAGCTATATTATTATGAATGGAGCTATATTATGGCAATTTGCCGTAAAAACGTGTTAAATAGTGCTGTAAAAACGTCTTAAATAGTGCTGCTATCTGTGCTCACCCTTCACGTAAGTAAAATCACCAACTACGCGTACGTCTTTAAACTTCCTAAAACATTTAAAGCCTATGATTCCCACAATATTTTCTAGAGAATGTTTCCTAATAATTTAGCTCTTTATTAATAAGTCAACATGCTGACCGAGAGAATCTAATCTATGAAACGCACGTCAGTATTTCTAGTCTTGTGACTTTAATTTACTGGAAAAGGAGTTTCTCGACTGGACACATTTTAATTAAAACTTCCTGTAAACTCCTCCATACAAAAATAAGAAGAATCATCATACATAAGAGACTACAAATCACAAATGTAAAATGAGAATTATTATTACTCAAACAATCAAATGGAATCATGTATAAAAGTATACAGAACATTTGTACAAAAAAAAATTAAAATAAAAAAGAGTAAAACAACAAACGCCTACGTCATGTATGTGCTTAAAGGTGTATTCTACCTACCTGAAAAACTGTACTAGGAGCTCAGTTGTTCTATGTACTACAGATCCCAAATATTTCATTGAGATTGATGGAATTGTGCTCAACTCTCGTTCCAAAGTAATTTTAAGAAATCCAGACAAACATACTGGATCCGATGGCGACACCCGGTGAGAAGGTGACCCCGATGTCCCAGAGGAATCTCACATTCAGACTAGAGACTAGATAATAGAGCCATATAGAACAGGAACTACATTTCAGCTTTAGAAAAGTTTAGGTTCTCCATGAAAGGTGGATCCAGACAGACAAAAAAAAAAATGCAAAACACAATCCGTCACTCCCCCTCTCGGTATGACAATTCTCAGATCTCGATCCCATAGACATGGCTGCACTGACAGAGGATTAGCTGTGGAATGCGCTGATGAAGGGATTCCAGCAAAAAGCATGAGCGTTTACATCATGGAAGGAAGGCCACGTTCACACCTTCAGTATTTTACATCAGGTTTTTTTGCCAAATTTCTGTTTTTTTTCATAAATAAATGTAAGTCAAGTACAATATGTCACGAAAAAACAATCTCAGAATCAGTGAGATCCGTTAAAGCTTTCCAGAGAGTTATAACCACATAAAGTGACAGTGGTCAGAATTGTAAAAATTGGCCTGGCCATTAAGAACAAAATTGGCTCTGTCACTAAGGGGTTAAAGTAACAGAAATGTGACAAATATAAAAATGTAGGACCTTAGCTGCTTTAGATTTTCCTCAAAGATTACTTTTACAATAATCAGATATTAGTAGTTAGAGACTAAATGTTTGATAGTTGCCTAAACTTTGCTGCTTCCCTCAAAACTACTGATCAGAAGAACAGAGTAATGTGAGGCCCTGTTCACACGGTGTCTGCAGTGCGTTCAGGGGTTGCGCTTCAATTGCCTTGAGGTGTGTGCGCGAGCATTTTTTTTTTTTTTTTAAAGTGTCCATCTTTTTGGATGAATACAGAAACGTGGCTAGCTACATTTCTGTGACTGCCAGAAAAGGACAGTTTAAGAAAAAATTTAAATGAGCTCCTTTTTTTAATTTGTGCCATTGCAGTCTATGACCTTGTTGGAGGTTCATCTGAACCCCATTTTCAGGAAGAGTAATACGAAAACCTGTGCGCACTTTAAAATGCAGTGTGAACAGGGTCTAAGACAGGCCGGATGCCAGGTGATCTTTGCCTAGCAACCAGCATTCATTTGAAAGTGCACCCTAGCAACCACTGCACTTTCCAGCACAGAAGGTAAAAGGGACTTTGTTAAAATTGGACGGCAATATCGATTTGGTCCGAATTGAAAGTACATTTATTTAGTCTCTCCAAAAACCAACACATAATAAATGGAGGCACGGACAGAAGAGGACCTGTGCAAGAATAATATACGGGCCATTTGCTGTCTAATCGCTCATCATAATGCGCCATTCCATCGGTTTTGAAGTGGAAGTGGCCCCCTAACCTCTCTGCACCCATGATATATCCGCCACTGAACAGAGGTCCAGAGAGGGAATAAAAAAATATTATAAGATTGTAGTGACTGGTCCTTGGCCTCCCCGACCAGTCACTGACATTTGTCTCGCCCCGTATGTGGCCTTCTGTAACTACAATGTGACATTACACTAGGGAAGGATTGTCAGGGTGCGAACAAGTCCCCAGGACCATCACACTGCTATCAAATAACAAGTGTACAACTTCCATCCAGTATACATAAATGAGCACAAAATGCTCTTCCTCTTTATCTGAAGACAGCAGGACAGTTTCACAAAGGCAATGATCATCTTTTACATCCATGTATTTCCTGTCCCCCAACTAAACACATTATCATCCATAAAACCTATTGGTTGTTAGCCAGAGCCAACAATAACCCAATTACAGGCAATCAGTAGTATAAGGAAAAAACAACACAAAACAATAGGAAATGTACAAAATAAAATATGGGAACTAATTAAAGGCCGTTACTAAGTAAGCAGTAATACTATACATTATTACTAACCAAAGGGAGGGAAATCGGCATCTCAAGACAAATCAAGATGTGTCAACCGGGAGAGATGTTCACAGGGAGATACAAGAGCAGAAAGTCACAGCAAAATAGGAGAAGCGTTTATATTTTTTCCTTCAATGGACTGGATTCATATATGCTCCTTAACTTACTTTAGACCCCAGACATATACATACACATATATATATATATCATCCACCTCTCGTGTCTCCCCTTTTCCTCATAGATTGTAAGCTTGCGAGCAGGGCCCTCATTCCTACTGGTATCTGTTTTGAACTGTGATTTCTGTTATGCTGTAATGTCTATTGTCTGTATAAGTCCCCTCTATAAGTTGTAAAGCGCTGCGGAATATGTTGGCGCTATATAAATAAAATTATTATATATATATATATATATATATATATATATATATATATATATATATATATATATATATATATATATATATATATATATATATACATATACACACACACATATATTTAGGCTATGTTCATGCAGCATTTTAGTCCACAGTCACAGGCACCGTGGGGCTTATGTGTGAAGTCCTGGAGGATCAGAATCAGGCTTATGTGCCGATGGGGCCATTGACTGAAACAAAGCAGATGGAGTCGGTGAGAGCTCTGTCAGACATCATGGTCAGCCATATCCACCTATTTGAGGCAGAATCCAAGACGAATTCAGCTGCATGTTGAAACCCATCTCCAATAAGTGTATGTGACGGAAAATGATGTCTGATAGAGAACATAGTGACTGTCTGCATCATTACAATCATGGCTCTATAAGCGTATATGCCGGAATCCAATCTTCCAGGTCTGCCGACGTAAACGCCAATGGAGCCAATGACGGTGGTCTAAATGCTTTACGAACAGTCGAGAATGAAGCAAGCGCAAAATAGGGTCTTAACCGGTAAACAGGTATGTTGAAAGAAGGGGAGTATTACGCTCACCTGATGAAGTTCCACCTTTGTTACATGCACAACGCATGAATCAGCTGCTGTAGGACATGGGTCCAAAGACCAAAGAGAATTGTGGATCCCGAAAAAATGTGTCCGTACCTGCCCTGCTGATGAAGACCGCTGGATATGGAGATTTTTCTTAAAAACGTTTTATTTGAATAGTACAAACAAGTCAATGGGCTCCTAAGTCACGCAGGACCTCTTCCTCAGGACAAAAACTAATGTTAGTTATGTATGTACATATCTCTTCTAACTTCACTTATCCTCAATAACCCAAGTATATTATCAACTGTACAAATATGACAATGAGATGGAAAGTCCCTAACTCCACAGTATGAGGGAAAGGAACCACTAGCAATCCAAACACCTCTGTGCTGCCATAAAGATATGCTCCAGAAAACATCACGTCCTACAAATGGAAACAAAGTAGGGTGACACTACAGGGGCAACACCATTAACCCCTTAAATGGGAATGTCAGTAGGATGAACACTTCCAAGCTGTCTATATGGGCATGCAGTTCATAGAAAAGTTGAATAAAATAATACCTTGATATCTGTGATCTGTTATCTTATTCCAGATAAATCTATGCTTTTCTTAATATGTAAATGAGCTGTTAAGATCTATGGGCCGGACAAAGATCTCCCTGAGAATCTGCCTCCAGGGCTTATTGTAACTGAAAGGAGCTGTTACCAGTGTGAGACATCTGCCTGGTGTGGAGCGGGCTCAGCTCTTGAGCTCGTTTCATACACCTGTACTTCCTCCATGGCATTATGGGACATGATTGTGTGTCAAGGGGTTAAATGAGTTCCCCAAGATTTAAAAAAATATGTCTTCTTTCAAAAACATGCTACATTTGGTTACAATTGTTCTGTACACAATTGCAGCTTGGTGTCATTCCCTTTAATTAAAAGGATTTGCAATACCTAACACAACCACTGTACGGGGGGGGGGCACCATTCTTATGAAGAGACTACTAAATCATGTTTTGACCAAGTAGATTCCAACTCCTTTAGACAATTCTTGACCTGAACATGGTAATTTGTACCTTACATTTCAAGCATCATTTAATCATCTGTCCATATCTTTGTGTCTATTAATTTTATATTATGGGCTCAATTCATCAGTTACAATTTACTTTGCTTTTTTGCTGCTTCTTATATTTGCAAATTTTTTTGTGCTAAATTCTTAAAAATGCCTCATGACAACTAAAAAATGGCCCAAATCCTATATACTAAAACAACTAAAAACAGAGCAAAATACTCCAGAAAACTGGAGAAATGAGGCAGATTAATCAGGGTCTCTCTCTTTATAGGGGTTAAGAGCTTGGTTTTTCTGTAGGGGCGTTTTCACATTGCGTTCCGGCACCCTTTCGGTGGCCCAATCAGGGCTTATGTTTAAACTCCCCACAAAACGGTATTCAGAAATGTGCGCTGATGGGGCCATAGACTACAATGGTGCCGACAGAGCTAACGTGTATCATTTTCGGGCATATACGCCTACTGGAGGGGAAGGCTCAGATGCAGTCTACTATATTTGGGTGTCCACAAATACATCCAAATTCCATTCTGCGGGGGGGGGGGGAGGGGATCAAAAGTAAGTGGTGGCGAAGAAGGCGTTGTCTCTTTAATAGAGACTGCCTATTCGCTTCCTTCCAGACCAGGACTTGTTGAAGTGTCTGATCGATGCGAAACGGCTGTCGTCCTCCGCTGCACCTGCCCCCCTGCATCCAGGTACTACTTGTATTGAATAAAGAAAGCATTGTTTTACTGCATCACTGAGAGCCACCTATTTTTGCCTCTTTGGTCTTGACTTTGTACAACGCTGATCATTTTAGGTGTTGCACCCTGGATTTTGCAAGTTGCACACTGCTGGTCGGCCGACTAAGCATGAAAAGGTTTGTTTTAAGTTGTTTGGTGCTGGTTTTTCTCATTTTCCATTATAAGCATGGTAAAACACTAAGAAAAGAGCGAGAGACCAATATATCAATTGACATATGAATGTATAATTGGTTTTTTTTTTTCGCAAATTGTGATTATTATTTTTTTTTTTGCAAGTCAAAAAAGGATTGCAAGAGAAATATACTTTTCTTATTTAATCTGATTTTTCCAAGGACACGGATTGCAGATTCTGACCTGGCATTCAGTACAATATCAGAAATGTGCCCGTGATTTTTCACGTAACACTTGTTTTACAAAAAAGAAAAAAAATCGGACATGTGAACAGCTCCACAGGCTTTACAAGTTACAATTTCTGTAAAAAAAAAAACAAAAAAAAACACTCAACTTGTACACGAAAAACGGAAGTCTGAATAAGGTCTTACAAAAGAGATACTGGGACTTAGCAGAAATTGGAATCAGAACTACAAATATACAGTGCACCACTCAGAAAATCTGAAATTCTCAACTTCGCACAAGCCCGTTGCACTCGCTTGGCTAGCTGAACACAAGTGTCAAAGAAATGTTATCAGGTCCTATTAATCCTTAAGATCTTGTAGCTGCAGCCACAGGAATAAAGAGGAGAAACCGATCTGAACAAAAAACATCCTCTCCCTTAAAGCGACAGTAAATACAGTAAAAACAGTAAAAAAGGCTCGAAGCAAATATTGTTCAGATGTGAACGAATTCAAGCATAATGTTAATATCACCGTGTAAATAGTTACAAAAACGGCTGATCATGCATAAAAACTTCAAAGACGTTCCCAATCATGCATGGGCGCTCGTCCTGCCTGTACACATTAAACTAGAACAGTAGTTTCCGTTTTCTCTTGGGGTAAATGGGCTATAACCTGCTATATACTGTCTGACTGGCTCTAAATATACATACTGGTACATACATAACCCCTTTTTTTGAAAGGGAAGTTTCTCACACACAGCAATTTTTAACCCCTTCCTAAAAGGAAACATTTTTCCTTTTTAAAATTTGAATTCATTTTTTTTTATTCCAAAAGCCTTAACTTTTTTGTTTCCCTTGACAGTTGTAATGGAGGCTTTTTTTTTTTTTTTTTTTAAAGGGACAAGTTGATTTGAATGACACCATTCAAAATTACCAATAATGTACTAAAATTAGGCAAAAAAAAATCACAGGTGGTGAAAAAAAGTAAAATTTCGCCATCTGTTTTTTTGTTTTTAACCGCTTCATCCCGCAAAAGAATCATTAATTTGGAGAAGACATCCTCTTTTCAACGTCAGCTTTTTTTTTTTTTTTTTTTTACAGATGGTGTTAGGTTTGCATCAAGAATTTGTGGAAATGTCATCGAATCCATTCTTCCCTCTACCCGTGAAATGTTCCTTGTGCCATTAGCTGCAGCACAACATCAACATGACTGGTAAACCCCCATGTTTAATGGTTGTCGAGATGTTCTTTTCCTGACATTCTGTGCCCTTTTTTCACCAGACATTTGATCATTGTGGCCAAAGAGTTCCATTTTAACCTCATCTGTACACAAGACTTTTTTTCCAAAATGCATCAGGCTTTTATAGATGCTCTTTTCATACAGCTGAAACTGAATTTTATGGTAAGGACGCAGGAGAGGTTTTTTCTGATGACTCTTGAATGAAGACCATATTTGTGCAGGTGTCTTTGATTGAACAGTAGAACAATGTACTACAACTCCAGAGTCTGCTAAATGTTTCTGAAGGTCTTTTGCAGTCAAGCAGGGTTCTGATTTGACTCTAGCAATCTTATGAGCAGCTCTCACTGAAATTTTGCTTGGTTTTCCTGAACTTATCTTGACCTCCACTATTCCTGTTATCTGCCATTTCTTAATTACATTTCAAACTGAGGAAAGGGCAACTTGAAAACGCTTTGCTATCTTCTTATACCTTTCTCCTGTTTTGTGGGCCTCCACAATTTTCATTTTCAGAGTACTAGGCAGCTCCTTAAAAGAACCTATGGCTGCTGTTTTTTGGCACAAGGTTAGAGGAGGCTGGGTTTGCATAAAGCTGGGAAATTTGCATCACCTGGCCTTTCCTAATGATGATGGTGAACAAGCCATAACCCTAACAGGCTAATTAACGTCTGAAAACATGGTCAATGTTATCTGAGCACACATCTTCCTTTTTGGTAATTTTTAAAATGAAAAATATATATATATATATATATATATATATATATATATATATATATATATATATATATATATATATATATATATATATATATATATATATATATATATATATATATATACACACATACATACACATACACAAAGGAAATGTGTTATCTTTAACCTTAAGCAAGTTGAAGATCTCTAAAAGGCCTAACTGTTCACAATAGCAGTAATTTTTACTGGCAGTGTCGAAACTCTTACATGCCACTGTAGATAATTGGCATATAGTGTGTATTACCTACTATAGGATATTATTGGTGGCATTTTACGTGCCTCGGCTTCTGCTTCTCTATGCCCTCAGTACGACATGCAGTTTGGAGTCCTGCACAGTCCATCAGGGCTGTCCTTTTTCATTTTTGCATGTTTATCTGCGCCCTGAATAGGTGGGGTCTCCGTGTTACATTTCTCCCCCCTCTTAACTTTTTTTTATTGTATTGGATTAATTCCTAATAAAAATTATTATTTATTTGGCTGTATTTGTTTCCGTTGTTTTTTGGGATGACAAATATATTAATAATTTACATATATTACCAGTATTTATAACCTAACTTCCATTTCTCAACTAAAGAAGTAATCTGCCTAAAACCAATTGAGCAACTTTATTTTGGGAGTTTTACATAAAGTTAGAGGCACAGACCCTCTCAGGTGGCCCAAAGAGTTGCTACAGGTCTCTAACATGGCTGAATAACATTTGACTGTGCTTGCCTGAGGTTTTGACTGCCAATTTCCAGATTTACAATACAAACCCATAAAAAGGGACACAAAACCCACTCTCTTTTCAGAAGTCTTGTAAACTTTAAAAACTTCCTTTGTAATTACCTGTTAGTCCTTACAGTCTAATTACATATTCTATATAATTTATTTTTAAAGAAAACCTCGTCAAGTAAAGACAATGGGGGAAATATTTTAAAACTAGGGACTAGTCGATGGGCGTTCATTGCCCCAGACTAGTCAGTCCTCTTTCCATGTTATCTCACCCCTGCGAGAGTGATAAATCATAAAACATAATTTGGACAAGCAAACATCATCGCCAGGTGATGCAAAACTGCCCATGACCGGAAGTTCAGAAGATGGCTTCCGGTCATGACAAGTGCGCCTATGAAGTCGGGAAGCCTATTAATTTTGGCAGAGTGATGCTGTCAAAATGAGCGATGCGCATGTGTAAGATTTGTATCAGCTGACGATGACACCACCTAGTGTAAATTATGTTATGGGCGTGATGACATGGAAAGAAGGCTGACAAATCTGGGGAAACTAACGCCCCATCGACTAGTCATAGCACTCATTAGCATAGCAACCTGGGACATTCTAAATGATTTTTCTATGCCTCGCTTTCACCAAATTACATTATACAGGGCTGGTTAGGCAGGAAATTTATTCATACATAGGTGAATGCTGCTGGGTTCAAAGGCATGGGGGACCGGACAGGTTCCCTTAAATATCATGGAGGTTCCAAAAAAAAAAAAAAGGGAGAAGACCTCTTCGATTCAGAGTTAAAAATCCTCTGGGTACCAAAGAATCCTGCTAATTCTGACAGAAAATGAAAATCACATTTAGGGAACATGGAAGAGCTCTGGACAAGGCGTGAAGGAGACAGGACCAGGAAGAGAGATGTAGCGACATACAACAAAAAAGGTTCTTTGCATTTTGAGCAGAGCAGTCAATTTAGGCTACTTTCACACTAGCGTCGTGCGCTGCACGTCGCGATGCAACGTGCCAACGCAACAACGCTAGCGTTGTATGCGCCGCACAACGGGTACAGCGGATGCTGTTTTTCAACGCATCCGCTGCCCCATTGTGAGGTGCGGGGAGGAGGTGGCGGAGTTCCGGCCGCGCATGCGCGGTCGGAAATGACGATCTCGACGCACCAAAAAACGTTGCAAGCAACGTTTTTTGGTGGCGACGGACCGACGCAACACGACGCAACCGTCGCACGACGGTTGCGATGTGTCGCAATGCGTCGCTAATGATAGTCTATGGAGAAAAAACGCATCCTGCAAGCACTTTTGCAGGATGCGTTTTTTTCTGCAAAACGACGGATAGCGACGTGCAGTGCACGACGCTAGTGTGAAAGTATCCTTAGTCACAAACTTCAACTAAATAAATTTGATAAACAATTTTATATTATAAGTTTTATTCTCGCGCTCACATCCAGTCATCGTGGAGGTGCAGGGAGCGGTTACAGTCATTGCTCACTATACAGCGAGGGTGTTATCACTGCCCGACACTAACACTCTGCTCTGCCCATATACGCTGGAGATGCAGCTGCCAATCAACGTGTCGGAGGACAACATCTCGCTCACTATGTAGTTAGCAAAGACGGTAAAGCTATGTTCACACATTGCTTTTTATAGCATTTTTTTAATGCAAATTTTCAACTGAGATATCAGAAACATCATGCAGTTTGTGTTTTTGTCCTCAGTATTTTGTGCAATACCTTGGTTTTTGACACATGCAGCGTGACACTTAGCGTTTTTTCAGCATTCTTCACCTATTGTAAGCAATGGGTGATGCAAAAAAAGTTGGAAAAAAAAACACTGCAAAAAATGCAAGTATCAGTTTTTACTGCGTTTTTTGTGCCAAAACCTGATGAAGTAGAATCAGATATTTTTTATGCACTAAAATTTATCCGGGTCCGGCACCTCCCATCTTCATGCGATGACGTCCTCTTCCTTGCTTCTGTCGCGGCTTCTGTGCAGGCGTACTGTCTGTCCTGTTGAGGGCACAGCACAGTACTGCAGTGCGCAGGGCCTGGGAAAGGTCAGAGAGGCCCGGCTCCTGCGCACTGCAGTACTTTGCTCTGCCCTCAACAGGGCAAATCAGTACGCCTGCGTCGGAGACGACAGGAAGCAAAGAAGAGGACGTCATTGCATAAAGATGGGAAGCGCCGAACCCGGACCTGCGATGCCCATCGGACCCGAACTGGGACCCCCCCTGGGTGAGTATAATCTTACTTGTTTTACTTATCTTTCAGGTTACATCGGGGGCTTATCTACAGCATTCCAGAATGAGGAGTTTTCATTCCAGAAGGAGGATTTATAAATAGGAGTTGTCAGTAAATTATTTTTGCACATAATGCATACATACGTTCAGTATGTGCTTGTGTATAACAGATACTATATCTTATTGTACAGTTATTTCTGTTAATGAGGAGGCCTGTCAATCTTTTTTGAGCCTTAGCCAGACATATTTTGCCAAGCACCAAAACCCTTTCAATTCAGCTAATGTGCTCATATCACTCAGACTTCCAATCAGTTAAGGTACCTTCACACAAAGCGACGCTGCAGCGATAGCGACAATGATGCCGATCGCTGCAGCGTCGCTGTTTGATCGCTGGGGAGCTGTCACACAGACCGCTCTCCAGCGACCAACGATGCCGAGGTCCCCGGGTAACCAGGGTAAACATAGGGTTGCTAAGCGCAGGGCCGCGCTTAGTAACCCGATGTTTACCCTGGTTACCAGCGTAAAAGTAAAAAAAACAAACAGTACATACTCACCTGCGCGTCCCCCAGTGTCTGCTTCCTGACACTGACTGAGCTCCGGCCCTAACAGCACAGCGGTGACGTCACCGCTGTGCTTTCACTTTCACTTTAGGGCCAGCGCTCAGTAAGTGTCAGGAAGCAGACGCTGGGGGACGCGCAGGTGAGTATGTACTGTTTGTTTTTTTTACTTTTACGCTGGTAACCAGGGTAAACATCGGGTTACTAAGCGCGGCCCTGCGCTTGGTAACCCGATGTTTACCCTGGTTACCAGTGTAAAACATCGCTGGTATAGTTGCTTTTGCTTTCAAACACAACGATACACGGCGATCGGACGACCAAATAAAGTTCTGGACTTTATTCAGCGACCAGCGACATCACAGCAGGATCCTGATCGCTGCTGCGTGTCAAACTAAACGATATCGCTAGCGAGGACGCTGCAACGTCACGGATCGCTAGCGATATCGTTACAAAGTCGTTTCGTGTGAAGGTACCTTTAGGACTCCCACCGAGCGCCGAGTCAGACGCTACACTCAGCAAGAGGTTAAAGCCCCGTCACACATAGCGAGATCGCTAGCGAGATCGCTGCTGAGTCACAAGTTTTGTGACGCAACAGCGACCTCAGTAGCGATCTCGCTATGTGTGACACGTACCAGCGATCAGGCCCCTGCTGCGAGATCGCTGGTCGTGTCGGAATGGCCTGGACCGTTTTTTGGTCGTTGAGGTTCCGCTGAATCGGTGTGTGTGTGACACCGATCCAGCGATGTCTTCACTGGTAACCAGGGTAAACATCGGGTTACTAAGCGCAGGGCCGCACTTAGTAACCCGATGTTTACCCTGGTTACCAAAAAAAACAAACAGTACATACTCACCATCTGATGTCTGTCAGGTCCCTTGCCGTCTGCTTCCTGCTCTGACTGAGATCCGGCCGTACAGTGAGAGCAGAGCGCAGCGGTGACGTCACCGCTGCGCTCTGCTCTCACTGTACGGCGGCACTCAGTCAGAGCAGGAAGCATCTCATCTCATCTAAAAGACGAGGTTAAAAAGACATATTAGACAGAAACCTAAGCACACTGCTCTGAACACAAAGTAATGCGAAACCTAGTCATTGCAGCAGAACACACCGTTAACGAGAAGGTGATGGTCTCTGCCTCCCCTAAAAAAAAAGTCTCACTATTTGTGTTAAGAACTTTCAGACTAAAAAGCAGTTTTTATTGCCATTTTGTGTCTCTTCAGGCTCTGCATTTCCATTGCTGTTGTCTAAAGGGAAAATATAAGGGTTGCATCATGTGTTGCTCTTTGTTCGGCATTGACAAATGCCATTTGCTCCAGACGGTCCGGCCAATGAGCGAGTGCTAGATATTCTCCACCCTACAGGCAGCTCAATAAGCAAGGTCAGGCCTTACACGCCAGGTGATCGTTTCACAACACAGGCATGAATTTCCAGTTCAGAGCATTGATTCTTTTACACTTATACACAAATCATGGATGGGAATTGTAGGTTTAGTCAGGAAAACACAAGCTGCTACTTACGGAACAACAGAGAAAAGGGACAGATTCACAATTATTTTCCACCATCAGTAATCATATAGTGACATCTTGCCAACTTTTTGCACCCACCTCATCACTTTAAAAAAAAAAAAAAGGGGGCAGATCTTACATATTCACTATGGGATTCACCAGTAAGACCCAAAGACCACTGTACTACATCTTGAACCTGCCATTGGAGATAAAATTTCTGACGAGAAAATACACAATCCTCTACCCCGCCATGATATGCCAAATGACACTGACTGCAGATGGCCAGCCGACAATGTCAGATTGAGGACATTGCTGTGCACTATGCCCATTTCAGTAGCAGTTTTTCAGGTGGATTCTGGGCGGAATCCGCCTGAAATAAAAAAATACATTGTGTGCACATAGAGTTATAGATCCAAGATCGGGTATGTGACGACGTCTGTGTTCTGCCGGACTTTTTCCTGAAGAGGCTCCATTGGAGACTTTCCCTTCATTTTGTTTTTCTCCGGTATCTTTACGCTGTACTTTCCGGAAGGCGCCCAGGTACTGAGCATGTTACTTCTTTTAACCAGTTCTCAGTTTCCAAATCCTGAAGTGGCTATAAGAAGTAACAAAAGAATGAACCGTCATTTTTACATTGATGTACACTAGGTTTATTTTTTTAGCACTTTTTCAGGTGGCTTACAAGCGGAATAGACACATTGCGCACGCACATACCCTTACAGTGAACGTAATCCAGCGCACTTCACATCTTAAAGGTTTCATAACATGTGAATTGCCTGAAAATATTTTTGCTCCCATATTTTTTATACTATTAATAATTGAAACGTGTTTTGTGAGTCATCAAGGGTCACTTCATCATCATTATTACCAAAGCACAGAAGATTTATTTTCCTGCTAAGGGCACTGACTAGAGAACAGTGTAAACAGGTCATAAATATTAAACTAAGCTCACGAAAGTCAAGGAGAGGTGCCAGAAATATTATTCCGAGTGGGTAATGCCGGAGAATACAGCTGGGAAGGACACAGACAGCAGAGGGTCCTCGTACAAAAACAAATGAGCCACCTTCACCAATCATAGAGTACTTCTTGTATATCTCTAAGAATTTCTTAGCACTTGTCAACCATCAAATTTATTATCCTAAAAGGGTTCTGCTTTTGTCCTTGAGATGAATAACAAGCAACTTTGCAATTTTCTTAGTAATAATAATCATCTCAGGAACGGAGGGATTTTTTTATTTGGTTGGATAATGTTCACTGTCTAGGTTACAGTCCACCACTGCTATCCATGAGCGGTGGCCGAAGTCGTACCAAGGAAAGTGGCACTTACAAGCTTTTTGCTTTAAACTTTGAAGTCGCTGATCTGAATCTGGCTGGACTGTTGGATCTGGCCAACCTTAGTCACCCTGAACTCTGCCGCAGCCTCTGCTTGCTGCCTGAGATCGCGTAGGGTTCGGGCCAGCACCGCATACATGACAGAGGTCCAAGCTGTCATTCAGTGTTCCCCAACTCCACTCCTCAAGAGCCACCAACAGATCGTGTTTTCAGGATTTCATTACTATAGTTCAGGTGTTGGAATTATTACCTGTGCAAGACTAAGGAAATCCTGAAAACATGTTTTGTTGGTGGCTCTTATGGACTGGACTTCGGGAACACTGCTGTAAATTCAGAAGGGTCACACAGCCTCCGGCAAGTAGGAAGCTGGGTGGAAGGGTGCGGTACTCTGCTAAAGACAGAAGATGAGAAATTACTTACCGTACATGCAATTTACAGTCAGAAGCCACCTTGGACTTTGAAGATGGCAGTGGGCCTCCTAACCTACTGGGCCCATGTGCAGCTGCACAGATCACACAGTATGCCCACCCCTTTTTTTTTTTTTTTTTCTTTTAAATCAGATAATTTTTTTATTAACAGTAGTCAAGTTGACAAACAGACACTATTGTGTCAAAAAGGAGAGTAAACATGTTACAAAAAGTTTTTGAAACAGTCCCCCCAATTCTCCCCCCCCCCCCTTACAGCCTCTATAAACAAGAATAGGACAATAGCATACATTGCTTACATAATAAAGCCACATTCCCTTGGAATCAGTTCCTCTCCATCCATGGTTTCCAAAGTGTTTCAAAGGTTTTCACACTTTTCCTTTTTTCATAAATACCCTTATCCATACTAATAACCATATCAGACTGTCTATAAAATTCCTGCAGAGTCGGCGGTACTTCACTCAACCAGTGCCTGGCAATTAGCTTTCGTGCAACATACAATAATCTAGCTATGGCCACTTTATGATGATTTGGAACTCGGATCTCTTCCACATATCCCAAAATATATATCACAGGATCTCTTTCAATTGCACAGCCATACGATTTTCCATTTGCTTCTCCCACATCCAACCAATATGAATTCAATCTCGTACAATGCCATAGCATGTGTAGAATCCTTGCCCCCTCGGACTGGCACCTAGGACACTCGGAGGTCTGTCTCAGCCCTGCCTTATATAGTCTATCTGGAGTTCTATATACTCTGAAGTTCTCTTCACAGAGAAAATTTCTGAAAAATGTGTGAAAAATTTCTCTTTTGCTTTAATAGGGAATCTATTAAGAAAGGTATATAACAAATCCCTATAAATATCCGAGACTACCCCTTTCATTCCTCCCGTTGCACAGACAGTCTACCAGAATATCTCTATAAATTCCCATATCAACCATTTTGCTCTGCGCAAGATAGGCATGTCTCAACTGTCCATATTGAAACCTACAGGTCTCCTGCAACCCATAACTCTCCTGCGGTACCTCAAAGGATAACAGTCCTTGTGCGTCCTGAATCTGAGCCATATATTGAATACCCAATGCTTTCCAATTTTTTAATTCCCCCATTTTAATAAATTCAGGCAATATTTCATTGTGCCATATTGGGGAGAGATTTGTTAAAAGTCACAATCCCCTTGTCTTTTTAATTGTCTCCCATACCTTTTGAATCAATGTCATGGTAGGATAAGCCGTTCCAAACTTCCTGAATCCCCCCGCCCCCAATCCCTGAACCAATGGGTCCCTTCCCATTAACCAGACCAAAATCCGTTGAACCGAGCCCAGTCCATTCACCTCTCCCCAACTTCTCATCTGCTGACCCTGCGCTGCCAAAAAATGGAACCAGGGATTCGGAAGGGCCAGTCCCCCCTCATCTTTAGGCCTCTGAAGCAATTCCAGCCTAATTCTTGGCTGCTTCTTCCCCCAAACAAGGTCTCGAAATATAGAGTTAATGGTGTGAAACTACTTTTGGGACAACCAAAACGGGGGAATTATGTAACACATACAATAATTGGGGCATAAGAATTATTTTAATTAAGTTCATCCTTCCCGCCACTGAAAGGTATAGTTTGCACCATGCCCCTATTTTCTTCCTAAACCTGTCCAGCAATTGGGACAGATTCAGATCGACGTAGCTCGAAAGAGGAATAGACACCTGAACACCCAAATATTTGAACTGTGAAACCACTGTCAGCTTACTACCTTCCCCTGATATTGGGATGTCATCGCCCCCTTTATCCACTATCAAGATATTTGACATCTGCCAATTGATTTCAAGACCCAATATATCACCAAATGTCCTGAGAATATTCATCGCACCCTCCAAGGCCTCTCCAGAAATTTCTAAAAATAGGGCTATTTTCTCCTCTATCATGCCATACCGGAACCCCCTAACCGAAACCGAGTTCCTAAGTGTCTGTGCTAGGGGTTCCACTGCCAACACAAAAAGAAGCGGAGATAGCGGGCACTCCTGCCTAGTCCCCCTATATAGGCCAAAACTTCCAGACAGCTCTCCATTAACTCTCACCCTAGCAGTCGGAGAAAAATACAATAACCTCACCCATGAGATAAAAGTCAGCCCGAAACCAAAAGATCTCAGAACCTCCCAAAGATAGCACCATTCAACACTATCAAACGCTTTACGCGCATCCAGTGAGACTACAACTTTATCACCCTCGGTGTCCGACGGCAGCTGAAAGTTCAGGAACAATCTTTGTAAATTAATCGCTGTAGACTTATTTGGCATACAACCAGATTGATCAGGATGGACCAGATTCTGAACCACACTTGCCAACCGTTTAGCCACTACCTTAGCCAAAATCTTACCATCCGCAACGAAATCGGCCTATATGACTCCGCCAATCCCGGGTCCTTACCTTCCTTTAAAATGACCACTACTATCGCCTCTCTTATGGACGCCGGCAACTCTCCCTCCTGTAGCGCGTCAAAGACTATCTTTAATTTAGCCACTGAAATATCCAATAAATTCTTATATATCTAAACCGGGAGACCATCAACTCCAGGGGCCTTGTTATTAGTCATTGACATGATGGCAAGTTTAATCTCCTCCTCCATTATTGGTTCATCCAACCTCCTCCTATCATAGTCCCCTATTCTGGGAAGTTTCGCCTCACCCGGGAAGTTTACAATGCCCCCCAATGTAGCCCTCAACCCAGATGAATACAGTTGCTCATAAAAACTTCTAAACTCACCCAGGATAACTACTACATCTGTCAACACAGTACCTCCATCTGTTCTTAATTTGTACACATACGATGATTCTTTAGTATGCCCACCCCTAGTCTACAGTGTTAATGTGATCTTGTATCTCATTAAAGGGTACACACTATTCCTGAGCCCCAGAAAGAGGTTTTCCAGGCTTTAAATATTGATGACCTTTCCACCGTAGCCACTACCCAGTGAATGCAGATGTACTGTTGAAGCTCCGGCTCCTGTTTACATCTGACTGTCGCCAGAGGTACAAACAACTGATGCGTGGGGTTACCAGGTTTATGACCCCCCACAATTCTGATATTCATGACCAATCCTAACAACAGGTCATCAATATCGCAAGCATGGAGGCCACAGTTTCCATAGAAAATAGCCAGAGAGTAAAGCAATGTCTGGATCAATGTTTCCAGGCAGGGCTACGTTCACACGTTGCTTTGCTTCCACCATACAAGCATGAACAGTGCAAGGTGTTAGGCCACCAATGCAAGACATATGTCAAACCATAAAACATTTTTGGAAAATTTTAATGGAGAAGGATTTTTTTTTTTCTAGTATCTTAAAAAATAGTGACTATTCTGAACAAAAAAAAGGTTATACGAGGTATCTACAAATACACAACATAATTTTCTCTGTCTGTATCTAATATATATACCCAGGCGCCTCACGTCCCTACCCACAGAAGTCACGATTTATGTCTGCATTTTAGCAGATTATTAGTAATACACCCTGCACTCCACATAATGAAGTCTACATGTGGATTTGACCATCTAGAGCTGACTATACACAGAAGTAACCCGCCTGCTTCTGTATTTTCCTACTGATGGCTCCCTGCAGATTAAAGCAACACAGGAGACGATTTATCCATACAATCTGTAGAAGAGGGTTCGGCATTATACGAAAAACGATCATTAATTTGAGCAATGTCTGCAATATATCAAATGAAATGTCAAACGACTCCTGATACTACAGATTGGTAATACAAGCACAAGCTATGGCCGGTCATAGTTATGCTCCACTTCTGTCCAGATAAAATATTATACAGTCTAAAAAAAAAAAATAATGGCAAAACTGACAAAAATGGAACAGGTGAAAAAAAAAAAAAAAAAAAGTATATGATGACAGAATTCTACATTTCTCCAGCCCATCTCAGGGCATGGCCAATGGAGAAGGGAGCTGTGGCCACGAGAGTCCTTATGAGAAGATAAAAGGTCTTCCACTTTGGACAATACCTACAGTACTTGTTAGGCTAGGGTCACACAATGTTTTTTTCTTTGAACCGAGTCAGCCATGCGAGGGTCCCAAAAGAATAATATGGGGACAAGTGTACCACTGAGGTCACCGCTCTGCTCCTCCCAGTCTTAGGTTCTCTCGCTGAGCTGCATCTTGAAGCAATTCCAATTCTGCTGCATCCTACTGCTGATAGTGAGTCTCCATCTGGCTATAAGGAAGCAAAGCCAGACTTTGCAGGAACTCAATCACTTGTGTGTTGAGTTTGGTTTCCTATCCAATCTGTAGGCAGCTCCTCCCACCACTCCTCACCTGAAGGTAGGTTCCCAGTAGCTTGTCTCTAGTTCCCGTTTATGCGTGTTCATTCTGTCTCTCCTGTTATTGACCAGGCTTGTTTACCGTTTATCCTTTTTTCTCCGCTCCTGACCTTGGCTCCGTATATTGAACCTGTGTCGCCTGCCCTGATCTCACATTGTCTGACCACGTCTTTGCCTTTGTCCCCCTGCACCTCGTACCTGTGCCTCTGACCCTCCGGTCAGCTGCTGCTGACCTGGGGACTTCCCTGCAGTGGTACCTGGTGACTACCTACGACCAAACCTATCCTCACCATCAGAGGCTCTAGTGAACACCAGGTAGTCAGTTATGCCCCACCAGGGTAATCCCTGCTCGTGGCACAGTGGGTCAACATTCACCATTGTTACAGAGCGATATCCGTCAAAACAACAGATAGCACTCTTCTAATTTTTACGGTCATGTGCAAGCGCCCTTAGAAAGGTTCATTAACTAGCTGGTGACAGAGTATCTTTCTGGCGATACCCCAATGTGATCAGCAGTAATTAGGAATATATGGCATTTTGTGTGCAGTATTCCTGCAGTGCCAGCATATGTAGCGCAGGAGAGGACAGATCCTCCAGACCCAGAAATACGTACGCTACTTACCTGGTAGCAGTGTTTTTTCAGGAGCCCATGACAGCACAACGAGAGAGGGGATCCGCCCTTCAGGGACAGGAAACCTACAGACATAAAAGGGCGGTACCTCTCTCCCACATCAGTTGGTTCCAGAGCATGAGAGGACCACCTTGGTTAGTAACACAGATGCAGCATACGATTATGTACATTTTATTATGTGAGTGAACATGGAAGAGGAAAAACGAAAAAGTGTTGCATCATCCAAGAAAAGAATAGGGTAGGGAATATAAGGGTGCTGTCATGGGCTCCTGAAAAAACACTGCTACCAGGTAAGTAGCGTACGTATTTATTCAGTCGCCATGACAGCACAACGAGAGACTTTCAGAGAAGTATGGAAGATTAGGGGGGGGGATAACAGCCTCCAGTACCCTTCTCCCAAACGTGAGGTCCGAGGAACTACCCAGATCTAATCTGTAGTGTCTACGAAAGGTAGATGGAGAAGACCATGTGGCCGCCTTACATATGTCTTCGATTGATACTTCTGATCTCTCTGCCCAGGAAGATGCTACGGCCCGCGTGGAGTGTGCCTTTATACCATCTGGAACCTCGTTGCCACCTGCTGTATAAGCGAGAGAGATCGCCTCCCTGATCCATCTGGCTAGAGTGTTTTTAGATACTCTAAGACCCTTCCTCACTCCTTGATAGGCTACAAACAGAGAGTTATCTTTTTTCCAGGCATCTGAAACTGAAATATATCTAAGGAGGCATCTTCTTACATCTAAGGAATGAAATTTACGTTCCTTATCATTAGTAGGATTAGAGCAAAATGAAGGTAGGACTACCTCTTGTACCCTATGGAATTTTGAAGCAACTTTTGGAAGATAAAGGGGATCAGGTTTCATGATTACTCTATCCTCCCTAAACTGCATGTATGGTGGATGTCTGGAAAGTGCCTGCAGATCACTAACCCTTCTTGCAGATGTGAGTGCAACCAAGAGGGCTGTTTTGATTGAAAGGATTTTTACAGGGATGGTATCAATAGGCTCGAATGGGTCTTGCGTTAAGGCTGAGAGTACAAGATTTAGGTCCCATGGAACTAACTTTTGTTTAATGATTGGTCTGGACCTAGTGACTGCCTTGAAAAACCTAGATATCTAGTGATTGCTGGCTAAGTTAAAATTGTATAGCACCCCCAGAGCCGACACTTGAACTCTGAGAGTACTTGTGGCCAAGCCCATCTCTAGACCCTTTTGTAAAAATTCAAGAATCTGGTTTATACATGGTTTCTGGTCAATTTGAGCCCCTGAACTTGATAGAAATTTTCTCCACCTCGAAGGGATATCTTCTTTTAAATGCAGGCGGAAGTGACCCCTTCCTCTCGGGTTTCTTCCATTCCCTTGAAATTAGCGTTTTAATCTTGTCGACCACTAGAAAGGCCCTTCGGGATTTCCGTTCTATACCCTTGAACATAACGTCCTGAATGGACCATTCCGACTGGGTGTCCTCTATCCCCATTGTACTGTTAACTGCTTTAACCAGATGGTTAACTCTATCAAGGGACAAACAGGCCCGACTAGACTCCAATTCCTCAGAGGAGGAAGAAGACGGGAGGGACCCTGAGCTCAGCTCACCTGAGTCCGAAAACACTTCTGATACAGGGGATGACTTTTTAACTTCCGTTACACGAGACCTGGATTTCACAGAACTTCTGACTTCTTGTCTAACCATCTCTCTTATTGTAGAGGTCAGATCAGGAGCCTCTTCCTCTAGTAATTGTTGTATACAGGTTTTGCACAACCTTTTTAAATGCCCATCCGGAAGCGGGTCTGCGCATTTGGCACACTGCCTATGTTTGGCCTTAGTTAAACACTTCCTCCCCTAGTAAGGAGAGAGGGAATATAAGGGGAACAATCAATCAATAAGTGAACTTTCACGAAGATCACTTACCCAGCCAGCAATGAGTGGTACCGTAGATGGGGGGGGGGTCCTTCGTAGCCGGCAATTCCTTACGGCTTGAGGACTTTGGTCTTGATATCTGAGCCCCTTTAGCTCCACCAGCACGGCTACTGCCACTAGACCGACGCTGGGAGCTCCTTCGAGGCTTTTCTGACTGCTGAAGCGGCTGCTGCTGCTGCTGGCTGCTCTGAGTTCCTTCCGGCGACTCCATTATGGAATGAATCAGGAACACTCAGCAGCCCACGTCTGCAGCTTTAAATAAGACCCCCAGGGTGCCGCCCCCGGATGGGGGTCAGCAGGGAACTCCAGGTGCCGATTACGGTATGAATACCGATAGGGTCCGCCTCCGCTCCGTGCCGCCGCTGCCCGTCGTGAGACCGTCGGACCACCCCCCGAAGCCAGGCCCGCCCCAGACGCTGGGCGCCACCATCGGCCAGAAAAAAGGCGCTATTGCGCATGCCCGGCCGCGTCATCAGGCCGCGCCACTCGCCGCGTCATCCGGACACGCCCCTTCCGGATGCAGCAGCGGCCCGCAAGCAGACACGCGGACCAGGACGGCAGCAGACCCCCCGGACCGACACGGACCCCCACCGCAAGGCACAGACAGACCCCAGAGGACCCGGCAGACGCAGCACCAAGCCCAGATCCCTACTCAGCAGGTACGCTTCCCCTTGCTGTGGACACCATAGAAGCCAGCCTATTCGCCTGAGGCAGCTTCCTCCTGCTGCCACCTACACAAGCAGTCCCCCTGCCGTGTGGTGCTTCCGGCCCCCTGATCAGGCCGAGGTAGGGGACCCCCGCTACCTGCATCGGCCTGTCAGGAGTGGGATTCCTTCATATCTTCGACCTTCTTCATAAGGCCTGTCTGAAGAGGTTCCGCTGTCAGGGACAGGAAACCAACTGATGCGGGAGAGAGGTACCGCCCTTTTATGTCTGTAGGTTTCCTGTCCCTGAAGGGCGGATACCCTCTCTCGTTGTGCTGTCATGGCGACTGAATAAATGTTCTTTGTAATTGCTCTGCTCTTTGGCCTAGAGATGAGGACCTCTCAATGAACAGAGAAGCTAATAGGGTAAATGAAAATAGGTTTTGCAAACTGGGCAACACTTAACCCCTTCTCGACCCATGACGCCTATGTGGCGTCATGGAATGATCGCGTCCCTGCAGATCGGGTGAAGGGGTTAACTCCTATTTTACCCGATCTGCAGGGAGAGGGGGAGTGGTACTTCAGCCCAGGGGGGGTGGCTTCACCCCCCCGTGGCTACGATCGCTCTGATTGGCTGTTGCAAGTGAAACTGCCAATCAGAGCGATTTGTAATATTTCACCTAAAAAACTGGTGAAATATTACAATCCAGCCATGGCCGATGCTGCAATACCATCGGCCATGGCTCTAAAACCTGAAGTGACCCCCCCCACCCCACCGATCGCCCCCCCAGTGCTCCGTTATGGGGTCCGGTCCCCTCCGTCCTGTGCTCCGCTCCCCCGTCCCCCTGCCCGCTCCCCCCCTGCTCCTATGTCACCCCCCGGTGCTCCGACGCCCCCCCCCGTGCCCCGATCTCCCCCCCCTTATACTTACCGAGGCTCCCGGTGTCGGTCCGTCTCCTCGCTGGGCGCCGCCATCTTCCAAAATGGCGGGCGCATACTCAGTGCGCCCGCCGAATCTGCCGGCCGGCAGATTCATTACAAGTACATTTTGATCGCTGTGGTAGGTTCTATCACAGCGATCAAAATAAAAAAATAATAAATAACCCCCCCCCCCCCTTTATCACCCCCATAGGTAGGGACAATAATAAAATAAAGAAAATATTTTATTTTCTTTTTCCACTAGGGTTAGGGTTAGAACTAGGGTTAGAACTAGGGGTAGGGTTAGGGGTAGGGTTAGGGTTATGGCATGTGCACACAGAGCGGATCGGCCGCGGATCCGCAGCGGATCGGCCGCGGATCCGCAGCGGATCGGCCGCGGATCCGCAGCGGATTGGCCGCTGCGAATTCGAAGCAGTTTTCCATCAGGTTTACAGTACCATGTACACCTAAGGAAAAACAAATCCGCTGTGCCCATGGTGCGGAAAATTCCGTGCAGAAACGCTGCATTGTATTTTCCGCAGCATGTCAATTCTTTGTGCGGATTCCGCAGCGTTTTACACCTGTTCCTCAATAGGAATCCGCAGGTGAAATCCGCACAAAAAAACACTGGAAATCTGCTGTAAATCCGCAGGCAAAACGCAGTGCCTTTTACCTGCAGATTTTTCAAAAATCGTGCGGAAAAATCTCACACGAATCCGCAACGTGGGCACATAGCCTTAGGGTTAGGGTTGGAATTAGGGCTAGGGTTTGAAATAGGGATAAGATTAGGCTTGTGGTTAGGGTTACGGATAGGGTTAGGGTTGTGTTGGGGTTACAGTTGTGGTTAGGGTTGGGATTAGGGTTACAGTTGGGATTAGGGTTAGGATTAGGGTTGGAATTAGGGTTACGGTTGTGTTGCGGTTAGGGTTGTGGTTAGGGGTGTGTTGGGGTTAGGGTTGTGATTAGGGTTATGGCTACAGTTGGGATTAGGATTAGGGGTGTGTTGGGGTTAGTGTTGAAGTTAGAATTGAGGGGTTTCCACTGTTTAGGCACATCAGGGGTCTCCAAACGCAACATGGCGCCACCATTGATTCCAGCCAATCTTGCGTTCAAAAAGTCAAATGGTGCTCCCGCCCTTCCAAGCCCCGACGTGCGCCCAAACAGTGGTTTACCCCCACATTTGGGGTACCAGCGTACTCAGGACAAACTGGGCAACAACTGTTGGGGTCCAATTTCTCCTGTTACCCTTGCAAAAATAAAAAATTACTTGCTAAAACATAATTTTTGAGGAAAGGAAACACATTTATTATTTTCACGGCTCTGCGTTATAAACTTCTGTGAAGCACTTGGGGGTTCAAAGTGCTCACCACACATCTAGATAAGTTCCCTTGGGGGTCTAGTTTCCAAAATGGAGTCACTTGTGGGGAGTTCCTACTGTTTAGGCACATCAGGGACTCTGCAAACGCAACCTGATGCCCGCAGAGCATTCCATCAAAGTCTGCATTTCAAAACGTCACTACTTCCCTTCCGAACCCCGACGTGTGCCAAAACAGTGGTTTACCCCCACATATGGGGTATCAGCGTACTCAGGAGAAACTGGACAACAACTTTTGGGGTCCAATTTCTCCTGTTACCCTTGCAAAAATAAAAAAATTCTGGGCTAAAAAAATATTTGAGAAAATAAAAATTATTTTTTATTTTCATGGCTCTGCGTTATAAACTTCTGTGAAGCACTTGGGGGTTCAAAGTGCTCACCACACATCTAGATGAGTTCCTTGGGAGGTCTAGTTTCCAAAATGGGGTCACTTGTGGAGGAGCTCCAATGTTTAGGCACACAGGGGCTTTCCAAACGCGACATGGTGTCCGCTAACGATGGAGATAATTTTTCATTCAAAAAGTCAAATGGCGCTCCTTCCCTTCCGAGCCTTACCATGTGCCCAAACAGTGGTTTACCCCCACATGTGAGGTATTGGTGTACTCAGGAGAAATTGCCCAACAAAATTTAAGATCCATTTTATCCTGTTGCCCATGTGAAAATGAAAAAATTGAGGCTAAAATAATTTTTGTGAAAAAAAAAGTACTTTTTCATTTTTACGGATCAATTTGTGAAGCACCTGGGGGTTTAAAGTGCTCACTATGCTTCTAGATAAGTTCCTTGGGGGGTCTAGTTTCCAAAATGGGGTCACTTGTGGGGGAGCTCCAATGTTTAGGCACACGGGGGCTCTCCAAACGCGACATGGTGTCCGCTAAAGATTGGAGCCAATTTTTCATTGAAAAAGTCAAATGGCGCTCCTTCCCTTCTGAGCCCTGCCGTGCGCCCAAACAGTGGTTTACCCCCACATATGAGGTATCAGCGTACTCAGGACAAATTGGACAACAATGTCCGTGGTCCAGTTTCTCCTTTTACCCTTGGGAAAATAAAAAATTGTTGCTAAAAGATCATTTTTGTGACTAAAAAGTTAAATGTTCATTTTTTACTTCCATGTTGCTTCTGCTGCTGTGAAACACCTGAAGGGTTAATAAACTTCTTGAATGTGGTTTTGAGCACCTTGAGGGGTGCAGTTTTTAGAATGGTGTCACTTTTGGGTATTTTCAGCCATATAGAACCCTCAAACTGACTTCAAATGTGAGGTGGTCCCTAAAAAAAATGGTCAAATTTTAACCCTTATAACTTCCTAGCAAAAAAAAAATTTGTTTCCAAAATTGTGCTGATGTAAAGTAGACATGTGGGAAATGTTTTTTATTAACTATTTTGTGTCACATAACTCTCTGGTTTAACAGAATAAAAATTCAAAATGTGAAAATTGTGAAATTTTCTAAATTTTTGCCAAATTTCCATTTTTTTTTCACAAATAAACTCAGAAATTATCGACCTAAATTTACCACTAACATGAAGCCCAATATGTCACGAAAAAACAATCTCAGAATCGCTAGGATCCGTTGAAGCGTTCCTGAGTTATTACCTCATAAAGGGACACTGGTCAGAATTGCAAAAAACGGCAAGGTCATGAAGGGGTTAAGATTGCTTCCAAAATGCTTAAGAACAACTGGCACAAAAGGAAAATAGAATGTAGAAAATATTCCCTTTAAGCCAAGATCTCATCACCTAACGTAGTGAAGAAATGTTTCTGCACTTGGTGCCAGTTTACTAATCAGGCACCTAGAGAAAACACACTTTGAAATGGCAGCCAGGGATGATGCGACTAGTCCAAAAATTCAGGTCTCCGTTGGCCACAAAAATAAATGTTCTCTTATGATAAGTTGCACCAGGACAAACTTGCGTTACTTATATCTAAATCTTTTCAGAGTCATTAGAAAAGCCATTTCTAGAACGATACATTTTAGCAATGCGGCTTCAGGAACAGATTTGTTTTCCTGACTAATAATTGTAAATCAGGCAGGATTTAAACAGCGAAAATATGGATCAATTGTATTAACCAATAAATAAAATCCATTGCCTTACAAGCAATTAGCGCACATTTATGTCTCCCAGGGAGCAGGAAATGGACTGCGGAGTTTGATGCCAAGGGCTAAATTCTGTTGGCTGTGCGTTACAATATATTTCCACAAACTCAACAAACCGAAAAGAGACACCTAGGCAAAACTACACATAAGGAGCTTTTCCCAGGACATGCTTAAAGGGAACATGTCACCTGAATTTGGCGGGACAGGTTTGCGGTCATATGGGCGGGGTTTTCGGGTGTTTGATTCACCCTTTGCTTTTCCCAACTGCGGGCAAAGCCGAAAAGCATTAGGCCAGTCTCACACGTCCAGATAATTCCGGTACCGGAAAAATCGGTGCCGGAGTTATCCGTGTGTCCGTGAGCTCACGTGGCACATCAGTGTGGCACACGTGCGGCAGCCGTGTGCCGACTGGGTACCATACGGACCGTGCAGGAGACAGCGCTACAGTAAGCGCTGTCCCCTGCTTTGGGTGCTGAAGCCGCCATTCATTTCTTCTCTCCAGCAGCGTTCGCTGGAGAGAAGAAATGAAAAATCATTGTTTTTTTTTGTGTGTGTGTTTAAAATAAAGATCCTTGTCACCACCCCTATGGGAGGTGGAGCCGCATATTCATCACTGTAATAAGCGGCACCACGTGACCGCTCATACAGGAAGAAGCTGCGGCGCTGAGAGGAAGCATCGAGGGAGCTGGGTGAGTATTTTATTTCCAGCGGGCGGGCGCACAGGGGGTGGTGACAAGGATCTTTATTTTAAACACACAAAAAAAAAAAACAATGATTTTTTCATTTCTTCTCTCCAGCGAACGCTGCTGGAGAGAAGAAATGAATGGCGGCTTCAGCACCACGCTGGGGGGACAGCACTTAGGCTACGTTCACATTTGCGTTGTGCGCCGCAGCGTCGGCGCCGCAGCGCACAACGCAAACAAAAACGCGGCAAAACGCACGCTAAAACGCTGCGTTTTGCGCCGCATGCGTCCTTTTTGGCCGAAAGTTGGACGCAAAAAAAATGCAACTTGAAGCGTTTCTTGCGTCCAACGCTTGCGGCCATGCGGCGCAAAACGCAGCACAACGCATGTCCATGCGCCCCCATGTTAAATATAGGGGCGCATGACGCATGCGGCGCCGCTGCGGCGCCCGACGCTGCGGCGCTGACCGCAAATGTGAACGTAGCCTTACTGTAGTGCTGTCTCCTGCACGGGACACGGACTGCACACGGACAGCATCCGTGTGCGGTACGTGTTTTACACGGACCCATTGACTTTAATGGGTCCGTGTGATCCGTGCGCTCCTACGAACACTGACATGTCTCTGTGTTTTGCACACGGACACACGGTCCGCAAAAAATCAATGACATCTGCAGAGACACATTGATTTTAATGTGTCTACGTGTGTCAGAGCCACTAACGTGTGAAGCCGGCCTTAGTGTGCATGCGCCGGCGCACTATGTCCCGGAAGTATTTTGCTGTGTTCTGGGTCATAGTGCGCCGATGCATGCGCACTAATGCTTTTCGGCTTTGCCCGCAGTTGGGCAAAGCATACTGCGCGTGCGCAAGGCAAGATTGCCTTGCGCAGGCGTGTACTACGGAGGACACAGCATGAACTTCAATCCAATATTGCAGCCAGCGGGTAAGCAAAGGGTGAATCAAACACCCGAAAACCCCGCCCATATGACCGCAAACCTGTCCCGCCAAATTCAGGTGACAGATTCCCTTTAAAATTCCCACTGCTCTCCTGAGTATTCCATAATTTTTCTTGTTTAAATCCACATTTTGATTCCAAAGAACACAAGCACCACAAGACGGATTTCTTCACCCCAGGTATCAGTTTAAGGGCTCATACTCACTTGCACGAGACTCGGATGAGTCTCGCATGGCAATACCCGGAACACAGGAGCGGAGCGTGTGGCTGCATGTATTCCTATGCGGCCGCACGCTCCGATCTGAGTGCCAGCAGCAGCGCCGGGTATTGCTGTGCGAG
Source organism: Ranitomeya variabilis (assembly GCF_051348905.1). Taxonomy (NCBI): domain Eukaryota; kingdom Metazoa; phylum Chordata; class Amphibia; order Anura; family Dendrobatidae; genus Ranitomeya; species Ranitomeya variabilis. The sequence goes on from NC_135235.1 coordinate 66,645,073, forward strand.
ACTCATCCGTGAGTATGAGCCCTAACACTGCCAACCTGACACTGTCTGTAGTTTACTTAGCAAAATCCTGCTGACAGGTTAGCTTTAATTGAGATTCTTCACGCCACTGACAGATGTCTGTTTGCACTAGCAGATATGAAGATGACAAGCAATTTTAGCCCAGTGTAAAATGCCCTTAAGTGTATAGCAAAGAGCAGGAATGGACACAGACAGAAGAGGGCCGTTGTGCAAAAACATTATACGAACCCTTTGCAGTCCAATGATGCATCCGTAACAGAAACGGATTGTTGCTTTGGAGGTAGAAGAGGTTTCCCTTACACCTTGCACCAATGGCATAGAATCTTTTAGAGGTGTGATCTCACAAAACATTTTTGCAGAATTGAATACAGCTGCAGTTATTGTTGTGAAAACTGTGCATCAAAAGGTGAAATCTGTGATAAATCCGCAGCATACACTGACGTGTTGAGGGTTTAATTTATGCTGGCAATATTAAAAACTCTCATGCACAATGCTGGTACTATACAATGGGGAGGATTTTATCTGAAAATCTGCTGCATTTGTGCCCCATGGTACTACCATACTGGTTTGCATCAACTGCTTGCGTGTTCTACCCTGTGCCAGTTCAGAGGTCATTGACCGCTCCTGCCAGTGATTCAGTTTCTCCATATCAACACAGTAGCTCTTCTGGGTTGCTTGGTTAAGATGTGTGCCTCCTGATGTCATTCTGATTGACAGCCAGCTCCCTGCAGTTAGGCAGCAGGGAGCCAGCTGTAAATCATAATGCTGTCAACAGAGCAGAGAGGAAGAGAAGCCACGACACATTAGGCGGAAGTGACAATCGTCAGCAAGAGCAGTCTGTGACCGCTCCGAGATGGCAGAGATCGGTTTATGAAACTACCTGCCTATTCATTTTTACACCAATGGTAAACAAATTAAATTGTCTTGGAAAACCCCTTTAAAGATGCTGTTGAACGGTGTTTGGGAGTTTTCTTTTTACCTGTAGGCTTCTATGTTGAACCTGGAAAAATGGATGTAAAAATTACAATATCCCAGCATTTCAGAACTTAACATTAAAAAAAACCCAGGAGAATGCATTAAGAAAAGCAGCAAAAATGCAATAATCACAGCGGGTGACTATTACGCATTTTGGTGAGAACACATGCAGAAAAAATAAGCAGAGTTCTTCCATTTGGAAACATGGGTTTTACAACATACAAAAAAAAAAAAAAAAAAAAAAAAAACACATAAAGGAAGAAAGGTCATTTAAACAAATGCATCAAAAATGTAATAACTAGAGCAGATAGCTATTCTGTATTTTGGAGCAGACACCTACAGAAAATATGCAACAGAAAAAAAAGCAGCATTTTCACACGTGGGAACATAAGCTCCACATGCTCCAATAGTCATCATAAGACAAGCCCTGAAGGCCTCATGCACACAGTCCAGATTTATAGAACCAGAAACACATGGGCTACTTGCACACTGAACAAGTCTGTAGGAACCTGTTCACACCACCAGAAAACTTGAAGACACAAGTGGAGCAGCTTAGTATACATTTTTTTGCAAAAAAACGTATCAACTAAATACCCTGTTTTCTTTACATCTTTTGACTAGCACTTGCTTATTACTGTGATTTTTTTACAACAGAGTATTTTTGACCTCACTGTGCTTTTTTGTGTCTTCAAGTTTTCTGGTGGTGTGAACAGGTTCCTACAGACTTGTTCAGTGTGCAAGTAGCCCATGTGTTTCTGGTTCTATAATTGTTCTCTTGTTTCTACAAGACTGGGGAGTCCACCACTCCTCTGTGGGTCATTTGCATTTAAGCTGTTCCATCCTGCATGTCCACATGTATATTTTTTTCTCTCTGAACCCTGCTTATACAGGTACTATACAGATAATCAGGTTTTAAATATATCAGATAGGGATTGCATACATTAGTTAGGACTGCTCTATAAGGGTATACCTTGGCGATTTGGTGGAGCAGCTTAGTATACATTTTTTTGCAAAAAAAGTATTAACTAAATACCCTGTTTTCTTTACATCTTTTGACTAGCACTTGCTTATTACTGTGATTTTTTTACAACAGAGTATTTTTGACCTCACTGTGCTTTTTTGTGTCTACACAGTCCAGATTTGTTGCAGATTTGCAATTGTGGATTTTCAGCAACAAATGTGCAAAATAAAATAGTACAAGAACTATGGCTGGGATTTTACACTGCTTGCCTGCCTGGATTAGCAGGGTATATGGACATCTCAAATACGAGCCTATGGTAGGAAAAGCTCCACAGGGAAATAGTCCATTCAGAAGACTAGAAAAGTAGGACCAATCTTGGGGGAGCAGTCATATATGGCATAAATTATCACAAATGGGCCTCTCAGAAGCCTGGGAAAGCAACATGAAGAACGCCATGTGAGCAGGAATACAATGGCTGACACTTACTACAAATTACGAGGGCGCGGACAGCTACAATCACAAACATGCAAAAGGGATTTTTTTATTTTTATTACCCGAGGGAAGAGTGCAGTAATTAAAAGGAAGTTTGAAAGGAAGCTCACGAACTGTGTAATCCTGTCCTGTGCCAGGATTAATAGATGAAGAAATCTGGAATTTCCAGATCTTCGTTGCTTAATGTAATTGGATTAAAATACAATTGAAACTGGTCAAGGCCAAAAAAAGTTACTAAATACGAAGGTGCAATTCTAGAAAGCCCCATTTTATCTGCCATCACAAAATCCCAATATGGGTGAGACATACAGCCAAGTTCATCCTGAGCCTCCTAGTTCAAAGCTAGGGAACACTGACAAGACCAAATACAGATAAGAATGGAGATATTAATCAGGACCTGTCACTTACCACAAATAGTATTTTTTACCTCCTATAAATACTGCTGTTCTCCAGAATCTGACATAATTTTCCTTTTGTTCCTGCGACTCTCCATTCTTGAGTTACGGCCTCCTTTTTCCTGTATGTAAATTTACCCTTCGTAACTACATAGGCGTGGTCTTCAACCTTCCATTGGAAAATATTTAAAGAACCACACCCACATAGTTAAAAAGACTAAATTTACATACAGAGAAGAGGGGGCCATATCTTAGGAAAGGAGAGGAGCAGGATCAAAAGGAAAATAACTCTGGATTCAGAAGAACAGCAGCATTATACCAGGTTAAAAAAAATACATACTTATGGCAAGTGACGGATCCCCTTTAAATTTAAGAGGGACTATGTCTGCAAAGCAATGCACTTTTCTACATCATTAAGGACCTGCGAATAGGTAGGTAATGTTGCTGCCATTAGAGCTAGTCTCCTAAACAGCTTGGAAGACAAAGATAACTCAGACATACTGTATATAAGGGCCGATTCATCCTTTGCGTTTTTCTTTTATGCCACTTTTCTTTCTTGTCCTGCGGTGTTCATTTTTTTTTTTTGCTAAATGCTTCAGAATGGCACACAACCATAAATTCTACACAAAATCAAAAAAGCTCATTTTTTTTTTTTTAACCCCTTCATGACCCAGCCTATTTTGGCCTTAATGACCTTGCCATTTTTTGCAATTCTGACCAGTGTCCCTTTATGAGGTAATAACTCAGGAACGCTTCAACGGATCCTAGCGATTCTGAGATTGTTTTTTCATGACATATTGGGCTTCATGTTAGTGGTAAATTTAGGTCGATAATTTCTGAGTTTATTTGTGAAAAAAACGGAAATTTGGCAAAAATTTAGAAAATTTCGCAATTTTCACATTTTGAATTTTTATTCTGTTAAACCAGAGAGTTATGTGACACAAAATAGTTAATAAATAACATTTCCCACATGTCTACTTTACATCAGCACAATTTTGGAAACAAATTTTTTTTTTTGCTAGGAAGTTATAAGGGTTAAAATTTGACCAGTGATTTCTCATTTTTACAACAAAATTTACAAAACCATTTTTTTTTAGGGACCACCTCACATTTGAAGTCAGTTTGAGGGTTCTATATGGCTGAAAATACCCAAAAGTGACACCATTCTAAAAACTGCACCCCTCAAGGTGCTCAAAACCACATTCAAGAAGTTTATTAACCCTTCAGGTGTTTCACAGCAGCAGAAGCAACATGGAAGTAAAAAATGAACATTTAACTTTTTAGTCACAAAAATGATCTTTTAGCAACAATTTTTTATTTTCCCAAGGGTAAAAGGAGAAACTGGACCACGAACGTTGTTGTCCAATTTGTCCTGAGTACGCTGATACCTCATAAGTGGGGGTAAACCACTGTTGGGGCGCACGGCAGGGCTCGGAAGGGAAGGAGCGCCATTTGACTTTTTCAATGAAAAATTGGCTCCAATCTTTAGCGGACACCATGTCGCGTTTGGAGAGCCCCCGTGTGCCTAAACATTGGAGCTCCCCCACAAGTGACCCCATTTTGGAAACTAGACCCCCAAAGGAACTTATCTAGAAGCATAGTGAGCACTTTAAACTCTCAGGTGCTTCACAAATTGATCCGTAAAAATGAAACAGTACTTTTTTTTCACAAAAAAATTATTTTAGCCTCAATTTTTTCATTTTCACATGGGCAACAGGATAAAATGGATCCTAAAATGTGTTGGGCAATTTCTCCTGAGTACGCCGATACCTCATATGTGGGGGGTAAACCACTGTTTGGGTGCACGGCAAGGCTCGGAAGGGGAGGCGTGCCATTTGACTTTTTGAATGGAAAATTAGCTCCAATCATTAGCGAACACCATGTCGCGTTTGGAGAGCCCCTGTGTGCCTAAACATTGGAGCTCCCGCACAAGTGACCCCATTTTGGAAACTAGACCTCCCAAGGAACTAATCTAGATGTGTGGTGAGCACTTTGAACCCCCAAGTGCTTCACAGAAGTTTATAACGCAGAGCCATGAAAATAAAAAATAATTTTTCTTTTCTCAAAAATGATTTTTTAGCCCACAATTTTTTATTTTCCCAAGGGTAACAGGAGAAATTGGACCCCAAAAGTTGTTGTCCAGTTTCTCCTGTGTACGCTGATACCCCATATGTGGGGGTAAACCACTGTTTTGGCACAAGTCGGGGTTTGGAAGGGAAGTAGTGACGTTTTGAAATGCAGACTTTGATGGAATGCTCTGCGCGCGTCAGGTTGCGTTTGCAGAGTCCCTGATGTGCCTAAACAGTAGGAACTCCCCACAAGTGACTCCATTTTGGAAACTAGACCCCCAAGGGAACTTATCTAGATGTGTGGTGAGCACTTTGAACCCCCAAGTGCTTTCACGCAGAGCCGTGAAAATAATAAATGTGTTTCCTTTCCTCAAAAATATTTTTTTAGCCCAGAATTTTTTATTTTTGCAAGAGTAACAGGAGAAATTGGACCCCAAAAGTTGTTGTCCAGTTTGTTGTGAGTATGCTGGTACCCCATATGTGGGGGTACACCACTGTTTGGGCACGTGCCGGGGCTCGGAAGGGAAGTAGTGACGTTTTGGAATGCAGACTTTGATGGAATGGTCTGTGGGCATCTTGTTACGTTTGCAGAGCCCCTGATATGCCTAAACAGTAGAAACCCCCCACAAGTGACCCCATTTTGGAAACTAGACCCCCCAAGGAACTTATCTAGATGTGTGATGAGCACGTTCAACCCCCAAGTGCTTCACAGAAGTTTACAACGCAGAGCCGTGAAAATAAAAAATCATTTTTCTTTCCTCAAAAAAGATGTTTTAACAAGCAATTTTTTATTTTTGCAAGGGTAACAGGAGAAATTGGACCCCAACAGTTGTTGCCCAGTTTGTCCTGAGTACGCTGGTACCCCAAATGTGGGGGTAAACCACTGTTTGGGCGCACGTCGGGGCTTGGAAGGGCGGGAGCACCATTTGACTTTTTGAACGCAAGATTGGCTGGAATCAATGGTGGCGCCATGTTGCGTTTGGAGACCCCTGATGTGCCTAAACAGTGGAAACCCCTCAATTCTAACTTCAACACTAACCCCAACACACCCCTAATCCTAATCCCAACTGTAGCCATAACCCTAATCACAACCCTAACCCAACACACCCCTAACCACAACCCTAACCCCAACACACCCGTAACCCTAATTCCAACCCTAACCCTAACCACAACTGTAACGCCAACACACCCCTAACCCTATCCGCAACCCTAACCACAAGCCTAATCTTAACCCTATTTCCAACCCTAACCCTAAGGCTATGTGCCCACGTTGCGGATTCGTGTGAGATTTTTCCGCACGATTTTTGAAAAATCTGCAGGTAAAAGGCACTGCGTTTTACCTGCGGATTTACAGCAGATTTCCAGTGTTTTTTTGTGCGGATTTCACCTGCGGATTCCTATTGAGGAACAGGTATAAAACGCTGCGGAATCCGCACAAAGAATTGACATGCTGCGGAAAATACCACGCAGCGTTTCTGCACGGAATTTTCCGCACCATGGGCACAGCGGATTTGGTTTTCCATAAGTGTACATGGTACTCTAAACCTGATGGAAACTGCTACGAATTCGCAACGGCTAATCCGCTGCGGATCCGCGGCCAATCCGCTGCGGATCCGCAGCCAAGTCCGCACTGTGTGCACATGCCATAACCCTACCCCTAACCCTACCCTTAACCCTAACCCTAGTGGAAAAAGAAAAAAAATATATTTTCTTTATTTTATTATTGTCCCTACCTATGGGGGTGATAAAGGGGGGGGGTTTATTTATTTATTTTTTTTATTTTGATCGCTGTGATAGAACCTACCACAGCGATCAAAATGTACTTGTAATGAATCTGCCGGCCGATTCGGCGGGCGCACTGAGCATGCGCCCGCCATTTTGGAAGATGGCGGCGCCCAGCGAGGAGACGGACGGACACCGGGAGCCTCGGTAAGTATAAGGGGGGGGAGATCGGAGCACGGGGGGGGGGTTACATAGGAGCACGGGGGGAGCGGACAGGAGGACGGGGGAGCGGGGAACAGGACGGAGGGGACTACGGGACAAATCGGTGGCTTGGGGGGGGGGGGCGATCGGTGGGGTGGGGGGGGGGGTCACTTCAGTATTTCCAGCCATGGCCGATGATATTGCAGCATCGGCCATGGCTGGATTGTAATATTTCACCAGTTTTTTTAGGTGAAATATTACAAATCGCTCTGATTGGCAGTTTCACTTTCAACAGCCAATCAGAGCGATCGTAGCCACGGGGGGGTGAAGCCACCCCCCCTGGGCTGAAGTACCACTCCCCCTGTCTCTGCAGATCGGGTAAAATTGGAGTTAACCCTTTCACCCGATCTGCAGGGACGCGATCATTCCATGACGCCACATAGGCGTCATGGGTCGGATTGGCACCGACTTTCATGACGCCTACGTGGCGTCAAAGGTCGGGAAGGGGTTAAATTTTTAGTGCAAAGTTGCATGTACTGGTAAAATGTTGCAAAATGTGCCCAAAATATATAAACATACATAAAATCACTCACTCTGATGAGGGTGGGGGTATGAACGTTTGCACCAAAATTTTGTGACTTTTTAAGAAGTTGTAATTGATTAATCTGCTGAAACTCTCCCAAACTACAAAAATAAAAAAAACAAACAGGCAAACATGTAAAATAGACTTAAAATGGTGCATTTCAAAAGAAAAATTAGGCAAAAATTAAAAAACACAAAGAAAGCGAAAATGCAATAATGAGTCGGTCTATAATGTCCAAGAACTTGCTTCATTTTAGACAACTGTATTGCTGACATTTTGGAGTTTATGCAATGGTGGTTTTTGGATTATAATGCTAAAAAAACCAGACTTGAGCAATGAGAAAATATGAAGTGAGGCAGAAGCCAGTGTAGAAATACATGTGACTACAGTATTAAAAAACTACTGTCTATCGATGTTTGTAAGGAGGGGAGTGGCAGCACATTAGTAAAACTAAAACTGACTGTTAGATTTAGTGCTAGTGTGAATCTAGCCTATCAGGCCAGTTACGCCTGCAAAACCTGGACGAGACTGGCTCTATTGCGGATGAATGCAGGATCTGCCCGATATCACATGCATAGTGATGAGCAGATCAGGTGTTATCTGAGCATGCTCAAATATTATATTTGAGTCCCCACGGCTGCATGTCTCGCGGCTGTTCGACAACTGCTCATCACAGATTTCTCGCTCTCTCTGGACCCGATATCACCTCCTTACTAACCAGAATCCCAAAATGTCTGTCCGCTATTTCATCCTTTCCCGATAAATTTCTAAAACTTAATATGGACAAAACAGAATTCATCATCTATTCCCCTTCTCACTCGACCCCCCAATGGCCCTATCCATTAAAGTAAATGGCTGCTCACGCTCCCCAGTCTCACAAGCTCGCTGCCTTGGGGTAATCTTTGACTCTGATCTCTTCTTCAAACCACATATCCAAGCCCTTTCCACTTCCTGCCAACTTCAGCTCAAAAATATTTCCCAGATCCATACATTCTTCAACCAAGAATCTGCAAAAACCCTAGTGTATGCCCTCATCATCTCCCGCCTTAAGTACTGCAACCTCCTGCCCTGTGGCCTCCCCTCTAACACTCTAGCGCCCCTCTAATCTATTCTAAACTCTGCTGTGAGACTAATCCACCTGTCCCCCCGCTATTCCCCACCCTCTCCCCTCTGTCAATCCCTGCACTGGCTCCCCATTACCCAGAGACTCCAGTACAAAACCCTAACCATGACATACAAAGCCATCCACAACCTGTCTCCTCCATACATCTGTGACCTCATCTCCCGGTACTTACCTACACGCAACCTCCGATCCTCACAAGATCTCCTTCTCTACTCCCCTCTTATCTCCTCTTCCACAATCGCATACTCCCGTGCATCCCCCCCACTCTGGAACTATCTACCCCAACATATAAGACTCTCGCCTGCCATGGAAACCTTCAAAAGGAACCTGAAGACATACCTCTTCTGACAAAACTACAACCTGCAGCAGCCACCGATCCACAGTTGACCACTGCCTCTACTACAGATCCTCTCCTCCTTTGGCCTCAAAGACCTCTCCCTATCCTGGATCTCCTCATACTTTTCCAACCACACATTCAGCGTCTCCCGCTCCCACACTACCTCGTCATCCCACCCTTTCTCTGTTGGAGTCCCCCAAGGCTCTGTTCTAGGACCCTTACTCTTCTCAATCTATACACTTGGCCTGGGACAACTTAAAGTCCCAAGGATTCCAGTACCACCTTTATGTTGATGACACTCAGATCTAACTCTCTGGCCCAGACATCACCTCTCTGCTGCCCAGAATCCCAGAGTGCCTATCAGCCATATCCTCCTTCTCCTCTCGCTTCCTTAAACTCAATGTGGACAAATCTGAGCTCATCATCTTTCTTCCATCTCACAGATCTTCCTTACCTGATCCATCACCATTAATGACACCATGCTTTCCCCCGTACCGGAAGTTGGCTGCCTCGGAGTAACACTTGACTCTGCCCTGTCCTTCAAACAACACATCCAAGCTCTTTCCACGTCCTGTCGTCTCCAGCTCAAAAATATCTCCAGAATCCGTCCTTTCCTCAGCCCTCAATCTACTAAAATGCTTGTACATGCCCTCATCATCTCCAGCCTCGACTACTGCAATATTCTTTTCTGTGGCCTCCCTGCTAAGGCTACTTTCACACTTCCGTTTTCTGGGGCCTGTCGTGGTGCAGTAAAATGACGTATCGACGGATGTCGAGAGAGAGAGAGAGTCGAGAGAGAGAGAGGAGAGAGAGAGAGAGAGAGAGAGAGAGAGAGAGAGTCGAGAGAGAGAGAGAGAGTCGAGAGAGAGAGAGAGAGTCGAGAGAGAGAGAGAGAGAGTCGAGAGAGAGAGAGAGAGTCGAGAGAGAGAGAGAGAGTCGAGAGAGAGAGAGAGAGAGTCGAGAGAGAGAGAGAGAGAGTCGAGAGAGAGAGAGAGAGTCGAGAGAGAGAGAGAGAGTCGAGAGAGAGAGAGAGTCGAGAGAGAGAGTCGAGAGAGAGAGAGTCGAGAGAGAGAGAGTCGAGAGAGAGAGAGTCGAGAGAGAGAGAGTCGAGAGAGAGAGTCGAGAGAGAGAGTCGAGAGAGAGAGTCGAGAGTCGAGAGTCGAGAGTCGAGAGTCGAGAGTCGAGAGTCGAGAGTGAGAGAGAGAGAGAGAGAGAGAGAGGCGTTTTTTCTCAATTGACTAACATTAGCGACGCATTGCCACCCGTCGCGAGACGGTTGCGCCATGTTGTGGCGATCCGCCGGGAGCAAAAACACGTTACATGTGTTTTCGCCCCCACCTCCCCGCACCTCACAATGGGGCAGCGGATGCGCTGGAAAAATGCATCTGCTGCCCCCGTTGTGCGGCGGAGACAACGCTAGCGTCGGTGACCTCAGCCCGACGCACTGCGACGGGCCGAGCCCGACGCTAGTGTGAAAGTAGCCTAACACTCTTGCACCTCACCAGTTCATCCTTAACTCTGCTGCCCGACTAATCCATCTCTCTCCTCGCTACTCCACCGCTTTTCCCCTCTGCAAATCTCTTCACTGACTCCCATTCCCTCAGCGTTCAAATTACTAATAATGACCTACAAAGCCATCCATAACCTGTCTCCTCCGTATATCTCTGACCTAATCTCCCGATATCTTCCCTCACGTAATCTCCGATCCTCCCAAGACCTCCTCTCCTCCACACTTATTCGCTCCTCACCTAATCGCCTCCAAGACCTCTTCTGAATATCCCCCATCCTCTGGAATTCTGTGCCCCAAAACGTCCGACTATCAACCACATTCGGATCCTTCAGACTGAACCTGAAAACCCACCTCTTCAGGAAAGCCTACAGCCTGCAATGACCCTGCTGCCTCCTCACCACTACCGGAGCTAAAGTGTCACCAACACCAGAGCTGCTGCAATCCCCCAACCCATTGTTTCCTTCCCCACCATCCTGTAGAATGTAAGCCCGCAAGGGCAGGGTCCTCTCCCCTCTGTATCAGTCTGTGATTGTTAGTTTGCTTACAAGTAAGTGATGTCTGTAATTTGTATGTAACCCCTTCTCATGTACAGCACCAAGGAAACAATGGTGCTATATAAATAAATAATAATAATCCACCAAACCGCTGCACGACCAGCTCTACTGTATCCTCATCCACCCCTTGTAGATTGTGAGCTTCGCGGGCAGGGTCCTCTCTCCTTCTGTACCAGTCGTGACTTTTATTGTTAAGATTATTGTCCTCATTTTTATTATGTATACCCCTCACATGTAAAGCGCCATGGAATAAATGGCGCTATAATAAATAATCACTACACATGCACCATTCTGGTATGTAAAATGGATCAAACTAGTGCTGGATGCAATGTTTTCAGTATAGACAATGGGTCAGCGTGGAGAATCTTTGGGAAAGTTATGAAATGTCCTATAAATGTCTGTTCCTGATCTAAGGATCTCGGCTCTTAGTGGAGATGAATCTGTGCTGCACTTTATGTACATGCTCAGTAGTGACCAATGCTGTGGATTCGGAGGTTTGGCTTACCGACTCCACAGCCGCTATCCACCCTGTCCATCTGATCTAATACAGGAGATTCCAGAGGTGCTGAAGTAAGAAGAGGCTGCTCACACTGCTGTCCACCTGGTCTATCTGATCTAATACTGGAGATACCAGAGGTGCTGAGGTAAGAAAAGGCCACTCACCACCCAGTCTTTCTGAATGTAAAGCGGCTGCTGTGACAGTGCATGGAATACGTTTTCTCTAGGTCACTGCAACCACTCAGTATTTGGAAAGATATGGAGGACAACAGTGTGAGCAGCCTCTTACCTCAGCTCCCCTGGAATCTCCAGTATTAGACAGACAGGATGGACATAAGCGTGAGTCTCCTACCTCTGCAACCCCGATATCCCGGGACAGGGTGGGCAGCAAAATGATTGTCCTTTTACCTCAGTAACCTGAAGATATTGTGATATTGTGCCATCCCGATCCCCTAAGAAGAACTCTGCAACTTTTCAATTGCAACTCCAAGTTATAGTTTCTCACCATTTTAAGATCTCTACTTGCATGATAATGAACACAAACATTCATTTTCACATGCAGAGTTTAAGAATTGTGAAAACTGGTCATAGATGATATTTGATCAAAGATGGTTGAACCTGGCAGTGACCAGTGTCATGTGTATGGTGCCATTTTTGTCATTCTTGCAATTTTCTGGTGTGGGAACATGGACACATGAGCCTGCTGTTAGTGACGTAGGTTGACAGAAGATGCAGCGCGCTAATGGTATCTGCAGACTTATTTGTTCAGAACATATATATCCACGCATGAAATTATCCTGTAATTTAGAAGAATAATTTCAATGCCGATTGTAATCTGATTTGTACAGAATATTTGACCCCTTTTAAAGAAAAAAAAATCCAATAACATCTGCCAATCTGATTACAGCTAGGAAGTAATTGTAAGGCCAATGGTGGAGGAAGGAAAGCCATTTAACCCTTTTACTACTGGATTACAAGTGACTACTCTATGGGCCCAGTTCATCATTTGTAATTTAATGAAGTCACTTTTCTTTTTTGGCACTGACACTTTCTTTGAAATTTCGCTGCAAAATCAAAAACGCTTTTTATTTCTCTTTAACCAACTTTTGTAATTTATTAGCTCCAAAAGTCACAAAATAACCAGAAAATGCAACATTTGGTAAAGGTCACATTTCATGAATCTGTCTCAAACATCTGGATAAGCAAAGCTGAAGAGGAGGAAATCCCCCCAAAAAAACAAGACAAAAGAAAAAATAAAAAGTGCCACAAAGCGTACATAGAATAAAGCAAAAATGAAAAAAAAAAAAAAAAAAAACCACACTAAAAAGGAGTAAATTACTACAGAAAATTAGTACCAGCAAAGATGAGTCAGGACCCTTGTGCCTATTTTTGTGGTAACCTGAGACTTGACAGGTACACAGCTCCCGGGTAAGGGGACTGTTCAGCCTGTTTGTCATGGTCATGCCTTGTTCTTGCTGTTAAAGGGGTTTTCTTAAAGAAAAAAAAAAGAAAAAAACTAGCCCTTCTCTAAAGAATGGGGGGTTTTGGATTCTGGTGCCCCCATCAAGAGGGAAAGTTTCTGTTGCACATTCATGTGAATAGTCGGCATCTTACTAGATGTAGTCGCTCTCTGCTTCGGCTCAGAGGTGGAACACAATTAATATGCACGGATAATTGAAGCACCGGTTCCCAGGGTGAGGAATAACCGATAAATCACATTCTCAGTCCCTCAGCTCTCCAGTTCCTCTTTACTAATCAATTAAAAAGAAATATTGCGGTTTCCGAGAAGTAACTGGTGGTGGCGTTACTGGCGTATCAACGTGCACCATCGACTCTTCACTGGTATTATGTATGGCTGTGGGACCCCCCAACCAGTGGCTCATGAGCTACATGTAACTGGTGGCCCCTGATGTGGGACTCGTGGCCGTAGGCTCAAGCAAGTGCGACTCTCTGCATCAGTGTCCACAGGGGCATTATTACTTTAAAATGGTCACTGTTCAAACATTATTAATTCGTAAGGGGGCACTCCTGGCATTACCACCTTGTAAGGGGGCACCGGAGCTATTAGTACTTTATATGGAGACACACTGAAAATTATACCCTTCAAATTGGCGCAGGGGGGAATACTATGAGTTATTCGCACAGAATGTGGCTCACGACAATATCTTCAAACCGAATGTGGTTCTTGTGGTAAGAAAGGTTGGGAAGCCATGATGTCAAGCATCAAGATCACAGCAATGTCAAGGGCACATACCCTCCCTATAGGGCGGCACATGTTCTCTACGGATCCATATTAATGTGTTGTGTATCACCGTGAAGCCTACTAGAATACATCATATGCCGCACTATAAAATATAGGCCAATAAAAGTCTATAGGTGCAGCAATAAGCCCAATAATGTCCAGACAGCGCAGACTACCTGGCAGTATCACGCTGCCCCCGCAGCTTGGCAAAAAGCAAAAACAATTCACCTATTCAGTAAAAGCTCGCTCATACGTCCATTATTCACGTACTTGCTCCATCAGGGTTTGGCACGTATAGAGCATGTGCAGCTTATAGTCTATGGGGCTGTTCGCATGTGGCTTTTTGTGCACTGAAAAATAAAAATAAAGAAAGCGCGTCCATATCTTATCTGAGGTACGGATCAAACTCGCCATTTCAAGGATATGGAAATGTGAAGAATTAGGACACGGCATTGATGACATCCTTGTTGCATCCTAGTGCGGTCCATTTTTCAATGTCTGCTAATAAAAAAAAAATATTTATTTTTTTTTAAATCTAATTTTTATTTAGATTTTTTCTGTATATGAGAAAAGCTAATGACACACTGATAGTAGGAAATGCACTGAGGAACCAAACACTGACGACACGTTGATGCAGTGCACTGATTGAAAAAAAAAAAAAAGAGGACATCTGAATGAGGCCTTAAAGGGACATTGACAATCGGTAACTATGCTGTTCCCCCTTTAACCCTTTCCTCACCAGCTATGGCGCAAACCATCTGATGGCGATCATTACATCCCGACAGCAATACAACAGTAGTAGAAACCTATACCCTGTAATAGCCATTAATGGCACCGCCAGTGGGGACTCGCAGTGCGTTTATGGTGGGATACACACGCACCACGCCGCCGGTGTGATCATCACATTGCAGTAACAGATCGCTTTATGCACACTGCAAATTACATGTGCACTATAGAGCGATCAACAGGGGCATCATTAATCTTACTCTACGCACCTATCCCAAAAACTGTTTAACCCATTCTCAGCCGGTAAAGGCCCATTCACAAAAGAAGGACAGTCGATAAGGCACTGCCGACTCAGCCACATAGTAATGATCTCGCCGTCACCATTTACATCATTATTTTGCCAATGGATGACATTAGGATATCACCGGTATCTGCAGATTATTACATCCCTGCGCTCAGGAGACTCATCTGAATGGAGCTGGCTTTACAATAGGCAGCTCCAGGAAAAATCCTCTGGACGTGCAGGGGTTAATAAGCAAGCAAACAGGCAGGCAAGCAGCAGTGAGCCTGATCCAGCACCTTGGAGGGTTAATTCACATACTGGGACCTAAAGCAATGCAGTCCTGCAGGGGGGTCCTTGTGGCATGTCCTGCAGGGGGGTCCTTGTGGCATGTCCTGCAGGGGGGTCCTTGTGGCATGTCCTGCAGGGGGGTCCTTGTGGCATGTCCTGCAGGGGGGTCCTTGTGGCATGTCCTGCAGGGGGGTCCTTGTGGCATGTCCTGCAGGGGGGTCCTTGTGGCATGTCCTGCAGGGGGGTCCTTGTGGCATGTCCTGCAGGGGGGTCCTTGTGGCATGTCCTGCAGGGGGGTCCTTGTGGCATGTCCTGCAGGGGGGTCCTTGTGGCATGTCCTGCAGGGGGGTCCTTGTGGCATGCCCTGTAGGGGGTCCTGGTGGCATGTCCTGTAAGGGGTCCTTGTGACATGTCCTGTATGGGGGGTCCCCTAGCAGTATAACAGATCACACCTGTATAATAAATGGGGAAGGGGTTGGGGGGAATACAAAAGCACAACGGCAGCAGCCCCCTAATATAAAGACTGGAGAGGGTATTCTCCAGCAATGGGGTCAATGCAAAGGTGAAGCAATGCAAGGGTTAAATGCATAAGGCACAGCTTCCTTACATTGTGCAGGGATAGGTAGGACTGAGGGCAGGTTCCCTCCAGCGCAGGACACTGAACCCTGCTCCACCTGTGCAGCTCTTACCGTCTACGTGCGGGCTGGACTCAAGCACCGGCAGGCACCGTGATAGATACCGGATAAATCCCGTGTCACGGCCCCGGCTTCCGCTCCCGTGCTCGGCTACAAGACATCCGCAGGTTCCTCCGGACTCACAAAGACAACGCGCTACTGCTGGGAAGTGCACACAGGTAGCGCCTCCGCACTCCCCCTAGCGGCCGAGCGGGGGTCTGCAGCTGCTCTTTCCTCAGGAAACGTACACGAGTGTGACGATTTATTACAGCCCGGAGGAAAGGGTTAATCCGCGCATAATTCGCCAAATAAAGTATTTTCCACGGAAAACTGACTAAAAATGTCATGCTGTAACATACACGAGATATATTTCACAGAGTCCATGAGGTATGCAGTGCCCTGGGCAGTGTTACCCTTTATGACAGGAACCTGAATACTGTAGAAGCAGGGCTGTATTGGGCTATGTGCACACAGAGCTTCTCTGGATTTTTTTTAGTGGTTGCACTCTGAAAAGCGCTCAAAAAATGCTCTTGATTTGTTTCTACCTAGAAACGTCAAACACTAAAAACGCTGTTCAAAAGCACCAAGCTGTTAATATGAGCGACCGCTCTTCTGCGTCCTCCGCTGCACGCACGCTTTATAGTAAAAGTCAATGCGACATCAATAAAAACGCCAGGAGTCATCTGGGCAACATTTTCAGCGCTTTCTAAGCATTTTTTTTTTGCCTAAAAAAAAAAGTGAGCGTTTTATTAATTTGTTGACAGATGACAAAACATGTGAGAAAATTGCCTTCCCTCTTCCTAAAAAAAAATGGTAACGAAAAAAAGAATAAAAGCTCCAGCAATTGTAATCAAAGCACTAAGAAAATAGCTTTCCTCTTGAAAAACGCGACAGTTTTGACCACCAAAAATTATGGAGTTTGAACAAAGGTATAGTATACGCGCACAGGAAGGTTTTTTGTTTTTTTTTTAGTTAAAAAACACAGAGTTTTCTAATGGAAACTTCAGGAAACATTTGAGAAGCCTACCAGGGCAATGGGGATACTCGGCACCAGGTCCAGTCGCTAAAAGGGGATGTCACGGTGGCTGCGACCCGGTCCGTGGCCTGGGACTCACTGTAAAAGGGAACGGTCTTTAAAGGGGAATTGTGAATAAGTCTGTCGTGACGCCACCTGTGGTGTTTGGTCAATAGGGGGACCGGCGCTGCTTTAAAGAGGTCCTCTGGGGGATCTTGTTGCAGCAATGATGGTGATGCTTCCCACAGGTAAAGTGGGGTCCCCAGGGGTCCTAGAGTGTATGGTGATGATGGTGTTTGCCAGTCAATGAGTAAAGGACACAAGTTGTAAAGTCTTTACCTGGTTTACTGTAGTTGGCAGACCACAGTCCAGGGTACCGGCAACAGGTACATTAGGAGTCCAGGCAGCCCAGAAACAATTGAAATCCCCTTGGCAAGTCAGGTTGGGAGCCCCCCACTGTGCGCTTGGTATAGTCCCTTGCTGTCTGTAATGTCCTATCAAGGTCCTGGTTCCCAGGTACCTGTATGGTAGGCAGCTTGAGCCATTCCTTCTGGGGTCTTTGCACAGTGACTCCAGGGTGCTGCTGTACCACATGCTTAATTTGGGCAGTATAGGTGTAGTTCTGTGCCCTCCGGTTCTGCTAGGTGTCTTACAGTTCCACTCTAGCCTCGGGCTCCCGGTACCGTTTTCTGCGCTTTGGCTCCTCAGAGGCCAACTTGCAGCCTCCTTGAGCCCTAAAATCTCTCCTCTGCTGCACTCCAGACTCAACTGCACTCACTGGTCTCTCTGGACCAACTGTCTCTGTCCACTGTCTCTCTCAGACTGGCTAACGCCTCCTCCAGACCAGGATGTTTATTCAGGGAAGCTGCCCTGAAACCGGGTTTTGATCTCCCCCTCCTGGCCTGGATTCAGAAGGTGTTGTGTGTGAGAATTACCTGCCAAAGACATCCCTCTTGTTTCCAGGCATAGCACTACCCTCCCCGAGAGGAAGGCAGCACTACTGTGGTACCCGAACTCCTGGGGTGCCACACATTTCTTTTTTGGTAATCTTTGGAAATAATTATTTGTCTCCTGAAGCGATTTTCAAGACTTTTCGAAGCATTTTGCAAGAGTATTTTTTTCCTAAAGTTTTTTTTTATTTTTTGTACTCTTCTGTTTGGACAAGAGCATCAAAAGAAATGACGTGTACTATATTTTGAGATATTTCTCAAAACTTGAAGCACATAAAAGTGCTCGAAAGACTGAAAATATGAACAGAAAAGTGGTTTTACAATAGCGATAAATAGGAAAACTCTTTCAAGTGGGGTTTTTTTTAGCAATGTTTCAGGTGCTTTTTGTAGTAGACTCATTCAAAAAAACTTAGTATCTTTATAAGGAAAATTAAAAAAACATAATTATTTCCTAGGGACCACTGTTACGAGGGATGAACAGGTCCACTACAGTGAGGTTAGGGTCACACAAACGTTTTCTCCCCTTCTGAAAAAAAATGGGCCTATTACGCTAATCACACTGATCCGTTTTTCTCAGAGGTGGAGAAAAAAAAAAAAAGTTTCTCCACCCTCTTCATTCTGTCCATAAAAATCGGTCCGCACTCGGCGAGTTATTTTCCACAGACCCATAGACTTGCATTGTTGATTTTGATCCAATACTCAGATCAAAGTCAGACATGTAAATTAATTTTTCTTCAGACGGCTCGGTCCAAGGAAAAAAATCGGACATGTGCACAACCCCATAGAATATCATAGGTACGAGCGCGATCTGTCAAAACCATTAATAGCACTTATCCGATTTAAGCAGTTTAATGGCAACCACCCACTCCACTGGCTGCTTCTTCAGGCAGGGGACATCAGTTGACTGCTAGAAGAAAGAACTAGGAGAATTGTTTCAGCTGGAATGTGACCGCTGCAGCCATTCCATGGCTGATGATTGGCTGCAGTGGTCAGGGGAAGGAGAGGGTCAGGGGACGTCTGGGTGTTGTAACCATAAGGCCGGGATCACACATGCGAGAAATACGGCTGAGTCTCGCATGTTAATACCCGGCATTGCGGTCACTCATGAGCGGAGCGTGCGGCCGCATAGCAATATATGCAGCCGCACGCTCCACTCCTGAGTGACGGTGGCAATGCAGCGTTTTAACATGCGAGACTTGGCCGTATTTCTCGCGTGTGTGATCCTGGCCTAACATGAATGATAAAATGTGGCTGTTTGAGGTCGGATCTAGCCTTAATGCAATATAACAAGGTTCTGGCTTCATTACATTTCCAATTTCCTATAGATAATTCTATTGGAATTTTACATATTTTGTAACCTCCTGTCCCCTGATTTCCTTGCACCCTTCGCCCGGTTATTTCGCACGTGACCTCCTGCCTACATGTAATGTTTAACAACCTCTTGCTGGCTTAGTTGTTTTTTTGTGCAAACAAACCATGACATGAATGATACTGTGTAGGCGTCTGTAAGGGAGAAGTAACGTAAGAAATGTAATCATTGCACCCACATGAAGTACGCTCCTCAGATCACTCACATCTTTTCATATAGAAATTTTCAGTACGTACTGACCGTCCACATCCAAGCTACAAATACTGCCATTATACAAAGGGTATTATGTGCTGCTTATTGCTGCTATGCTTGGTGGAGAGTTTCCATGCAGAAGTCGTTATACGGTACTATACTATGTATTGGATCCAGGTGGCCAGGACGTAATGACATGTCAGTAGTGGTAGGTTGCATAGGAGCCTGTCAGCAGAAGCTGCGTCCTTAGATGGGAAGATGTATTAAACAGTTTGGCTACACCAAGGGTTCAATGAGTGCCTGTGCTTGGTTTGAACAGTTATTTTGTGCTGACATGCTCCATGTTATAGTAGATTAGCCTTTGGCTACTGGTAAAAGTAGTATCAAGTAGAGTCAATATTGGTCCAGGCACAACATCAGGTTGAGCGGAGGATTGGAGATACCCATCAGACGTAACCATGACCAGAATAGACCCCTGACACCTTTACACAATGATGCCATTTATAAACCTACCACTATAGTTACCTTTTAGTATTAGTCTGGGGAGCCTCCATCATACAGAACACATGCAGGTCCATGTTTTTATTAAACATACACTACACTGGTATCATTCCACTGAAACCCATTATTAATACATTCTAAATGGTTCCCAGTAGCACATGATTGGTCATACATCCACTACTACCAAAGTTGCATTTTGCTGGACCTTTGGGGCCCATTACTGTATCAGAACCTGAGCACACAAGATCCAAGGATTCAATGGATTTAGATTCAGTAAGGTTTAATATCGTATTGCCATTAGAACTCCATTATTAGACTCTATTATTTTCTTTAGAAATCACTAATTCATTATCTTCCACCGTAACTATTTTCATTAAAAAGAACATGTCAAATTTAATTTTAAAGGTTCCGTTTTAATTCTTTACCAGGTTATTTATTTTTCTATTTTTAAAACTTTCCTGACTGGTCCATATTCTGGAGCAACACACTTCCTTCCTGTTGTCTATACAGGACAAGACACAGCAGCAGGGTGTGAGCTTTTTGTTAGACGCAATGAATGGGAGTTAATTGTCTAAAAACATATCAATTCATTGTGATGGAATACACAGGTGAAAGAGGCAGGAGATCAGTATACAAGCCTCGTCTATGGGAATATTCCTGGTGCCCTGTCTCAGTCACGTCTCCATCAGGTGACATTACTTCTCTTGCCATGTGCTCATCCTGTCCTAGTCTACACAGCAAAGTACACAAGTCACATTTTAGGGTATAATCTGCTGGAATATGTCAGGATTTTTTAATGGATACTCACATAAAAATTCACTACCCAGGATAAAAAAAAATATTTATAATGACAATCTAAGATGTGTCATTTTCATGATACAAAGAACTTACTTTTTAAATGGAGAAGTTTTATACACCTTCAATGCATCAACTGATCTGATAAACGCTTAAAAAAGCACTATAGGGATATATTCACACATGGAAAGTTTTGTTGCTGAAATTTCTACAACAGTTCCATTCATTAGAGTAGGTATGGCAGAAATCAATGCACAGGCTGCAGAAAAAAAACATCCATATAAACTCCTAAAGTGGTTTCACCACAACTCTTTTGGTTAAAGAGAACCTTTCAGCACTATATAGCCATGTAAAGTAAACACATGGCTGTATTGGTGCTGTTATACTGATTAAATTGTTACCATTTGTGAAGAAATCCACTCTGTGGTTCTCGTTTAATCAGCATTAGAAGCTTTCCTCCGGGTGGGTGTGTGGTCTCAGATGGGCTCAGGGTGGGTGGGCCCAATTACCACTATCTCCATGAGGTCCCCGCATGGGTGGGCCCATTTACCACTATCTCCATGAGGTCCCAGGGTAGGTGGGCCCAATTACCGCTATCTCCATGAGGTCCCAGGGTGGGTGGGCCCAATTACCACTATCTCCACGAGAGTCCTGGGAAGCTAGGCCCAATTGCCACTATCTCCATGAGGTCCCAGGGTAGGTGGGCCCAATTACCACTATCTCCATGAGGTCCCAGGGTAGGTGGGCCCAATTACCACTATCTCCACGAGGTCCCAGGGTGGGTGGGCCCAATAGGCACTATCTCCATGAGGTCCCAGGGTAGGTGGGCCCAATTACCACTATCTCCATAAGGTCCCAGGGTGGGTGGGCCCAATTGCCACTATCTCCATGGGGTCCCAGGGTAGGTGGGCCTAATTACCGCTATCTCCATGAGGTCCCAGGGTGGGTGGGCCCAATTACCACTATAATAATAATAATTTTTATTTATATAGCGCCAATATATTTCACAGCACTTTACAATTAAGCGGGTACATGTACCGACAATAGAATTAATACAAGTTAAGACAATTTAAACAGTGACATGAGGGGTGAGGTCCCTGCTCGCAAGCTTACAATCTACAAGGAAATGGGGGGACACAATAGGTGAAAAGTGCTTGTTATTTCAGGTCTGGCAATTATAATAAATAGGGATTTTCATATAAAGCTGCATGATCCGGTCATCAGCCCGTGTGTTTAAGTTCAATAGTCAAGTATCAAGTGCAGTTATGTGCATGGAGGGTGTGGAGACAGATGAATAGTAGGGTGCAGATTCAGAATAATGATTGGAAGGAGGGAACAGGGCAAAGTTAGTTTACTGAGTAGTTGATGTGGTAGGCTTGTTTGAAGAGATGGGTTTTTAGAGTGCGCTTGAATAGGTCGGGGCTAGGTATCAGTCTGATGATCTGGGGAAGTGCATTCCAGAGAGCTGGCGCAGCACGAGAGAAGTCTTGGAGACGGAGGTGCGAGGTTCGGATTACAGGGGATGCTAGTCTTAGGTCATTTGTAGAACGGAGGGCACGTGTAGGGCGAAAGACAGAAATGAGAGAGGAGATATAAGGCGGTGCAGAACTGTGGAGAGCTTTGTGGGTGAGAGAGATAAGTTTATACTGGACCCTGTAGCGAATGAATAGCCAGTGTAATGACTGGCACAAGATGGAGGCATCGGTGAAGCGGCTGGACAGAAATATGACCCTGGCTGCCGCATTCAAGATGGATTGGAGAGGAGAAAGTTTGGTAAGAGGGAGACCGATCAGAAGAGAGCTGCAGTAGTCCAGACGAGAATGAATAAGAGTGACAGTAAGAGGTTTAGCAGTTTCAAAGGTGAGAAAAGGTCGGATGTTTTTAAGATGCAGGTGACAAAAGTGAGTGAGTAATCAGATATAGGGAGTAAAGGAAAGTTCGATGTCGAATATGACACCAAGACAGCGGGCATGCTGCTTGGGAGTTATGGTTGAACCCTCCCGGGTAATTTCGATGTTGGGTAGAATGAGGTTAGTAGAAGGGAGAAACACAAGAAGTTCCGCTTTGGAAAGATTTAGTTTCAGATAGAGGGAGGACATGATGTTAGAGACAGCAGACAGACAATCCTTGGTATTTTAAATTAGGGTAGGGGTGATGTCAGGGTAAGAAGTGTATAATTGGGTGTCTTCAGCATAGAGATGGTACTGGAACCCAAATCTGCTGATTGTTTGTCCAATAGGGGCAGTGTATAGAGAGAAGAGGAGGGGGCCTAGGACTGAGCCCTGCGGAACCCCGATAGTAAGGGGACGAGGAGAGGAAGAGGAGCCGGCAAAGGATACAGTGAAGGAGCGGTCAGAGAGGCAGGAGGAGAACCAGGAGAGGGCTGTGTCCTTGAGGCCTATGGAGCGGAGCATAGTGAGGAGGAGCTGGTGATCCACAGTGTCAAATGCGGCAGAGAGATCCAGGAGAATCAGCAGGGAGCAATGACCTTTGGATTTAGCCGTTTTTAGATCATTAGAGACTTTAGTGAGGGCAGTTTCAGTGAAGTGTAAAGAGCGGAAACCAGATTATAAGGGGTCGAGAAGATAGTTATCCGAGAGATAGCGGATTAGATGGGAGTGGACCAAGCGTTCCAGGAGTTTAGAGATGAAGGAAAGGTTTGAGACAGGTCTGTAGTTAGCAGTGCAGTTCTGGTCCAGGGATGGCTTTCTGCATTCTGTAATGCTGTAGATAAGCCGCCGATGTTACCTGAAAGAGGAGAAAAAGAGGTTAGATTATACTCACCCAGGGGCGGTCCCGCTCCAATGGGCGTCTCAGGTCCGGTACAGCGCCTCCCATCTTTATTACATGACGTCCTCTTCTAGTCTTCATGCCGCGGAAAGGTCAGAGAGGCCCGGCGCCTGCACACTGCAGTACTTTGCTCTGCCCTCAACAGGGCAGACAAAGTACGCCTGCGCCGGAGCCGCGGCGTGAAGACCAGAAGAGGACATCATGGAATGAAGATAGGAGGCGCCGGAGCGGACCTGAGACACCCGTTTGACTGGACCGCAGCGGGACCACCCCTGGGTGAGTATAATCTAACCTCTTTTTCTCCTCTTTCAGGTAACATCAGGGGCTTATCTACAGCATTACAGAATGCTGTAGATAAGCCGCTGATGACGGTGAGCTTACCTCACCATCAATTTTGGGGGTGACAGGTTCCCTTTAAGGGAATTAGAGAGGAAAAAATCGTGAATGTAAGTTAGTTTGTTACACACAGACTATGTATTCCAGAGAGCACAGTGGAAAGCAATAAGAGAAGGCATGCAATGAATGTTAATAAGATTAGCAGGGTTTCTATATGTAGCAGGAGGAGAGTAATGTATGCTGGTGGAGGGAGGCCCAGGGTTGGGGGAAATGTCGCCTGCAACTAGTAAAAGGAGAAAAAACAGAAAGAGCAGGTGGTGCGATGATTTGTATGAACGTTTTGAGTGCTGCATGGAGGTATTAGATGGTTTGGAGTGGGTAAGAAATGTCAGTAGAGCCTCAGAGTTATACATGGGAGAGGGATGAAGGGAGGGGTGGATATGGAGAGAGTGCACAGAATGTGTTAAAGGGCAGGCGAGTTGTGAGAAAGCAGAAGTAAAAACAAACAAGAAGCAGATTGATATGATCAATGCATAATGTAGTATAACTGACCAAGAAGCATGTTTATGTGAAAAACGTATGCACCTTACCTGTCTCACTATCTCCACGAAGTCCCAGGGTGGGTGGGCCCTATTACCACTATCTCCACGAGGTTCCAGGGAAGGTGGGCCCAATTACCACTATCTCCATGAGGTCCCAGGGTAGGTGGGCCCAATTACCACTATCTCCACGAGGTCCCAGGGTGGGTGGGCCCAATTACCACTATCTCTATGAGGTCTCGGGATAGGTGGGCCCAATTACCACTATCTCCATGAGTTTCCAGGGAAGGTGGGCCCAATTACCACTATCGCCATGAAATCCCAGGGTGTGTGGGCCCAATTACCATTGAGCCCATGAGGTCCCAGGGTAGGTGGGCCCAATTGCCACTATCTCCATGAGGTCCCAGGGTAGGTGGGCCCAATTGCCACTATCTCCATGAGGTCCCAGGGTGGGTGGGCCCAATTGCCACTATCTCCATGAGGTCCCAGGGTAGGTGGGCTGTTATGTCCCATGAATAAGACATTTTACAGATTGTCCTGTACATTTCACATGCTGTATTGCAGTCTCTCATATTGTTTATTGTTGGTATGTGTTCCTGTGCTTGCATAGCTGAAATCCTCCCTTTCCATGAAGTTTGTCCCTTCTGTCTCCCTCTGCTGGGTGTCATGTCACTTCCTTCTTCTTCTCCCTGTGCCTCAGTCTCCATCTTGGCTTCATTAGAGGCATATGTGCTTTCAGCCTGTCTGAAGAAAGTCTTCTTTACCTGCTGCTGTTTGTATGTATTCAACAAGAATTCTGAAAGAAATCAAAGTCTCTTCTGGATTCTTCATAACATGTGTGCCTGCAGCTGAGTTAAGCTATCTGCAAATGTCGCCAATTGTAAGTAGGGAGAAGAGATTTAGCATCTCGCATAGCTATATTTGCAGCCACATGCTGTAATTAAGCCCCCGATGTATCCTAAAAGATAAGAAAAAGAGGTTAGATTATACTCACCCAGGGGCGGTCCCGGTCCGGTCCGATGGTTTTCGCGGTCCGGTCCTGCGCCTCCCATCTTCATCAGATGACGTCCTCTTCTGGTCTTTGCCAGTGCCGCAGCATGAAGACCAGAACAGGACGTCATCCTATGAAGATGGAAGGCCCCGGACCGGACCGCGACGCCCACCGGATCGGACTGCCCGCCCAGGTGGGTATAATCTAACCTCTTTTTCTCATCTTTCAGGATACATCGGGGGCTTATCTACAGCATTACAGAATGCTGTAGATAAGCTTCTGATGCCGGTGGGCTTAGCTCACCCTCGATTTTGGGGGTGACAGGCTCCCTTTAACTTATGACCAGGCTTTTTTCCATTTTTTTTTTGTTTTATTTTTTTTTCTCCCGTTCTTCCAAGAGCTATAACTTTTTTTTATTTTTTCTTCCACATAACCATATGAGGGCTTGTTTTTTGCAGGACAAGTTGTACTTTTGAATTACATCGTTTATTTTATCATGTGATGCACTGGAAAGCAGGAAAAAATCCAAGTGAATTGAAACTGCAAAAAAAGTTAAATTCCACAGTTGTTGTTTTTTTTTTCATTTACCATGTTAACTATATGGCAAACCTGACTTCGAAATATGATTCTCCAGGTCAGTACGATTACACGCATAGCAAACCTGTATATTATTTTTTATTTATTTAAGTGGTGAAAAAAAAGTCAGAAATTTGTAAGAAAAAAAAAACACATTTTGCTTGTGTCACCATTTTCTAAGACCTGTAACTTTTTCATTTTTTGGGGAAATGGGGCTGTGTGAGGGCTAATTTTTACTCCCTGAGCTGATGTTTTACTGATACTATTTTGGAGTAGATACAATGTTTTGATCACCTCTAATTGCAATGTTTCTGTGGCCAAAAAAAAAATATTTCTGGCATTTAGATTTTTTCTTGTTACAGATTGGATATTTTTAAATATTTTTATAGACCAGACTTTAATTAAATCAATAATATTAAATATGTGTATTTATTTTTTTTAAATTGCTTTCTTTTTAATGGGGCAAAAGGTTGGGATGATTTGAACTTTTGTATTTTTTTATATTTTTAAAACACCTTTTTTCACTTTTTTACTGAAAAGCTCAAGTTTTATTGCATTTGTTAGTCCCCTTATGGAACTTGAAGGTGCTATCATCCCCATATACATAGCCAATCTACAGGCTGCGTTTCACTAGAGAATCATCATGACAAGTAATGGAGGTCTTCAGCAGATGTCCGGCTGTTATAGCAAACCATTGGCACCCCGCAATCGAATCACGGGCACACCGATGGGCGCATGGAATGACTCATCCCCCTGTATGTCATATTTCATGAAGGGGTTAAAAAAGGCACAAATGAAATAAAGAATAAAGAGCGAACATCGCTATTAAAATGAATGGCTGCAGTGCTCCTGACATAACAATCTTGTGCTAAACCCAGAGCTGATATCACTGGAACAGCATCGGTAATCGGGCATTTAAGAAGGAACCCCTTTAAAGAGAATATGTCATCAAGATTTTGCGGCCACGATTGAGGAGCATGATGAAGGTAATGACTTGGATTCCAGTGCTGTATCACTTACTGGGCTTCATGCTCCAATTGTGATCAAATTCTCTCTTATCTACTGCCAGGGCCGGCGTTAGGGCCAGGCAGACTAGGCAGCTGCCTGGGGCCCCCACTCCCTTGGGGGCCCCCAGCATCTACAGCAGAAGCTTCACTGATAATAGCATTATCAGTGAAGCTTCCGAGTAGAGACTGGTTAAGGACCTGTAGTGACATCACGATCAGGTGACCTGCCATGTGACCGTGATGTCACCACAGGCCATGTACTCTGGGAATGTTTGTAGCAGTAAAATAGGAGCCTGCAGTGAAGCACAGGAGCAGCGGCCACTGAACCTCCCCCATCAGCGTGATAGAAGTGCTGATTGGCCAGCGCCCTGTCCTGCTGTACGGAGCCTCTGAGGGGAAGGGAGAGAGACCCAGCACCAGTAACAACCTGAGCCGGCAGATAAGTAAAGAGCACCCGTCCCACTGTGTGTGCTGCTCCTGGTGATGATGGCTCCTGTCCTGCTGTCAGCAACTCCTGCTCTTGTCGGCAGTCCCAGCAGAGGAGAGGGCAGGAAGGTGTCTGCTGGGAGCAGGAGGAGCTGCATCTGATAGTGTGCATCATCTCATTCCCTCCAGCATAAAGGTGTGTGTGTGTGGTGTGTATAGCATGTGTCATGTGTAGTGTGTGCTTATGTGAATCACATGTATCAAATGAGCATTTGTTGTGCTGCATGTGTGTGCCGTGTATGTGTGTGTGTATAAGTGTGTCTTTGCTTGCCGTGTGTATATATATATATATATAATGTGTGTGTATGTATGTGTGTATAAATGCGTGCCATGTATATATGTGTGTGTATAAGTACGTGCCATGTATATATTTGTGTGTATAAGTGCGTGCCATGTGTGTGTTTATGTGTGTGTAATATATATATATATATATATATATATATATATATATGCGCTATGTATGTGTGTATGTATAAGAATGCTATGTATGTGTCTGTGTATAAGTGCATGCCATATATATGTGTGTGTATATAAGTGTGTGCCGTGTATGTGTGTATACGTGCGTGCCATGTACATGTATGAATGTGTGTATAAGTGTGTGTGTATAAGCATGTGTCATGTGCGTGTGTGTTTAATTGTGTGTGTGTGTATATATATATAATTTTTTGCATTATTCTATATAAACATACAATGATAGTGTGTGTGTTCCATGCACATTTTAAAATAATGGTTGAACAGACTAGAGTGTGTGTGTGTATATATATATATATATATATATATATATATATATATATATATATATATATATATATATATATATATATATATATATATATATATATATATATACACACACACACACACAGCCCTGCTGCTTATAGCATGATACTATATGGGGACAGATTGATCTACTAGTGTTCTGTCCCCATCATTCGATTCGTCCTCAGACGATGTAAAGAGGCCGAGAAACAAGAGCCAAACGACTTCAATGTTGTCAATCGCACGCATCGAACGGTCTGAACTCAACGCATGTAAATGCAACCAAAATGTTTGAGCGTCATGGTGCAATATGTATGTGAGCATTGGGGGCCTCATTTTAAACTTTTGCCTAGGGCCCCACTTTGTCTAAAACCGGCCCTGTCTACTGCAGCTCTTCTAGCCCTCTCAATGTGGGGCTCCTGCTATGTAGTCACTTGACAATTATGGAGACCGACTATTCCCCATTCCCAGTGTCCCCTCCCTCACTGATTGGCAGCTTTCTTGGGTTGAGTTAGATTGAGCTCATCATTGAAAGTACTAGCAGAGCTGCAGTGGATAAAATAAGGATTTATTAAAAGTACAACAAGAATCCAAGTTGCCCAGCTTTGCAATCAGGCTCTCTGTCCCTATTTTATGGGAAGGATAAACCTAGTGTTAGAATCCTCTTAAGGCCACTTTTCACACGTTCAGTATTTGGTCAGTATTTTATATCCGTATTTATATGCCAAAATCAGGAGTGGAAGAATCAGAAGAAAAGTATAATAGAAATACGTCACCTCTTCGGTATTTTTCACCTGCTCCTGGTTTTGGCTTACAAATACTGAAATACTGACCAAATACTGAACGTGTGACTGTGGCCTATCGCCTAGCCTAGGTAGTGCTGTACTTACTGTGGCATTGAGGGTTCACTTCTTTAGTGAAAAATGTAACATATATTCTGGCATAAGCTCATAACAAATATTGATTTTGCCATACACAAGTTTTTTTCTTGGATTAAATTATCCTTGAGTTCATCGGCCACGAACCGCTGGCTCAACTTCTTTTGCACCTGCAGATGTGCTGAGGACCCCATCTTCTTCAGTATTATTATTATTGATATAGTAAACTTTGAAGTAATATCGCTCTCCGCTCCAGTCCCTATGGGTGTGAGGAATTATTACAGTTAGTGCATTAGCTCCGCACTTGTACATCCCGCTCAGACCTACACCGGGCTCAAGCTGAGGCCATAATTGGGTGTGCTCTTCTATAGAGGATAATGGAAGGTGTGTGTCTTCCTCAGATGACATTATCCAAGACTCCATGAATGCAGTGAGTGTGGGATGTGTGATGGATGAAGATCACGGTAAATGAAATGATTTGTTAATGGCTTTTAATATTAGTAGTGACACAAGTAAAGTTTTGCCAGTAAAATGAATAATGACTCAGCGGGGAAATATATTCTGTATCTGGATAAATTACTTGTCACACAAGTGACTCAGTGAAGAAAGAACCTCTGAATTACATTGTATGGTGCTGAATGAATTAAAAATGGGTGAAATCTGGTCACTTTGTTTCTCTAATTTCTAAAATTAATCATCTTCTTAAGACAAAACAGGAGTTGGAAATAGTAATGAAGTGTACAATTTACAGTGGGTACGGAAAGTATTCAGACCCCTTTAAATTTTTCACTCTTTGTTTCATTGCAGCCATTTGGTAAATTCAAAAGTTCAATTTTTTTTTCTCACTAATGTACACTCTGCACCCCATCTTGACTGGGGGAAAAAAAACAAATGTAGAAAATTTTGCAAATTTATTAAAAAAGAAAAACTGAAATATCACATTGTCATAAGTATTCAGACCCTTTGCTCAGTATTGAGTAGAAGCACCTTTTGAGCTAGTACAGCCATAAGTCTTCTTGGGAATGATGCAACATGTTTTTCACACCTGGATTTGGGGATCCTCTGCCATTCTTCCTTGCAGATCCAGTTCCATCAGGTTGGACAGCCATTTTGGACAGCCAACGTTGGTGGACAGTCATTTTCAGGTCTCTCCAGAGATGCTCAATTGGGTTTAGGTCAGTCAAAAATGATCACAAAGTTGTTCTGAAGCCACTCCTTTGTTATTTTAGCTGTGTTCTTAGGGTCATTGTCTTGTTGGAAGGTGAATCTTCAGCCAAGTCTGATATCCAGAGCTCTCTGGAAGAGGGTTTCATCCAGGATATCTCTGTACTTGGCCACATTCATGTTTCATTCAATGGCAACCAGTCATCCTGTCCCTGCAGCTGAAAAAAACCCCCATAGCATGATGCTGCTACCACCATGTTTCACTGTTGGGATTGTATTGGGCAGGTGATGAGCAGTGCCTGGTTTTCTCCACACATACTGCTTAGAATTACCTCCAAAAAGGTCTATCTTCGTCTCATCAGACCAGAGAATCTTATTTCTCATAGTCTGGGAGTCCTTCATGTGTTTTTTTAGCAAACTCTATGCTGGCTTTCATATGTTTTGCACTGAGGAGAGGCTTCCGTCGGACCACTCTGCCATAAAGGCCAGACTGGTGGAGGGCTGCAGTGGTAGTTGACTTTGTGGAACTTTCTCCCATCTCCATACTGCATCTCTGGAGCTCAGCCACAGTGATCTTGGGGTTCTTCTTTACCTCTCTCACCAAGGCTCTTCTCCCACGATTGCTCCGTTTGGCTGGACGGCCTGGTCTAGGAAGACTTCTGGTGGTTCTAAACGTCTTCCATTTAAGGATTATGGAGACCACTGTGCTCTTAGGAACCTTGAGTACTGCAGAAATTCTGTTGTAACCTTGGCCAGATCTGTGCCTTGCCACAATTCTGTCTCTGAGCTCCTTGGCCAGTTCCTTTGACCTCATGATTCTCATTTGGTCTGAGATGCACTGTGAGCTGTAAAGTCTTATATAGACATGTGTGTGCCTTTCCAAATCAAGTCCTATCAGTTTAATTAATCAAAGCTGGCCTCCAATGAAGGAGTAGAAGCATGTGACTTAAATATGAGTGTCTGAGCAAACGGTCTGAATAGTTATGACCATGTGATATTTCAGTTTTTCTTTTTTATTAAATTTGCAGAAATTTCTACATTTCTTTTTTTTTCAGTCAAGATGGGGTGCAGAGTGTACATTAATGAGAAAAATAATGAACTTTTTTGAATTTACCAAATGACTGCAATGAAACAAAGAGTGAAAAATTTAAAGGGGTATGAATACTTTCATACCCCTTTAATATTTAGCTTGTTTAGTATCATAATAGAAATGCTATAAAAAGTAGGAACAAGAGGTTTGGTAGGTGCAGTGGTGGCAGTCACGCATTGACTTTGGAGTCTAGGGAGCCCAAAAGAATCCCCTTGGCTCATATGAGAAGACCAATATTAATAAAAACCCATGAAAGGTGGGGACATTGTTGTATATTTTACATTGGGGCCAACGAGAATCAGGTTACACCACTCATGATACCGTGTACATTTCCCATACTTAAATATCAATTAACGATCCATTAAGGTATAAAACGAGCTCAGGTCTTTGATTTCTGAACAATAAAAGCCCATGACATCAGAGCCAAAAGTAGACGGCCCCTGTAGTTATTGAGCTCTGTTGCAAATCAGCTTTTTAATTCAGAGCTAGAAATGTGATCTCCGTCAGGACTGTAACATGGCGAGCACAATGGTGCCCTCCGACCCCGCAGTGTACATGTTGCCCCACAACTGTCAAGGCGATGTCAAGGCTTTTCGCCAGGAAATTATCTCACAGTCACTTTCATTTCCATGCTGCTTGGTTACCCCGGTACTTATGTTTGCATATAATTTGAATGCATTTATGGGGATTAGGGGGAAAGTACAAAGAACCATTTAATTAAATGCACCGCAGCAGATGTTTTTTTTTAGGCTGTTTTGCTGCTGCTCTAAACAAAGAGATTTTGTTGTGGCTGTTCCTTAAATTAAACCAGCAGTCTACCATTGAGGCCTCATTAAATTCCCCTCCCACCAAGCTCCAACGCTGCCCAGTTTTACAGAATATCAGTTCAGTGCTTTCTTGGAAGACGAGGAATACGTAATATACACACATTACCATCATTTCAAGTACAGCAATCCACCCCTTCCCCACATGGGGTCTACTATAATTTCCACCTCGTAGCTTTCATTGTCCCATGAGAAAGACAATATTGAGCAATCATAAAGACGACATGGCTACAACTAATCACTAAACAACCGCAGTTATTTCCAGAATGACAACTTCAACATGATCACTTTTCTTTTGTGCTGATTCAGGTAAAAATCTTTACAAAACTTTCAGATATATAATATACAGATTATTATTCTGTTTTATTGAAGGGGTATTCCCATAATTCTAAAATGGCATAATGTTAGTGTATCCCTTCCTTTACTGATTGGTTGAGGTACTGGCAGACATCTTTGGAATGAAGGACACGGTCATGTTCTTTGCCATTTTTTGTGTAGCGATCTGCAACATTTCCCTGCACAATTGATGGCTGACTGTGCCGCTGTCCAGGTAATGAGCAGAAGGGATCAAAATTGTTTTGTTTTCATGATCCGTGATAATTTAAGAGTAGTTTAACCCTCTGGTTGCAAGAAATTCGACTTGGTCTAAACTGCAAAGTGTTAATCCTTGGGACTTCTTGTCATTCACCCTTTAACTCCTGTGCAGGTATCTAAATTTTGCTGCAGAGTTTCCCAGAACACAACGTCCGAGTAGATGCTTTAAGATACAGCTAAGGTAATGGCATCCGAGATGTGAGACCAAGATATAATCAGAGAAGTGAAATGAGACTATACTTGTCATGACTCTGTTGTGAGATTACCTGGACCAGGGGCTCCTTCCCTGTTCCTAATGCTAGGGGCACCCTAGCTATCCCTGCTCCCTGGATTACTTCTGATGATGAACACGCCAGCGCCATTTACCTTGCTGAACTCCTGAATCAGCCCTATATCTGTCCCCCTCCCCCAACTAGGGAAGTGGGGAGTAATAGTATATGAATATACATAAATCAGACAAACAATGAAGGACATACAGGGATAAAGGAAAAATACCAATCAAACAAATATGCACTCACAGACAACAGAGGGGCACACCAGGGGGAAAAGGAATAAAAACCAAAAAGGAGAGAAAGAAGATTTGCAAAAAGCCACAAAGTCCAAGCAATAGTCACAGATCAAAACTCCAAACACCTCTACCAACAACCAACTCCTCCACTCCACATCAGGCAGTACAAGACTTAACACTGGCAAACCAGATTTCCAGAGGAAAGTATATATAGGAAGAGAAGTGGCCAATACTAAACAGCTGAGATCATCCAAGCAGGAGGACTTCAGAGACGCTAAACTGAACAGTTTAACCCCTGCACTGCTAATAGAAGGCTGCACCATTTAATATGAAAGAGACGTGCTTCTCATCAGTGCAGGAGTATGTGAAATCAAACACTTCTGACCCCTGTCTTGGTAAACCTGTGACAATACTGATGTCAGGGCAGGCAGAGTTCTATCAATACTGTGGTCAAACAGAAGGTCAGAGCGGACCATCAATGCAGAAAACTAGCAAAAAGTTGGGGCTGGGGTCAGACAAATATTCTGATGAGAGTACAAGCTGGGTCAGAAACTGGAAGACGACAATGGAGATCTCTTTTAAAAGAAACTAATCAGTAGATTTATGCTGTCTGGAGCAGGGGCAGCATGTATCCTAACCTGGTTGTGTGATTGCAGCCAGTTATGATTTTGTCTGAAACACTATGGAGTTTCATAGACAATACAATTTAAAAAGTCCCCCGGGAACCATAGAGAGAGACCTGACAAGTTTGGTGCTAGCCCTGGCCTGGGTTTGGTTTGCACAAAAGCATGGAGACTTGTCCGATATTGATCTAGGCTCACAGTTGCCAATGCAAGCCTATAGATCCGTGAAAAAATCCGACTGCACTCGGATGCCATAAGTGTTCCGTCCGTTTTTCACAGACTGATGAGAGAAGCCTGAGAAACTTGCATCAGTTTTTTTTATTTCATCCAAGAAACACTGATGAAACTCTGACCAAACTCTGACCAAACAGACACAGACCAGACTCTGGTGACAGTGACCAAAAACACTTATGAAACTTGAACAGTTTTTTTTTTTTTTGCATACATGAAAAATCACTGATGTGTGAATGAGCCCTTGTAATATATCATAAGGCATCTGCTTCCCTAGTCTGAAAGTAGAACTTGTGTGTAGAAATCTGTAATAATCATGTTGCCATGTCAAGTGCTCCTCACAATGATTCCTGCCGTAAGGTTCTTCTGACATCCTCACACAAGTACAAGTCCAATCTTATGTTACTTTGTCATCTCCGTCATGAGACTTGG
Organism: Ranitomeya variabilis; assembly: GCF_051348905.1. Classification (NCBI taxonomy): domain Eukaryota; kingdom Metazoa; phylum Chordata; class Amphibia; order Anura; family Dendrobatidae; genus Ranitomeya; species Ranitomeya variabilis. The sequence goes on from NC_135235.1 coordinate 66,679,374, forward strand.
ACGACTTCTCATTCATTTCTACAATGTTATCAAAATCCCATTCTCCACGGACCACTGCCTTACCGGTATTAGATATGTGTGCTAAGACTTCCTTCATCAATTTTCACTTGAAAATCCTTCTAGACTTTCACTCTACAATATTATAGCTATGTATATCAGTCTGTTCCCCTGCCACCAGGGCAATTTAATTCAGATTGCCCAGCATTGGTGACATTCTTCAAAGTTACAGTTCAGGGTTCTGAGTACACGTGAGCTCTTCTTTTGGCCTGAAATGCTCCTAAGTAAAGTATTATGATTGTAGGTTGTTGGAACGAAATAATGATTTTTATATTTTTCAAATGTTCTTAATAACCTTCCTGAAAGTGATTGTTTTGAGCTATGCACTTATTACGTGTATTGTAAGTGTAGGCGTCCATGGGTTATGGCATCTGCAATCAGACATCAACCAACATTTGTCTTCAGGAAGTGACAAGCTCCCTTCCCCAGAGCTGAAGTGATAAGGAACATACTTAGGGTACCGTCACACAGTGAAATTTCCATCGCTACGACGGTACGATCCGTGACGTTCTAGCGATATCGTTACGATATCGCAGTGTCTGACACGCAGCAGCGATCAGGGATCCTGCTGAGAATCGTACGTCGTAGCAGATCGTTTGGAACTTTCTTTCGTCGCTTGATCACCCGCTGACATCGCTGGATCGTTGTGTGTGACAGCGATCCAACGATGTGTTCGCTTGTAACCAGGGTAAACATCGGGTAACTAAGCGCAGGGCCGCGCTTAGTAACCCGATGTTTACCCTGGTTACAAGCGTAAACGTAAAAAAAACAAACAGTACATACTTACATTCCGGTGTCTGTCCTCCGGCGTCTCAGCTTCTCTGCACTGTGTGAGCGCCTGCCGGCCGGAAAGCGAGCACAGCGGTGACGCGGTGACGTCACCGCTCTGCTTTCCGGCTATGGTGCTTACACAGTGGAGAGAAGCAGAACGCCGGGGACAGACACCGGAATGTAAGTATGTACTGTTTGTTTTTTTTACGTTAACGCTGGTAACCAGGGTAAACATCGGGTTACTAAGCGCGGCCCTGCGCTTAGTAACCCGATGTTTACCCTGGTTACCCGGGGACTTCGGCATCGCTCCAGCGCCGTGATTGCAAAGTGTGACCGCAGTCTACGACGCTGGAGCGATATTCATACGACGCTGCGACGTCACGAATCGTGCCGTCGCAGCGATGGAAATTTCACTGTGTGACGGTACCCTTAGGAAGACTTACCTGCGGGTATCACACTTTATCTCATCCCTCAGCAGTAGAATAGATCTGTCATTAATACACAGATAACCATTAGACCTTTTGACCCAGCTTTGTCTCATATTGAGCAAAAATCTGAGAAATACAAGTCTATAACAAAATCTTCCACGTCTTCCAGTAGATCATCTATTCCCAGTCTTCTCACAAACCTGTAGAAGGCTGTAAGACAACTTGCTGCAGCAGAATCCCCATCTTCCCTGTTTGCAGTAAGACATAAATATTGTTAAAACAAAGAATGTTTGATATGTCAATCAGTGGGGATCCTGGTCCTGAACCCCATGTCAATTACTCAAAGGGGCAGAAGTGCCCAATTTATGCTCCAGTTTGAGCACAGTGGTGTACGAATCCATAAGACATCTATGGATCTGTATTATGTTTTGTGCACATTCTAGACTAAAGGTACCTTCACACGAAACGACTTTGTAACGATATCGCTAGCGATCCGTGACGTTGCAGCGTCCTCGCTAGCGATATCGTTTCGTTTGACACGCAGCAGCGATCAGGATCCTGCTGTGATGTCGCTGGTCGCTGAATAAAGTCCAGAACTTTATTTGGTCGTCCGATCGCCGTGTATTGTTGTGTTTGAAAGCAAAAGCAACGATACCAGCGATATTTTACACTGGTAACCAGGGTAAACATCGGGTTACCAAGCGCAGGGCCGCGCTTAGTAACCCGATGTTTACCCTGGTTACCAGCGTAAAAGTAAAAAAAACAAACAGTACATACTCACCTGCGCGTCCCCCAGCGTCTGCTTCCTGACACTGACTGAGCGCCGGCCCTAAAGTGAAAGTGAAAGCACAGCGGTGACGTCACCGCTGTGCTGTTAGGGCCGGAGCTCAGTCAGTGTCAGGAAGCAGACGCTGGGGGACGCGCAGGTGAGTATGTACTGTTTGTTTTTTTTACTTTTACGCTGGTAACCAGGGTAAACATCGGGTTACTAAGCGCGGCCCTGCGCTTAGCAACCCGATGTTTACCCTGGTTACCCGAGGACCTCGGCATCGTTGGTCGCTGGAGAGCGGTCTGTGTGACAGCTCCCCAGCGATCAAACAGCGACGCTGCAGCGATCGGCATCGTTGTCGCTATCGCTGCAGCGTCGCTTCGTGTGAAGGTACCTTAAGCTGAGAACTATATGACCCTTTAATTAAGCAATCAGCAGGGGTCTTGAGACTATCACCTTCACTGATCAACAGCCCCTTTAGGGTATGTGCACACGTCAGGATTTCTTGCAGAAATTTTCTTGACAAAAAACGGACATTTCTGCCAGAAATCCGCATGCGTTTTTTTCGCGTTTTTAATGCCGTTTTTGACGCGTTTTTTGTGCGTTTTTTTCCAAATGCATAGAATTGCGGGAAAAAACGTGGAAAATCCGCAAAATTAATGAACATGCTGCACCATGTGCACAAAACATGCAGAATGCATTCTAAATGATAGGATGCATAATGTATGCATTTTAATGAGTTTTTATAGCGTTTTTATTGCGAAAAAAACATGAAAAAACCTGAACATGTGCACATACCCTAAAAGGTCTACAACCTATCAAAAGTTATTTAAAAATTTAAGATCTGGCTAAATCTTAACCTCTCAACCAAAAATGAAAGAAATCAGCATCATAGTATCCCTTGCTTTCTGTAGAAGATTTACAAGAGAATATGCTTCTCAACTATCTAGAGAATCCTGCAGACTAATAAAACGGTTGACAACTTTCTTCTCTTTATTTTACCATTAGCTTCTACTTTTAGTGTTCCTTTATTGAAAATTACATGACTCTGTTCATTCTCTCCAAATCTGTGCTGCAAAGCTGGTCAGTGATCTAAGCAGAAGAGAAAATAGAAAACATCGGTATATTATGGCTGCTCCAGTGGTCATTGTGAAAACTGGAATACTTCAATATTTTTATGCGGATAATATAATAATAATAATAATAATAATAATAATAATATAAAAAACAACCAGGAGGAATTAAAGGAAATCTGTCACCTGTTTTTTTGCCATGTAATCTGAGAGCAGCTTGATCTAGGGGCAGAGACCCTGATTCCAGCAATGTGTCCATCAGAGGTCTGCATGCTGTCATTTTAATACAATCCCTGTTTTCTCTGCTACAGATTTAGCAGAGCTCAGAATGCTGAGCTGTGTATAACCCTGCCCACAACACTGATTGGCAGCTTTTTGTGCACACTGTACATTGATAGTAAACTGCTAACCAGTGTTAGGGGCAGGATTACATAGCCCAGTTGACTAGGAAACACGAGACACCTAGTCCTGTAGTGATAAAACACAGATTTTATTGAGGCCTCTTTCACACGTCAGTGTCTCCGGTACGTGTACTGACAGTTTTCCCACGTACCGGAGACACTGACACACGTAGACCCATTCAAATGAATGGGTCTATGCACATGTCTCCGTGTTTTCACGGACCGTGTGTCCGTGTGGTCCTCAGGCGGCACACAGGTGGCACACGGCTGCCGCATGTGTGCCACACTGATGTACCACGTGACAACACGGACACGGATAACTTCGGTACCGATTTCTCCGGTACCGGAATTATCTGGACGTGTGAAACTGGCCTGAAACAGCAAAGCACAGTCTAGTAAGTGATACATCGCTGGAATCAGGCACTCTGCCCCTACAACATAATGCTCTCATATTACCTACCAAAACCCTGCTAATACACTCACTAAATGTTTCTAATCAAAGCCTGATTAATATTCTATATAGTTATCTAAAGGTACATTTCCTTTATTGCTGCAAATGTTTCACTATTAATATCTGAACTATACATTAATATCACTTACAATCCGAATTATTCCTCATTTGGATTTCCAATCTTTAGCCATGCCCAATTTTTGGCTCAGGAAGTGAGTAAAAAACATAAAGGATGGTTGGCATCCTTGATAATAAAATAAAAGAAGATGTAAAACAGCTAAAAAAAACGATACAAACCCAAAGAACAAAATATATTGTTTGAGCCAATTTATATAACTCAGGAGCTAGATGACTATTGTCTGCACTTTTACTCTAGATGCCGCCTATGAAAGAAAATAGTAGTTAATTTCCCATTAAAAGCTGTCACGTGTGGCTGGTGCTGAACTAAGAGGTACAATTACCGCTTCTGCCTTCTGTACGCGATACAAGTTCATATAAAGAAAGCTATAAAAAATGTGATCGGACTTCATGTAACTGAATGTTTAATGCGACGTACTGGAGATCAACCTTGAATTCTGTATCCTGGCTCTAAGACGGCAGAATGTGACCGAGCGGTTTGTTTTACTCTTTGTCAGTGTCTTTTTTGTCTTCTATTTAATACAAAGACATAGTAAAGCAGTGAAACTCTTTCAAGAATGCAATAAAAGACAGAACAAATAAAGTATAAGCCTCATTTGGGACACCCGTCCTTGACGTATCATGTTTTATTCCGCCTTTATAACGTGTTTGTGACTCATAAACTCCATAGAATCAGCTAATGCACTCAACTTTCTTCACTCAGTCCTTCTTCAAAGCCATATAGGAGAGCAAATCCTTTCTCGCACACAAGACAATACAAAGTGTAGACTATTCGAAACAATAGAATGTGGGTAAAAAGTTTCCAATCTCAAGTTTTAACACTTACACGTCTATAGCCTAGTGGAATTTTTCTCTAGTAATTGGTCAATAAAACAATAATGTTCTGTGTTTTATCCTTGAGTTTATAAAGGATTTTGAATCTTGCCTTGTTATCAAGGTAATAAAAGTCTAATTGAAAAATGGAGGCTATGAAACAACTGAGGATAAACATAGTGATTTAAAGGCTATTTTTTTATTTGTATCCTAATTACAAAGTTAAGCATTTTTCTAGTCTACATTAAAAATATTCTTCCATTTTGTTGCTCCAGACGTCTGAAAGTCCTTTATGTAGCATACAAATAATGTGAACGCCTCCTCCTGACTTCCCTCTGCTCACAGTCTCAGAGTTAGGGTGACCGTACAAAAAAAAACGGTCCGATTTGCATCCATGTGCAATTTGTTTTATTACTTAGCAGCTATTAATCATTTACAGAATTATTTACAGTTTGCTATGTTATAGAATTGTAATGTATCAGTAAAAAATGGATGAAACACTATGGGTCTATATGGCATCCAATTTTTTTCTTGCACTGTACAGATTTCCTCACTCTGAATACAGTTGAGAAAAAATACAGATCTGCACTGCCTCATTGAATAACATTGGTCCGAGGGCAATCCCTTTATTTATCGGATTGCACTCGTCCGATATGCACAGATAGCAGGAAATCGGGAAAGAGGGGGTTGTACACAGATCTGAAGTGGAGAAGCAAGAAATTATGTAAAGTCTTGTAGAGTGAAAAGAGGCGATAAACAATGATGAAAGCAAATGGAGCGGAAATAAGTGCAGATCTGAACCTGTACTGATATGAGAGTGAGCGAAGACGGATACATGCAGCGCCGACATTCAGCCTATATTACAGATACAGACACTCCAACAAGAGAAAAATCTGAAACTTGGATCAGGATGCAAACTGTATATAACAAAGTAGGAAAAAATGAAGATAGAAAATTCAAAAGTTCTACTTGCTAACTAATAAAACTGACATAAGCAAAAATATTTTTTTTTTTTCCAAAGGTATCCATAGCCTTTACGACTCATGCACAGACTCCACATAAATTCCAATTAGTGCAGAGTTGTAATGTGACGCTCCTCTAAGGTAGTGGGGCTGAAACGTATGTCTATATGCTTCAGATTTTAAACAAAGATCTGCTCAGATTCAGGATCAAAACTAACAGTCATGCTCCATCAGATACCAAATTATGGCGATCTACCATAACATGGTGCTATACGGAAGCCACACGGTATACTTACAGTTCTGCAGTACAGAGCCATATAGACCGTATGCAGCCATATAGGCTCAGCCTAAAACTTGAGTTGTTCTATCGTCAAATATAAATCGCTACTAGCAGAATAATCATTGTCGGAGGTGGTGCAACTGTCTAAGAAAGGACGTGGTATGTGAAACTCGCATTGGGTTGCAACACAGAGATTGGCAGAATGACACTGGGACAGGAGTAACATTGAAATATGTTGCTCAAAGGTCCCTAATATAATATAAATTGGTGAGGGAACTTGTCCTGCATTCAGCAAAGTGGTTAGTACTGCGGCTATTTGTATATAGATCTGTTGGGGTATCATTATAGACACGTCACTATCAAGCAGATTTATGTAGTATTCTAGTTCACCTCCCTTGTATTTTTTAATGATCTCATTGAATCTCTTGATATTCTAATGCTTAGGCTATGTGCACATGTCCGGAATTGCCGCAGAAATTTCCGCGGCAATTCCGCAACTGTGCTGCGGGTAAAACGCATGCGGAATTGGCATGCGTTTTCCCGCTAAACACTAGTGTTTTACAAGCGTAATTAGCTTGCAGAATGCTAGCGTTTTCCAAGCGATCTGTAGCATCGCTTGGAAAACTGATTGACATCAGTTACAGCATCAATAGTAAAAAGATCTAATGTTAAAAATAATTTAAAAAAATAATAAATCGTGATATTCTCACCTTCTGGCGTCCCTCGCAGCGTTCCCGCTCCTCGCGATGCTCCCATTCCCAATAATGCATTGTGGCAATGACCTCAGATGACGTAGCTGTCTTGCGAGACTGCACATCATCACAGGTCATTGCCGCAAAGCATCATTGGGAACGGAAGCATCGCGAGGAGCGGGAACGCTGCGAGGGACGCCAGAAGGTGAGAATATCACAATTTATTATTTTAATTCTTTTTTTTTTTAACAATTATATGGTTCCCAGGCCTGGAGGAGAGTCTCCGCTCCTCCACCCTGGTTACCAACCGCACATGATCCGCTTACTTCCTGCATGGTGGGCAATGCATTCCTATGTGTGCGGAATCCCCGCGATTCCGCACAAGGAATGAACATGCGTTTTTTTCCAGAATGCGATTCCGCCACGGAAAAAAAACGCAACATGTGCACAAAAATTGCGGATTGCATTCTAGTAATAGGATGCTTAATGTATGCGTTTTTTTCAAAGGTTTATAACGTTTTTATATTGAAAATAACGCAAAAAATCCTGAACGTGTGCTCATAGCATGAAATGAATGAAAAAAATTGTCATATGTTTATAAAATCATAGTGCGTTACTGACTTCCCTTGATTACTGTATTATGAAGGGTTGGGTGGTAAATGACTGATACAATATACTCATCCGTTATAAGTAAATGTTGGCTTGTTATTTATTTTGTGGTCACATATGACCATTGCAGCCAATCAGTGATTGGTTGCAGTGGTCACAAGTCTGGACCAAACAGGAAGTTTAGAGACTGGTGGGGGAGCCAGGCAGAGTTGAAACAGGAGCAGTATGAGATCAATTAGGTAAATATTCTTCAATTCATTTTTTTTTTAACAGACTTCTTGATGTTTTTGCTTTATCTCCTTTCCCTTATGCATAAAGAATCTTGATGATCAAAGCAAATGTAGCATTCTTGCTGTGCCTTTATTTAATGGTGTACAAATTGTGTATATTATTATTTATTATAATGCCATTCATTCCATGGCGCATTACATGAGAGGAGAGGTATACATAATGAAAAACAAGCACAGTAATCTTAAACAATAAAAATCCTTGACTGGTACAGGAGAAGAGAGGACCCTGCCCGCGAGGGCTCACAATCTACAAGGGATGAGTAAGGATACAGTAGATGAGGGTAGAGCTGGTCATGCAGCGGTTTGGTCGATCGGTGGTTACTGCAGACTGTAGGCTTGTCGGAAGAGGTGGGTCTTCAGGTTCCTTTTTAAGTTTGCCTGTGTAGGCGAGAGTCTGATATGTTGGGGTAGAGAGTTCCAGAGTAAAGGGGGTATGAACGAGAGAAATCTTGTATGCGATTGTGGGAAGGGCAGTAGAGAAGGAGATCTTGTGAGGATTGGAGTTGGGTGCAGGTAAGTATCGGGAGACAAGGTCACAGATGTATGTAGATGTATGGAGGACACAGGTTGTGGATGACTTTGTATGCCATGGTTAGGGTTTTGAACTGGAGTCTCTAGGTAATGGGGAGCCAGTGAAGGGATTGACAGAGGGGAGAAGCCGGGGGATAATTTGGTTAGTCGGGCAGCAGTATTGAGGATAGATTGGAGGGATGTGAGTGTTAGAAGGGAGGCCACAAAACAGGAGGTTGCAGTAGTCGAGGCGAGAGTTGATGAGGGCATACACTAGGGTTTTTGCAGATTCTTGATGAAGGAATGTACGGATCCGGAAAATATTTTTGAGTTGGAAGGAAGTGGAAAGGGCTTGGATATGTGGTTTGAAGGCTAGATTAGAGTCCAGGGTTACCCCAAGGCTTTTGAGCTTGAGGGACTGGAGAGAGTGAGCAGCCATTTACTTTAATGGATAGGTCTGTTGGAGGAGTTGAGTAAGTTGGGGAAAGATGATGAATTTTGTTTTATCCGTGTGTTAGAAATCTAGCAGAGAAGAATAATGAGATAGCGGACAGACATTGTGGGATTCTGGTAAGTAAGGAGGTGATATCGGGTCCAGAGAGGTAGATCTGTGTGTCATCAACATAGAGGTGATACTGAAAGACGTGCGATTCCATGAGCTGTGCCAGGCCGAAGATGGAGAAGAGCAGGGGCCCTAGAACGGAACCTTGGATGACACCGACAGATAGGGTGAGGTGGTGATGAGGAGGTGGTGTGTGAGTGGGAGATGCTGAATGTCCGGTCTGATAGGTTTGAAGAGATCCAAGATAAGGCCAAGTCTGTGATGCCAAGAGATGAGAGAATCTGTAGTAAATGGGAATGGTCGACTGTGTCAAAAGCAGATGATAGGTCCAGGAGGAGGACGACAGAGTAGTGTGGCTTGGATTTGGACGTTGGTGACTTTAGTCAGTGCAGTTTCAGTGGAATAATGTGATCAGAAGCCAAATTGTAAGCGGTCGAAGAGGGAGCAGGAGGAGAGGTGGGAAGACAGTTCAAGATGGATGTGTTGCCCCAATAGTTTTGAGGCATAGGGGAGAAGTGATATAGCTAGACACAGAGGAGGGTCAAGGGAGGGCTTTTTGAGGATGGGTGTGATCGAGGCATTTTGGAAGCAGAAGGGGAAAATACCAGTTATTAGTGATAGATTGAAGAGATGGGTTAGGGTTGAATCCCATGACTTTTAAATACTTTTTATTCAGAAGAAACAAGAGTTTTGGTGATGTATTATAGGTAATTTTTTCTCGTTTGTACTTTTTTTTTTTTAATCTTACTTAGAGGCCAAAAATGTGCAAAAATCCAGTTTTCTTCAATTTCTTATGTAACAATTTTTATTCATTGATATAATATATTTACTAGCTCTAATCATAGTTAATGTTAAATAAAGTCTGAACAAGATACACAATTATAATTGAGACGATAGAGGGGCAGCTGTGGCAGTACACAGCAAGGCAGTTACCGCTTTTGGCGCTGTGTCCCTGTCGGGGCATGCGTCCAGATGCCGTTTTGTGCAGGATGTCGGATGTAAGCCCCGACAGCGATACACAACACGATGCAAAAGCATCCTTTGTTACACCTATTGCAACCTTCCTCCATGCCCCAGCCAGTGATGGAGATTTCAGCAGTAATCTTTTTCTACATCCGTAAAATGACTGTAGAATAATGTCTAATGACGGCATATTGGCAATCATAAAGGGCTTACATTCAGGGCTGTACAGCTGCTCTAACTATATTCCTGACTTTTCAGTTGCATTAAATTTGCCAGGTTTTAAAACACCTATGCAATTAATTGCGAAAATGTATTTACAAATGAAAAAAATAAACGTTATAAATAGTCTTGTTGAAACATTTCCTACTGATTTGCATCCACGGTTCCTGTGTAGACTCATGTGTCTCCATGGTTACAGACTACAAACAACCCTTGTGTAGTCTGAGGTCCTACTTGCATCTAAGAACTGATGGAAGGGAGTATGATTGTCTATTAATACACGGGTGATGATTGCTTCTATCAATAGAAACTAAATAATGTTCAATTCCCAAAACAGATTATTGTGCTCAGAATAGAAGAATTATCTCTTAAGCATCCTTTGCCTACGTTCCCACGACCTTCTTCTGGTTTAGCATAGATTAAATATATTCTCTTATCATTTGGCTTCCTTCCTCCCATATTGCAGATATGTTCTCCAAGCACCAGAATAATCATTTATGAAACAGCCAGTTTTACATATCCAGTCCTCGTGGTGTGTGTGACCTGCAGCATGCTTGATTTCTCACGTGCACTGCATGGAAAAAGTTCTGAAAATATCTAATATAATTTCAATTCCGCATCCTACTGAAGATCACTGTTTGATATCACCGAAAAAAATGTATACGTGTTAATATAATCAGAGGTTGAAAATCCACACAGACCGAGTCCTCACAATGTGAATTAGGGCATAACAGAAAACAAGTTGATGGATGAAGCTCCCACAGAAACACAAATCTCCCTGGATCCAAAGTAGAGAAGAAGAAGAAGGACAAAACTACAAGAAGCAACTTCACCGTTAAATAAAATAGTCCTTATGTAGTCTGGGGCGTGACTGGGAGATCAGTAGTACGCGGCCCGTGAGAGCAGGGCGCACAGCTAATAATGAGAAGACAATATACATAAAAAACGGCTTCTGTAACAATGCCGTACAGGCTAAAGTTGCATTAAAATAAATTGTCCAGAATTTATATTAAAGAGACTCTGACACCAGGTTTTTGCTACCTCATCTGTAGGGGCAGAGAACCTGATTTCAGTGATGTGTCACTTTCTGGGCTGCTTGCTGCAGTTTTGATAACATCACAGTTTTTTTTATGCTGTAGAGCTCTCTGAGTGCTGAGCTCTATACTGTATATCCCTGCCTGCACAGCTTTGTGTACACTGTGCATAGGCCGAAAGCTGCTAAGTAATGGTGGGGGTGAGGTTTTACAGAGCTCATGAATATGGAGGACTACCTGGCAACAGGTTTACTCCTTCTCTAGTGATAATCTCCTGCTGACAAAACAGCTATTTTATCAACACTACAGTAAGTGACATATCCATGGAATCAGGGTCTCTGCCTCTACAATATCCTTCTCTCAGATGGAGTAGTAAAAACCCATGGACAAATTCTCTTTAATTTTTGAGAGTCTGGGTGTATTAGTAGTCTATCCTGGTAGTACCTGAGACCATGAGAGATCAAGAGGGGGGGCTGTATGGGGCGCAGCTAAAAGGAAGCTCCCACATGACTGCGTTGCCATGGGGAGCAGTGCAGTAATGTTTGAAAAATTAAACAGGGGGTCCCGGGATTGGTAGGATAGGAATGGGGCGGGGATTTTATGGGAATGGGAGGAAGGGGCTTGGGAAAAGTGCGGGAAGGGGGTCAGTTGGTCAGAGACAGGCGAAGTGAGTGGACCTGCTGCCACAGCGTTACTTACCATGGCCACAGTGGACAGCTTGGTCGCTCAGCTTCGCAGAGAGGCACGTTCCAGGAGGGCAGCAGGACCAGGAGGACAAGGCCGCCAGAGAGGCTGTCTCCCGACGTTATACCGTGTGGCAGGCGCAGGCTGCGGAGCCCCTCCGGGGACCCTGCGGGGGCTGGGGGACGCGTCGCAGCCACCTCGCCCGCCCCCTCCTCCGGCAGGAATCCAACCGGCGGCCCTGCCGGCGCGAGACGACGAGGTGCCAGGAGAACGGTGCAGGCGCGGCAGGATGCCAGCGCTGCACCGGCAGCCAGGGCCGCACTTCCGGTGCGGCCTAGCAGTGGGCGCGGGGGCGCCGCAGCGCTGGGATCTCCAGCTAGTACCCGCCGGGGAGCAGCTCCAGCTGCGGCGGCGGCATCAGCGACGGGACATGGGAGGAGATCAGCAGCGGCGGCATCTTCCAGGAGCCGGACAGGATGGCGGCGGGTGCACCGGTATCCCAGCCGCACGGTGCACCTGGCTCAGGGTCAGGTCGGCAGAGCAGGATGTCGGGCAGGCCGGTGGCAGCGCTGCGGCAGGGAGCGGGTCGCGGTCGTGCCGCGGGAGCGGTGGCCAGAGGGGCCAGTCCGGCTGCAGCACAGAGAGGGCCCACGGAGGCTGCCAGGTCCAGATCCAGCAGGAGGTCGAGGGACCGGTCGCCTTCACCAGTCTCGGTCCCCCTGGTGACGTGGAGGCCAGGGGCGCGGGCCTCGGGCAGATAAGTGGCAGCGACGACTCCGGGAACGAGCATCGGGACGAAACGGAGCGGCAGGATTCAGGAGGCACGGCTGGTGGGGACACAGCACCTGCGCAGCCCCGTGAGTATATTCCAGTCTTTTTACGGTGCCGGGTGTGTCGGGGTTAGTTGAGCGGGGTGGGGGCGGTGGCGAGGTTCTGGGCGTTAGAGAGCTTTTGGCGGGTATGTCGCAGATTCTGAGGAGATTGGATGGTGGGGTTGTGGATAGTGTGGGAGCGTCGCCCGCAGGGGCTTGGATGCCAGTTGGTGGTTGTGGAGTAGAGGGTTCGAGCGAGGTTGCCAGTTCTGGTAGCGGGCCGCCGTCTTCAGCGGCGGGGGTGTCGGTGTCGGTGCAAACAGAAACAGGGAAGGGCGATACGGTGAAGTTAGATGACAGGGCAAAAGGCAAGGTCTATGTGTGATTTTAGGGTCCTCTGGGGGCCCATTTGAAGAAAGAGGTGAAGGAAAAAATTTGGAAGGACGAATACGTAGAGATTTTCTCTCTCCTTCCTTTAAAAAAATTTAATTTGGATAAATGTTATGACCTGGTGGTTACGGAGTGGTACTGAGATGACCTGGTGGGTAAAACCAATCATGGACAAGCTCAGAGGAGGTGGCAGCTCTACAGACAGTAATCACCAATATGACCTAGTGATTACGGAGCAGCACTGAAATGACCTAGTGGGTAAAACAAATAATGTACTAGCTCTGAGGAGGTGGTAACTTTACTGACCGCAATCCCTACTCCTAACACCAACACTAGAAATAGCCGTGGAGCGTTCCTATCTCTGCCTAGACGCCTCTTCACAGCCTAAGAACTAGCTACCCCTGAAGATGGAAACGGAAAACTATCTCGCCTCAGAGAAACCCCCAAAGGAAAGATAGCCCCCCACAAATATTGACGGTGAGTGAAGAGGGAAATGACAAACTCAGAAATGAAACTAGATTTTAGCAAAGGAGGCCACTACTATCTAAATAGACAGAGAAAGAAAAGGCTACTGTGCGGTCAGTATAAAAACTAAATGTCCACGCAGAGTTTACAAAAATAACCTCCACACCGACTCACGGTGTGGAGGGGCAAATCTGCAACCCCAGAGCTTCCAACTAGCCGGAATATTTCATGATGACAAGCTGGACAAAAGAGACATAACTTAAACTGAACAAAAGGTCATAGGCAGGGAAACACCCAAAAACTTATCTTAAGCTGAAATGGACTGGCCAACAGAGAACTTCCAGGAAAGGACTGAATCCACAGGAAGGAACATTGACAGTTGGCATCAACTACAGCCAAAAGCCCAGTTAAATAACAAGGCCAGGGAACCGATTAGTGAAAGCAGCTGCTAAATTCCACTTGAAACCACCAGAGGGAGCCCAAGAGCAGAACTCCCAAAAATACCATTCGCAACCACAGGATGGAGCCCAAGAACGGAATTCACAACAGATAAAGGAAAGAAAGACGATAGAGAGAAGGAGGAGGAAGAAAAGAGGCGTTGGCGCCTTATTCCTCAGACGTTCGTAAATTGGCAACAGGCCTTTGCCATTCTGGCAAGTGTTATAGGGGAGAAAGCCCCAGAGAATTGCTTGGGCCTTTTCTGTTATTTTGATGCCATTGGGGAAGCACATCGTACCTACGGGGGCCAGGCCTAGCTGCGATACGATGAACAGTTCAGGCAGCGAAAAGCGGTGAGGCCTGAGATAAAATGGGATCAAAAGGACATTGGATTGTGGTTGAAGGTGATGGCTCCGGTGCGATATGGGCAGTCCTTTCAGGGATACGGGGGGGATAGCAGTCAGCAGTCAGGACAAAGTGGGGGAGGACAGGGGTCTCAGGGGGCAAAGGAAAGAACGGGGACATGCTGGCAGTTTAACGACGGCCAGTGTAAGTATGGCGCCACCTGTAAGTTTAAACACGTGTGCTCCCATTGCAACGGGGCCTCACACGGGACTGCTAAGTGTTTCAAAAAATCCCGGGGTAAGCCATCAGTGGGTGGCGGTCAAGGGGGTGACTCCAGTGAGGCTTCGAAAGATGGCCCCCTATCTAAATAGATACCCGGACTATCAAAAGGCGGAGGTTATTAGGGATGGTTTTCTTGAGGGGTTTAAGATCCCTCACCCGACGCATGTGGTCCCCTTTTCTACAAAAAATTTGAGATCGGCTAGTTTGCATTCGGAGGTTGTTTCGGCTAAGTTGGCAAAAGAGGTCGAATTGGGAAGAATGGCGGGGCCGTTTAGTTTGTTGCCCATGGCTGGTGTAATTGTTTCCCCGCTCGGGGTGGTGCCAAAGAAGGAGCCGAACAAGTTTCGGCTAATTCAGCACCTGTCATATCCCAAGGGATCCTCGGTTAATGATGGGATTGCGGAGGAGTTGTGCTCCGTTGTTTACACGTCGTTTGATGCGGCTGTCCAGTGGGTGCGAAGGTACGGGGCTGGGGCCTTGTTGGCGGTACACCCGCAGAGCATTCCTTTGTTGGGTTGTTGGTGGGAGGGTGGATTTTACTTGGATAGGTGTTTGCCTATGGGATGTTCGATTTCTTGTTCATTGTTTGAGACTTTCAATACCTTTTTGGAATGGGTAGTTAGAGACGTTTCGGCTGTTCCTTTGGTCATTCATTACTTGGATGATTTTTTGTTTGTTGGTCCACCGGATTCTGCGGTGTGTGGTCAGCTACTTGCTACCATGGAATGGGTGGCCGGACAGTTTGGTGTTCCTTTGCCACAGGATAAAACGGAGGGCCCTTGCAAGGTTTTGAGTTTTCTAGGGATTCTCATTGATTCCGAAAAAATGGAGTGTAGGTTGCGGGACGATAAGTTGTCGTTGCTTAAGCAGGAGGTGGTAAGGATTGGAAAATTGCAGAAGACAACTCTGAAGGAGTTGCAGTCGTTGCTGGGCCGCCTGAATTTTGCTTGCCGCATTATGCCGATGGGCAGGATTTTTTGCCGCAGATTGTCCAGGGCTACGGCGGGAGTCCGGTCGGCCCATCATTTTATCCGTTTGGGTAGAGAGCATAAGGACGACCTTCTTGTTTGGCAACGTTTTTTGGAAAACTATAACGGCAGGTCGCTTATTCTGCAGGAGGATCTGAATGCCTTTGACTGCGAGATCTACACGGACGCAGCGGGCGGAGTTGGTTATAGGGCCTATTGTGGAGGAAAATGGACTGTTGGGGTGTGGCCTGAAGATTGGCGAAAGAATGGGCTTACTGTTATGGTTCTCAATGGCAAGAGAACATAGCCCAGCATACATAGGAACTAGCTCTTGGAAGGATGGAAACTTAAACTGACCATGAACTAAACCTGCCGCACAACTAACAGTAGCCGGGTAGCGTAGCCTGCGTTTTATCCCTAGACGCCCAGCGCCGGCCGGAGGACTAACTAATCCTGGCAGAGGAAAATATAGTCCTGGCTCACCTCTAGAGAAATTTCCCCGAAAGGCAGACAGAGGCCCCCACATATATTGGCGGTGATTTAAGATGAAAATGACAAACGTAGTATGAAAATAGGTTTAGCAAAATCGAGGTCCGCTTACTAGATAGCAGGAAGACAGAAATGGTACTTTCATGGTCAGCTGAAAACCCTATCAATACACCATCCTGAAATTACTTTAAGACTCTAGTATTAACTCATAACATCAGAGTGGCAATTTCAGATCACAAGAGCTTTCCAGACACAGAAACGAAACTGCAGCTGTGAACTGGAACAAAATGCAAAAAACAAACAAGGACAAAAGTCCGACTTAGCTGGAAGTTGTCTGGTAGCAGGAACATGCACAGAAAGGCTTCTGATTACAATGTTGACCGGCATGGAAGTGACAGAGGAGCAAGGTTAAATAGCGACTCCCACATCCTGATGGGAACAGGTGAACAGAGGGGATGATGCACACAAGTTCAATTCCACCAGTGGCCACCGGGGGAGCCCAAAATCCAATTTCACAACAGTACCCCCCCCTCAAGGAGGGGGCACCGAACCCTCACCAGAACCACCAGGGCGATCAGGATGAGCCCTATGAAAGGCACGGACCAGATCGGAGGCATGAACATCAGAGGCAGTCACCCAAGAATTATCCTCCTGACCGTATCCCTTCCATTTGACCAGATACTGGAGTTTCCGTCTGGAAACACGGGAGTCCAAGATTTTTTCCACAACGTACTCCAACTCGCCCTCAACCAACACCGGAGCAGGAGGCTCAACGGAAGGCACAACCGGTACCTCATACCTGCGCAACAATGACCGATGAAAAACATTATGAATAGAAAAAGATGCAGGGAGGTCCAAACGGAAGGACACAGGGTTAAGAATCTCCAATATCTTGTACGGGCCGATGAACCGAGGCTTAAACTTAGGAGAAGAAACCCTCATAGGGACAAAACGAGAAGACAACCACACCAAGTCCCCGACACAAAGCCGAGGACCAACCCGACGCCGGCGGTTGGCAAAAAGCTGAGTCTTCTCCTGGGACAACTTCAAATTGTCCACCACCTGCCCCCAAATCTGATGCAACCTCTCCACCACAGCATCCACTCCAGGACAATCCGAAGATTCCACCTGACCGGAGGAAAATCGAGGATGAAACCCCGAATTACAGAAAAAAGGAGACACCAAGGTCACAGAGCTGGCCCGATTATTGAGGGCAAACTCCGCTAAAGGCAAAAAAGCAACCCAATCATCCTGATCTGCAGACACAAAACACCTCAAATATGTCTCCAAAGTCTGATTTGTCCGCTCGGTCTGGCCATTAGTCTGAGGATGGAAAGCAGACGAGAAAGACAAATCTATGCCCATCCTAGCACAGAATGCCCGCCAAAATCTAGACACGAATTGGGTTCCTCTGTCAGAAACGATATTCTCCGGAATACCATGCAAACGAACCACATTTTGAAAAAACAGAGGAACCAACTCGGAAGAAGAAGGCAACTTAGGCAGGGGAACCAAATGGACCATCTTAGAGAAACGGTCACACACCACCCAGATGACAGACATCTTCTGAGAAACAGGAAGATCCGAAATAAAATCCATCGAGATGTGCGTCCAAGGCCTCTTCGGGATAGGCAAGGGCAACAACAATCCACTAGCCCGAGAACAACAAGGCTTGGCCCGAGCACAAACGTCACAAGACTGCACAAAGCCTCGTACATCTCGTGACAGGGAAGGCCACCAGAAGGACCTTGCCACCAAATCCCTGGTACCAAAGATTCCAGGATGACCTGCCAACGCAGAAGAATGAACCTCAGAAATGACTTTACTGGTCCAATCATCAGGAACAAACAGTCTACCAGGTGGGCAACGATCAGGTCTATCCGCCTGAAAATCCTGCAAGGCCCGCCGCAGGTCTGGAGAAACGGCAGACAATATCACTCCATCCTTAAGGATACCTGTAGGTTCAGAATTACCAGGGGAGTCAGGCTCAAAACTCCTAGAAAGGGCATCCGCCTTAACATTCTTAGAACCCGGTAGGTATGACACCACAAAATTAAACCGAGAGAAAAACAACGACCAGCGCGCCTGTCTAGGATTCAGGCGTCTGGCGGACTCAAGATAAATTAAATTTTTGTGGTCGGTCAATACCACCACCTGATGTCTAGCCCCCTCAAGCCAATGACGCCACTCCTCAAAAGCCCACTTCATGGCCAAAAGCTCCCGATTCCCAATATCATAATTCCGCTCGGCGGGCGAAAATTTACGAGAAAAAAAAGCACAAGGTTTCATCACGGAGCAGTCGGAACTTCTTTGCGACAAAACCGCCCCAGCTCCGATTTCAGAAGCGTCGACCTCAACCTGAAAAGGAAGAGCAACATCAGGCTGACGCAACACAGGGGCGGAAGAAAAGCGGCGCTTAAGCTCCCGAAAGGCCTCCACAGCAGCAGGGGACCTGTTGTGAATTTGGGTTCTGGGCTCCCCCGGTGGCTACTGGTGGAATTGAACTGGTGTCTTCATCTTCTCTGTTCACCTGTTCCCATCAAGATGTGGGAGTCGCTATATAACCTTGCTGCTCTGTTAGTTGCTTGCCGGTCAACAATGTTATCAGAAGCCTCTCTGTGCTTGTTCCTGCTCCTAGACAACTACTAGATAAGTTGGACTCTTGTCCATGTTTGTTTTTGCATTTTGTTCCAGTTCACAGCTGTAGTTTCGTTACTGTGTCTGGAAAGCTCTTGTGAACGGGAATTGCCACTCTGGTGTTATGAGTTAATGCCAGAGTTTTAAAGTAATTTCTGGATGGTGTTTTTGATAGGGTTTTCAGCTGACCATGAAAGTGTCCTTTCTGTCTTCTGCTATGTAGTAAGTGGACCTCAAATTTGCTAAACCTATTTTCATACTACGTTTGTTATTTCATCTCAACTCACCGCCAATACATGTGGGGGGCCTCTGTCTCCTTTCGGGGTATTTCTCTAGAGGTGAGCTAGGACTAATATTTTCCTCTGCTAGCTTTATTTAGTCCTCCGGCTGGGCTGGGCATCTAGAATCAACGTAGGCATGCTACCCGGCCACTGCTAGTTGTGCGTTAGGTTTAGTTCATGGTCAGCTCAGTTCCCATCTTCCAAGAGCTAGTTCCTATATATGCTTATGCTATGTTCTCTTGCCATTGAGATCATGACAGTTTGACCGGCCAGCAAAGTGTTAATTGTTTGGGCTGAAGCAGGAGAAAAAGAAGTGTTGAAGGGAAATTTTTTTTTTTTTTTTTTTTCCCCCTCAGAGTTCTGCTGCCTAGCCCTTAATTGCTGTCTAGCTGCTTCTTACCTCCTCTTAACCCTTGAATGGCTTTGTGTCCACCTGTTTGTAATGGATCTTCAGAGTGTAACTGCAGGTTTGAATAAACTCGCCACGAAGGTACAAAATTTGCAAGATTTTGTTTGTCATGCACCTGTATCTGAGCCGAGAATTCCTTTGCCGGAATTTTTCTCGGGGAATAGATCCGGGTTTCAGAATTTTCGAAATAATTGCAAATTATTTTTGTCTCTGAAATCTCGCTCTGCCGGAGACCCTGCACAGCAGGTCAGGATTGTGATTTCCTTGCTCCGGGGCGACCCTCAAGACTGGGCTTTTTCATTGACACCAGGAGATCCTGCGTTGCTCAATGTGGATGCGTTTTTTCTGGCCTTGGGGTTGCTTTATGACGAACCTCATTTGGAGCTTCAGGCAGAAAAAACTTTGATGTCCCTATCTCAGGGGCAAGATGAAGCGGAAATTTACTGCCAAAGATTCCGTAAATGGTCTGTGCTTACTCAGTGGAATGAGTGCGCCCTGGCGGCGACTTTCAGAGAGGGTCTCTCTGATGCCATTAAGGATGTTATGGTGGGGTTCCCTGTGCCTGCGGGTCTGAATGAGTCCATGACAATGGCTATTCAGATCGATAGGCGTTTGCGGGAGCGCAAACCAGTGCACCATCTGGCGGTGTCCACTGAGAAGTCGCCAGAGAGTATGCAGTGTGATAGAATTCTGTCCCGAAGCGAGCGGCAGAATTTTAGACGGAAAAATGGGTTGTGTTTCTATTGTGGTGATTCTACTCATGTTATATCAGCATGCTCTAAGCGCACTAAAAAGCTTGGTAAATCTGTTTCCATTTGCACCTTACCGTCTAAATTTATTCTATCTGTGACCCTGATTTGCTCTTTGTCATCTATTACCACGGACGCCTATGTCGACTCTGGCGCCGCTTTGAGTCTTATGGATTGGTCCTTTGCCAAACGTTGTGGGTATGATTTAGAGCCTTTGGAGACTCCTATTCCTCTGAAGGGGATTGACTCCACCCCATTGGCTAATAATAAACCACAATACTGGACACAAGTAACTATGCGTATTAATCCGGATCACCAGGAGATTATTCGCTTTCTGGTGCTGTATAATCTACATGATGATTTGGTGCTAGGATTGCCTTGGCTGCAATCTCACAACCCAGTCCTCGACTGGAGAGCTATGTCTGTGTTGAGCTGGGGATGTAAGGGGGCTCATGGGGATGTACCTGTGGTTTCCATTTCATCATCCATTCCCTCTGAAATTCCTGAGTTCCTGTCTGACTATCGTGACGTCTTTGAAGAATCCAAGCTTGGTTCGTTACCTCCGCACCGAGAGTGCGATTGTGCCATAGATTTAATCCCGGGTAGTAAATACCCAAAGGCATACCTCCCAACCGTCCCGATTTCAGCGGGACAGTCCCGCTTTGGCACCGGGGTCCCGCTGTCCCGCTTCGGGCATTTAAAATCCCGAATTTGCGGCCGCCGGTGAAGCCCCGCCCACTTCCGGGACGTAGAGACGATTAGGACTAGTCCCGCACTCCGGGCGGGGTCAGTGACGTAAGCGGCCGGCATGATCACACTCTGCAGCCTTTGTTTAGTAAATCTGGGCCAGGAGATCGGGGAAGGAGGGACCAGCTGCGTGCGCGGCGCCGACTCCAGCCTGGTGTCTCCCCCACCACGCACCGCAACGCGCATGCGCGGGAATCTGTGGTACCCGATGCTGAGGCGCAGAGTCTGGTCCTTGTGTCACTCGGAGGCGGCAGCGGCGTGTGAGGGGGAGGGAGGCGGTCATCATTACCGGCACACACCGCATACCTCCCAACCGTCCCGATTTCAGCGGGACAGTCCCGCTTTGGCACCGGGGTCCCGCTGTCCCGCTTCGGGCATTTAAAATCCCGAATTTGCGGCCGCCGGTGAAGCCCCGCCCACTTCCGGGACGTAGAGACGATTAGGACTAGTCCCGCACTCCGGGCGGGGTCAGTGACGTAAGCGGCCGGCATGATCACACTCTGCAGCCTTTGTTTAGTAAATCTGGGCCAGGAGATCGGGGAAGGAGGGACCAGCTGCGTGCGCGGCGCCGACTCCAGCCTGGTGTCTCCCCCACCACGCACCGCAACGCGCATGCGCGGGAATCTGTGGTACCCGATGCTGAGGCGCAGAGTCTGGTCCTTGTGTCACTCGGAGGCGGCAGCGGCGTGTGAGGGGGAGGGAGGCGGTCATCATTACCGGCACACACCGGCATGCATTGTGTATGGCGGATAAGGGGCGGCAGGGAGAAGCCTGCAAACCAGATAGTGCAGTGTGTCCATGCACCTCTCCATCCACAGGTAGCACTGTAACACCTCTAACAGTGCCAGCCAGCACCCTCCTAGTGCCAACCTGGCTGTGGGTGTGTGTGTGTGATGGCTGGGTGTGTGTGTGATGGCTGGGTGTGTGTGTGTGTGATGGCTGGGTGTGTGTGTGTGATGGCTGGGTGTGTGTGTGTGATGGCTGCGTGTGTGTGATGGCTGGGTGGGTGTGTGTGTGTGATGGCTGCGTGTGTGTGTGATGGCTGCGTGTGTGTGTGTGTGTGATGGCTGCGTGTGTGTGTGTGATGACTGCGTGTGTGTGTGTGATGACTGCGTGTGTGTGTGATGGCTGTGTGTGTGTGTGTGTGAAGGCTGCGTATGTGATGCATTTGTGTCAAAGCTGCATGTGTTTGTGAGCTGCGTTTGTGATGCTGCGTGTGTATGTGTGATACTGTGTGTGTGATGCTGCATGTGTGTGAGCTGCGTGCGTGTGTGAGCTGTGTGTGTGCTGCGTGTGTGTGGGCCGTGTGTGTGAGCTGTGTGCATGTGTGTGAGCGTGTGTGTGTGAGCTGCGTGCCTGTATGTCATTATACAGTATGGAGAACTGTGGCCATTATACAGTATGGAGCATCATGTGCGGTCATTATACAGTATGCAGCATCATGTGCGGTCATTATACAGTATGAAGCATCATGTGCACCCAGCATACAGTATGGAGCATCATGTGTGGTCATCATACAGTATGGAGCATCATGTGCGGTCATTATACAGTATGGAGCGTCATGTGCGGCCATTATACGGTATGGAGCATCATGTGGGGCCATTATACGGTATGCATGCCGTCATTATACAGTATGGAGCGTCATGTGTGTTCATTATACAGTATGGAGCGTCATGTGTGGCAATTATACAGTATGGGGCATCATGTGCGGTCATTATACAGTATGGAGCGTCATGTGTGGCAATTATACAGTATGGGGCATCATGTGCGGTCATTATACAGTATGGAGCATCATGTGCGGTCATTATACAGTATGGAGCATCATGTGCGGCCATTATACAGTATGGAGCATCATGTGCAGTCATTATACAATATGGAGCATCATGTGCAGCCAGTATACAGTATGCAGCATCATGTGCGGTCAATATACAATACGGAGCATCATGTGCGGTCATTATACAGTATGGAGCATCATGTGCGGTCATTATACAGTATGGAGCATCATGTGCGGCCATTATACAGTATGGAGCATCATGTGCGGTCATTATACAGTATGGAGCATCATGTGCGGCCATTATACAGTATGGAGCATCATGTGCGGTCATTATACAGTATGGAGCGTTATGTGTGGCCATTATACAGTATGGGGCATCATGTGCAGTCATTATACAATATGGAGCATCATGTGCAGCCAGTATACAGTATGCAGCATCATGTGCGGTCAATATACAATACGGAGCATCATGTGCGGTCATTATACAGTATGGAGCATCATGTGTGGCCATTATACAGTATGGAGCGTCATGTGTGGCCATTATACAGTATGGGGCATCATGTGTGGTCATTATACGGTCTGGAGCATCATGTGCAGTCATTATACAGTATGGAGCATCATGTGCGGCCATTATACGGTATGGGGCATCATGTGCGGTCATTATACAGTATGGAGCATCATGTGCGGTCATTATACAGTATGGAGCATCATGTGCGGTCATACAGTATGGAGCATCATGTGCGGACATTATACAGTATGGAGCATCATGTGTGGCCATTATACAGTATGGAGCGTCATGTGTGGCCATTATACAGTATGGAGCATCATGTGTGGCCATTATACAGTATGGAGCGTCATGTGCGGTCATTATACAGTATGGAGCACTGTGTGGCCATATTTTTTTGTTTATAACTATTGTATATGAAACAGTGTGATCAGCAGTGCTAAATGGGTGTAGTTGGGACGTGGATATGGGTGTGACTAATTATGAATGGGTGTGGTCAGAGGCGTGGCCTAAAATTTGCCGCCGCTAACTTTGTCCCTCTTTCCCATCTTCAAAAGTTGGGAGGTATGCCCAAAGGGTCGTTTATTTAATCTGTCTGTGCCTGAACATGCTGCTATGCGAGAATATGTAAAGGAGTCCTTGGAAAAGGGACATATTCGTCCATCGTCATCTCCCTTAGGAGCCGGTTTTTTCTTTGTGTCAAAAAAAGACGGCTCTTTGAGACCATGTATTGATTATCGGCTTTTGAATAAAATCTCTGTTAAATATCAATACCCATTGCCGTTGCTGACTGATTTGTTTGCTCGCATAAAGGGGGCCAAGTGGTTCTCTAAGATTGACCTTCGTGGGGCGTATAATTTGGTGCGAATCAGGCAGGGGGATGAGTGGAAAACCGCATTTAATACGCCCGAGGGCCATTTTGAGTATTTAGTGATGCCTTTTGGTCTTTCTAATGCTCCGTCAGTTTTCCAGTCCTTTATGCATGATATTTTTCGCGATTATTTGGATAAATTTATGATTGTGTATCTGGATGATATTCTGATTTTTTCGGATGACTGGGACTCTCATGTCCAGCAAGTCAGGAGGGTTTTTCAGGTTTTGCGGTCTAATTCTTTGTGTGTGAAGGGTTCTAAGTGTGTTTTTGGGGTACAGAGGATTTCCTTTTTGGGATATATTTTTTCCCCCTCTTCCATTGAAATGGATCCTGTCAAGGTTCAAGCTATTTGTGATTGGACGCAGCCCTCTTCTCTTAAGAGTCTTCAGAAATTTTTGGGCTTTGCTAACTTTTATCGTCGATTTATTGCTGGTTTTTCGGATATTGCTAAGCCATTGACCGATTTGACTAAGAAGGGTGCTGATGTTGCTGATTGGTCCCCTGATGCTGTGGAGGCCTTTCGGGAGCTTAAGCGCCGTTTTTCCTCTGCCCCTGTGTTGCGTCAGCCTGATGTTGCTCTACCTTTTCAGGTTGAGGTCGACGCTTCTGAGATCGGAGCTGGGGCAGTGTTGTCGCAGAAAAGTTCTGACTGCTCCGTGATGAGGCCTTGTGCCTTCTTTTCCCGTAAATTTTCGCCCGCTGAGCGGAATTATGATGTTGGGAATCGGGAGCTTTTGGCCATGAAGTGGGCTTTTGAGGAGTGGCGCCATTGGCTTGAGGGGGCCAGACATCAGGTGGTGGTATTGACTGACCACAAAAATTTGATTTATCTTGAGACCGCCAGGCGCCTGAATCCTAGACAGGCGCGCTGGTCATTATTTTTCTCTCGGTTTAATTTTGTGGTGTCATACCTACCGGGTTCTAAGAATATTAAGGCGGATGCCCTTTCTAGGAGTTTTGAGCCTGACTCGCCTGGTAACTCTGAGCCCACAGGTATCCTTAAGGATGGAGTGGTATTGTCAGCCGTTTCTCCAGACCTGCGGCGGGCCTTGCAGGAGTTTCAGGCGGAGAGACCTGATCGTTGCCCACCTGATAAACTGTTTGTTCCTGATGATTGGACCAGTAGAGTCATCTCTGAGGTTCATTCTTCTGCGTTGGCAGGTCATCCTGGCATTTTTGGTACCAGGGATTTGGTGGCAAGGTCCTTCTGGTGGCCTTCCCTGTCACGAGATGTGCGAGGCTTTGTGCAGTCTTGTGACGTTTGTGCTCGGGCCAAGCCTTGTTGTTCTCGGGCTAGTGGATTATTGTTGCCCTTGCCTATTCCTAAGAGGCCTTGGACGCACATCTCGATGGATTTTATTTCAGATCTGCCTGTTTCTCAGAAGATGTCTGTCATCTGGGTGGTGTGTGACCGTTTTTCTAAGATGGTCCATTTGGTTCCTCTGCCCAAGTTACCTTCTTCTTCCGAGTTGGTTCCTCTGTTTTTTCAAAATGTTGTTCGTTTGCATGGTATTCCTGAGAATATCGTTTCTGACAGAGGGACCCAATTCGTGTCTAGATTTTGGCGGGCATTCTGTGCTAGGATGGGCATAGATTTATCTTTTTCGTCCGCTTTCCATCCTCAGACGAATGGCCAGACCGAGCGGATTAATCAGACCCTGGAGACATATCTGAGGTGTTTTGTGTCTGCTGACCAGGATGATTGGGTTGCTTTTTTGCCATTGGCGGAGTTCGCTCTCAATAATCGGGCCAGCTCTGCCACTGTGGTGTCCCCGTTTTTCTGTAATTCGGGGTTTCATCCTCGATTTTCCTCTGGTCAGGTGGAATCTTCGGATTGTCCTGGAGTGGATGCTGTGGTGGAGAGATTGCATCAGATCTGGGGGCAGGTGGTGGACAATTTGAGGTTGTCCCAGGAGAAGACTCAGCTTTTTGCCAACCGCCACCGTCGTGTTGGTCCTCGGCTTTCTGTTGGGGATTTGGTGTGGTTGTCTTCTCGTTTTGTCCCTATGAGGGTCTCTTCTCCTAAGTTTAAGCCTCGGTTTATCGGCCCGTATAAGATATTGGAGATTCTTAACCCTGTTTCCTTCCGTTTGGACCTCCCTGCATCCTTTTCTATTCATAACGTTTTTCATCGGTCATTATTGCGCAGGTATGAGGTACCGGTTGTGCCTTCCGTTGAGCCTCCTGCTCCGGTGTTGGTTGAGGGTGAGTTGGAGTACGTTGTGGAGAAAATCTTGGACTCTCGTGTTTCCAGACGGAGACTCCAGTATCTGGTCAAGTGGAAGGGATACGGCCAGGAGGATAATTCTTGGGTGAAGGCATCTGATGTTCATGCCTCCGATCTGGTTCGTGCCTTTCATAGGGCCCATCCTGATCGCCCTGGTGGTTCTGGTGAGGGTTCGGTGCCCCCTCCTTGAGGGGGGGGGGTACTGTTGTGAATTTGGGTTCTGGGCTCCCCCGGTGGCTACTGGTGGAATTGAACTGGTGTCTTCATCTTCTCTGTTCACCTGTTCCCATCAAGATGTGGGAGTCGCTATATAACCTTGCTGCTCTGTTAGTTGCTTGCCGGTCAACAATGTTATCAGAAGCCTCTCTGTGCTTGTTCCTGCTCCTAGACAACTACTAGATAAGTTGGACTCTTGTCCATGTTTGTTTTTGCATTTTGTTCCAGTTCACAGCTGTAGTTTCGTTACTGTGTCTGGAAAGCTCTTGTGAACGGGAATTGCCACTCTGGTGTTATGAGTTAATGCCAGAGTTTTAAAGTAATTTCTGGATGGTGTTTTTGATAGGGTTTTCAGCTGACCATGAAAGTGTCCTTTCTGTCTTCTGCTATGTAGTAAGTGGACCTCAAATTTGCTAAACCTATTTTCATACTACGTTTGTTATTTCATCTCAACTCACCGCCAATACATGTGGGGGGCCTCTGTCTCCTTTCGGGGTATTTCTCTAGAGGTGAGCTAGGACTAATATTTTCCTCTGCTAGCTTTATTTAGTCCTCCGGCTGGGCTGGGCATCTAGAATCAACGTAGGCATGCTACCCGGCCACTGCTAGTTGTGCGTTAGGTTTAGTTCATGGTCAGCTCAGTTCCCATCTTCCAAGAGCTAGTTCCTATATATGCTTATGCTATGTTCTCTTGCCATTGAGATCATGACAGGGACCAATCAGCAACATCAGCACCCTTCTTAGTCAAATCAGTCAATGGTTTAACAACATCAGAAAAACCAGCAATAAATCGACGATAAAAGTTAGCAAAGCCCAAAAATTTCTGAAGACTCTTAAGAGAAGAGGGTTGCGTCCAATCACAAATAGCCCGAACCTTGACAGGATCCATCTCGATGGAAGAGGGGGAAAAAATGTATCCCAAGAAGGAAATCTTTTGAACCCCAAAAATGCACTTAGAACCCTTCACACACAAGGAATTAGACCGCAAAACCTGAAAAACCCTCCTGACCTGCTGGACATGAGAGTCCCAGTCATCCGAAAAAATCAGAATATCATCCAGATACACGATCATAAATTTATCCAAATAATCACGGAAAATGTCATGCATAAAGGACTGAAAGACTGAAGGGGCATTTGAAAGGCCAAAAGGCATCACCAAATACTCAAAGTGGCCCTCGGGCGTATTAAATGCGGTTTTCCACTCATCCCCCTGCTTAATTCGCACCAAATTATACGCCCCACGGAGATCTATCTTAGAGAACCACTTGGCCCCCTTTATGCGAGCAAACAAATCAGTCAGCAGTGGCAACGGATATTGATATTTAACCGTGATTTTATTCAAAAGCCGATAATCAATACACGGCCTCAAAGAGCCATCTTTCTTAGACACAAAGAAAAAACCGGCTCCTAAGGGAGATGACGAAGGACGAATATGTCCCTTTTCCAAGGACTCCTTTATATATTCTCGCATAGCAGCATGTTCAGGCACAGACAGATTAAATAAACGACCCTTAGGGTATTTACTACCCGGAATCAAATCTATGGCACAATCGCACTCCCGGTGCGGAGGTAATGAACCAAGCTTAGGTTCTTCAAAAACGTCACGATAGTCAGACAAGAATTCAGGAATCTCAGAGGGAATAGATGACGAAATGGAAACCAAAGGTACGTCCCCATGCATCCCCTTACATCCCCAGCTTAACACAGACATAGCGTTCCAGTCGAGGACTGGGTTATGAGATTGCAGCCATGGCAATCCAAGCACCAACACATCATGTAGATTATACAGCACAAGAAAGCGAATAATCTCCTGATGATCCGGATTAATTCGCATAGTTACTTGTGTCCAGTATTGTGGTTTATTACTAGCCAATGGGGTGGAGTCAATCCCCTTCAGAGGTATAGGAGTTTCAAGAGGCTCTAAATCATACCCACAGCGTTTGGCAAAGGACCAATCCATAAGACTCAAAGCGGCGCCAGAGTCGACATAGGCATCCGCGGTAATAGATGATAAAGAACAAATCAGGGTCACAGATAGAATAAACTTAGACTGAAAAGTGCCAATTGAAACTGACTTATCAAGCTTCTTAGTACGCTTAGAGCATGCTGATATAACATGAGTTGAATCACCACAATAAAAGCACAACCCATTTTTTCGTCTAAAATTCTGCCGTTCGCTTCTGGACAGAATTCTATCACATTGCATATTCTCTGGCGTCTTCTCAGTAGACACCGCCAAATGGTGCACAGGTTTGCGCTCCCGCAGACGTCTATCGATCTGGATAGCCATTGTCATGGACTCATTCAGACCCGCAGGCACAGGGAACCCCACCATAACATCCTTAACGGCATCAGAGAGACCCTCTCTGAAATTCGCCGCCAGGGCGCACTCATTCCACTGAGTAAGCACAGACCATTTACGGAATTTTTGGCAGTATATTTCAACTTCATCTTGCCCCTGAGATAGGGACATCAAGGCTTTTTCCGCCTGAAGCTCTAAATGAGGTTCCTCATAAAGCAACCCCAAGGCCAGAAAAAACGCATCCACATTGAGCAACGCAGGATCCCCTGGAGCCAATGCAAAAGCCCAATCTTGAGGGTCGCCCCGGAGCAAGGAAATCACAATCCTGACCTGCTGAGCAGGATCTCCAGCAGAGCGAGATTTCAGGGACAAAAACAACTTGCAATTATTTTTGAAATTTTGAAAGCAAGATCTATTCCCCGAGAAAAATTCAGGCAAAGGAATTCTAGGTTCAGATATAGGAACATGAACAACAAAATCTTGTAAATTTTGAACTTTCGTGGTGAGATTATTCAAACCTGCAGCTAAACTCTGAATATCCATTTTAAACAGGTGAACACAGAGCCATTCCAGGATTAGAAGGAGAGAGAGAGAGGAAGGCTGCAATATAGGCAGACTTGCAAGTGATTCAATTGAAAGCACACTCAGAACTGAAGGAAAAAAAACTTATTTTTTCTCTCCTTTCTCTGCCAATTAATTTAACCCTTTGTGGGCCGGTCAAACTGTTATGGTTCTCAATGGCAAGAGAACATAGCCCAGCATACATAGGAACTAGCTCTTGGAAGGATGGAAACTTAAACTGACCATGAACTAAACCTGCCGCACAACTAACAGTAGCCGGGTAGCGTAGCCTGCGTTTTATCCCTAGACGCCCAGCGCCGGCCGGAGGACTAACTAATCCTGGCAGAGGAAAATATAGTCCTGGCTCACCTCTAGAGAAATTTCCCCGAAAGGCAGACAGAGGCCCCCACATATATTGGCGGTGATTTAAGATGAAAATGACAAACGTAGTATGAAAATAGGTTTAGCAAAATCGAGGTCCGCTTACTAGATAGCAGGAAGACAGAAAGGGTACTTTCATGGTCAGCTGAAAACCCTATCAATACACCATCCTGAAATTACTTTAAGACTCTAGTATTAACTCATAACATCAGAGTGGCAATTTCAGATCACAAGAGCTTTCCAGACACAGAAACGAAACTGCAGCTGTGAACTGGAACAAAATGCAAAAAACAAACAAGGACAAAAGTCCGACTTAGCTGGAAGTTGTCTGGTAGCAGGAACATGCACAGAAAGGCTTCTGATTACAATGTTGACCGGCATGGAAGTGACAGAGGAGCAAGGTTAAATAGCGACTCCCACATCCTGATGGGAACAGGTGAACAGAGGGGATGATGCACACAAGTTCAATTCCACCAGTGGCCACCGGGGGAGCCCAAAATCCAATTTCACAACAGCTTACCAAGAATTTGGCGTTGTTAGAACTGTTCCCAATTGTGGTGTCGGTGTTTATTTGGGGCGACATTTTTAAGGACCAGCGAGTACGTTTTCATTGTGATAACTCGAGCGTGGTGTCTGTGATTAACAGCTTATCTTCTTCCTCCCCCCCAGTAATCAGGCTCGTCAGGGAATTGGTGTTGAGATGCTTGGAGTTGAATGCATGGATTTCGGCGGTGCACGTGCCAGGCGTTCAAAACAATGTAGCTGACGCTTTGTCTCGTTTGCAGTGGGACCGATTCCGGGAATTGGCTCCAGATTCGGAGGCGACAGGAGCAGCATGTCGTTTGCATCTGTGGCAGGTTGTTACGGAAGGGGAGGCCGATTGATCCAAGCTTCAGTGTCAAGCACGACATGGTCAGATTATACGGCGGCATGGGCTATGTGGGAAGGTTGGGTGGCCCAATGTAGCTCGGCTGAGTCTGATTGCGATAGGACGATGGCGTTATTGGCCCTGATAGGTAAGGTGGTGGAGTGGGGTTGGTCTGTGTCTAGGTTAAACAAGTTTATAGCAGGTCTGGCTTTCGGTTTTCAGTTGCAAGGGTTAAGGGATGTTGCAAAGGACTTTGTGATACGGCAGGCGTTGAAGGGTTTTTCGCAAAGGTAATGTGACTTTTGATAAGCGTAGGCCCATTTCTTTTGGGATGTTGCAGCGGCTAGGTGAGGCCTTAGGTGTCATTTGTTCTTCTCAGTTCGAGGCGGTACTGTTTCGGTTGGCCTTTTCTTTAGCATTTTTTGGTGCTCTGCGTTTGGGAGAGTTGGTTTCCCCGAGTAAAGACAAGGCGGGTGGTCTTTTAGCAGAAGATGTGGTTTTTTGGGATGGTGGTATCACGTTTTGGATCAGGCGTTCAAAGACGGATCAGCTGGGCAGGGGAAAGAAGGTAGTGTTGGGAAGGTTGGTTGGTAGCGGTATGTGCCCGCAACACTGTTTGGAAGCATATTGGAGTTTGTGCCGGGCTAGGTCAGGCCCTTTGTTACAACACCAGGAAGGGTATTTTCTGTCACGTTTTCAATTTGTAGCCATTTTGAAGAAAGGCTTGGGATTCCTGGGTGTCAACCCGGATAATTTCGGTTCGCACTCTTTTAGGATTGGGGCCGCGTCCGAGGCCGATGGTTTGGGCCTGGGTCCGGATGTGATTAAGAAAATAGGCAGATGGAGTTCTAATCGTTATCTGTCTTATGTTCTACATTGAGTCAACGATGCTGGAGTGTGCTTTTACGTATTGTTAATTGTGGTTATGTTTTCCAGGTCGGACACCCTGCTTGGCTTGGATTGTTGGACACTCTTTCGTTTACTGGGGTGCCCTCCGGGCTGATGTTAGATCGAATGGTAGGCAATTGGGTTTTGGTCGGGAGGCGGTGGTCATTCGTTGGATGGGTTTTCGGGGTATGTTGTGGCGTAGTTTGTTGCCTGAATTCTCTCGCGCCGCCCGTTTGGATCGCCCCCCGGACATCTTGGTGGTTCATCTTGGAGGTAACGATTTGGGGGCAAAACCAGTGAGGGAACTGATTCGGGACATCCGGTTTGACTTGTTGAGACTATGGGTATCTTTTCCTGGTATACTGACGGTGTGGTCGGACATTGTGCCACGGCGGACGTGGCGGGAGGCCCGTTCCCTTAAAGGGATTAATAGGGCCAGGGTGAAACTGAATAGGACGGTGGCGAGCTTTGTGTCTCGGAACGGGGGTATTGCCGTGAGACATTTTGAACTTGAGGCCGGGATCGATAATTTCTGGAGGGATGACGGAGTGCATCTCAACGAGATAGGTATGGATTTATGGGCGTTCGGTCTACAGGAAGGAGTAGAAAGAGCTTTGGCAATGGTGGGGCACTCACGAGCCTGAGGTGGTCAGGGCTGTTCGTGTGTGGCGGGGGGTGGGGTTCTTGGAGTTGGTGATGATGCTTATAGGGTTGATCTGGTTTTTGTTATGGGCTCTGGATGGGGTGTTTACCTCGGGAGCTTTGTGGTTGGTTTGCCCGAAATGGGTTACATGGTGCCCTCGAGCTGGTGGTTACGGCTGAGGGTAAATATGTGTTTTTTGGTTAAATTTTGTGGTAGGCTTTCTGCCTATTATGAGCCAGATTTTTTAGCTCCAAGAACCCTCCCCTCGAGGTTTTTTATATTTACAATGTTTACATGTTGTTATTCATGTATTTGTTAATAAAATGGCCGCTGTGGCCAAATTATCCAAAAGAAATTTATGTGTTCGTGTGAATTTCTTGAGTAGTTAAATGGAATGGTTTAAAGGGAGCAGGGAAGTTGGGGATGAGGATTTCTTACGGAAAGGATCCTTTATTGGCGATACGCAGTCATGGAGATTGGGCTCTTTAAGAGGTCAACACTGGACCCTAAGTTTTACCATTGGAAAAGTCATCATTGAGTGTGGTTTGATCAGAAAATGTTATTGGATTAATAGAGCAAATCCATGTTGGAGGCAAAAAAAAAAATCTTTAAATGAACCTCATGGAGTCGTAAATGACCTTTATAAACTCTGGTTGTCTATCTGTACTGTGCTCTAGATGTCCACTGGTTTCTGGGGAGCTAAGGTATGAAGTCACTAATTGTCGAGGGCCCCAGGATGGCGTTATATAACTTACCGGCCGTGTAGGAAGCTCTGTATAATAAGACATTTCAGTAAGCAGGAATGACATTGATCAGAAATAACTTGTACATATTACCGTGTTTTCCGTTACATATTTAGAGGAGTTAGTTTTCATATCTTATCTGCAATCAGTCAGGCAGAGCGATGTAAAACATTACTCCCTCCAGAGAAGCCTCCTGTTATTATCTGTCTCATAAATGTTATAGAAATCTGTTCACACCTCTCTACCTTTCCTTTCCTCTCTTATTGTCTACATTCCTACAATTTATTTCAGAAACAGAATGATTCACCCATTTCATTTCCTAAAATTACATCTTTCTATTTGCTGTTTCCTCAACATCGTGAATGTGAATAAAACATGAACAGATTTTATCACCGCGGAAATTTTGTAAAGATGTTATACATAGGCAGAACTTATTAAAGGGGAACACCTTTCACTTAGTTACTTATAAACTATTGTCTGTCCATTGGTTCAGGTGGTAAGAAGGACCCAGATGTTAGTCCCACTGACAAAAAAAAGTGCTGACATATTTTAGCAATATGACATTGCTTCCTACAGAACACAGAATTTTTTTTTGCCACTCTGTTGCAGAGATATTAGCAATCCAAGTATTTGGCACCTAATGATTTCACTTTTATTAATTCCAAATAGGTGTTATGAGATGGCTTTCACTGGGAGCGTGTATTTCTTACCCTAGTAGATATTGCCCAATCATAAGCAGGCAGCAACATACAGGAGGATAAGAACACACCCCGCAATATCTCAGTGAGATGTAACAACAGCCTGCTCTGAACTCACTGAGCACAACAGAAATAAGGATCATTACTGACAACTTTAAGTTCTCATCTCAGGACAAACAGTCCGGGTGAAGGGCAGTTTAGCAGAGGTGATAGTGCTATGAGACAAGTAGAGCTTTTAGAGTGGTAAAAAAAATTCCAAACTTTGCTAAAAAAAAGCGCAGTTTTCTGTTACCCGTAGCGTCTCCATTTGTCGTGATCTGGGGTTGGGTGAGGGCTTATTTTTTGCGTGCCGAGCTGACGTTTTTAATGATACCATTTTGGTGCAGATACGTTCTTTTATTCGCCTGTTATTGCATTTTAATGCAATGTCGCGGCGACCAAAGAAGCGTGGCATTTTTACTCTTTTTCTCGCTATGCCATTTAGCGATCAGGTTAATCCTTTTTTTGTTCATAGATCGGGCGATTCTGAACGCGGCAATACCAAATATGTGTAGGTTCGATATTTTTTATTATTATTGTTTTATTTTCAATGGGGCCAAAGGGGGGTGAATTAAACTTTTACATTTTTTTTTATTTTTTTCATGTTTTTAAAAACATTATTATTTTTTTAAATTTGGCATGCTTCAATAGCCACAACTCGATCACCTCTGCTACATAGAGGCGATGCTCAGATCGCCCCTATGTAGTAGAATTACAGCATTGCTATGAGCGCCGACCACAGGGTGGCACTTACAGCAATACGGCATCAACAACCATAGAGGTCTGCAGGAGACCTCTGGTTATTATACCGACGCACCGATGACCCCCGAGGGGGTCACCGATGCGCGCATTTCCAGCTGGATGGCTGGAAGCAGTTGTTAAATGCCGCTGTCATCAGAGTTTGACAGCGGCATTTAACTAGTTAATAGGCCGGCAGAATCGAGATCAAAACAGCTGACAGGTCCCAGCTTTGATGTAGGCTCACCGCCGGAGCCTGCATCAAAGCGAAGGTTCTGCCATCAGACGTACTATCCCGTCCGATAGCAGAAAGGGGTTAATATCAAGTGATAAAACTTTCTGACAGGATTATACCAGCATTCTTATATGGATTTTTTGAGAATAACTACACTAAAACTTATCAGGTCTAAGAAATCTATTTGATCATGTATTTAGTTTGAATTTTGAAAACTGATGATCGATCCACTTTTTGGCAATACCAGGGGCTGTGTAACGTGACTCAGGGCGGTAGCCATGGGCGAGGAAGTCATATTTAATGCCCTGGCATGCTACATGAAAATGAGGCTCCGGGCTGGGTATGTGGACTTTAGCTATTGCGGCAATCACATGGTTCAATGAGGGAGGCCATGGTTCATAAATAAACATATTTATTTAATAATAACTGTTGAGAAACTATGTACAGCAGGTAGTAGGTATTCATCTTCAGAAACGTTTTGGTTATGACATGGAACATGATCAAGCACTTTCTCCTCCCTTTCCTGGAGACACCCTCGCTTTCTACTTGTTTAGCTCTTCTGCCTCAACACACTCTATTTGGGGAGCCTCCCTGTCTCCAACAACAGCACTACAGTCCACCAAGCAAGAGTCCAATACTTCCACCCATGATTCCTTGTTCTTCTCCCCTTAGGGAAGTTTTCTATGCCAATATGGCCACCGCTCTACTTTCCCCTTTGTTGACGCCTCTGGACTACCAAGCAGCAAATTTCCTCTTCATCTCTCTTAGGCTGCTTTCACACATCAGGTTTTTCGCCGCATACCGGTTCCGGTGTCGTGCCGCAGCGTCGGATCCGGCTTATTTTGTAAAAACCGGATGAGACGGATCCGTTTTTTAGCCGGATCAAGTGTCCGGATCCGGCGAGAAACCGAATCCGTCTCATCCGGTTGTCATCCGTTTTGTCCGGTTTTCCATCCGGTTTTTGACGGATCCGGTTTCTAAAAACGCCCCCTGAAAGGCTAAAAATTTGATTGGCCTGCTGAAAACTATATATACAGTGTTCCTACAGCTCATCTGTGACAGGTTTGAGAGGAGCAAGATACAGAGCAAGATGGACGGCATTATTGCGAAGATTCTGCAGAACAACGTGGATTTCATCATGGAGGCGAATCGATTGAAAGCAATTGTTCTAGAGAAGGAGCGAGAGAGACAGCGCGTCATGCGTCTGCGCCGACGCCGTTTGTGGGTCCACCCCATCACGGCACAGAGAATGACGTGGGGAGTCTTTTCTACTTTATACATGGAGCTACGAGGAGACCCTGACAAGTTTTTCAGCTATGTGCGGATGAAAGCTGAGAACTTTGATGTATTGGTGGAGCGGGTTGAACATCTAATAAGAAGGAGTGATACCTATTGCAGATTCTCCATTACACCTGCTGAGCGTCTGATGGTCACTCTTCGGTAAGCATTCTTTTTGGATCTACTCTTGTAGCGCACTTTCATTGATTGATATTTTGAATTTGCCTTAATTTCTGCCTTGCTTTTGTTCAC
This sequence comes from Ranitomeya variabilis, assembly GCF_051348905.1. Lineage (NCBI taxonomy): Eukaryota > Metazoa > Chordata > Amphibia > Anura > Dendrobatidae > Ranitomeya > Ranitomeya variabilis. The sequence goes on from NC_135235.1 coordinate 66,715,314, forward strand.
AGATTCCTAGCAACTGGAGAATCCCTGTCTTCACTACATTTTCAGTTCAGACTGGGAATTTCAACCATATCTGGAATAGTGAGGCACACTTGCCGTGTTGTGTGGGACTCTCTGCACGACGAATTCATTCCACATCCCACAATGCAGACATGGTTGGAAGTTGCTGACAGATTGCAGGAAGTGTGTCAGTTTCCCAATTGCTTGGGCGCGGTGGATGGGAAACATATCCGTATTGTGAAACCGGCTGGTTCTGGATCTCAGATTTTCAACTATAAAAAGTACTTTTCCATCGTGCTGATGGCCATCGCCGATGCGGATTACAAATTTGTTGCGGTGGATATTGGGAAGTATGGCCGCTCTAATGATTCTCAAGTTTTCAAACTGTCTTCTATGGGGCGGCATTTGTATGGACAAACCTTTGAATTTTCCCCCCTAGACCACTGCCTCAAACCTCTGAGCCACCAATGCCTTTTGTTTGTGTTTGGGATTAAGCTTTTCAGCTTTCAGAACATCTTTTGAAACCCTACTCCAGCCGTGGTTTAAACAATACTAAAAGAATTTTCAACTACCGACTCACACGTGCACGGAGAATGGTGGAGTGTGCGTTTGGGATCTTAACCGCCAAATGGAGAGTTCTCCTAACATCCATTAACTTGAAGACAGACACTTATGTTATATCCAAGGAACAGCTTTCCATTGAGGACCACTCTGCAGAAACCACCTTGGCTGATTATAGCAACCAAACGTATAGAAGTTCTGCCACTGTTTCCAGAATACGGGATCACTTTGCAGAATATTTTATTTCACCCGAAGGAAGAATACACTGGCAGGATGAGAGAGTTTAAACAATTTGTCTTGAACCAAGTAACTTTTTCACCTTTTACCCATGTTGTGTACCTGTTTGTTTTTACTACCTTTTACCCAAAATGTGTACCTGTTTGGTTTTACTTTTTACCCAAGTTGTGCATGTGTTTGGGTTGTACCCAAAGTATTTTACCTCTGACCAATAAACCTTGTTTAACCAAAGTGTGTTAATCTATACCTTATAAAGAATAAATACAAGATAGCTGTAAACAACAAAGTTTTGTTAAAAAAAAAAAAAAAAAAATTAAATATCAAAACCAAACTTTTATTTTGAAACAAAAAATAAATAAATAAATTTTGCAGCATACAAAACAAACTAGAGATTGGAATAAGTCGGGGTGGAGATAGTGCTAGAGGGGCTGTTGGATAGGGATACTTCGACAGTGGGAGTGTGGAGAGAGGAATGTGTTGGTGGTAGGGAAGGATCAATAGGTAGTGGTGAAGGAGTGGAGAAGTCAATTGAGCGGGTGGACAAGAAAGTAAGATTGGGGTTAGGAATTTGGTAGGATGGAGGGGTGTAGGTGATGTTTTGGGAGGATTGGGAGGCAGAAGCAGTGATGGGTGGAGAAGAGGGTTGGGAAGGAGGTGATAGAGGCTGTTGGAAGTGGGCAGGGAGAGGAGGCGAGGATGAAGTAGATGCTAAGTGGTATGGGTCGGGATCATCATATTGGTGGGAAGGGGCACGGGTGGGAGGCTGGTAGTGTGGCTGGTGGGAAGGGGCACGGGCGGGAGGCTGGTAGTGTGGCTGGTGGGAAGGGGCACGGGCGGGAGGCTGGTAGTGTGGCTGGTGGGAAGGGGCATGGGAACGCTGGAAGTGTTGTGGCTGTTGGGACGGGGCACGGCACGATGTGGGTGATGGTGAGGTTGGTGGGATGGGGCACGGACAGTTTGGTGGTACGGGTCAGGAGGATGGTAGTGGCTGTAGTGATGGACCGTGGAGGAAGGGGGGCAGTTGCAGCATGGGTGGCAAGACTCTCTGCTCTTGAGGCAATGAGCGCTAGAGTAGACTGGCAGGATTCCATTACTTGCATCTGCTGAGAAGCAGATAGCGTCTCCATTTGCTCAAGTACCGACTGGAAAAAAGTGTTGTTCGGTGACTGTCTTACCTCTGAACGCATCGTTAACAGAAGTGTATGCATCTTGAGTATACTTTTATTTATTAAATTAAAACCTGCAGCCATTTGCTCGGACAAAACTTTCAGACAGTTCTGGAATGATGCGTTCAGGTGTAAGAATTCGGGCGCATAACTCTGTACCTGACCCCTCTGCCGAAGGCGCCCCAATGCTACAGGTGTACTAGAGGTGGCTGCAGCAGAGGGGTGGGGTACAGGAAACGATATATCCTCACCCGCAGATACATGCAATGGAACCGGCCAGGATGCTCCAGCACTCGTGGATGGGACAGAGGGATCCGATGTGTGGGAAGGTGCAGAGTGGGAAGGTGCAGAGTGGGAAGGTGCAGAGTGGGAAGGTGCAGAGGGTTCCTCACTGTCAAAGTGTCCCTCGGTGGCGGCCTCCTGAGGGATCGCAGCAGAAGGGTTCAACTGTGCTGCAGGCTCCCGAGTGCTCCCGACTGTGCTGTGGAACAAAAGAGAAAAACAAACAATTAATATACTGTCATAGCATGGCCCTGGCTGAAAGAGCAAAAGAGGTTTAGACATGTTAAACATTTGTTAGTGCATGCGGTGGGTAATATTTACCTTCGTGTCACCATCGTTGACCTGAGGAACGACAGCGCTTGGGCATACTTGTATTTGCTCCTGCGTCCTCCAGATCCACTCGGGGCCCGCATCTCTTTGTTGAACTCCTTCTTAAAGCGATCCCTGATCGAACGCCACCTTTTCACAATCCTCCCACCTGTTAAAAAAGGAGAAACACAACTTGGTTAGAAACAATACTTAGAATGCATCAACAAAACTGAACTGCGGATACTTACGTTCTCGATTCTGGGCCTGAACATCAAGGTCCTCCCATCTCGCTATAAGTTCTTGGCAGACTTTCTCCCAGAGTTGACGGGTCACTGAGATATCAGCATGGCGGCGGTCACCCATGTTCCACAGTGGCTCCCTGTCTCGGACAAGATCGATGAGGAGGTCAATATCAAGGCCGACCTCCTCACCGTCAGAATCAGGAGCACGCTGTGAAACCTGTTATAAAAAAAGGAAAAATAAATTAACACAAAATTGTAAACATAGAAAACGTCAAAAAAAAAAAATGCTTATGGAGCGCCCCCAGACGCAGGGCCGCGGGGTACTCGGTACCGGGCCTCTCTGTCTCGGTCCTGGGGTTGTCACGGTGGCTAGACCCGGTCCGTGACCCTGCTAAGGGGCGTCCAATGAAAGGTGTGAAGATGGTGCGTGGTGCAAGGTGCGATGAATAACGAGGACACAGGGTTGCAGTCTCTTTACCTCTTTACTGAAGGCTTCGGATCCGCAATCCAGAGCACTGTTAACAGGGCTGGCTGAGACCGGCCGGTCCGAAGGCACATCCAGAGTTCCCTTTGCAGGTGGAAATCAGTGCCTACCTTCTAGCGCCTGTGTGTTGTAGTACTTCCCTGCTGAGTACCACGGGATAGTCCTCACAACTGTCTGTTTCTGATGTTCTTTCTCTCTCCGTCCCCCAGATGATTTGGCTAGGAAGCACCCGTATGAGTTATTTTATAGGGACCCTAGAGACTCCCCTCTCCCACAATTGCCTCCGTTGTCTGCTTAGGTGATTTAGGTGAGACAGCCAACCTATAATTAACTGTCCTGCCGCTGTTTGAAGTAATGCTTAGAGCCCAATACTTCCTTGGCATTCTGGCCATCGGCTACGTGCCTCAGTAGGATGTTGCCACGGTCTTAGGGCACAACTCCTACTGGTTCTATTCTCCTTTGTGCTGTGATCTCGTTTCTCACTTCTCCACAATAAACCTCGCTTCATGTCCTTTCTTAAGATGCCGCCGCAACGGGTGCAGGCGCGGCTCCGTAACAATCTGTCCTTTTTGCTAGGCCGCTGTCAGGATCCCACCCCTGACAGAGACCCCCCTGAATCTTCCCAGGAACTCCCTCTCTCACAGGATGTTGCCTGGGCAAAACCCAGTCAGCTTCTCCCTAACTTCCTATCCAGCCCCCAGTTTTACCAGAGTGTGAGGAGTGGCCTAATACATAGAACCCTTTGCTCCCCCTGGTGGCCAGAGTGTGAAGTGTAATGTGTGACTGTGATACCTGGTCAGGTGAACTCCTTTAGTGCAATCAGATGTAACATCACTCCCCTTAGTGGCAGAGCGACATCACTGCAACAACCAGGACTCTGGGGCACTGTACTTACACGACGACGGCCGCCACGACTCTCACGCCGACGACCCTGGGAGCCACTGGAAGGACCTCTCGATTGAGCACCAGAATCCGAACTCTAGAAGAAAAATAACATAAAAATTATGTGCTTGTAGGTAGCCTTTCTATGTGTTGTGTGCCATGTGATATCTATAATGATAACTTTTTTATGTGTTGTGTGATGTCTGAATGTATCAGTTTGTATGTGTTGTGTTCCATCTGTAAGTATCTTGTGTTATGTGTTGTGTATAGTGTTAGGTTGTGGTTCTGCAATACATGAAAGAAACATTCCAATTGTGATCTCTCTCCATGTCTTTCTTCACCCCTTCCCTCTTCTTCGGGGAGCACCTCTTGGACCATGGCAGCAGCTTCAGCAGCTTCCTACAAAGATGCAAAATGACAAAATACATTAATATATACACATACATACACAAATACACACACAGACATACATTTACACACATACACACACAGACATACATACACAAACAGACACACATACACACACAGACACACACCCACACACAGACACACACACACCCACAAGACAGCGAGGGAGCAAGAGAGCAAAATTATGTTAAAAACATTTACCTCAGTGCGCTGCCGACGGGGAGGAGGGCTCCCAGAAGAAGACATGTCTGCTCTGGTACGGCTTGGCTGGCTGGGCTCTGTGGCAGGTCATAGCTTGCAGGCCTCTGTGGCAGGCTATAGCTGGCAGGCCTCTGTGGCAGGTTATAGCTGGCAGGCTTCTGTGGCAGGTTATAGCTGGCAGGCCTCTGTGGCAGGAGAGCTGGCTGGGCTCTGTGGCAGGAGAGCTGGCTGGCCTCTGTGGCAGGAGAGCTGGCTGGCCTCTGTGGCAGGAGAGCTGGCTGGGCTCTGTGGCAGGAGAGCTGGCTGGGCTCTGTGGCAGGAGAGCTGGCTGGGCTCTAGGGCAGGAGAGCTGGCTGGGCTCTGTGGCACGTTATAGCTGGCTGGCCTCTGTGGCAGGTTATAGCTTGCAGGCCTCTGTGGCAGGTTATAGCTGGCAGGCCTCTGTGGCAGGTTATAGCTGGCTGGGCTCTGTGGCAGGAGAGCTGGCTGGCCTCTGTGGCAGGAGAGCTGGCTGGGCTCTGTGGCAGGAGAGCTGGCTGGGCTCTGTGGCAGGAGAGCTGGCTGGGCTCTGTGGCAGGAGAGCTGGCTGGCCTCTGTGGCAGGAGAGCTGGCTGGGCTCTCTGGCAGGAGAGCTGGCTGGGCTCTGTGGCAGCTTATAGCTGGCTGGCCTCTGTGGCAGGTTATAGCTTGCAGGCCTCTGTGGCAGGTTATAGCTGGCAGGCCTCTGTGGCAGGTTATAGCTGGCAGGCCTCTGTGGCAGGAGAGCTGGCTGGGCTCTGTGGCAGGAAAGCTGGCTGGGCTCTGTGGCAGGAGAGCTGGCTGGCCTCTGTGGCAGGTTATAGCTGGCTGGCCTCTGTGCAGGTTTGTAGCTGGCTCCGCTCTCTGGTTCCTTTGTTCTTCTGTCTTGGCAGGGTGTGTCTCTTTTGTGGTCTCTCTGGCTGGCAGTATGGCTGGAAATGAGTGAAGGCCTCAATGGCATTGCTTTATATATGTGTCCTAGGGGCAGGCCCATAGTTTCTGAGCATGCTCAGTGTAAAAAGCCAGATCATGCCGCCGGATCCACCTTTTTCCGGATCCGGCGTCCAATAGACATGCATTGCAGCGAAAAGCCGGAAAGGCCAGATCCGGCTCTTCTGGCTTTTTCGCCGCAGACAAAAAACGTTACAGTAGACATTTTTTCCAGACACCGGAATCGATTGTACGCCGGATCCGGCATCAAACCGGAAGGAACGCTGGGCCTTCCAGGCGCAATCCGGCGCTAATACAAGTCAATGGGGGGAAAACCGGATCCGGTTTTTCACTTTTCCGATTCCGGTTTTTCTCCGAAGAGCCGGATTTAGCCTGAAACAAAAAACCTGATGTGTGAAAGCAGCCTTATCCTTCCTTCTCCGTCCTATTACTCGACTGACAGACAACTCCATATCATCCTGCTAGGCTTCCTGCTCGAGATCCCGATACTTCTTCCTTTTCTCTCATTTGCTCTGGACCGACTGTGGACACTAAGCACCTCCATCTCGTTGCCGCCTCTCTTGTAGAAGCTTACTACCTGCCTTGTTTGTAGATAAAAACTGGAAGACAATAAGCGCAATAGGGTCTTATTCGGATTACAAAAGAAAGAGTAAAACTGGATTTGCTCACCTGGGGGGTTGTGAAAGTCACAACCCCTTTGTTACCTTGTAAGCAAAGATGGCTGCAGCAGATCCTCTAAACAGATAGTTAGCAAACTTGGAGATGAAAGTGGATGTAAAACTGCACTGCTGAGAATCTATATATATAATTGTCTAAGGGTCACTTCCGTCTGTCTGTCTGTCACGGATAGTCATTGGTCGCGGCCTCTGTCACGGAAATCCAAGTCGCTGATTGGTCCCGGCAAAACGCCCACGACCAATCAGCGACGGGCACAGTCCAGCAGCGAAATGGCCGCTGCTTACTGCCCTGCACTCAGTGTCCCGTCCATACTCCCCTCCAGTCAGCGCTCACACAGGGTTAATGGCAGCGTTAACGGACCGCGTTATGCCGCGGTGTAACGCACTCCATTAACGCTGCTATTAACCCTGTGTGAACAACTTTTTTACTATTGATGCTGCCTATGCAGCATCAATAGTAAAAAGATCTAATGCTAAAAATAATAATAATAATAATAATAATAATAATAATAATAAAAAAAAAAAGGTTATTCTCACCTTCCGACGTGGCCTGCTGTCCTCGGCAGTGCAAGCGGCAGGTTCCGGTGCAAGAAGGACCTGCCATGATGTCACGGTCATGTGACCGTGACGTCATCACAGGTCCTAAGCGCATAGCAACCCTGGGACCGGAAGCTGCCGCGTGCACCGCACACAGGCGCCAGGACTTCACGGGGCCTTCGGATGGTGAGTATATATTTATTTTTTATTTTAATTCTTTTTTTTACCACACATAGTGCCCACATTGCTATATACTACGTGAGCTGTGTTACATACTGTGTGGGCTCTGTTATATACTACATCTCTGTGCTATACACTATGTAGCTGGGCAATATACTAAATCGCTGTGCTTTATACTACGTAACCTGTGTTATATACTCCATGCCCAGTGTTATATACTACGTCTCTGTGTTATATACTATGTGGCTGTGCAATATACTACGTGACTGTGCAATATACAACGTGACTGTGCAATATACTACGTGGCTGTGCAATATACTACGTGGCTGTGCAATATACTACGTGGTTGTGCAATATGCTACATGACTGTGCAATATACAACGTGAGTGCGCAATATACTAAGTGGCTGTGCTATATACTATGTGCTCTGTGTTATATACTACGTGGCTGTGCAATATACTATGTGCTCTGTGTTATATACTACGTGGCTGTGCAATATACTACGTGGCTGTGCTATATACTACGTGCTCTATGTTATATACTACGTGGCTGTGCAATATACTACGTGGCTGTGCAATATACAATGTGACTGTGCAATATACTACGTGGCTGTGCAATATACAATGTGACTATGCAATATACTACGTGGCTGTGCAATACACTACGTGGCTGTGTTATATACTACGTGGCTGTGTTATATACTACGTGGCTGGGCAATATACTACGTGGCTGTGCAATATAATACATGGCTGTGCAATATACGTGACTGTGCAATATACAACGTGGTTGAGTTATATACTACGTGCTCTGTGTTATATACTACGTGGCTGTGCAATATACTACGTGGGCTGTGCTTTATACATGACTGTGCAATATACTATGTGGCTGTGCAATATACTACATGGCTGTGCAATATACTACATGGCTGTGCAATACACTACGTGGCTGTGTTATATACTACTTGGCTGTGCTATATACTACGTGAGCTGTGTTATATACTACATGGCTCTGTTATATCCTACGTAGCTATATTATATACTACGTCGGTTGTGTTATATACTACGTGACTGTGCAATATAGTACGTGGACTGTGCTATATACTACCTACATATTCTAGAATACCCGATACGTTAGAATCGGGCCACCATCTAGTCCTATATAAAATAGAAGCCAAGATGCGGTATGGATGCGGTTTTACTGGTCAACATGTTTCGAGGTGATCATACCTCTTCATCAGGACAAACCACAATAGCATGCCTTACTACATGCCTCGGTTGTCTCCCTCTTGCCACAAAAGCACCCACTGCATGAGGTTCTGCTACTCAGTCAGACCTGAGGTCTGCTGCTACTGCAGGCTCATCCCTATCTGACGTCCTAACAGGAAGTTCTCCACTGTCTTCCCACTTAGCCCCTCCCACTCTGGGCTAGTCCCAACAATTAACTCCAACTATCATAATGCTTTACATTACTTTACAGAGCTTCAAGGGGGACTGTGGGCAACACCTCCACTTCCTTACAGCTTATCTATCATATTGACACACCAAGACATTATTCATGGATGTCAGTGGTGAGGAAAGCTGTCTAGTACTGTACCCGCTGCTTACCTTTACTTCATCATTGAGTGAAATAATTAAAACACATTTGCTTTAGTCACAACTAGGGGAACTTTCTGCAGAAATAGTTCTATAGCTCTGGTGTTAATACGAATGAGGCGAGATTAAAGAGTCCTCCTGCTATGGATGGTGGCATAGCAGCACACCCATAGTGCTCCATGGCCATTTACTGTTGCACCCCTTTGATAGTGAAGGTTACACCCTAGACAGATGTGATCTGCTTCTAAGATGTTCCTTTTCAAGGTGATGATGGTTCTCTTTCCTGGCAATATTCTCATGACCAAAAGCCTGACCAGCGTGCAAGGGATTGAATGTCCTTGTGATGATTCCTGAGGATGAATTGCAGATATTCTTCTCTTTTCCAACTTCAATATTCTGATCTTCAAATGCACATATGACATCTCTAAAAAAATCACATGTCTTTCGCAAAAGATATTGTTTTATTCAATTCTAAAAAGTTTTCTACTTGCTTTGTTATTGCCTGAGGTCTTTTGGAGCCGTATATATCACATGGCCACTAATATGATTCTGAGATTCATTTCACAGTCGTTTTCACCTCGTGGTTTACAACAACATGTTTTCCGGAAATGAATTATGTTTTCAAAATCACAAAAATATATCCCGTAAATAAGTTCTCTTTGAAAAGTAACTCCAAGTACAAATGGAAAATGTAGTTCCCCCAAATCTCAAGCCATAGAAAGTAATATTCTTGGAGTTTAAAGGGTTACTCGCATCTTGTAAAGTGATAGAGTACATTTATGATCAGCCTGGGTCCGACCCTCATTATTCCTGAGAAAAAAAGGGGTTACAGCCCCTCATGTATGTCGAAGCCATTTTTTTCCTCTAATCCCTCTTTATTCTATATGTAATGTAGGGCACCTGTATTAACATACTTACCGATCGCTATCTTCATCAGTTTCCAAGGCTCCTTGGGGACATTTCTGAACCTCGTGATCTATCCGGCTCACAAAGAGGTTTGTGCGTGGAGCAGAAGTCACTTTCTTACAAGGGATGAAAGTCTGCATAGGAATGGATTTCACATAAGGCCAACCTAGGCCATGACCTACGGCGCATCAGTCAGTGGGACAAATATACAAATGAAATAACCAAGTATTTACACATTTTTCAGTATTATTTTGAAAAGCACATATAAAATGCTGTTTGTTTAAAGGGAATCTGTCACCCCATTTTTGGCCTATAAGCTGCGGCCACCGCCATCAGGGGGTTATCTACAACATTCTGTAATGGTGTATGTAGATAAGCCCCAGATGTATCCTGAAAGATAAGAAAAACAGGTTAGATTACACTCACCCAGGGGCGGGCCCAGTGCGGTCCGGTCCGATGGGCATCGCGGTCCGGGTCCAGCGCCTCCCATCTTCATACGATGACGTCTTCTTTGCTTCCTGTTGCGGCTCCGGCGCAGGCGTACTTTATCTGCCCTGTTGAGGGCAGAGCAAAGTACTGCAGTGTGCAGGTGCCGGGCCTCTCTGACCTTTCCTGGCGCCTGCACACTGCAGTACTTTGCTCTGCCCTCAACAGTGTTTATTTCTGTTAATGTTGATGATTATGGCTTACAACCAATGAAAACCCAAAAGTCATTGTCTCAGTAAATTACAATACTTTATAACACCAGCTTGAAAAATTATTTTAAAATCTGAAATGTTGGCCTACTGAAATGTATGTTCAGTAAATGCACTCAATACTTGGTGGTGGCTCCTTATGCATCAATTACTGCATCAATGCGGCGTGGCATGGAGGCGATCAGCCTGTGGCACTGCTGAGGGGTTATGGAAGCCCAGGTTGCTTTGATAGCAGCCTTCAGCTTGTCGGCGTTGTTGGGTCTGGTGTCTCTCATCTTCCTCTTGACGACAATACTCCATAGATTCTCTGTGGGGTTAAGGTCAGGTGAGTTTGCTGCCAGTCAAGCACAGTGATACTGTTGTTTTTAAACCAGGTATTGGTACTTTTGGCAGCGTGGACAGGTGCCAAGTCCTGCTGGAGAATGAAATTTCCATCTCTAAAAAGCTTGTCGGCAGAGGGAAGCATGTAGTGCTCTACAATTTCCTGGTAGACGGTTGCGCTGACTTTAGTCTTGATAAAACAAAGTCAGGGCCGGACTGGCCATCGGGCAGTTCTGGCAAATGCCAGAAGGGCCGGTGGCAGTAGTGGGCCGCTCGAGTGTGCCGCTGTCGGCACACTCCCCCCGCTGTCGGCGCACTCCCGACCCCGCATTCAACTATACCGGCGTCATAGACGCCGGTACAGTTGAATGCAATGATGGAGGAGAGAGCGTCTGCTGACGCTTCCTCTCCCATCATTCCAAGCTCTGCCTGCTGCTGACACTGCGGGTGGGCGATGACGTCATATCATCGCGCACCTGCTGTGTGACCGGGCGGGCAGACTGCAGCAGCTGAGACCAGAGCCAGAGCAGGGCGGGGCATGAGGAGAGGTGAGGAGAGTGTTTTTTCTTTTTTTTTTTCTTTTTATCAATGAGTGATGACTGGATTGTGGAGCTATTGGGGGGGGCTGTGCTGCATTCCATTCTATGGGCCTCTGCTGCATTATATTCTATGGGGCTGGCTGCATTCCATTCTATGGGCCTCTGCTGCATTATATTCTATGGGCCTGTGCTGCATTCCATTCTATGGGCCTCTGCTGCATTATATTCTATGGGGCTGGCTGCATTCCATTCTATGGGCCTCTGCTGCATTATATTCTATGGGCCTGTGCTGCATTCCATTCTATGGGCCTGTGCTACATTATATTCTATGGGCCTCTGCTGCATTATATTCTATGGGGCTGGCTGCATTCCATTCTATGGGCCTCTGCTGCATTATATTCTATGGGGCTGTCTGCATTCCATTCTATGGGCCTCTGCTGCATTATATTCTATGGGGCTGTGCTGCATTCCATTCTATGGGCCTGTGCTACATTATATTCTATGGGCCTCTGCTGCATTATATTCTATGGGGCTGGCTGCATTCCATTCTATGGGCCTCTGCTGCATTATATTCTATGGGGCTGGCTGCATTCCATTCTATGGGCCTCTGCTGCATTATATTCTATGGGCCTGTGCTGCATTCCATTCTATGGGCCTGTGCTGCATTCCATTCTATGTGCCTGTGCTGCATTATATTCTATGGGCCTCTGCTGCATTATATTCTATGGGCCTGTGCTGCATTCCATTCTATGGGCCTGTGCTGCATTATATTCTATGGGGCTGTGCTGCATTATATTCTATGGGGCTGTGCTGCATTCCATTCTATGGGCCTCTGCTGCATTATATTCTATGGGGCTGGCTGCATTCCATTCTATGGGCCTCTGCTGCATTATATTCTATGGGCCTGTGCTGCATTCCATTCTATGGGCCTCTGCTGCATTATATTCTATGGGGCTGTGCTGCATTCCATTCTATGGGCCTGTGCTGCATTATATTCTATGGGCCTCTGCTGCATTATATTCTATGGGGCTGGCTGCATTCCATTCTATGGGCCTCTGCTGCATTATATTCTATGGGGCTGGCTACATTCCATTCTATGGGCCTGTGCTGCATTATATTCTATGGGCCTGTGCTGCATTCCATTCTATGGGCCTGTGCTGCATTATATTCTATGGGCCTCTGCTGCATTATATTCTATGGGCCTGTGCTGCATTCCATTCTATGGGCCTGTGCTGCATTCCATTCTATGGGCCTGTGCTGCATTATATTCTATGGGCCTGTGCTGCATTCCATTCTATGGGCCTGTGCTGCATTCCATTCTATGGGCCTGTGCTGCATTATATTCTATGGGCCTGTGCTGCATTATATTCTATGGGGCTGTGCTGCATTCCATTTTATGGGCCTGTGCTGCATTATATTCTATGGGCCTGTGCTGCATTATATTCTATGGGGCTGTGCTGCATTCCATTCTATGGGCCTGTGCTGCATTATATTCTATGGGCCTGTGCTGCATTGTATTCTATGGGCCTGTGCTGCATTCCATTCTATGGGCCTGTGCTGCATTATATTCTATGGGCCTGTGCTGCATTATATTCTATGGGCCTGTGCTGCATTATATTCTATGGGGCTGTGCTGCATTCCATTCTATGGGCCTGTGCTGCATTATATTCTATGGGCCTGTGCTGCATTATATTCTATGGGGCTGTGCTGCATTATATTCTATGGGGCTGTGCTGCATTATATTCTATGGGGCTGTGCTGCATTATATTCTATGGGGCAGTGCTGCATTCCATTCTATGGGCCTGTGCTGCATTATATTCTATGGTCCTGTGCTGCATTGTATTCTATGGGCCTGTGCTGCATTGTATTCTATGGGCCTGTGCTGCATTCCATTCTATGGGCCTGTGCTGCATTCCATTCTAAGGGCCTGTGCTGCATTATATTCTATGGGCCTGTGCTGCATTATATTCTATGGGGGCTGTGCTGCATTCCATTCTATGGGCCTGTGCTGCATTATATTGTATGGGGGCAATGCTGCTTTACATTCTATGGGGCTGTGCTGCATTATATTGTATGGTGGCTGGCTACATTACATCCTATGGTGGCTGGCTGCATTACATTCTATGGGGGCTGTGCTGCATTACATTCTATGGGGGCTGTGCTGCATTACATTTTATGGGGGCTGGCTGTATTACATTCTATGGGGGCTGGCTGTATTACATTCTATGGGGGCTGACGTGTAATGCTGGATACAGCTGTAATTATATGTTATATAGTCGTATTACACTCCCCTCACTTCTTGTAGCCTACAAGTGTACAAAGATATTATACAGTCACCATGTGACAAGTGGGCCTGTGTGACTTCAAATGCCAGGGCTGAATTTTAGTCCCAGTCTGGCCCTGAACACAGTGGACCTACACCAGCAGATGACATGGCTCCCCAAATCATCACTGATTGTGGATACTTCACACTAGACCTCAACAGCTTGGATTGTGGCCTCTCCACTCTTCCTCCAGACTATGGGACCTTGATTTCCAAATCAAATGCAAAATTTACTTTCATCTGAAAACAACACCTTAGATCACTGAGCAACAGTCCAGTTCTTTTTCTCCTTGGTCCAGGTAAGACGCTTCTGGCGTCTATTGGTCATGAGTTCATTGACACAAGGAATGCGACACTTGTAGCCCATGTCCTGGATACGTCTGTGTGTGGTGGCTCTTGAAGCAATGACTCCAGCAGCAGTCCACTCCTTGTAAATCTTCCCCAAATTTTTGAATGGCCTTTTCTTAATCTTTTCAAAGCTGTGGTTATCCCGGTCGCTTGTGCACCTTTTTCTACAACACTGTTTCCTTCCACTCCACTTTCCATTAATATGCTTGGATACTGCACTCTGTGAACAGCCAGCTTCTTTAGCAATGACCTTTTGTGGCTTACCCTCCTTGTGGAGTGTGTCAGTGACTGCCTTCTGCACGTCACCACCAGGCACCGCTCCAGCTCCTGCAGTATTCCCAGGGAGATACCCCTTCCGTGCCATTCCGGATCTCCACATACATTAACTATAGTGAGGTTTGACAAAGACCCACTACGGGGTCAAAACGTTACCTACTTTATACCTACCACGGAGTCCCTCTCCTAATTGCCTTAACATTGTGGTAACTTGAATAAACTTTTTGCTCCTGTTATGCATTCAAAAAATCCAAACCTGATTGCGGCTGTTTTCTTCAATAAATGACTGCCTTCTGGACATCTATCAAGTCAGCAGTCTTCCCCATGATTGTGGAACCTACTGAAACTGACTAAGGGACATTTTTAAATGCTTAGGAGCATTTGCAGGTGGTTTTTTGTTAATTATTCTAATTTACTGAGATAATGACTTTTGGGTTTTCATTGGTTGTAAGCCATAATCATCAACAGTAACAGAAATAAACACTTGAAATAGATCACTCTGCTTGTAATGACTCTATATAATATATAAGTTTCACTTTTCTATTGAAGAACTGAAATTATTTTTTTTATGATATTCTAATTTGTGAGAAGCACCTGTATGTAATCTTCATAGCATATGAGAAGCAGCAATGACACACAGTAGAGTTAGGTCATCTGCCCCATCCAGCAAGCCTACTTTTTTTCCAGTGGTCTCAGTAAACTCAGTAAACATATTTCTCAACAGTTGGTCACTCCAGATACCCCAGCGCTCATCACACTGCCAGAAGTAACGACAAAGCCACCTTGTTCCAGTAGTTGCAGCAAATCCTCACCCTTCTCCAACATACCTATTAATTGTTACCACATTTCACTCCTGATTAGAAGCTACATACAAGTGGCTAGTTAATTTGGCCAGGAGGAGAACATACATTTATACATTTGGCAACAAATAGGAGCCCCAGAGCCAATTTTCTAGTTGTCATATTCAAGTGGTTTGGTACTGACCTAGTTTTGACCAGTGAAAGGGGCTAACCTCCCCTTCATCATGTTTCCACTGCTACCACTTCATCCATACGGGCCATACCGTAACCAGCTCGGAATGTGAATATGTTTAGGAGACTGTAATAAGACCATGTAAATGCTAAACTGATGGAGGGTATTCACGTTCTGAAAGTTATCCCTTATTCATAGGAAAGAGGATGACTTGCTGATCGCCAGGTATGACATCCAGCTATCCCGAAATTGGGATCTGTCTGAACGGAACAGATGAGACTCTGAAAAGTCCAGTTTTCGTAAACGGTGAAGATCCCAGCCATCGGAGCCCCAGAGATCAGTAAAAACTCCCCTATTCCAAGGATAGGGAATAACTTTTAGTATTTTTAGTTGCCTTCCTGCTAAAGGTAAGTTTAAATGCTCACTGTTATTTCACCAACCTTTGCATAAATCAAAAACTTTGTAATACATATTTTCAGAGAAATAGGCTCTTTTCTCCATTTATGAGCCACTTCCACTTCTCTATGTGCCTCCTGAAGAAGACAAACTGCCAGCTCAAAGGGGGATCAGATAATAGCTGAAGTCTATGGAGAGGGGAAAGAGGAGGAGACAGAGAAGCAGAGTGAAAGAAGCAAAGACACAGATTGTATTATTACGTTTGTGCTACTATTGTCTATATCCCATCCAGTGCCGGATTCACTGCTCAGTTCTGCTATATAATGTCCATCATGATGCTGCTGCATCTTCTTAACTTGTGCTTCATACACACAGGAATGCAGGGATCCCACATCTGTACGTGCTGTGTAGGGTGGAACAGTGATTAAAAATATGTTAAGTGAAAAAGTCAAAAATAGTGTTATCCCTCAACTAAATACACATTACAGCTTATTCTGAATAGTCATCCAAAATCACAACTACACTTTATATAAAACTTGACTTCCGCACTACTGCCTCTCGTGCCCACTAAGAATCTGCTCCACCATAATCTTACACTATTCCCCCATTATATTGTCAGTGCTAAACAGACTAGTTAATGGCTTCTTTCAGGATTATATGTCACGTACACTTGACTTTGAGAGTCTTTTGTGTCTTTAGGTCACATGTGATGAATAAAGAACAAGAGCTGGGTGTTTACCAGAAACACCAACAATATAAAAGTATTTTATTTTTTACCTAGGAAACCATACAACACATAAAAAAGGGCACAATATACAACAGGAGCCTGATATTGTCAGAACACCCAAACTGCATGTAAAATAAAAGTTTTATAAAGGAACATGCACGAGACAGAGGTACAAAAAGCTGATAAAGGCATGGCTATGGGAAATACGTAAGTAACTACATTGGAGCCTAAAGCTGGTCATATACATTAGATAGCTGCCTGACCGACGAACTGTCGTTTTGTGTAACACCATCTCTCCCAACTCCCTCATGATGTCGAAAACACAGTAATATCCTCCTGTGTTCTGTACGAGAAAAAAGCCACTGCCGAAAAAAATCTGTCAGCAGCTTATTTTCCTGCCGAACAAAATGAACAGCTGATTGCATTCCCTATATAATTTATCAGTGACAGTAGAGACGCATTACATGGTCTCACCAAAATCGGACAACTCTCATCTAACGTGTATATGGGTCTTATGGTGGGACTTTTTGACCTTTTTGGGTACATGGGCCTTAAGGTGTGCAAAAAAGCTCCACTGCCCAAAATGATAAGACCAGTATTATAAATAAATGGTAGTAAGGTGATAAATTTTGCATTGGGGTCCAGAAGTGTAATTTTTCTGTCTCTCATATTTGGGGATAGCTTTATCAGAAATTTTCTACCACGATTCCATGATATAACAGTATACTGCTTTTCAGGGACAAATTTAATGATAAATCAGTTCCTTAAGGCTGAATTCACCCATCCCGCCATGTCCTATTGAAATTCATGCAAAATTTTGGGAAAATTCTGCGAAAGTATATCATTTGAATTTCAAAAGATCCGCTCATCTCTACAAGTGACAATTGCAAAATGTCTAATATTCTACACTGATAGGGTAATTGATGTTTTCGTGATAATGTATTTTTTTGTTTTTAAATGATGCCATGTAAGTTTTGTGATCATTTGCTGTGGATCACACATTGCCTAAAATATCAAAGAGAAAGCAGGAAACACAGCAAGCACACAGCTTATCCTATAAGCGTTTGTCTCCTACTGACACTGACAGTGATCATCTGAACAAACTTGACCTCCGGTTCTTACAACCCTAAAAATGTAGGAATGTCAGAGTCAATGAATGATAGTGACAGGAAGACCTTTAGCAAGTAAATATTTGTGTCTTGGAGGAAATGAGTGACAGCACTTCTTAAGACAAGACACTCGGATGCGTCTAGACTGATAAAGGCAGTTATTAGGAGGATTCAGACGTTTTTGTGTCTGTACAGAGACCTTTATACCCTATTATATGCCTAAACCCAACTGACGTGTTTACAACCAGACACAGCGTTTCTCACAACTTTCATATGAACTTTGATCTTGGCGCTTTTTGACTAAAGGTCGCAAAGTCAATGTGCTGAAAGTTCAACTATTGTACCACAGAAATTTTTTTTGCTATGGTGTATAACATCTTTATAAAATGTATAATGCTGACATAAGTACACAAGTAAGCGCTCACTCAGTCAGTCACACATCTGTTTTTTCACATACGAGAACTATTCATTTTTTTCACGCTGCCTATGACAGTCTATGGTGCTGTTCACATGTCAGATTTTATTTCCTCTGCCCGAGTGGTCTATGAAAAATCACGGAGACATCACGGGCACAGTCAGGCCGCGACTACGTGGCTGTGCAATATGCTACGTGGGATGTGCTACATACTACGTGGCTGTGTTATACTACGTGGCTGTGCAATATACTACGTGGTTGTGCTATATACTACGTGGGCTGTGTTATACACTACGTGGGCTGTGTAATATACTACGTGGCTGTGCAATATACTACATGGGCTGTGCAATATACTACGCGGCTGTGCAATATACTACATGACTGTGCTATATACTACGTGGCTGTGCTATATACTACATGGCTGTGCAATATACTACGTGGCTGTGCAATATACTACGTGGGCTGTGCTACATACTACGTGGGCTGTGCTACATACTATGTGGCTGTGTTATACTACGTGGCTGTGCAATATACTACGTGGTTGTGCTATATACTACGTGGGCTGTGTTATACACTATGTGGGCTGTGTTATATACTACGTGGCTGTGCAATATACTACATGACTGTGCTATATACTACGTGGCTGTGCTATATACTACATGGCTGTGCAATATGTTACGTGGCTGTGCAATATGCTACGTGGCTGTGCAATATGCTATGTAGCTGTGCAATATACTACATGGCTGTGCAATATACTACTTGGGCTGTGCTACATACTATGTGGCTGTTATACTACGTGGCTGTGCAATGTACTACGTTGCTGTGCTATATACTACGTGGGCTGTGTTATACACTACGTGGGCTGTGCTATATACTACATGGCTGTGTAATATACTATGTGGGCTGTGCTATATACTACGTGGGCTGTGTAATATACTACGTGGGCTGTGTAATATACTACGTGGCTGTGCTATATACTACATGGCTGTGTAATATACTGCGTGGGTTGTGCTACCTACTACGTGGCTGTGCAATATACTACGTGGCTGTGCAATATACTACGTGGGCTGTGCTACATTACTACGTGGCAGTGCAATAAACTACATGGCTGCGTTATACTACGTGGCTGTGCAATATACTACATGGCTGTGCTATATACTACGTGGCTGTGCTATATACTACGTGGGCTGTGTTATACACTACGTGGCTGTGCAATATACTAGGTGGCTGTGCACTATACTATGTGGCTGTGCAATATGCTACGTGGGCTGTGCTGCATACTACGTGGCTGTGTTATACTACATGGCTGTGCAATATACTACGTGGCTGTGCTATATACTATGTGGCTGTGCTATATACACTATGTGGCTGTGCTACATAGTACGTGGGCTGTGCTACATACTACGTGGGCTGTGCTACATACTATGTGGCTGTGCAATAAACTACGTGGCTGTGTTATACTACGTGGCTGTGCAATATACTACGCTGCTGTGCTATATACTACGTGGGCTGTGTTATACACTAAGTGGGCTGTGTAATAGACTACGTGGCTGTGCAATATACTACATGGGCTGTGCAATATACTACGTGGCTGTGCTATATACTACGTGGCTGTGCTACATAGTACGTGGGCTGTGCTACATACTACGTGGGCTGTGCTACATACTACGTGGGCTGTGCTACATACTATGTGGCTGTGCATTAAACTACGTGGCTGTGTTATACTACGTGGCTGTGCAATATACTACGCTGCTGTGCTATATACTACGTGGGCTGTTATACACTACGTGGGCAGTGCTATATACTACGTGGCTGTGTAATATACTATGTGGGCTGTGTAATATACTACGTGGCTGTGCTATATATTATGTGGGCTGTGTAATAAACTACGTGGATGTGCTATATACTATGTGGGCTGTGCAATATACTACGTGGCTGTGCAATATACAACGTGGGCTGTGCTACATACTGGGTGGGCTGTGTTATACACTATGTGGGCTGTTATATAGGTGAGCTGTGTTATATGCTATGTGGGCTGTTATATGCTACGTGGGCTGTTATATGTTACGTGGCTGTGTTATATGCTATGTGGGCTGTTATATACTACGTGGCTATGCTATATACTACGTGGCTGTGCTATAAAGTCCATGGGCTGTGCTATATACTACGTGGGCTGTGTTATACACTACGTGGCTGTGCAATATACTAGGTGGCTGTGCAATATACTAGGTGGCTGTGCACTATACTATGTGGCTGTGCAATATGCTACGTGGGCTGTGCTGCATACTACGTGGCTGTGTTATACTACATGGCTGTGCAATATACTATGTGGCTGTGCTATATACTACGTGGCTGTGCTATATACTATGTGGCTGTGCTACATAGTACGTGGGCTGTGCTACATACTACGTGGGCTGTGCTACATACTATGTGGCTGTGCAATAAACTACGTGGCTGTGTTATACTACGTGGCTGTGCAATATACTACGCTGCTGTGCTATATACTACGTGGGCTGTGTTATACACTAAGTGGGCTGTGTAATAGACTACGTGGCTGTGCAATATACTACATGGGCTGTGCAATATACTACATGGGCTGTGCAATATACTACGTGGCTGTGCTATATACTATGTGGCTGTGCTACATAGTACGTGGGCTGTGCTACATACTACGTGGGCTGTGCTACATACTATGTGGCTGTGCAATAAACTACGTGGCTGTGTTATACTACGTGGCTGTGCAATATACTACGCTGCTGTGCTATATACTACGTGGCTGTGTAATATACTATGTGGGCTGTGTAATATACTACGTGGCTGTGCTATATATTATGTGGGCTGTGTAATAAACTACGTGGATGTGCTATATACTATGTGGGCTGTGCAATATACTACATGGCTGTGCAATATACAACGTGGCTGGCAATATACTACGTGGGCTGTGCTACATACTGGGTGGGCTGTGTTATACACTACGAGGGCTGTTATATACGTGAGCTGTGTTATATGCTATGTGGGCTGTTATATGCTACGTGGCCTGTTATATGCTACGTGGCTGTGTTATATGCTATGTGGGCTGTTATATACTACGTGGCTGTGCTATATACTACGTGGCTGTGCTATAAAGTCCATGGGCTGTGCTATATACTGCATGGGCTGTGCTATATACTACGTGGGCTGTTATATACTACGTGGGCTGTGCTATATACTACGTGGCTGTGCTATATACGTGGCTGCGCTATATACTACATGGGCTGTGCTATATAGTATGTGGCTGTGCTATATACTACGTGGCTGTGCAATATACTACGTGGGCTGTGCAATATACTACGTGGCTGTGCAATACACTACGTGGGCTGTGCTACATACGTGGCTGTGCAATATACTACGTGGCTGTGCTACATACTACGTGGGCTGTGTTATATACTACATGGGCTGTGTTATACACTGCGTCGGC
Organism: Ranitomeya variabilis; assembly: GCF_051348905.1. Taxonomy (NCBI): domain Eukaryota; kingdom Metazoa; phylum Chordata; class Amphibia; order Anura; family Dendrobatidae; genus Ranitomeya; species Ranitomeya variabilis. Next base: position 66,736,522 of record NC_135235.1, read on the forward strand.
TGTTATATACTGCGTGAGCTGTGTTATATGCTACGTGGGCTGTGTTATATGCTACGTGGGCTGTTATATACTACGTTGGCTGTGTTATATGCTATGTGGGCTGTTATATACTACGTGGCTGTGCTATATACCACATGGCTGTGCTATAAAGTCCGTGGACTATGCTACATACTGCGTGGGCTGTGCTATATACTACATGGGCTGTGTTATATACTATGTGGGCTGTGCTATATACTTTGTGTGCTGTGCAATATACTACGTGGCTGTGCAATTTACTACATGGCCACCATCTAGTGTATGATATTGATCCAAGTGTCGGACCAAAACATGCAATCTAAGTCTATGGGTCAGCAAAAAAACCTTATTGCATGCAGATGATTCTCACTGATTGATAGAGAGGAGAAGGAGCGGGAAGAGGGACGAGCCCCACCGACCAACAGCCGCTCGGGAGGAACACGGCTGGAATGACTATGTACCGAGGGGCAGCAATGGACGTGGTGTGTAAGTTATGGCCAACCAGTCCTGAAGGAGAGGCGTATGTGAAAGGGACAATGCATAGCAGAAATTCTAATTGTGCCCCCCCCCCCCTCAAAAAAAAGAATATTTGGCTGGGTCACATAATATCTCACGTCTTTGCTGTCGTTACAAAGTAATTTTCCTCCTATTGAAGCCCCTAGATTCCTCTTTCATTGCCCCCCATAAAGTGTGATGCCAACAAAAGTGTCCCAAAAACATTGTGATCCCCCCACAGTGAATTGCTCCACAGGACCCTCCACACACACGGCATGATGACCCTACTGTACTCCCCGTCAACAACTCCGGCACAGTATGATTCCCAACTGTGACCCCCTCACAGCCCTCCATGTAGTGTAATGGACCCACATACAGTATAATGGCCCCTACATCTCTTCACACTGTATAATGGCCCCCAACACAGCCCTCAAATCGCCCTCCGTAAAGTATAAAGGTTTCCTCATAGCTCTCATTATTAAACCACAGAAAAAATTCAAAAAGCAACTTACCATGGCCATCAAATACTATGCACAAGTTGGGTGCAGAGAACTTCCCAAGATGGATCTGCGGGATTATCATGCCCCCCACAGAGCCCTACAAATGTAATGGTTTCCATGTAGTATAATTGACTCCATATATTACAATGCACCCCCATAGTCCTCCATATAATATAATGCACCCCCATAGAAAATGCACCCCATAATCCCCAATATATTATAATGCACCCCCATAGTCCTCCATATATTACAATGCACCCCATAATCCTCCATATATTATAAGGCAACCCCAGAGTCCTCCATATATTATAATGCACCATCCATAGCCCTCCAAATACTATAATGCATCCCCCATAGCCCTCCATATACTATACAGCACCCCCATGTACAATACAGCACCACCCCAATATACAGCACAGCACCCCTATATACAATACAGCACCCCCATATACAGCACAGCATTCCCATATACAGCACCCCTATATACAATACAGCACCCGTTTACATTACAACACAGTACCGCCATATACAGCACCCCCGATTTACAGCACAGCACCGCCATATACAGCACGACAGCACCCCTATATAAAGTACCCCCATATACAGCACGGCACCCCCATATACAATACAGCACCGCCATATACAGCACCCACCATATACAGCACAGAACCCCTATATACAGCACAGAACCCATCATACAGCACAGCACCCCATCATACAGCAGAGCACCCCCATATACAGCAGAGCACCCCCATTTACAGCACATCACTGCCATATACAGCACAGCACCCTCCATATACAGCACCCCCATATACAATACAGCACATCACAGCCATATACAGCACACCTATATACAATACAGCACCCCCAAATACAGCACAGCACCCCTATACACAATACAGCACCCCCATATACAGCACAGCACCCCCATTTACAGCACAGCATCCCCATTTACAGCACCCATATACAACACCCCCCCATATACAGCTCAGCATCCCCCCATATACAGCACAGCACCCCACATATACAGCACCCCTATATACAATACAGCACAGGACCCCTCATATACAGCACAGGACCCCCATATACAGCACAGCACCCCCCACATACAGCACAGCACCCCCATACACAGCACTTGGAGTCTGATGAACACAGACACAGTCACTTGATGCAGAGAGGTAGAATACCTCACAGATGGACCAATCTTTCGCCCACCCAGGCTGGAGGGGGCGGATGCAGAGTTAATTGCTGCTGTATTGAAAGTGAAAGTTCAACCAGGCAGCCTCCTACCTCTCAAGTCCCGACTGCAGCTTGCTCTTCTGACTCACTGACAACACACAGGAATGCATGCAGGAGCTGGGCACCAAGTTATCCGACTGCAGGGGGCAGAGCCGCGCTGCCGCCCCATCTTCACAGACTTACTGCCGCCTGAGGCAAAGTGCTCAACTGGCCTCATTATTGGTGCGCCCCTGAAGATGTGACCGGACAAATTAAGAAAGGTTCTCCATTTTGTGATTTTGACTCCATTTTCTTGTTGCTTAAAGATAAATTCTGTTATTTAATTAGGTAAAAGGTTACAGCTGCCATGAAGTAACTTTATCTTGTTGTTCACAAGCCTGTTATTCAACTAGGCTATGATTCATAATTGGTATAAAGACCTTGAATCTTCTGACTCGAGACAGATAAAAGATTCGGGGGTGTATTGCTATACAAGACTGAGACACCTGTTAGTATGTGATTTCTATGTCAAGAAGATATGACCATATATGTAGTTTCCGGTTTTTCTGTATTCTCATGGGTTAAGTTTTTCCTGCATTCTTATAAGTTAAGAACTGTGAGCGTCTTCTTATGCTGATTGGTTGAAGTATAATTTCCATGACTATGAAAAGTGATATACAATAAAACGGGGGCCAGAGATCTGCTCGATCCCCCACACAGAGGCACACGTCTCCGTCTGGTCATTTTCAGTTGCCGGCAACACCCTGTAGATTAATTTGGAAATCACTGAGTTAACCGTGAAGGATCACTTTAGATCCTCCCTCAACAAAGACAGGGTAACGCTACACCACTAATGAAGGAGCAGAGTGGAGTTTACAGAAGTTCAATGCAGAGCTGATAGTGCAGTAGAGTTTAATCAGCGATATAGCAGATCTAAGTTTTTCATGGACTCCAATACACAGCTGGCAGTGGTATGGCAAAATAATCAGCGATGTAGAAAGGCTGGGTTTGTCACAAGCCCAAGGCAAAACAAGTAAGGAGTATAACAGAATACATGGCGATTTAGAAGAAGTGAGGATTGTCACGATTCCTAGGCAGAATTGGCCAGCAGAATAGCATAGTGCCCAGTGATGTAGCAGAGCTGGTTTTCTTAAGTAGATCAAGGAATCCAGGGGATGATAAAGCAGTCCACAGTGGTGGCATGGACAGCACCTTCCTGAATACTCAAGCAGCACTCAGCTGCCTGACAAAGCCAGAGAAAGTGACATCACATGAGTGCAGCGGTTTACCGTAAACACGCAGAAGAGCAGAGGCAGGAGAATGATGCGGCATCCAGCACAGGAGCCAGGATAGCTGAGTAACAAGCAGCTCATTGATTGCAAGAGCAACGAAGTAATGATTCAGGTCTACTGTGCCGAAACTGCAGGGGAATTTAAAACTTATCGCCATATTCCGCAAACCAATTGCTGTGGTCACAGTGACAGGACAATTTGTGATCAGCATGTATAGGGGCCCTTCTAGAACAAAATGGACCTCTAAAATATGCAAGTCCAAAGACTAGCCATCAGCACTGACTACCAGAATCAAAAAGCAGATTGTGGAAGGACAACTAGTATAAAGGTATACTAAGGAAATCCTGAAAACATGACCTGTTGGTGGCTCTTGAGGACTGGAGTTGGGGAACACTGCATTATAGGATCCAATTCAAACTACTTGTTCTCACCCACAAAGCTCTCCACAGTGCGGCACCCCCATACATCTCCCTCATTTCGGATTATCAGTCTACCCGCTCCTTAAGCTCCACAAGTGACTTTCGACTAACATCTGCACTAATCCGTACCTCCCACTCCCGGCTCCAAGACTTCTCCCGAGTTGCACCAATTCTCTGGAATGCTCTACTCCAAGAAATCAGGACTATCCACAACATAAACAGCTTTAGGCGCTCCCTAAAAACACATCTGTTTAGAGTAGCCTATCACATTCCCTAATCAAAGTCCATTCATATGTAGACCATTCACTTTCTGTGAACATACTTCTCCAAACTGCACCACAAACATTGGCTGGTGACTACCTCAGCCTCTATCTAACCCCCATTCCCTCAAGATGGCTGGACCATCATTATAAATAAACAGTAGTATAAAGTATTTATTATTATAAATAAACACCTGTACTTTGTGTCACCCCCACCTCATCGTAAGATTGTAAGCTCTTACGAGCAGAGTCGTCATTATTTTGCTTTTATTATTGTATTATGTTTAACATTGTTACTTATGACTTGTATATGAACTATTGAATTGTAAAGCGCTGCGGATTATGTTGGCGCTATATAAATAAAGATTATTATTAACACAATTCAGATCATTTTATTTTAATGTAAAGGGAATCTGTCACCACATTAAACCTAACAGAAAAACAGATTTATTCTAATGAGATGATATCAGAGGTTCATTCTGATTAATCCACCTCTTGGATACATTTTTGGCTGAGATTTCATAATTTGCTATGGAAATATTTATCTTACCGCTTGGCTTTCAAGTTAAGAGTCAGCAACTAATTTTAATTATTTTTAATTTCTTAAAAGTTTTTCGATCTCATGATATTTCTTAACTGATTATGATGGATTATGAAGCTAGTGATCAGAGGGTTATGTCACAAGAATATGCTGCTCACATGCTTCAAAGAGTTCAACCCTTTAAAAGAAAGGAACATTTGACATCTTCTTGGTAAGAAGACATTTCCTGGGACATTTCTCTTAATTTGACATTTGAGGACATTTCTCTCAAAACTGGAATTTTACTCAAAGGGGAAGGGACAGCGAAAAGAAAAGGAACCAATAAAGCTTTTCATTTAAACCGATCATTGTTTATATAAACTATTTGAAAAAAGCATTGGAACACGTCTTAATCAATTCAGGTTTTTCATTAGTCCAATTGCTCTAGGTCTACAACATCTGGCCTCTAGGCATGCTGTCTGGCTTTTGTCATGCACAGTGTGGGAAAGACTAAAGGTACCGTCACACTCAGCGACGCTGCGGCGATATAGACAACGAGCCGACCTAAACTAGATCGCTGGAGTGTCGCTGTTTAGGTCGCTGTAGAGACGTCAAACACAGCAACTCCAGAACGATGCAGGAGCGATCCAGTGACGTAACGGCGACTCACTTCTCGTTCTCACTGGTTGTTAGCTCCATGTCAAACAGCCGGAGTGTACCGACTGGCTAGAAGGAGACGCTGCGACGCCCCTTATGCTCGTTGTTGGCGTCGTTGCTTTTGATGTCAAACATGACGATACACGCCGACCTGGCGACAAAATAAAGTTCTGGACTTCTAGCTCCGACCAGCAATGGCACAGCGGGATCCAGATCGCTGCTCCGTGTCAAACACAACGAGAGCGCTATCCAGGACGCTGCAACGTCACGGATTGTTGTCGTTCTCTTTGCAAAGTTGCGGAGTGTGACGGTACCTTTAGTGCAACATGAAGGGATGAGGGGAAGGAAGCCTAGACACTAGGGAAAGGGTGAGTGAAGACCCCTAGGCAGATCTAATAACACCCTACCATCCCCAAATTGGCTCCTCACCAATCGACAAGCAGGAACCTAAGTTATATTATCTCTCTAGAGCTAGGCCTTGGATAGGGAAGGGGAGGTTCTGAGCACTGGTCTATCCCCACTGTAAACTAAAGACAAAAAGGTAGACAGACATGGGGAATGAACCTAGCCTGAGCAGACACAGAGGGGCAATACCAAACATTCTCAAACAGTTCCGAGAGGAAGCCAGCCGACTGCTATAGCTCCAAGCCTTCACAAGGGAAAAATGTGAATATCACCGGCAACACTCTGCAGCAGACTGGGAATATATAAACCCCCAAGGTCCAGGTGTGTCAATTAGAGCTGAAGGGAGGTTTCCGCTGGGTCCAAGAGTCAGAAAGATTAAGGAGGCATCTGTAATGCCAAACGCAGAGACCTTCTGCAGAGTGTCAGTCTGTTGCATCTGACAAACCTGTGACACCTTTATAGACATTTGTGACAGAATGGCTCATTCTACAGAGCTCACAGATACCAGTTCTGTCCTTTAATAAGAGCCACCAGTGTAATAAGTCAGTTTGTGATACTTCTTAGCTCCTAAATCTTCCCCCGTCTCCTGTGAGTAGTATTACACTAAAAAGTGTAAGTAAAGGGAAAAACTCAGTGACGAAGTGGTGACCCCCATGAAATTAGAGTGAGGTCATTGAGGGCGGAGGACCAGAGAGTAAAGTCATCGACATTCTGTTGACTTCTCCGTAATTGAATTATCAGCAAAATATTTGTGCACTCGGACCTTCATGACAAGGATAAGCAGCTGCATGCAAAGCTTTACACAACCAAGCACATTGCCAAACATCAGATGGAGTAGTGTAAAGCAACAGACACTAGACTCTTGGAAATGTGTCCTATGCAGTCACAGATCGCCTTTCTCTGTTAACTGATGGACGACTCTAGTTTGGTGAATGCCAGGAGAGCGTTACCTGCCTGACTGCATTGTGCCAGCTGTAAAGTTTGGTGGAGGCGGATAATGCTATGGGCTTGTTCTTCAGGGGTCGGCTTTGGGATCTTAGATCCAGTGAAGGGAAGTCTTAATCCTTCATCATTTAAGACATATTAACAGCTTTCAACTTTGTGAGCCATGTGGGGAATGCCCTTTTCTGCTCCCCATGGCTGTGCCCCAGTGACAGATCGAGGTCCAGACATGTTTGAGAGAGTTGAGTGTAGAAGAACCTGACTGGCCTTGCAGGGCTTTAATGGCGACTCCTTTATAACATCTCTGGGATTAACTAGAACGGTGATTGTAAGCCAAGTTTTCATTTTAAATCAATGTTGCAGATATTTTCTATGGATATTACTCACAGCAAAATCCATGACAATGCTACATGAAACTCAGAGATTTTTTTTTCATTCAATTTACATAACGTGAAGTTAAAATAAATTGGGTTCTTTCCCAACAAGACAAGTGAAACTTTAGGTAAATACATTATTTTAAAATTGCACAAAACTTTTTTTCTTTCAGCTACGGACATTTCTAATTAAACACACTTATGAAAAAATGTCGATGTGGTTTTCACCATGGTGGTTTTTCTTCATCAAAGCCAACAGAAAGGAAGGCAATACTGACCCGAGCTAGGGCTGCAGGGGATTAAAAACAGATGTTTTCATAAAAAAGAAAAAAGTGACAGGAAACGCTAAAAAAAAATCCTTTTCACAATTAAAGATGATCTATTAATATCTCTTTACTAGTGGGAACCACTGGATGACTCTTCCCTTCACCCATTATTCCAGGTTGAGAAATAATTTGTAAATTGCACTGCATGCGAAAACGGCGCAACCTCAACTGAGAATTTTCCGTAAAACTCTTTAATTGTCGCAAAACATTTGCATAACTCGTAAATGCACAAAAATTTAGCAACTTCTGTTGTTTTTATGCCTGTCCCAGGAACTTTTTGAAAAGTTGATGCAGCTTTGCCGAGTGGAAGCAAGACCATGCACGGCCGTCAAATTCATCATAATTTATACCACAAAAGTGGTGTAAATTACAATAGAAACGGACTCCGGGTCGCTCACTGCAGCTGAAAAATAGGCAAAATTTATTAAAAGGAGCATTTATCCCAGCGCATTGTTCATCATGACTGACGTACAAAACACCAGTCTTGATGAATGGTGGCCAGTGTCTTTCTACTGACATGTTTATGCTTGATGCCAGACGTTTCTTGCCTATTTTTTTTCCCCTTAGTCTTAATAAATTTTCCGCATCTTACTCCAGCGCATTGTTCATCAATACTGACACATACAACCATGGAACAATGCCTTTCTACTGCCATGTGTATACTCGGTGCTAAAAACGTTCCTTGTCTTATTTTTTCCTTTAACTTTTATCCATCTTATGAACCAGGAAAACATTGAGGTTTTATGCTTCTTTTTTATCTACAAAGTACAAGCAATTAAAGACAGGTTTAACAGGAAAGACAGACAGTCTCATCTTTAATCTTTACATAGGTTCGTGACATTTCTTACTTAAAGAAACAGCAAAAATGCTTTGGCTTTTACATGAATGGTATATATCCATAAAAGGCTGAATAAGAAAATGAAAAGGAAAAAAGGAATGGAAAAATGATAGAATGTTATAAAAGCGTAATTACATGGGCCACTAGTGTATCCCATGGCCATAAACCATGAGATAAATCAACAGGGGGTTGAATGAGAATTGCTTTGGTTTTGTGGAGACTTTATTATGAAAAAACGAAGAGATCTAGCAGAATCGGGAAGGGTACGGTTTGTAGCAATAGCGCCGCTCACAGGCAAATAAGTATTTTTACAAATATCTTATGTTAAAAGATGTAAATCAATGGGCGACATTGTAGTGGACCACCTCTTTAAGGCAGGAATTGCTGACATTTTTCTTCTATAACTCGTGTTCTTCGGGACCATTTCTAACGTTTTATGGTCTATACACACAGCGTCTTCTAAACGTTGGTGTACCTGCTCAGTTTTTCATGTAAGAGATGCTCCCAGGAAACGGTTGGTAGTGTTTTTCTTGAAGCATCTTCTTTGGCATCACTTTGTGGCTTTTATATATACACACACACTAGTTAAGGGCTTACAATCAGAAGACCCCTGAAGAACGGTCACGTCACTTTTTTTTTTTTAAATCATGCACTTTTAACCACTTTGTGGCTTTTGGAGCTAAAAAAAAGAAAAAAAAAGAAGAATAATCATAGACTATAGGATTTGAGGGGTAGCTGTAGCTTTTTTTGAGCACATTGCTGCCATTTTCTAATAGAAAGCAGGACTTTTCTTATTCTGCGAGAACAGTCTGAATCTCGCAAGTCAGCAGATTTGTCGCTATGCTATCAACTGAAGGAAACTTGAGTGTATTAAGATTATGGATCATTTTAAGGAATTATGATATATTTGATATAATACATTGCTACTTGTTAATATAAAAGTAACTAACATCATATAAAAAAATAATATTTTATCATAAGCATACGACTATGGTATATGACTAGACAGCCGCCCTTCACCAAGTAGTAATTCTCAAAGCTAATACAGTCGTCCTTGTTCCAGCATGTGTGTCCTTCATGTACTGGTAGTTCACTAATAAAACAAAATTCTGAGAAAAGCGTTAGACTAATGAATAAGATTCACGATCAGATCGATAACTGTTCATTTCCACTAGTGCATGTGAGATGAGACCATTTATGAAGGTTGTTCACCCTCTTGTGGAGAGTCAGGAAATCTGTTCTAACGAAACATGCTGTAAGAGGCAGACGTAAAACTGAGGCTTCAAATTCCAAACATAGTTCCCAGGAAACAGCTTAATCCACTGTTGCTGAGAAAAAGAGAACCCAAAAACAAATAGGTTACCCAACAACGTCCATAGGGAGTGGTGCTGATGACGTTACAACCTGCACCTCAGCCGAAACGTGTGCCCATGTCCTGTTCATTGGGATACACCAGGTGCACAATACCTGCCAATTGCCACTGCTCACTTCAGATTCCATAATAAACGGCTCTGGCCGGTGCCAGATAATCCCTTTAAAATATAACTTCACTTTCAGGTAACTTTTCAGAATAAGGTGTCATGGATATCTTTTTGTATCCCTTTCCTTTTCTATACAGTTCAACTACCTTTTCCCATAGATCCGTTGACAATTCTTTTGCTTTCCCCATGACTCACAATCCAGAAACGTCAGTGGCTGGATAAAAGATGCAAGAGTCTGTCTAGATCCTAGAAACTCACTCAGCTTTTATGCGCACACACACTGATTACAAGCAAACAGGTCACAGGTGAGGATGTTACCTTTAGTAGCCATTCTAACCCATTTGTGTCACTTCTGTGCATGTTATCAGGCCAAAATCACCAAGGTATGTGATCTTTTGATCAGTGTCATTTGGATGTTTTGGGTTGTCATTATGATGTAAAAAGAGAAAACACAGTAGTTTGACAATAAATGGCTTCACCCAACCACTAATCTTGAGTGGAGAAAAAGTTTTGGTGTTATTCATATTATCTGAAAAAAGGCCAAGAAAGCAAAAATTCTGCCAGGGTATGTAAACTTTTGAGCACAACTGTATAAGACATACAGTACAGACCAAAAGTTTGGACAACTTCACATTTAAAGGTTTTTCTGTATTTTCATGACTATGAAAATTGTACATTAACACTGAAGGCATCAAAGCTATGAATTTATTTATTAACACATGTGGAATTATATACTTAACAAAAAAGTGTGAAACAACTGAAATTATGTCTTATATTCTAGGTTTTTCAAAGTAGCCACCTTTTGCTTTGATGACTGCTTTGCACACTCTTGGCATTCTTTTGATGAGCTTCAAGAGGTAGTCACCGGGAATGGTTTTCACTTCACAGGTGTGCCCTGTCAGGTTTAATAAGTGGGATTTCTTGCCTTATAAATGGGGTTGGGACCATCAGTTGTGTTGAGCAGAAGTCTGGTGGATACACAGCTGATAGTCCTACTGAAAAGACTGTTAGAATTTGTATTATGGCAAGAAAAAAGCAGCTAAGTAAAGAAAACGAGTGGCCATCATGACTTTAAGAAATGAAGGTCAGTCAGTCCGAAAAATTGGGAAAACTTTGAAAGTGTCCCCAAGTGCAGTTGCAAAAACCACCAAGCGCTACAAAGAAACTGGCTCACATGAGGATCGCCCCAGGAAAGGAAGACCAAGAGTCACCTCCGCTTCTGAGGATAAGTTTATCCGAGTCACCAGCCTCAGAAATCGCAGGCTAACAGCAGCTCAGATTAAAGACCAGGTCAATGCCACACAGAGTTCTAGCAGCAGACACATCTCTACAACAACTGTTAAGAGGAGACTTTGTGCAGCAGGCCTTCATGGTAAAATAGCTGCTAGGAAACCACTGCTAAGGACAGGCAACTAGCAGAAGAAACTTGTTTGGGCTGAAGAACACAAGGAATGGACATTAGACCAGTGGGAAATCTGTGCTTTGGTCTGATGAGTCCACATTTGAGATCTTTGGTTCCAACCATCGTGTCTTTGTGCGACGCAGAAAAGGTGAACGGATGGACTCTACATGCCTGGTTCCCACCGTGAAGCATGGAGGAGGTGTGATGGTGTGGGGGTGCTTTGCTTGTGACAGTTGGGGATTTATTCAAAATTGAAGACATACTGAACCAGCATGGCTACCACAGTGGCATGCTATTCCATCCGGTTTGCGTTTAGTTGGACCATCATTTATTTTTTCCCTTCCCCATGACAGCACCGCATATTGAGAGATGGTATCCGCCCTCAGGAACACGAAACCTGTAGCAGAGATAAAAGAGGGTGGCGCCTCACTCCTCAATTTTGGTTTCCTGTTCCTGCAGGCAGATGCCTGTGCTGAAATACCTCCAGAGGGATCCCCCTCTGATGCTTTCCGGTCTGGAGGAAGAAGTCCGGGGGGGCTGCAGCTGGGCACGGTGGTGCACATCTGTAATCCCAGCTAAGGGGAGCCGTCTGGCCACACTCGTCCCCTTCCTGGACTCCCCGGCGGCCGCTCCTGTCAGGAGGCTGGGTCAGGGTGCAGGCGTGCCCATCATGACGCTGGCACCGATTGAATGGGTGACAACTTCCAGTCACGCCGGAAGTGACATCACACGCCGGAGAGGGTGTGCTGGACGCTTCCAGGTGGGAGTCATTCCAGGAGCGCGCACACCGCTTCACTCATATAAAACAAGACAGCGCACAGTAACCAGCGGTGAGCAGCCTCAAGCATGGCGGACCCCGCTGCAGATGGACGCGCACCAGAGGAGGACCCACAGCCTGTCGTGGTATTCATGGGTTCGGTGGGGGAGTGCCTTTGTAAGGTGAAGCACACTATTAGTGACGACCCTATATCATGCTTATATTATAGGGCAGGAAAGCCACCGCAAAGCAGAAGAATAGGGTGTGTGCGTTATGCAGGGAAACCCTCCCTGAAACATACGAGAAACGGATCTGTCGGCCGTGTATTGAGAAAACAGTAGCCGAAGAGTCGCCATCCCTACTCCAAAGCATTAAAACCATCATTAGGGATGAGGTGAAGATGTCAGTAAAAGAGCAGTTAAAGGAACAAGCAACAATCAGCTCTGAAAACCCACCCCTCCCCATACTTCTAAAACAACCCAAAGCTCTGATATAGACTCAGAGGAAGAGCTGGGAGAATTAACCCTCTCCGAAATATCAGATCTAGACTCATTGGATGAGGAGTGTGGCCACCCTTATTTGTTATCCGAGAATATTGGGGAATTGCTAAAATTGGTTAGGTCCACTATGAGGGTTGAAACGCCCAAGGAACAACGCACGGTACAAGACTCTGTTTAGCAATTTAGAAGGGAAAAAGCGTAAGGTTTGTCCTTTTCCTGAAAGCCTCCTACATTTAATTAAAATAGAGTGGAAAAAAACTAACTAAAAGATGTCAGTACCGCAGACACTAAAACGTAAATATCCTTTTGACGAGGAAGTCTGATAAATGGGAGACAGCCCCAAGATTAGATGCAGCCATCGACAGCACATCTAAAGCAATAGCCTTACCATTTGAAGATATGGGTGCCCTAAAAGACCCCTTTGACAAAAAGGCTGATGCTTTCTTAAAATCCGCTTGGGAGGCGTCAGCGTGGTCATTTAAGCCGGGGGTTGCCACCACTTGCACAACTCGTGCTATGGTCAAGTGGCTGGAGGAATTAATTGAGCAAATTAAAAATAAATGCCCGAGAGAAAGACTGTTAGAGGCAATACCCTCAATACAGAAAGCAGCAGGTTTTCTAGCAGATGCATCGGTAGACTCCGTTCGATATGCCGCCCCTTGCCTGCGCCCTATCAAACTCAGGGCGTAGGGTATTATGGCTTTAAAACTGGAACGCAGACTTCCAGTCCAAAGTAAAAGTTTGTGCAGTCCCTTGTGAGGGTCAGTACCTTTTGGGAAAACATTAGATGAGCTACTGGAAAAATCTTTGGATAAAAAGAAAAACGGTTTCCACTTCCTCCCCTCTTTAAACGTCGTTGGGGTGATATTCACTCGTCCTTTCGAGGATCAGGAAATAGGGGTGGCCGCAGACGATCTGATGATAGGTCCATGCAAGGAAGACCCTGGAGGAAAGATAAGGGATTCCTCTTCAATAAGCCTCCCCCTAGATCACACTCAAAACAGCAATGACGCCAGGAATCCGGTGGGAGGAAGGCTCCAACATTTCCTCCATCAATTGTTGGCATTACCTGCCTCTCAATGGATAACAAATTTATTATCCGAGGGCCTGCGACTAAATTTCATCAGGCCCTCGCCACGGAGCGTAATATTCACTCAAGTGGCCAAGAAAAATCCTTCTACAAAAAAAAGTACTAAAAAAGGTACCACATCAACAAGTTGGAGAGGTGTTCTACAGCACCCTTTTCCTTACACCAAAACTAGACGGTTCAATGAGAACGATATTCAACCTAAAATCGTTAAACCGTTATATCCGGGTGGAAAAGTTCAAAATGGAGACTCCAAGATCGGCAGTAAAGTTACTCAGTCCGGGGTGCTACATGGTGTTAATAGACTTAACCAACGCCTATTACCATGTACCAATCTGCGAAGAACACCAGCAATACCTAAGATCGGTAGTAGAAATAGCTCAGGTTCCCACTCATCTACAAAATCGGTGTCTTCCCTTCGGGGTCTCAGTAGCTCCCCGTATATTTACAAAAATAATATCGGAAATAGAATCTTACGTAAGGAAGGAAGATAGACTGCTGGTACCCTATTTGGACTACTTTCTTGTTGTAGCGGACGACGAACAAAAATGCGGAGAGGCGGTCACAAGGGTACTAGAAATACTGACAAAATTGGGCTGGATAATAAACTTAAAGTCAAGACTAAATCCAACCCAGATACAGGAATTCCTGGAAATCCATCTGAATTCAAATCGAGCAAAAATGCGTTCTCCCAGACAGAAAGATTCACTCCATCATTAAAAAAATATGCCAAGTACAGACGGGTCAACCCATCTCTCTAAGGTACCCAATGTCACTTCTAGGGGTCCTAACAGCGACCATTCCAGCAGTCAAGGGGTCGCAAGCCCATACAAGAGAATTACAACATCAGATCTTGTCCGAACAGTCGGTGGTTCCATGAAATCTGAATAGGAAAATACTCCTATCACCGGAGGTAAAAGGATAATTGAAGTGGTGGCTAAGCACGGAAAACTTAATAAATGCTGTACCATGGTCAATTCAAGACCAGGTAGTACTAACTACAGATGCAGGGCCATTAGGTTGGGGAGCACACCTGTCAGATCTAGTTCTACAGGGTCCGTGGGAACCCTCAATGAGAACGGCATCCTCCAACCTAAAAGAGTTGACAGCCATAAGGCGAGCACTTCTCCAAGCAGGCAAAAAGGTCCAAGGAAAACACGTCACAATACTGTCCAACAATAGTACTACTATAGCATACATAAAACGACAAGGAGGAACAAGATCGACATCCCTGATGTCGGAAGCCAAATGACTGTTCGATTGGGCAGAAAACAACCTTTTGTCTTTATCAGGAACGCACTTAAAGGGGAAAGAAAATCTTGTGGCAGACTTCTTAAGTCGTCATGTATTACGCCAGGGAGAGTGGTCCCTGAACCAAGACGTATTTGGAAAAAATCTGTGCTATCTGGGGCATGCCAGAGATTATTTGCCACTAGAAAAAAAACAACAGGTAAACAGGTTCTACTCCCTTAAGGTACCGTCACACTAGGCGATATCGCCAGCAATCCGTGACGTTGCAGCGACCTGGATGGCGATATCGCTGTATTTGACACGCAGCAGCGATCTGGATCCCGCTGTGAAATTGCTGGTCGCTGCTAGAAGGTCTGCACATTATTTGGTCGCTAGGTCGCCGTGTATCGCCGTGTTTGACAGCAAAAGCGACGATACCAGCGATATTTTACACTGGTAACCAGGGTAAACATCGGGTTACTAAGCGCAGGGCCGCGCTTAGTAACCCGATGTTTACCCTGGTTACCAGCGTAAAAGTTAAAAAAACAAACAGTACATACTCACCTGCGCGTCCCCCAGCCTCTGCTTCCTGACACTAAAGCGCCGGCCCTAAACTGAAAGTGAAAGCAACAGCGGTGACGTCACCGCTGTGCTGTTAGGGCCGGAGCTCAGTCAGCGTCAGGATGCAGAGGCTGGGGGACGCGCAGGTGAGCATGTACTGTTTGTTTTTTTTACTTTTACGCTGGTAACCAGGGTAAACATCGGGTTACTAAGCGCGGCCCTGCGCTTAGCAACCCGATGTTTACCCTGGTTACCCGGGGACCTCGGCATCGCTGGTCGCTGGAGAGCGGTCTGTGTGACAGCTCTCCAGCGACCACACAGCGACGCTGCAGCGATCGGCATTGCTGTCACTATCGCTGCAGCGTCGCTTAGTGTGACGGTACCTTTAATCCAGGAGAACACCCGGAGGGGGTAGATTCACTGCTACACCAGTGGAAGTTTTATCTAGGGTATGCATTTCCTCTAATTCAATTGATTTCGATAGTCCTAAAGAAGATTTGAGAGGACAAAGAGCGGATAATCCTAGTGTAGCGCCCCACTGCCGCAGGGCCGAGGGGTACCCGGTACCGGGCCTCTGAGTCTCTGCTCTGGGGTTGTCACGGTGGCTAGACCCGGTCCGTGATCCTGCTGAGGGGGCGTACAATAAAGGTGTAGGTATGATGACGATGTTATGGTGCGGTGAAGTGCCGGTCGCAGTAAATAACGAGGACACCAGGTTGCAGTCTCTTTACCTCTTTACTGAAGGCTTCTAGATCCTCAGTCCGGAATACGGTTAACCGGGCTGCGCAAGTCCGGCCGGTCCGATGGCACCTCCAGAGTTCCCTTTGCAGGTGGAAATCTGTGCCTACCTTCTAGCACTTGTGTGTTGTGGTCCTCCCCTGCTGAGCACCCCGGGGTAGTCCCCACAACTGTTGTGTCTGTTTCTCGTGTTCCCGCACAACTCGATTCTGATGTTCTTCTTGTTCTCGTCCCCCCCAAGATTTTATGGTAGGACGCACCCGTATGACGGGTAGGCTCGGAGCTCTTCCGGGACCCTAGAGTCGCCCTCTCCAAAAGTTGCCCCCTATGTCTTCGTAGGTGATTTAGGTGAGACAGCCAGCCTATAACTCACTGCCCTGCCGTTGGTTTGAAGTAATGCTTAGAGCTCTATACTTCCTCGGCGTTCCGGCCACGGGTTATTTGCGCCTCAATAGGATGTTGCCTCGGTCTTACAGCACGACTACTACTGGTATTTCTCCTTGTTGCGTTGATCTCGTTTCTCACTCAGCACAATAAACCTCGCTTCTTGTCCTTTCTTGGGGTACCGCCGCTATATCGTGCAGGCGCGGTCCCGTAACGTTCTCTCTGTTCGCTAGGCCTCTGTCAGGATCCCACCCCTGACAGGGACCCTTCTGAATCTTCCCCCACAACACCCTCTGCCACAAGGTGTTGCCTGGTTCCAACCCAGTCAGCTTTCTGATCTAACTTCCTGCCTAACCCCCAGTTTTACCAGACTGTGAGGAGTGGCCTAATACATAGAACCCTTAGCTCCCCCTGGAGGCCAGACTGTGAAGTGTATTGGTGTATGTGATACCTGGTCAGATGAACTCCTTCAGTGCCATCAGACGTACCATAGCCCCCCTTAGTGGCGAAGCAACAGTACTGCAACGACCAGGACTCTGGGGCGCTGCACTAGTAGCACCCTTTTGGCCGAGACGGGCATAGTTCACATGGCTCAGACATGGCTCAGACATATGTCTATCTCGGACCCATGTATCCTCCCGGACATACCAAACCTCCTACACCAGGGCCCAGTGCTACATCCTTAAGTGCACAGACTCCATCTCACCGCCTGGAACTTGAGAGGAGACTGTTACAAGCAAAGGGTTTCTCAAACTCTTTAGTAGACACACTGCTCAACAGCAGAAAGAAAGTAACATCGGATAAGTACCAAAAGATATGGGAAAAGTTCCTGGAATTCTCGGGACGGAAGTTGTCCAATACGAGCCAAAAAGTACCGGTAAAAGAAATACTGGAATTCCTTCAAAGGGGCTGGAAAGAGGGTTATCTACTAACACCCTAAAAGTACAAGTCTCTGCCCTGGGTGCATTGTTCGACCAAAAACTTGCAGATCACCCCTGGGTCTACCGGTTCATCCGAGCTTCATTTGCAGCAGGACCCTCAAGATTAGTACCTAAGGTGCCTCCCTGGGATCTAAATTTAGTCCTAAATTCCTTAACCTCTCCTCCTTTCGAGCCTCTTGCTTCTATCTCGGAGGAGGCCTTAACTTTAAAAACAGTACTCCTGGTTGCCCTGACGTCGGCTCAGCGTATTTGCGAGCTGCAAGCTATTTCTGTAAATCCTCCATATACTACCTTTTTGGAGGACAGAGTGATCATAAAAACCGACCCAGCCTTCTTTCCAAAGGTCAATTCAAAATATCAATATTCATTGCCTTGATGCAAGGCGTTGCCTACTTCAATACATAGAAATGTCAAAATCATGGCGACAGTCGTCAACCCTTTTTGTCTTACAGGAGGCAAACAGGGGTAAAAAAAGCTTCAAAATCAACTTTTTCACGGTGGCTTCGTATGGCTATTGCACTTACTCTTACTCTTCCTCAGGTCAGATTCCCCCACTGGGTATAAGGGCTCACTCTACAAGGGCCATAGCCACGTCCTGGGCTGAAAGGGCAAATGCGTCTGTAGAACAGATTTGCAGAGCAGCAGTATGGTCCTCACCCTCCACTTTTTTCCGCCACTACAGGCTAGATCTAGGGCCCTCAAATCTAGGCTTCGAAAGGAAAGTGTTATCTGATGTTGTCCATCCCTAGTATTCTATTCTATTTCTTCCTCTCAATGTGCTGTGCGGTCATGGGGAAGGGAAAAAATGATAATTACTTACCGGTAATTTGATTTTCCAGAGCCATGACAGCACCGCATTAGTTCCCGCCCCATCTTGGTGATAGTTGTGTGATGCCCCCCCCCAAAAAAAAAAAAACTCCATTAAATGTAAAAGAAGGTGTATAAGAGTGATCTTGTTAAGTAATATACAGGTGTACTAATTTGGCGGTTACCTTGCATACTCAAACAAAAACTGAGGGGAGATGTGCCACCCCCTTCTTTTATCTCTGCTGCAGGTTTCCTGTTCCTGGGGGCGGATACTATCTCTCAATGTGCGGTGCTGTCATGGCTCTGGAAAATCAAATTACCGGTAAGTAATTATTTTTCAACAGGACAATGACCCCAAACACACCTCCAGGCTGTGTAAGGGCTATTTGACCAAGAATGAGAGTGATGGGGTGCTACGCCAGATGACATGGCCTCCACAGTCACCAGACATGAACCCAATCAAGATGGTTTGTGGTGAGCTGGACCACAGAGTGAAGGCAAAAGGGCCAACAAGTGCTAAGCAGCTCTGGTAACTCCTCAAAGATTGTTTGAAGACCATTTCCGGTGACTACTTCTTTAAGCTCATCAAGAGAATGCCAAGAGTGTGCAAAACAGTCATCAAAGCAAAAGGTGGCTACTTTGAAGAACCTAGAATATAAGACATAATTTCAGTTGTTTCACACTTTTTTGTTAAGAATAGTGATAAGCAAATATACTCGTTACTCGAGATTTCTCGAGCATGCTCGGGTGTCCTCCAAGTATTTTTTAGTGCTCAGAGATTGTTTTTCTTGCCGCAGCTGAATGATTTACATCTGCTAGCCAGGATAAGTACATGTGGGGATTCCCTAGCAACCAGGCAACCCTGGTAATGAGTATATTCGCTCATCACTATTATGTATATAATTCCACATGTGTTAATTCATAGTTTTGATGCCTTCAGTGTGAATGTACAATTTTCAGTCACGAAAATACAGAAAAATCTTTAAATGAGGTGTGTCCAAACTTTTGGTCTGTACTGTATGTCAATAATCTTCCTTTGTATTTATGCATGGATTAAAGAGAAAACAAAAAGGTGGCACTCACCATCGACTTCATAAAACAGACTTTTATTGCATCAAAAACATCAGCAGGAGTGGTGGCCAAGGGGGTGTGCGGGAGTGTAGTGAAATGGACCAGTTCATCACACCAGTGCCACCTTTCTTTGTTTTCCCTTCACTGTATGCATAAGTGATTTTCTACAGCAAGACACCACCAAGAAGGCTTTTCAGATGGTATAGTCCAATAATAATAGGACTGACGGCAATCACGGAATTTAGAGACTGGTGCCCATTAGCTTCACTTTCACATGTAGCTCCTTTGGATTTATAATCATGCCTATGACACCTAGGCCTTGCTGACCTCAGTGAGCTCATCGATAAGAGTTCTTCCCAAGCCAGGAAATTACCTCACAATGTGTGATCTGTATAAGCAAATTTCCCCTTCTACAACTGGATATTAACATTTTGGTCAATATTGGCTAGGTTAAATTCAGTGATTTGTTAATTATTATACTTTAACCAAATGAGCTTCATGCTTGGCTGCTCAACGAGCCTTAATATATGTAGACTTTTTTACAAACCTTCCCATGACTCACTGTCATATTGGATCCAGGGCGCTTTTGTCCCTTGATGTCTCCAAAGCATTAAATTCGGTTGAGTCGTGTTTCTTGTTTTGTTCACTTTCTACAGTTAGGTTCAGAGACACCTTTATTTTATGGGGACATCTTCTCTACACTGAACTCCTGAGTAATGATGCACACATGGACCTTTGAACTAGTGATGAGCGAATGTGCTAGGATAAGGTGTTATACATGTGCTAACCGAGTGACTTTGGCGCGTTCGAATATGTTCGAGTCCTCAAGACTGCACATCTCACAGCTTGTTAGGCAATCGCTGCATGTGTTGAGACTGTTGTACAACCGCGAGACATGGAGCCGCGGGGATTAGAACAAATTTTTCAAGCACGCCGCAGTCACTCGGTTAAAACCCGAGCAGGCTCGAACAGTACCTTATCTGAGCACGTTTGCTCATCACTACTTAGAACCCATTCAGCTACAACACAGCACCGGTCAGGGCTGCCCTTTCTTAGGCTAGGTTCACATTGCGTTAGGGCAATCCGTTTAGCGCTAGCGGATTGCGCTAACGCAATGTTTATTTAGGGGCCGTGTTTGGGGTCGCGTTAACGTCCCCACTCTCGCAGATCCCCGATCTGCGAGAGCGGGGAACGGACCTCGGGCGCGCCGCGGACGCTGCAAGCAGCGTCCGAGGCGCGTCACACAAGAACGGCACATCACTAGCGCGAGCCGAAAAAGGCACGCGCTAGTGATGCGCTGCAGGAGACATTTACATTGCTGTCAATGGGCACGCTAACGGACCCGTTGCACGGCGTTAATTGTGACATTTTTGCCGTGCAACGCTGTCCGTTAGCGTGCACACATTAACGCAATGTGAACCCAGCCTTACCATCATTATTCGCATTAGCTGCAGAACCCCTGGCAATACCTCAGGACGCTGTAGTTCTCTGGTGAGAGTGAGAAAGTCAGTTTGTATACAGATGATACTGATGCTTTGTAGACCCTTATTTGTCAAACACAGTATGGATTGTTTATATCACACTGTCTACTATATTATATTGATACACATACATTTAAAATTCCCAAAGGTATAACTCAGACATTGGAGAGCACTATTATGGCGTACTATTTGGCGAGTCAATTAGCACATCTCACATTTGGCAGACATCAGAAATGTTGAGGGTGCAAACACTTCTCAGACATGTCTTTAAAGGGACTGTCACCTGAATTTGGAGGGAACAATTTTCAGTCATATGGGCGGGGTTTTCGGGTGTTTGATTCACCCTTTCCTTACCCGCTGGCTGCAATATTGGATTGAAGTTCATTCTCTGTCCTCCATAGTACATGCCTGCGTAAGGCAGGATTGCCTTGTGCAGGCATGTACTACGGAGGACAGAGAATGAACTTCAATCCAATATTGCAGCCAGCATGCAGCCAGCGGATAAGGAAAGGGTGAATCAAACACCCGAAAACCCCGCCCATATGACTGAAAATTGTTCCCTCCGGGGGGCGTGGCTATGTAGCCGGAGAAGGAAGACGCACTAAGTGGAAGCTCCATCGATCCTAAAATAATCCTGCCACATATACCGCACTTCAACGGGCGTTACCAACAGGGGCTGGAACCCCTCACCCTGAGGAATCTTGTGAGCCCTCCGGACAGCTGCTGCGGTGATCCGAGGCGGCAGGAGCTGCAGGGAAAGAGATGCCAGGAGGATTCACGTGCAGCGGCGGCCATCTTCGGCGCGCGCACTCCGGGACACAGGATGCGGCGCCATCATCTCCTGCTGAAGCCGGACTCTCTTCTCACCGGGGCCGACGGGGACAGGACCGCAGCGGTGAGAGCTGTGCCGGTGCACAGAAGTTGGGAGGCCTGAGGGGGATAGCGATGCTCACGGGGAGCAGCGACCATTAATACAGCGCGCTCCCTAACGGCAAAGGGAGCGGCGCCTTGTACACCCGCAGTGCTGCTTTGGAGGTGATTAAGCATTTAAGAAACTAAAGGGGTGGTGTGTGCCCTGAAAAATTGGGCCCTGTGCCCCCCCTGCCATACAGCCGCTTCATTGACAGCACTATAATATCGGGAATTAACCCCCTCCCTGCTGCTTCCCCTCTGTCCATAGACTGAGTGCCCGCCCAATCATATAGGGCCTAAGCAATCATCCAACCACCCTGTGATCCTCATTATCAATATTTGTCAAGTTTGTGGAGACTTGGAGCACAGTCCAGTATTATACAGGACCTGGGGTCAGAGATCGGTTCATCTACAACCATAAAATCAGAGCACAGCTTATCTACAATTACCTCTGAAGTTGCTTTGTGGGATCCCCTTGTGTGTGCCTGCCATGCAGCATCCTAGAGGAGCGACGGCGGCTGAAAAACTTAAAAAATATGCCAAGGATGATTCTCATGATAATGTACGCAACCTTAGGAATAACCCTACATCATCTCAGCGCAGGGGTCGCCCCTCTGATGGTACTGGGGAGGGAAAAGAGGATGAACTGACTCTTAAACAGGCATCGGAGCAGTTGATGCAGGCTATCTCCCTCACTAGATCATCTCTTACGGAGAAAATAGAAGATGTGCATACTGAGGTGGGCCGCCTGCGACATGACATGCAAGCTATGAGGGGGCGTATTTCTGAGGTTGAAACGAGGGTGTCTCATATAGAAGACACTATCACTCCTATGGAGGCTAAACTGACTAAAGCTACTGGATCCGTAAATGCTTGGAAGCAAAAGGCAGATGATTTGGAAAATAGACTACGTCGCAATAATATCCGAATTATAGGTCTTCCGGAGCGGTCGGAGGGTCAGCGGCCTGAACAATTCTTAGAGGATTGGCTTAAGTCCTCACTGGGGGATGGATTCTCCTCAACATTTTTGGTGGAGAGGGCCCATAGGGTACCGACGAGGCCCCTCCCTCCCGAAGCCCCACCGCGACCTTTCCTGGCACATCTCCTTAAAGGGAACCTGTCACCACGTTTTTGGAAGATGGGATAAAAATAGCGTTAAATAGGGGCAGAGGTGGGCGTTACATTAGTGTGTGTGTTATGCGTTTATTACCCACCTAAGTTGCCGAAATAACTTTGCAAAGTCTCCGTTTTCGCCTGTCAATCAGGCTGGTCAGGTCACATGGGCGTGGTGTCTTCACCCAGATTTGGCGTAGTTTTCCGTTGGTGGCGTAGTGGTGTGCGCATGCCCAAAGTCCGGAATCCTCTTCCAGGGGATTTAAAATAGTGCGGTGTTCGTTATTGCATTGGTGATCGGTGGGCGCGGCCATCTTCCTTTGGCCGCGCGTGCGCAGAAGCGGCGCTCTGCTGGCCGCGGCTTCAGGAAAATGGCCGCGGGATGCCGCGCGTGCGCAGATGGATATCGCGGCGGCCATTTTCCTGAAGCCGCGGCCAGCAGAGCGCCGCTTCTGCGCACGCGCGGCCAAAGGAAGATGGCCGCGCCCACCGATCACCAATGCAATAACGAACACCGCACTATTTTAAATCCCCTGGAAGAGGATTCCGGACTTTGGGCATGCGCACACCACTACGCCACCAACGGAAAACTACGCCAAATCTGGGGGAAGACAACGCCCATGCGACCTGACCAGCCTGATTGACAGGCGAAAACGGAGACTTTGCAAAGTTATTTCGGCAACTTAGGTGGGTAATAAACGCATAACACACACACTAATGTAACGCCCACCTCTGCCCCTATTTAACGCTATTTTTATCCCATCTTCCAAAAACGTGGTGACAGGTTCCCTTTAATTGCAGAGACAGGGATGCCATCCTCCGCTTGGCGCGACAGAAGGGCCTCATTAAATTTGATAATGCCACCATATCGATTTTTCCAGATTTTTCCATGGAACTTCAAAAGCAGTGGGCATTTATGGATGTTAAGAAGCAACTCAGAGATAAGAACATCGTCTACTCTATGCTCTATCCAGCCCGGCTCCGTATCGTCCATAAGGGCTCCTCCTTATTCTTCACAGACCCAGCGGAGGCGAATGAGTGGCTGCGGTCTCACGGAGGACCGAATGTGGAAGATTCCTAACCTGGGCTCCTTGACTAATGGCAACATACCTAGAGCTTTCCGTATGGGTGCGGAAAATGTCAACAATAACGGACACTGAATCCAGTGAGGGTATCCCCTTTTCAATCTGACTGTGGGAGTATGAAAATACTCTCCCCTACTGTTCAAGTTTTTTCGTTTAATTTGGTTTTATGTACCAGTTTTGATTGTTTACTAAGTAAGACTGCCGCTGATACTAACTCTTTGCCCTGCATGATGCTGCCGAAATGCACCCGAATAATAATGATATGCATTAACTCTTCCTTCAAAAGTAAACATGGGGGCTGAAATTATATGCATGACATGGAATATACGAGGTATCAAAACCCCTAGAAAGAAAATTAAGGTATTTTCACAGATAAAAAGGTGCCGCCCCCACATCGTAGCGCTAATAGAAACACATTTAACAAGGGACACGGCTCGATGTATGCAAAAAACGTGGGTACAGTGGTCCCTACATACCTTCCACACTAGTTATTCAAGAGGGGTCTCTCTACTGATACACAAGGAGGTCAGATGGGAGGCCAAGGAGGCGAGACGTGATCCCGAGGGTCGTTTCGTTTTTGTGCATGCATTCATCAACTCACGAGAGTATGTGTTGTTGTGTATCTATAACCCCCCTCCTGCCAACATGTCAATCCTCCGTATGGCTCTAAGCTTCTCCTTAAAATATCCGGAAGCCAACGTTATCTGCATGGGAGACTTTAACTTAGTTATGAATCAATCCATGGATAGATTGAGATTAGATGACGCAGCATCAGGGGAAACTCTACCTCATCCCCCCTCTCAATTGGCACTGTTTATGGATGTTAGTGGTTGGCTAGATTTATGGAGAATAAATCACCCAGAGGTCAGAGGGTACAACACTTGTCACTCATCTACTAGACAGTCATTATCTCGAATAGACTATATATTTGGGTCGGGCGGCTTGGCATTGTGGGTGGATAGTATTGAACATGGTAGTGGGGGGATCTCAGATCACAGCCCAATTATTCTTAAACTTAAATTTGGACAATCCGATAATAATAATAGATCCTGGAAATTGAACCCATTTTGGTTAAAATTAATAGACTCTAGTGATAGGACGATTGATCAGTTGAATAGTTTCATTCTAACACACTCGGAACTCCAAAACCTCGGTTTATTCTGGGACACCCTGAAGGCATAATTGAGGGGGTGCCTGTCCTCTACTATCTCCTATATTAAGAGGGTAACGGCGAGAGAGGACGAGGAGATAGAGCAAAGATTAAAAGATTCAGAGGCCACTTATACAGCTAATCAGTCCAGCAGTAATAGAATTGAATGGCTTACTTCCCAGAGACTATATACCCAACACGCATATGTTAAGTCAAAACGCAAATTATTTTTTACTTGCCAATCTTATTTTGAGCTGGGGAATCAGGCCAGTACACTTCTGGCCTTCTTGGTACGCCAACACAATACCTCCAATACAATATTGCAGATCCGGGTGTCTGATGGCTCTTTAGTATCCTCTACTGATGGAATACTTCAGGGCTTTTATGATTATCATACCTCGTTGTACAAATCTAGTAGTGGCTTTGATATTGATGAATGCTTGGATTATTTATCGGATATAACATTCCCCTCGCTAAGCCCATCCCAACAAGCCCTTATGGAGGCTGAATTCACCTTGGAAGAGGTAGAACAGACATTAGACGGGTGCAGTCGGTCATTCAATATAGTTCTTTGGAACCAGATAACAGGTGGGCATTGGCTTCGCTGGACGCAGCCAAGGCTTTTGACTCCCTCAAATGGCCCTTTTTAATTGCATGTTTACGGAAATATGGGTTTGGAAATAAATTTCTGAGAGGAATAGGTACATTATATGCGAAGCCTAGGGCACGGATGGTGGTGAATGGCTCTATGTCTGTACTGTTTTCTTTACACAGAGGAACTCGCCAGGGATGCCCTCTCTCTCCAGCTTTATTTGACTTGGCGATAGAGGCCTTGGCAATACGAATGAGGTCCTCTGTAGATATTAAAGGGATACATATCGCTGATCGAGTGGACGTCATTGGTCTCTATGCTGATGACATGGTGGTGTTTATGGATCAAACGGAAGACACATTACCAAAAGTAATAATGATGATTGATGAATTTAGTAAATTTTCTGGCCTTTATATAAATTGGGAGAAATCTGCTCTGATGCCTCTCTCCCATACCCCAATGTCCTGCCTTGAAACCCTCTCACTGCTACCCATTGTCTCCAAGTTTAAATATCTAGGAATACATATGTCCCAGCGTAGTCACCTAGACTTGCATCTTAATATATTTCCGCTACTGGATGTGGTTAAATCCAAATTTGCTACCTGGAACAAACTCCCGCTATCTGTGGCCGGACGTATCAATCTCATAAAGATGATATTGCTCCCAAAACTGAGCTATTGTTTTCAACACAGTGCGGTTATAATACCTAAATCTTTTTTTGCAACCCTAAATTCTCTTACATCTTTCATATGGGGAAAGGCTAGGCCTAAACTTAAGTTATCCACCCTACAAAGACCCAAACAAGGGGGTGGGGCGGCCCTACCAGACTTCTATTTATATTACCTTGCTGGTCAGGCTAAAATGTTGAATATGTGGATGCCCGGGAAATCCCTTCCTAACTCTGAAAACCATATTCTGCACTCAGCTAAACTTGATTGTCCGCTGGGATTTTTGGAGATGGAGAGAATTGCTGTTTCTCGTTTACTACGTTTGCTTCGGTTGGCACGATCAGTATGGAGGCAAATAAAAAAGGTAACAGGATTTGCCGATATAGCAGCTGAAATACCATTGTGGAATAATAGTTATTTTCCGGTATTATTGGGTCATCTGTCCACTGAATTCTGGATATCGTATGGTGTCCTTACAGTGAGTAATTTACATATCCAGGGGATTTTTGTTTCCTTTGAACAATTACAAAATACCTATAACATACCGAAATCTCAATTTTTCCGCTATTTACAATTAAGGTCAGCCTTCCAATCACATGTACGGAATGTGGGTACAGGTCGAGCTATTTCAGATTTACCGTTAATAGGTATCCTTAATTCGCAGGGTCCCCAGGGACTTATTTCCTCTTTATATACCTGTTATCCATAGGTGAAGGATCTACCGTAGATTCAATTAAGGGGAAATGGGGGACAGCTTCTTCCAGATACACTGGGAGAGGAATGGGATGAAATCTTGGAATCTCCAACTAAGGTCTCCCCATCAGTTAATAATAGGATGACCCAACTGTACATCATATACCAATCCTATCTGACCCCGACTCATCTTTTTAAAATGGGTCGTCTACACTCATCAGACTGCTTGAGATGTCATTCTAGTGATGCAGATTTTATCCATATCATATGGAAATGTCCTATTGTCTTTCAATACTGGAGTGAGGTAACGATATTATTGACATCATTGGTGTCGATCCCTGTCCCACTTGAACCCCTAGTATGCTTGTTTGGAGTGTGGGAGGCAGAGACTTGGGATCATCATACGGGAATTTTTCTGAGGGAGACGCTGTTTTTGGCACGAAAAGTGTTGGCTCTGAGATGGATGGGTGGTTCTTGTCCAACTCTTAGAGCATGGGTTGACTTGGTGAACTCAATTATTCTGTATGAGCGGACACTGTATCAGAATAGAGGTAATCCAGCCAAATTCGAGAAGAGATGGGTGAGATGGAACTCCTCCTGCCATACTGTTTAGGTTAAAACAGCTCAGCATTTGCATAAGAAATGGGTGTACGATTATGCGGACTTTACTCACAGGGCAGAATCTATTTAGAACTCTCCTTCAAGCGGCAGTATGTTAGTTTTAGAGGTTTTATTAGAAGTTAAGGTTCAAATAGGATATGAACAAATGATTGACATGCATTGCTTATCACCTTTGCAATACTCCAGACATGGTTATGGATGGTAATTCTATGTACCTATTGGATAATAATGAGTACAAGCAAATGTGTGTATGATTTATACTGTAATTAATAAACGAATTTAAAAAAAAAAATTGTTCCCTCCAAATTCAGGTGACAGAGTCCCTTTAACAAGGTATTTTTGTATCCATTCCATTTTTGTGGGTGGGAGGCAGAGGGGCCTCTTTGGAAGTCCAACCAGTCCTTAAAGCGAACCCGTCAGCAAGATGTTGCTAAGTAACCTACAGGCATTGTCACCATAACACTGAATAAAATGATACCTGGGATGTAGAATTCTGTCTTGTGGTTCTTGTGTAATCAGTGTTGAAGGTTTTCAGTTAATGAGATTCCCGTGCTCTGGGGCAGGACTGTAGGCAGAGTCTTGTCTTCCTGCACCAAGTCAGAGAAACCAAGGAGACCTACCCATAAGCCGCCCCGAAGCAGATACATGTTCCTCATCAAAGACAGCATTCTGTAATGCTGTAGATAAGCCCCTGTTCCAACCTCCAAGTGAAGAAAAATAAGTTACATTATACTCACCAGGGGGGTCCGGCTCCACACATCTTCTTGCGACGCCGTCCTCCTGCTTCTTCATCGCTCCCCAGCATCACGCTCCTGCCAGGCGTACTTATCTGCTGTGTTGAGGGCAGAGTAAAGTACTGCAGTGTGCAGGGCCTCTCTGCAAAGCCGAAAAGCATTTGTACGCTTGCACCGGAAGTACTATGTCCCTGAAGTCTTTCACTGTGTTCCGGGACGTAGTTTACCGGTGCATGCGTACTAATGCTTTTCGGCTTTGCCCGCAGTTGGGCAAAGCATACTGCGCACGCGCAGAAGGCAATTTGAAGGCGCACGCGTGGGGCCTGTACGTGAACAATGCTATTCACAGAAAGGAATGCGTACAGCATGCCGATTTGGGGTGGGGAAAGGGGCCAGAACCAACGCCCATCGGACCGGACCGAGGATATTTTCATACAGTGCGGGAGCAATGTAAAAGGTTCTTATGGGGGATTCATGGGGAGTCGGAGGATTTAGGGGAATGTATAGCTCACACTCTAATTAGATGATATTTTTAGTTGATAGGCAAAAAAAACCGTGACAGGTTCCCTTTAAGAAATGGCAGTAACATCACCGACATCACCCTGGAAAATTCCACAAAATTTCTGACAAATGGTTGCAGACTTCTGATTCAGCCATAGAATCTGGTTTATTTGACTTCTGATTATTGAGAGGTAACTTGTTCTCGAGGTCCTTTTCTGTAAAGTCTGTTCTATTAAGATGAATAAATTACCGTATATTCATTTGAGAGGTTCTTGTACATTGGTGACTAATACATTGAGCTTGGCCTTGGTATCTGCTACATTAACTTCATTTCTTCACATGGACTTTGAACATTCGTTTTCAATTAGTGGAAATTCTTTATAATTATCAGTACCAGATCTAGACATTATTCTCATTGTACACAGATTGTTATTCTTGTTCTTAATATCCTAAATAAAATTAATGTTTGAAAAAAAAAATCTCCCTAACAGGAATGGCTGCTGTAGGCATTAATTTGCTCACTGCTGGATGATATTTTGTCCCACCTTGAATAGTTTAAATAGTTAATATTGCTTGGGCAAATAAGTATTGACGGTCATCAATTTTCTAAGTAAATATATTTCTATTGACTTGAAATTCTCACCAGATGTCAAAAACCCATCCAATCCACACAGGCAAAGAAATCAAATCATAGATGTCCATAAATTAAGTTATGTGTAATAATCAGAAACGACACAGGGAAAAAGTACTGAACACATGAAGAAAGAGGTGCAAAAAGCCAGAGAAAGTCATGACATCAGCTGAAAGCTATCAGTAATTAAAAAAATAATCTTGACACTTATTTCACTCAGCTGGTTCATCAGAAGGTGCTACACAAGAATCATCTCACGATGGGGGGAAAAAACAAAAACAGTAAAGGTACCTTCACACGAAACGACTTTGTAACGATATCGCTAGCGATCCGTGACGTTGCAGCGTCCTGGCTAGCGATATCGTTTAGTTTGACACGCAGCAGCGATCAGGATCCTGCTGTGATGTCGCTGAATAAAGTCCAGAACTTTATTTGGTCGTCCGATCGCCGTGTATCGTTGTGTTTGAAAGCAAAAGCAACGATACCAGCGATGTTTTACGCTGGTAACCAGGGTAAACATCGGGTTACCAAGCGCAGGGC
The DNA here is from genome assembly GCF_051348905.1 of Ranitomeya variabilis. Classification (NCBI taxonomy): domain Eukaryota; kingdom Metazoa; phylum Chordata; class Amphibia; order Anura; family Dendrobatidae; genus Ranitomeya; species Ranitomeya variabilis. The sequence goes on from NC_135235.1 coordinate 66,766,463, forward strand.
CGCGCTTAGTAACCCGATGTTTACCCTGGTTACCAGCGTAAAAGTAAAAAAAAAAAACCGTACATACTCACCTGCGCGTCCCCCAGCGTCTGCTTCCTGACACTTACTGAGTGCCGGCCCTAAAGTGAAAGCACAGCGGTGACATCACCGCTGTGCTGTTAGGGCCGGAGCTCAGTCAGTGTCAGGAAGCAGACGCTGGGGGACGCGCAGGTGAGTATGTACGGTTTGTTTTTTTTACTTTTACGCTGGTAACCAGGGTAAACATCGGGTTACTAAGCGCGGCCCTGCGCTTAGCAACCAGATGTTTACCCTGGTTACCCGGGGACCTCGGCATCGTTGGTCGCTGGAGAGCGGTCTGTGTGACAGCTCCCCAGCGATCAAACAGCGACGCTGCAGCGATCGGCATCGTTGTCGCTATCGCTGCAGCGTCGCTTCGTGTGAAGGTACCTTAAGCTGTCTGAAGACCTTCCCAACCTTATTGTTGCAAAACAAACTAATAGCATTTGTTACAGAAGAATTTCTAAACTACTGAAGGTTCCAGTGAGCACTGTTAGGTCAATAACCCAGACATGGAAAGAACACAATTTAACTGTAAACTACCAGGCAAGATTTCAGAGAGAGGAGTGAGAAAAATATCAGAAGAGCTATCCAAGAGCCAAGAAGCACCTGTGGAGAGCTACTGAAAGACCTGGAATCAGCAGGTACAATTGTTTCAAAGGAAACTATTAGTAAAGAACTCAACCTCAATGTCCTTTATGCATGCTCACCACGCAAGACTCCATTGCCAAACAAAAAGCATATTCAAGCGTGTTTACACTTTGTTCTACAACATTTAGACAAGCCTGTAAAATACTGGGAGACTATAGCCTGGTCTGAGGAGACCAAAATTGAACGCTTTGGATGTCATAATACACACCATGTTTGGAGGCCAAAAGGCACTGCCTATCACCCCCAAAGCACCATACCAACAGTGAAGTTTGGAGATGGAAGCATCATGGTGTGGAGCGGTTTTTCTGCAAACGGCACTGGCAAGCTTCATACAATTAAAAGAATTATGAACGGACAAATGCAAAAAGAGACATTCTTGTTAAAAACCTGCTGATATCTACCTGGATGATGAAAATGAAATGAGAGTGGACAATGATCCTAAACACACTCTCTCAATTGGTTTCAGAAAAAGAAAAAGCTGGCAGAATGGCACAGCCAATCACCTGACCTAAACCCAATAGAAAATTTATGAAGGAATTAAAGCTCAGAGTTTATAGAATGAGCCCACAGGAGCTTCAGAATATGAAGTGTGTGGAACAATGTGGAAAATCACACCTGAGAAATGCATGCGACTAGTTTCTCAATACAGGAGACGTCTTGAAGCTGTCATCACCAACAAAGGCTTTTGTACGAAGCATTAAATACATTTCAATAATCGTGATCAACACTTTTCCCTGCATCATTTCTCATTAATAAATAACTTAGTTTATGGGCATTTAAGGTTTGATTTCTTTGCCTGTGTGGATTGGAATGGCTTGAGAATTTCATTTCAATAGCACCTTTAGAAATATATTTCATTAGAAAATTGTCAACGCATTCAAAACTTAGTTCATAAGGTCGCATGCTTTCATTGTCTGGACAACTACATCCTTGGGAACAAAAGAGCCCTCTTGGATTAGGTCACGAAGGACTTTCTCCATGCCTACACACGAAGGAAAGATTTACACATTTGCATCTTATGATCTGAAAATGAATTGGCAGCAGGTTTCCTGGTCCAATCATCAACATCCTCTTATACGCCAATGAGGCTGATCAGTTTGGGTCAGTCGGCCCAAGGTCAGTCTCTATATCGCAGACCGTACATGGACAGATGCTTAAAGGGAACCTGTCACCCCGTTTTTGCGATATGAGATAAAAATATCGTTCAATAGGGCCTGAGCTCTGCTTTACAAGAGTGCCTTTATTATCCCCTGAGTCTCCACCTTTGCAGAGAAAATACCGTACTAATCTCGCCGTTTTCTGCTGTCAATCACCCCAGTCTGATGGGCGGGGCTTAATTTACGATTCTCCCCACCTCCCGCTTTCACTGCGAATTTTCGTCCTGGCGTTATATTTAGCGCCTGCGCTTTAATGTTTCATCTTGCGCCTCCGCAGTATGCTTTGCCCAACTGTGGGCAAAGCATACAACACATCATTGCGCATGCGCCTGTTTTTCACTGTAACCTCTGTGCCCCGGAAGTCTTGGTATGCAAATTTCCATACTGAGACTTCTGGGGCACAGAGGTTACAGTAAAAAAAACAGCGCATGCGCAATGATGTATTGTATGCTTTGCCCACAGTTGGGCAATACAACTGCGGAAAATGCACTGCGCAAACGCAAAAAATGAGCGCGATCTGTGCTATTCACAGATCGAGTTACGTCTAATACGCCAAGGAGCGGAGGGAGAGACAGCAATTAGGCACAGCCCATCGGACCGGACCAGGGTGATTGACAGCAGAAAACGACGAGATTACTACGGTATTTTCTCTGCAAAGGTGGGGAATCAGGGGATAATAAAGGCACTCTTGTAAAGCAGAGCTCAGGCCCCATTGAACGATATTTTTATCTCATATCGCAAAAACGGGGTGACAGGTTCCCTTTAATTGGCCTAATAACCAAACTGATAAGGTTTACATTAATTTCACCGAGTCTTAGGCTATGCGCACACATAGCAGTTTTTACCGCGGAACCGCAGCGTTTCTACAGCTGCGGGTCCGCAGCAGTTTCCATTGCGTTTACTGCTACATGTAAACCCTATGGAAACCGCAATCCGCTGTGCACATGCTGCGGGAAAAAACACGCAGAAACGCAGCGGTTTACATTCCGCAGCATGTCACTTCTTTTGTGCAGAATCGCGGCGATTCTGCACTCATAGGAATGCATTGATCCGCTTACTTCCCGCATGGGGCTGTGCCCACGATGCGGGAAGTAAGCGGATAATGTGCAGATGGTACCCGGGGTGGAGGAGAGGAGACTCTCCTCCAGGCCCTGGGAACCATATTTGTGTTAAAAAAAAAACAAAAACGAATTTAAATAAAAAATAATGATATACTCACCTCTCAGCGCTGCACGCGGCCGTCCGGTCACAGGGTTGCTGTGCGAGCAGGACCTGCGATGACGTCGCGGTCACATGACCGTGACGTCACAAAGGTCCGTCTCGCACAGCATCTTTGGAACCGGACCGCCGTCTGCAGCGCCGAGGAGATCGGGATGTCAGAGGGTGAGTATATAACCAATTTTTTTATTATTTTTAACATTACTATTGATGCTGCATATTGTTGCATATGCAGCATCAATAGTAGGAGTAAACCCGCAGCGGAAACCGCAAAACAAACCGCGATAAATCTGCAGGGATAACTGCAGCGGTTTTGCCCTGCAGATTTATCAAATCCGCTGCGGGAGAACCCGCAGAGGACCCGACCTACGTGTGCACATAGCCTTACAGTTCAAAAACTATGGAAATCAAATATTTATTAAACATCTCTTCTCAAAACTAAATAAATGTAATTCAGTCTATTCTTTAAACTATCTACAAATCTTTTTTAATCAAATGCCAAGAACTAAATGGCATGTTCTACATCAGTGTTTCCCCAGTGATCTCGGCCCCCAACAGATCTTTTTTTATTTCTTTAGTATTGAGCAGCGGATTGCATTATCAAGGCTACAGAAATTGACACTGGTACTCTCACCTGTGCAATACTAAAGAAATCCGGAGGGCATGATCTGTTGGGGGCCGTGAGGACTTGAGTTTGGCACTGGTCTACATTAGGCTGCATGAATGTATTGAGAAGCAGTAAGATAGTAACCACATCTCACAAGTCCATGTCTTAACTACAGATGAGCGAATATTTCAATATTCTGTTCGGATTACGATCGCCATATCTGCAATATTCGCCGAACATAGGCGAACACCACTGGAGTCACTGGGAGTACAGATGAGCGAATATGTTTGGAAATGAGCAAACAAGTTCGGCACGAATATGGTGCAAATATGGCACATACGGATTAGCCGATCATTTTCCGAAAATATTTGATCATCTCTAGTCTTAATACACAGCAATATAACAAAGGCCTTACATTGGATGGTATTTAAGGGGTTGTCCACTAGTAGACAACCACTGCTTAACTGAAAATCTGACAATATACAGTTATTTCCTGCAGTGGCACCACTCTGAAGTCACGCTGCTGCTCCCGGCGGATAGGGTGACGTTGTGTTACATTACCGCTGCAGCTAATCAGTGGCTGCTGTGATAAAATAGTAAGGGCTGTAGCTGGTTAGCAGACGCCAATTGTCACTTGATGCCAATGCAGCCAATGGCACATGCTGGTTTCTATGGGGCCCTGAACATAAGCATGGATTGCCTAGTACAGGCCACATACATACATACATATACATATATATATATATATACACACACACACACACACACACACACACACACACACACACACACACACAGGTATATACATACACACACATATATAACCACACACAATATTTTAGATCGTACTATATAACCTTACCAAATGAACAAGTTGCTTCCTTTTGTGAAGACCAGAAAACAAGGAACAGGATTGACTTGTTTTATAAATAGCCAACATAAAAAAACGAGGTATAACAAAGTGCAACTTTCAGAGAAACAAAATTCTTTTACATATACAAAAATACAAGGTAGTTTAGCAATGATAATATGTTAACATAGTAGAAAGAAAAGATCTGTAAATTAAACTGACAGGGCTGGGTTATTTCTTTAAACCCCCCAAAAAAAGATGTCACTATTACAAACCTTTATAAAAAAAAAAAGGAATTGTTAGCAGATACGTCTGTGTTAGTAAATACGTGTATTACCCATGAAAAAAAATCTGGTTTATTTTTCTTTGGGCTGCATTTGAGGCTCCTCTGTTATTCCTTCTGGAAATCACCAATGTAGATTGTTGGCCTGTAGAAAAGCACTTACTGGTCACTGTCTTCTGCTCTTCCCGGGACTTCTCCTGTCCCCTTCTAATATTTGTGAATTGCTGGATCGCTCCAGTGTTTGCTGGATGCAGGTCACTTAACCATACAAGTCTATGAGAGCCAGAAGGAGGATCTCAGACTTACATAGAGAGCTTGTGACTGTTGGCTGCGACTTCCCGTCAGCCAGGAGCTGCGATCACAAGACAGTGTAGCGGGACCAGAACCAGCAGAAGACAGGGGCTGGTAAGTATTTCACTACCGGCAGGGAACAGACATTAGTGATAACACTCCAGGGGCGGAACTAAAAAAAAAGAAAAAAAACACGCCGGTGTGGGGCTTTCAGAGAATAGATGATAATCTGCAATTCTTGGCAGCGTGTGCTATACTTTAATATTGGAGATAATAAACAGCAGATCGGTGTAGGATCCCCATCAGCTCCCCATTATCCAAAGGAGAAGTCATCAATAAAGTAAGCCTGGAAAACACTTTTAAAGTGAACCTGTCACCAGGTTTGGCCGATAAGCGATACGTCCATCAACTTTCAGGTCTGATATACAGTATTCTATAATGCTGTATACAAGCCTCCATCCCGACCTGTAAGAGAAGAAAAATAACTTATTATACTCACCTAAGGGGTGGTCCGGTCCAAGGGGTGTCGCTGGTCTTGGTTCGGCACCTCCCATGTTCTTGCGATCCCCGTCCTCCTTCTTGCGTCGTGTGGATAACGCATCCCTTCGGGGATCACAAGAAGACGGGGGGCGCCAGACCAGGACCTGCGACACCCCTCGGTACAGCGCTCCTGCGCAGGCATAATTCTCTGACCTGTTAAGGGCAGAGCAAAGTACTGCAGTGCGCAGGCGTTGGGCTCTTTGACCTTTGAACAGGGCAGAGAATTACGCCTGCGCAGGAGCCGCGGTACCAAGCAGCTGCATCATCCACAGGAAGTAAGCAGGAAGGCGGCATCGCAAGAAGATGGGAGGCGCCAGACCAAGCAGAGCGACACCCATCAGACCGGACCGCCCCCCAGGTGAGTATAATAAGTTATTTTTCTTCTCTTGCAGGTCGGGTTGGCGGCTTATATACAGCATTATAGAATGCCGTATATAAGCCCTGAAAGGTGATGGCTACATCTCTTATCGGCCAAACCTGGTGACAGGTTCCCTTTAAATCACTGGTGATGGTGGCAGAGCGTATGCCGGCACAACCTAATAAGTGAAATGTAACCATCAAGTCTTCAGTCTACTCCTACAGTTGCAGAAGTCTCACATCACAAAAAAGCTTTTCCAGAATAATTACTTTATAGGGAATGCAATACCCCCTACAATGCAAAACTGAAGAGAATACTTCCTGGCTCTGTGGAGATATTCCCATTTTAAAAAGGTCAATTATAGTGACATGTAAAAGAAACACAAACAAAATTGAACATTTAAATGACAGAATTAACAGTTCTCACTCTTCCCAAAATAGTGGATAATCTACAGTATGTTACAGCAATAAATGGAAGTTCTTCTGCTACAACCATGACACCATCATGTGTTCCAACTTCTTGCATCTTCGTGCAGGTCGGCAGCATAGAGATGAACGTTTACAGCTGTTGTCCCATAATTGACACTTATCACATAGGCCCAGAGACCTCACAAGGTCATCACGGCTGATAATAAATGACCATTGTGAAACAACATCTTTAAAGAGGGTGTTAGAGATAAGACTTATTTGCCTATAGACTCGCAAACTTACTGATCCTTGGGTCCAGGGCTTCCTTGGTCTTTGCCAACGGGCCACTGCAGCTAATCAGTCTCGGCAGTGATGCACATTTGGACAACATGAGCACCTATGCCATGTGATTGGCTGCAGCAGTCACGCACGCTGTCCCTGCTGCAACCTGTTAAAAAATCCCAGGGCAGAAGCACAGAGGAATCAACAGAGCAGCGGAGGCTATGTAACTGCTCAGTTTCTGATTTTATAGGTCTGCACCCTTTTTGTGGTCAAAAGGTTTATCCTGAAAAACCACTTGAAAATATGTTGGGGAGAGTTTGGTTCTGTAGCCGGTTCTTATATACAGAAGGATAAAAGTAAATAGCTCACTACAGACGGCCACTTTATCTTACACTCCCATTTGTTCAATTAAAAAAAAAAAAAAAGAAAAAAAATGTTTGACAGAAACATTCTGCCTACAGGATCTACCAAATATTACAAACTACAACAAAAAGACATGTTAACTATATAGGCTGTGGTTTTTAAAGTGCAATTTTATGCCCTAAGCATGTTTTTTTTTTTATCAGGCATAGTTTACTTATCCAATATTGTGAAAAGCTTATTAAGTCCTAATGTACATTTACCTTGCATCATATATACATGTCCTAATGTACATTTACCTTGCGTCATATATACATGTTATAAAATTATGAAAAATGGGCACTATTTCACTTACATTCTTCGGTGAATCACATATTTACCACGATATGTAATAAGATTTTAAGTATATCCAAAAGGTCTGAATTGCAATTTCAAAGTAAAAGCCGGTAAAGCTGAAAATTACATCTCATATTTTCTATACATAGTCTACAGTAAAGCAGAAGGTAGAGCCTTCAGTGGTTGGAGGGGTGGGGGATAAGGGGACATCAGTTGTCATCGTAAGGAAAATCCTGAGAATCGCTGATACTTTCTTCTGATCTTTTGGGGCTTGAGCTGTCGCACTTAGGTTCCCAGTAATCATGAAGCTTTCCCTGGATTAAAGAATTAAAAGTAAACGAATATCAGAAATATAGTACATGCATCATATTTATTGAAAAGTACAATAAAGCATTGACTTATAGAGGGGCCACTTTCTTACAAATACATTACATTAAACATATGGGGCAAACATTTATAATTTAACTTATAAATTAAAGGGGTTTTCCCCATAAACAATAGTGAATTTAAATAAATAGATCTTGGAATAATAATAATTTCCTCAATTGGATGTGATTAAATAAAATGTCCCTGTGCTGAGATAATCTTATGAATGTGCCCCTGCTGTGTACTGTGTAATGGCTGTGTCTGACCGTGCAGGGACATGGTCTGATCATACCTCAGCTCCTGGGCAGGTGGGAAGCAAAAGAGGATACAGACATTACAGCACAAAATCGCAGCCGATTATTTCTGTAAAGTAAAACATTTCCCTGCTGGTTTTTAAACCATGTGTTACTTAGGCTTGTTTCACACTTCTGTTTGTGGTACGTCCTAATGCAGTGAAGTATCGACGGATGTTGTGAAAACAGGAAAAAATGTGTGTTTCCGACGGATCCAGTGCACGACGGATGAAACGGATGGCCACCCGTCACAATCCGTCGCTAATACAAGTCTATGGGAAAAACAAGATCCTGCAGAAAAATTTGCAGGATCCTGTTTTTTCAAAACTCGACGGATTCCGACATGAGGAAAAAGACGGAAGTGTGAAAGAGGCCTTACTTCAAAGATAGAATTATCTGTGATCCCGTGCTGTAATGCCTGTATACTCTCTTTTGCTTCCCCCCTGCCCAGGAGCTGTGGTATGGTCAGACCTTATTCCTGCACTGTCAGACACAGCCGTTACACAGCAGGGGCACATTTACAAGATTATCTCAGCACAGAAACATTTTATTTAAACACAATTGTAGAAAATATCATTATTCTAAGATCTATTGATTAAAATTAACTTGATAGAGAAAACCCCTTTAAGTCTGGTGAATTTCTGACATCTCCTGGTGTTGGACCCCCTTTAACCAGTGATCTCTCAATCAGTGATGCATCGCTTCTGAACTACTATATGTAACGTCATGTCCTAGATGGTTCCCCTGACCCAAATATCAGTGGCTGTATGTGATTCCTAAATTGTTTACCCAGCACATGTGTAGTAGCTGTACGTTATTTAGTAAAGAGCCTTTCCTGTAAGCCGAGTGCTACTACTGCCAACATGCGGAAGTATTGGTGCACACAAAACAGAAGCAAAGAGACAGAAACACAGACGTCTACTTTGCACAAACTGGACAACATGAAAATGTATAAGTTTTATGTCATCTCAACAGATAAATGATTAGAGATTAATGTTGCATCAATCAATTATTCACACTTTTCAATTTGGTGTTTAAACATTAATACGAAAAATTACCAATTTACCTGATTTGGCCTAGAATAAAGCAGCTGCTCCTGCCATCTGCCATGTATTCTGGCAACTAAATCTTTTACCTAAGACAGCAAATAAAAAAATAAATAAAAAAAGTAGTGTTTCTGTGAAAGAAAGAACACAAACGTGTGCAACATAAAGGAGCAGTAATAACGGATATTAAATGAGAGAAAAAGAAAGAAAAAGACAAAAAGATTCTCCAGCTCCAAAGTTCGGGTCCTCGTTGATTTGTATGGGGTTTGGGTTCAGGTTCAAGTTCGGGTACAGTTCTGGTTCCCGAATCAAACTTTGTACCAACGTTCAGTCGAACCTGACCTTCCACAGGTGCGCTCATTCCTGCCGATAACATCGGTTGGGTGTCAGACTCCCACCGATCTAATATGGATAACCCATCGCTGGGATAGGTCATCAATATCATAATCCTTTTAAGGAATGTTGCCTCAGGGTAAGCTGCACCCCCTGTCAATATCCAGCTAAAAATAAAACGGATCATCAGGAGATTAAAGCCAAGCATGGACATCGCTACATCATGATAACGGGGATTGAAGCGCCCATTCTGACGATCAGAGCGCGTTTCTGCAGTCAGACTGGAACTGATCAAGTTTTCATCTATCCTGTGCATAGGGTAGTTTACATTAAACAATCTGCGGTGTTAAACGACCACCAATCATCCACAAGTTTAACGAACGGAGGCCATTTAATAGCAGGTTTAGACACGACGACCGAATTTATGATGGACACATAACTATCATTAATAAGATGCTCAGAGCAACTTTGGCTGCCATTGCTCTCAGCAGAACAAGTCCTGTTTGTGTATGATAATATGAAATCCAAGAAAAAAAATTTTCTTTGTTTTTCTTAGCAAACTTAACCAATGAAGTGCGCAGTTAACATTACACCATAATTGAAAAACGAGTGTTTTCTAAGAATGCCCCTTTCCCGATAACAGTGCAGTATACAAGCAACCTAACTAATGGGAGCTCCATGAGACTTCTATAGGAATGTTTTTTTCAGAAATATGCAGATGATCATCTAATTATTTATCTTTTTAGTTTAAAATCAAAATCATTCCTAAGTTGATAGTTACTTTAAAAATGAGACAAGCACATGGCTTGGCAGAAGTATAAAATAATAAAATTTCAACCTTTTCAGTATTACCTTTGTTCGGTAAAAATATCTTGCATCCTCCCGTATATCACTCTTTATGTGCTTCTCTAGTTCAGTGCATAATTTTAGTATATATTTCTATAAAGAAAAAATAAAGAGAAAATACCATGATCTATACATCGCATTAAGAATTAGAAATCATTCCTTTATTTTACCATCTGAAACTTATCGCTGTCTATTAAATGGAACTGGTCATTCGATTCATGCTGTCCAAGCCATGGATGGGCATGAATCAGATGCTGACTGTACGGTTACAGCCAGGTATGTTTTACTCTGAAATGCTGCAGGGCTTTAGAGAAAAGTATGTTGAGCCGAGGACTAAAAGAATAAACCAGACTAGTCAGACATTGCTCTAGTTGACCGATATGTCTCTCGCTATGTATACACATAAAAACCTGTCAATCAACTAGAGCACTGCGGGACAAGTTGGCCAGACGCCATGTCGGATAAGTCTTCTAGAGTGTTCTAGTTCCTGGCCGGCTCTTCTAACTAGGTTCTCTCTGAAACAACAGAATTTCAGAGAGAAACATACCTGACTGCAATGGTGAAGCCAAAATCTGATCCATGCTGCCTGTGGTTTGTCTAGCATGAATCGAATGACAGGTTCCCCTTAACCCCCGAGGGTGGTTTGCACGTTAATGACCAGGCCAATTTTTACAATTCTGACCACTGTCCCTTTATGAGGTTATAAGTCTGGAACGCTTCAACGGATCTTGGCGATTCTGACATTGTTTTCTCGTGACATATTGTACTTCATGTTAGTGGTAAAATTTCTTCGATATAACTTGCGTTTATTTGTGAAAAAAACGAATATTTGGCGAAAATTTTGAAAATTTCGCAATTTTCCAACTTTGAATTTTTATGCCCTTAAATCACAGACATATGTCACACAAAATACTTAATAAATAACATTTCCCACATGTCTACTTTACATCAGCACAATTTTGGAACCAAAATTTTTTTTTGTGACGGAGTTATAAGGGTTAAAAGTTGACCAGCAATTTCTCATTTTTACAACACCATTTTTTTTTAGGGACCACATCTCATTTGAAGTCATTTTGACGGGTCTATATGATAGAAAATACCCAAGTGTGACACCATTCTAAAAACTGCACCCCTCAAGGTACTCAAAACCACTTTCAAGAAGTTTATTAACCCTTCAGGTGTTTCACAGGAATTTTTGGAATGTTTAAATAAAAATGAACATTTAACTTTTTTTCACACAAAATTTATTTCAGCTCCAATTTGTTTTATTTTACCAAGGGTAACAGGAGAAAATAGACCCCAAAAGTTGTTGTACAATTTGTCCTGAGTACGCTGATACCCCATATGTGGGGGTAAACCACAGTTTGGGCGCATGGCAGAGCTTGGAAGCGAAGGAGCGCCATTTGACTTTTCAATGCAAAATTGACTGGAATTGAGATGGGACGCCATGTTGCATTTGGAGAGCCCCTGATGTGCCTAAACATTGAAACCCCTAACAAGTGACACCATTTTGGAAAGTAGACCCCCTAAGGAACTTATCTAGATGTGTGGTGAGAACTTTGACCCAACAAGTGCTTTACAGAAGTTTATAATGCAGAGCCGTAAAAATAAAAAATCATATTTTTTCACAAAAATGATTTTTTCACCCCCAATTTTTTATTTTCCCAAGGGTGAGAGAAGAAATTGGACCCCAAAAATTGTTGTGCAATTTGTCCTGAGTACGCTGATACCCCATATGTGGGTGTAAACCATTGTTTGGGCGCAGGGCAAAGCTCGGAAGGGAAGGAGCGCCATTTGACTTTTCAATGCAAAATTGACTGGAATTGAGATGGGACGCCATGTTGCATTTAGAGAGCCCTTGATGTGCCTAAACATTGAAACCCCTAACAAGTGACACCATTTTGGAAAGTAGACCCCCTAAGGAACTTATCTAGATGTGTGGTGAGCACTTTGACCCAACAAGTGCTTTACAGAAGTTTATAATGCAGAGCCGTAAAAATAAAAAATCATATTTTTTCACAAAAATTATCTTTTCACCCCATTTTTTTATTTCCCCAAGGGTAAGAGAAGAAATTAGACCACAAAAGTTGTTGTGCAATTTGTCCTGAGTACGACGATACCCCATATGTGGGTGTAAACCATTGTTTGGGCGCATAGCAGAGCTCAGAAGGGAAGAAGCGCTATTTTACTTTTCAATGCAAAATTGACTGGAATTAAGATGGGATGCCATGTTGCGTTTGGAGAGCCCCTGATGTGCCTAAACATTAAACCCCCCCACAAGTGACACCATTTTGGAAAGTAGACCCCCTAAGGAACTTATCTAGATGTGTTTTGAGAGCTTTGAACCCCCAAGTGTTTCACTACAGTTTATAACGCAGAGCCGTGAAAATAAAAATTATTTTTTTTTTTCACAAAAATGATTTTTTAGCCCCCAGTTTTGTATTTTCACAAGGGTATCAGGATAAATTGGACCCCAAAATTTGTTGTCCAATTTGTCTGGAGTACGCTGATACCCCCTATGTGGGGGGGAACCACTGTTTGGGCGCATGACAGAGCTCGGAAGGGAAGGAGCGCCATTTGGAATGCAGACTTAAATGGATTGGTCTGCAGGCGTCACGTTGCATTTGCAGAGCCCCTGATGTACCCAAATAGTACAAACCCCCCACAAGTGACCCCATATTGGAAACTAGACCTCCCAAGGAACTTATCTAGATGTGTTGTGAGAACTTTGAACCCCCAAGTGTTTCACTACAGTTTACAACGCAGAGCCGTGAAAATAAAACATATTTTTTTTCCCACAAAAATGATTTTTAGCCCCCCAAATTTTTATTTTCCCAAGGATAACAAGAGAACTTGGACCCCAGAAGTTGTTGTTCAATTTGTCCCTAGTACGCTGATACCCCATATGTTGGGGTAAACCCCTTTTTGGATGCACGGGAGAGCTCGGAAGGGAAGGAGCACTGTTTTACTTTTTCAACGCAGAATTGGCTGGAATTGAGATTGGACGCCATGTCGCGTTTGGAGAGCCCCTGATGTGCCTGAACAGTGGAAACTCCCCAATTCTACCTGAAACCCTACCCCTAACCTCACCCCTAACCGTTTACTGAACATTTTCTGACAGTCATAAGTGCCACGTATATAAGTGCCACGTATATAAGTGCCACGTATATAAGTGCCACGTATATAAGTGCCACGTATATAAGTGCCACGTATTTCAGTGCCACGTATTTCAGTGCCACGTATTTCAGTGCCACGTATTTCAGTGCCACGTATTTCAGTGCCACGTATTTCAGTGCCACGTATTTCAGTGCCACGTATTTCAGTGCCACGTATTTCAGTGCCACGTATTTCAGTGCCACGTATTTCAGTGCCACGTATTTCAGTGCCACGTATTTCAGTGCCACGTATTTCAGGCACTGAAAAATACGTGGCACGTAAATACTTCAGTGCCACGATATTTCAGTGCCACGATATTTCAGTGCCACGTATTTCAGGCACTGAAAAATACGTGGCACGTAAATACTTCAGTGCCACGATATTTCAGTGCCACGATATTTCAGTGCCACGTATTTCAGGCACTGAAAAATACGTGGCACGTAAATACGTGGCACGTAAATACGTGGCACGTAAATACGTGGCACGTAAATACGTGGCACGTAAATACGTGGCACGTAAATACGTGGCACTTAAATACGTGGCACTTAAATACGTGGCACTTAAATACGTGGCACTTAAATACGTGGCACTTAAATACGTGGCACTTAAATACGTGGCACTTAAATACGTGGCACTTAAATACGTGGCACTTAAATACGTGGCACTTAAATACGTGGCACTTAAATACGTGGCACTTAAATACGTGGCACTTAAATACGTGGCACTTAAATACGTGGCACTTAAATACGTGGCACTTAAATACGTGGCACTTGTGACTATCAGAAAATGTTCAGTAAACGGTTAGGGGTGAGGTTAGGGGTAACACTGATACACTGGTAGCACTGAAATACGTGGCACTGATATACGTGGCACTGATATACGTGGCACTGATATACGTGGCACTGATATACGTGGCACTGATATACGTGGCACTGATATACGTGGCACTGATATACGTGGCACTGATATACGTGGCACTGATATACGTGGCACTGATATACGTGGCACTGATATACGTGGCACTGATATACGTGGCACTGATATACGTGGCACTGATATACGTGGCACTGATATACGTGGCACTTATATACGTGGCACTTATATACGTGGCACTTATATACGTGGCACTTATATACGTGGCACTTATATACGTGGCACTTATATACGTGGCACTTATATACGTGGCACTTATATACGTGGCACTTATATACGTGGCACTTATATACGTGGCACTTATATACGTGGCACTTATATACGTGGCACTTATATACGTGGCACTTATATACGTGGCCACTGAAATATCGTGGCACTTATATACGTATATAAACGTATATTTCAGTGCCACGTATTTCAGTGCCACGTATTTCAGGTTAGGGGTAGGGTTAGGGTTTTTTGTTTTTTTTCTTGTTTTCTTGTGTTTTTCTATAAAAACGCATGCGTTTTACCGCGTTTACATGCATTTTTTCACACATGCGGTTTTTTTAAAAAACGCATGCAGATAAAAACGCAAGTGTGAAACCAGACTAAAAGACGCTTTTTATAGCAAAAAAGTTTTTGCGTCTCCACATTTTGAGACCTATAATTTTTCCACATTTTGGTCCACAGAGTCATGTGAGGTCTTGTTTTTTGCGGGACGAGTTGACGTTTTTATTGGTAACATTTTCGGACACGTGACCATTTTTTATCACTTTTTATTCCGATTTTTGTGAGGCAGAATAACCAAAAACCAGCTATTCATGAATTTCTTTTGGGAGAGGCGTTTATACCGTTCTGCGCTTGGTAAAATTGATAAAGCAGTTTTATTCGTCGGGTCAGTACGATTACAGCGATACCTCATTTATATCATTTTTTTATGTTTTGACGCTTTTATACGATAAAAACTATTTTATAGAAAAAATAATTATTTTGGCATCGCTTTATTCTGAGGACTATAACTTTTTTATTTTTTTGCTGATGATGCTGTATGGCGGCTTGTTTTTTGCGGGACAAGATGACGTTTTCAGCGGTAACATGGTTATTTATATCCGTCTTTTTGATCGCGTGTTATTCCACTTTTTGTTCGGCGGTATGGTAATAAAGCGTTGTTTTTTGCCTCGTTTTTTTTTTTTTTCTTACGGTGTTTACTGAAGGGGTTAACTAGTGGGCCAGTTTTATAGGTTGGGTCGTTACGGACGCGGCGATACTAAATATGTGTACTTTTGTTTTTGTTTGTTTTTTTTAGATAAAGAAATGTATTTATGGGAATAATATTTTTTTTTATTATTATTATTTATTTAGGAATTTTTTTTTTTTTTTACACATGTGGAAATTTTTTTTTTTAACTTTTTTACTTTGTCCCAGGGGGGGGACATCACAGATCGCAGATCTGATAGTGTGCACAGCACTCTATCAGATCGGCGATCATACTTTCATCGGAGCAGGCTGCAGCTTTCATCTGCAGCCTGCTCCAACCCGGAAGTGCTCCCTGCAGGACCCGGATACAGCCCCTCGGCCATTTTGGATCCGGGGCCTGCAGGGAGAAGACGTTCGGTACGAGGTGAGTACATCACCTTGTACCGATCGTCTCAGGGAAGCCCGCAGGGAGCCCCCTCCCTACGCGATGCTTCCCTGTACCGCCGGTACACCGCGATCATGTTTGATCGCGGTGTGGCGGGGGTTAATGTGCCGGGGGCGGTCCGTGACCGCTCCTGGCACATAGTGCCGGATGTCAGCTGCGATATGCAGCCGACACCCGGCCGCGATCGGCCGCGCTCCCCCCGTGAGCGCGGCCGATCGCGTATGACGTACTATCCCGTCACCGGGAATTAAGGCCCACCCCACCTCGACGGTATAGTACGTCATACGGGCTTAAGGGGTTAAGGCGTCATCTGTTATAGATTGTGTATTATACTTACCCTCTGTATGAATGGCGGCTCATCTGAGATACTTGCATCATTTACAAGATTTAAAAGGCTGAAGGTCAGATAATAAGCCTGGAAAATAAAACATTTAATAAGGAAATCACATAAAACTAAAGCTGTAGGATTTTTTTCTCATTTAGTACTACCTCTGATTTTACCATGTGCCTTAAAATAAAGAAAATTTATTTATATGTAAAAAAATTTAAAAATAAATCAACTGGCTCCAGCAGAGACAATTACACTAATTAAAGTCTCTGAAGGAGAATTGGCCTTCGCAGCTTATTTACTACCTCTTGGTCCAGTTCAGCTGAAGTCTTGGATATATTTTCAGGATCTGTTTCCATCTTCTTCGCCAAAGAAGACGGTCTCATTTCAGACATTAATCGACATAGAAGGAGCATCTTTTAAGAGAACATACAGCAAAATTGGTTAAATGGAATAATTTTTCCTTAGAGCCATGTAAAACATCTAAAAAGAGACTACCACATTAAGGCCACATGCTGTTGAGTCCATCACAAATCCGTATGCGACATACTGTACATTGCAGTGGATTTTCAATAAGAAATTTGAGGAAAATAAGTACACGTGAAGGTACTCCTAGGCTCACAGTCATCTTTGTCAGCAATATGGAAGAACGCTATATTCTGTGTAGTGTACCCAGCATAACAAAAAGGATTAATAGCTCAGGCCAGGATGAATCAGGATGAATTTTACAAACAATCCATCAAACCAGTCACTGAAGATTGAGGGCTGGGGGTGGGGGAATGTAGCTGTCCCCAAACAAGTAACAGACAAGTGCCCACCTACCTGAGAATCATAGTCTAGTGGAACGTATTTGCAGTTTCCATACAGTATATTGGACAGGAAAATCAGGCTGAGGTGCTTTCGCAGCTGTCTGTAGGGAAAAAGAAAAGCAAAAAAAGATCTGACGATAACTTGCAGTTAAAATGTGTCAAAATGAAATCTAACACTGACTAAGATAAACAGGCTGTATAGAAGGTATTGAACCACGTTCTACATTAACACTGCACCCTCCGGCTGCGTTCACATGCAAGGGTCATGCTGCGGCTGAAAACCACAACAGTCCTGTGCCGCTGCCGTCTCACTGCATCACTGAGGCTGCGTTCATAGAAATGTCAGAAAAAGGGCTCTCAAAACAATCAAAATAATTGTTGTGGGAAAATGACTGGCTGTTCGCCTTCAGGCTTTTGAACATTTTCCAAAGTGTTTAAAAGTAGTAACACGTCCACGTCCGTTAGAATGGCGTTTTCTGCTAGAAAGACGCTCCTTGCTTTACAATAGAAGTCAATGGGAAAAGGTAAGAGGCATACTTTTAAGCATTTTTGCTTAAGAAAAAAAATACTTGGTGATTTGTTAATTTTTTAAAGGGAATATGTCACCAGTTTTTTGCCACGTAATCTGAAAACAGCGTTTTGTAGAGGTCACTCACTGAACTGCTTGCCATGGTTTTAATAATCTCCTGCTGAAAAAACAGCGATCCTATCAGTAGAAGACTGGTAATCCTGCTGCCAGGAAGTCTTCCATTTTCAGCTCTATATTACCCCGACACTCTCCCCCCACCCACACACACTGATTGTACAGAAAAAGCTGCCACTGTGCATAGGCAGAAAGCTGCCAATCAGTAGTGTGGGTGGGGCTATACAGCGTACAGGATTTAGAAAACTACTAGATCTGCAGTAGAGTTTTATCAAAACTTCAGGTTTACTAGTTTACTAAACTGAAGAGAAAAAGAAGTGGTTCCGGAAGCATCTTCTCTTGGTGGGGAAAGGGGGACAAAACAAAAAAATAAATAAAACAAAAATGCACATTGACTGCGGAAAAAAAAGGAGATTTTTGTGTACTCACCGTAAAATCTCTTTCTCTTAGCCTCTAATTGGGGGACACAGGACCATGGGTGTTATGCTGCTGTCCACTAGGAGGCGACACTATGCATAATCTGAAAAAGATTAACTGTGGCTCCTCCTGTGCAGTATACACCCCTGGACGGCATCAGCCTTCTCCAGTTTTTTTCCTTAGTGTCGCATAGGAGGCACACCTAAAAGATTTTTACTCCGTTTTTTCCGACGGGATTACAGATGAAGAAAAGAGGGTCTCCTGTGAGACTCCCGGCATGGCTCCTTCCTCGGCCCCCTATTATGGGGTGCCCAGTTGAAGTAGAGATGGCTATTCCCCATGTTGCTCCTTCCCCAGTCCCTCGGGTGCTGGTTCGAAGTCGAGACCCCCCCCTCCTTCCCCAATTCCTTTTGGTTTCTGGGTTGAGGTCGAGGATAAAGGCCCCTGAAGGTGACAAAGGCACCCTCCATATCCCCCTCTGGGGGTATTAGGTTGAGACACCTCAGGTAGGGCCTGTACAGGCAGCATTCTACAGCTCCCAGCAATGGGCCAGCACACTGCGCCTGCATCCAGGGACCCCAGCCCAGCTGCAGGCTCCTGTTGGGGCCGGGGGGAGTGCAGGCAGGCATGGCACATACAGACACATGGCTCCCTGCGCCCCTGTCTCTGCGGCAGCACCAGCTCTATACTGCCTCAGGGAGACCCCTACCGGGCTCCCCCTTCTGCTTATAGCCCCACCGCCATCCTGCCTTTAAATCCGGAGGGGTCCGGTTCAGATCCGACCCCCTCCCGGACTTTCGCGCCGGCCTGGAGCCCTTCTGGGCCTCAGGCATCTAATTTAGGCCCCGGCTTTGGCCTAGCTGAAGCTGCCGCCTCCTCTCCGCCCCCCGGATGACAAATATGACACTCTACAGTGTCAGAGGGGGCGGATCGAGACAGAAAGGCTATGTTTTTACACAGCCTTGCCGCCTTTTTCCAGCTCTCCGCCCCCTTCTCCTCCTTTCCTCTCTGTCTCAGCAGCCATTTTCGGCTGCAGATTAACCCTGCATCTCCCGGTCTGCAGGACCAGGCAGCCAGTCTCCGGGGGGCACAGGACTGTGGATCTTCGGCGCTGGACCTAGGGGCACACTGGTGGGGTAAGATCACAGCTGGGTTTTTTACTCAGCTGTGAATCGATATTACCTATAAGGCTCCCCTATAGGTTTCTCTACCCCTGTAAGGTCCTCTGCTGGCAGCACTTCTGCACTCTGTGCACTATGCCGGGCTCAAGGTCCAAGAGAACCAGGCACCACCAGTTTTGTGCAAAAGCAGTAGGAGGAACATAACATGAATAACATAATTATGCCTGTAAGAAGGCAACTATGTAACATGAATAACATAATTATGCCTGTAAGAAGGCAACTATGTACGAGCTCAAGAAAACAATATGAGAACTCAACAGTTACAATGGCCCGGAAAGGGCAACAGGGTGGGAGCTGTGTCCCCCAATTAGAGGCTAAGAGAAAAAGATTTTACGGTGAGTACACAAAAATCTCCTTTACTCTGTCGCCTCATTGGGGGACACAGGACCATGGGACGTCCTAAAGCAGTCCCTGGGTGGGAAGCAGTGGACAAATATTGTGCAGACAGGCCCCTATACTTAGGGCACCGCCGCCTGCAGGACACATCTACCCAGGCTCGCGTCCGCTGAGGACTGGGTATGAACCCTGTAGTGTTTAGTGTAAGCTAGTCCAAGTGGCCGCCTTACACATTTGTTGTGCCGAAGCCTGGTGCCGAATGGCCCAGGAGGCCCCTAACGCCCGTGTAGAGTGCCGTAATACTGGCTGGAAGAGAATTCTTAAAGGGAACCTGTCACCCCGTTTTTTGAAGATGAGCTAAAAATAGTGTTAAATAGGGGCAGAGCTGGGCGTTACATTAATGTCTTTTGTGTGCCTTTATTACCCACCTATGCTGCTGAAATACCTTTGTAAAGTCGCCGTTTTCTGCTGTCACTCACGCTGGTCTGGTCCTATGGGCGTGGTGACAGCGCTGTTTCTCCCCCAGATCAGGCTCATCATTCCGTTGGTGGCGTAGTGGTGTGCGCATGTCCAACAGAGAATATCCACTGCCCAGGAGATGAAAGAGCGCGATCTGCGCTATTCAGCCGTTTACCGGTGGGCGCGGCCATCTTTCTGTGGCCGCGCGTGCGCAGATGGAGCGCTCTGCTGCCCGGGGCTTCAGGAAAATGGCCGCGGGATTCCGCTCGTGCGCAGATGGAGATCGCGGCGGCCATTTTCCTGAAGCCCCGGGCAGCAGAGCGCTCCATCTGCGCACACGCGGCCACAGAAAGATGGCCGCGCCCACCCGTAAATGGCTGAATAGCGCAGATCGCGCTCTCTCATCTCCTGGGCAGTGGATATTCTCTGTTGGACATGCGCACACCACTACGCCACCAATGGAATGATGAGCCTGATCTGGGGGAGAAACAGCGCTGTCACCACGCCCATAGGACCAGACCAGCGAGAGTGACAGAAAACGGCGACTTTACAAAGGTATTTCAGAAGCATAGGTGGGTAATAAGGCACACAAAAGACACTAATGTAACACCCAGCTCTGCCCCTATTTAACGCTTTTTATAGCTCATCTTCAAAAAACGGGGTGACAGGTTCCCTTTAAGGCGGTAGGCCTCTTGTATGGTGGATTTGATCCACCTGGCAAGGGTAGCTTTGGAAGCTGGCAGACCCTTGCGGCCGCCTTCCGGAAGGAGGAAAAGAGAATCAGACCTCCGGAAGGACGCAGTCCTAGACACGTATATACGCAATGCGCTGACAAGGTCAAGCGTATGCAGAGCCTTCTCCACTCTATGAACCGGAACCAGACAAAGGGATGGTAGTGAAATTTCCTCATTGAGGTGGAAGTCAGACACAACCTTCGGAAGGAAGGATGGGACAGTACGAAGAACTACCTTGTCCTGGTGAAAAGCCAGGAAGGGCCGTCTGCAGGAGTGTGCTGTCAGTTCAGACACCCTGCGTAGCGAGGTGATTGCCACCAGGAAAACCACCTTCTGGGAAAGAAGGCGGAGCGGGACCTCCTTAAGGGGTTCGAAGGGTGGTTCCTGCAATGCTGTCAGGACCAGGTTGAGGTCCCACGTTTCTAGTGGTCGTCTGTAGGGGGGAACCAATCGGGAAACCCCCTGAAGGAAAGTCCTTACTTGCGGCTTGGTAGCAATGCGCCTTTGAAAAAGCACTGAGAGGGCTGACACCTGGCTCTTAAGCGAGCCCAATGACAGCCTGGCCTCCAGACCCGATTGGAGAAAACCAAGTACTTTGGGTAGGGAATAAGGGAGTGGGATCTGGCCACGAGATTCGCACCAGGTAAAGAAAGCTTTCCAGGTACGGTAATAAATCTTGGCAGAGGCTGGTTTCCGTGCTCTGATCATGGTTCCAATGACGTCCGTCGAGAGCCCTGCCTGGGTTAGAACCCAGGTCTCAAGGGCCATGCCGTCAAATTGAGAGCCCCTGAGTTCTGGTAGTAGAACGGGCCTTGTGATAGAAGATCGTGGCGGTCGGGGAGACGCCAGGCGGCGTCTGCTGTGAGTTGTACGATGTCGGCGTACCATGTGCGTCTGGGCCAGTCCGGTGCAATTAGGATGGTTGGAACTCCCTCTTGTTTGATCTTCCTCACCACTCTGGATATCAGGGGGAGAGGTGGAAAAATATACAGAAGCTGGAACTGCATCCAGTCCTGAACCAGAGCGTCTGCTCCGAGCGACCGCGGATCGTGTGTTCTGGCCATGAAGTTGGAGACCTTGGCATTGAAGTGGGATGCCATTAGGTCCACATCCGGGGTCCCTCAGCGGAGACAGATCTGTTGAAAATTTTCGGGAAGGAGAGACCACTCTCCCGAGTCTATTCCTTGTCGGCTGAGGAAGTCTGCTTCCCAGTTGTCCACACCCGGAATGTGGACCGCCGAAAGAACCGACCCTGTGTCCTCCGCCCAGCGGAGGATGTGTGACACTTCTTGTATCGCCTGGGTACTGCGGGTCCCCCCTTGGTGATTCACATATGCCACAGCCGTGGCATTGTCCGACTGTATTCTGATGTGAGAGGCTGCCAGTAAGTGATGGAAGGCCCTCAATGCCAGAAGGATGGCACGAATTTCCAGGATGTTGATGGGCATGATCGCTTCCACTGGGGACCACTTGCCCTGTGGTGTAGGTGCACCGCACCCCAACCCGTCAGGCTCGCGTCGGTGGTCAGAACCTTCCATTGACCTGTGAGAAAGGATTTCCCCTTTGCTAGCGAGGTTGGCTTGAGCCACCAGTGCAGGGACCTCCTGGTTGACTACGTTAGCTGGAACTCCCTGTCGAGAGAAAAGGGATTCCTGTCCCAGGACTTGAGAATGGCTAGTTGGAGAGGTCTGAGGTGAAACTGGGCAAATGGGACAGCTTCTATTGCTGCTGCCATCTTGCCGAGGACTCTCATGGCAAACCGGAGAGATCGAGGGGGTTTGCGGAGGAGGGTGCGAACTGCTAGTCGGAGAGCCAGTGCCTTGTCCTTGGGAAGGAGCACTAGACCCCTGGAGGTGTTGAATAACATTCCCAGGAAGGTCAGGGACTGACTCGGGGTTGGTGATGACTTTTGTAGGTTGATTAACCAGCCCATGCGACAGAGTATCGGTTGTGATTGAGACGCTGAGCTCGCAGTCCTTGAAGGCGTGAGCCTTGATGAGTAGATCGTCCAGGTATGGAACGACTACTATGCCTCTGGAGTGCAGGACGTCCATGGTGGCTGCCATGACCTTGGTGAACACTCTGGGAGCCGTGGCGAGTCTGAAAGGGAGAGCCACGAATTGGTAGTGGTCCTGGCCTATTGCGAACCTGAGAAACCTCTGATGGGCAGGTGCAATGGGTATATGCAGGTATGCGTCTTGTATGTCTATGGAGGCGAGATATTCTCCCTTCTCCATGGACGCAATGATGGACCGAAGGGACTCCATGCAGAAATGACGGACCCGTACATATTTGTTGAGCTGTTTTAGGTCTAGTATGGGCCGTACGCTGCCTCCTTTCTTGGAAACTACGAACAGATTGGAGTAGAACCCTCGGAAGCGGTCGGTTGTGGGTACCGGTACTATGACTCCTGCTTGAAAAAGCGAGGAGACCGCTTGGTGGTAGGCACGAGCCTTGGCTGGCGGTTTTGGGGGGACAGAGGAAGAATCGGTCCGGTGGGTTGGAGGTGAAGTCTATTTTGTATCCGGAAGACACTAGTTCCATGACCCACCTGTCTTCTGTAATAGGCAGCCAGACTTGATGAAAGAGCAAAAGTCGTCCGCCTGCTGGTGTGGTGTCTTCCGGAGTCCATGAGTCATGATGAGGAGAAAGTCTGAGATTTTCCTCCTCTGGGCTTAGGCTGGCCTGCTTTTGACTGCCAGGTGTTGTCCGACCTTCGTGTCGATCGTGAGTTGTCCCTGCGTGGGGAACGGTTACGATTTTGTGCTGGACGCGAGACGGACCAGCCGGAAGAATTCCGAAAGTATCGGAATCGAGTTTGGTTACGCTTCTTGTAAGTGCATTTAAGTTTCAGTTGGGGAAGAGAAGTACTCTTACCCCCGGTGGCGTTGGATATCATAGTGTCAACTGTTCACCGAAAAGTCTCCCACTGAGGTAGGGGAGGTGCGTGAGGGGCTTCTTTGAGGCTGTGTCCGCTTTCCATTCCCGCAGCCAGAGGATACGCCGAATCGTGATGGCGTTTGATGCTATCCCCGCTACTCCCCTTGCTGAATCCTGAGCTGCATGGAGCATGTAGTCTGCTACAACTGCTATTTGAACCGCTTGGTCCGACAGCTCAGGAGCGGATGCTTGGAGAGCTTGTAAATTCTTTGCCCAGGCCAGAATGGCCTTGGCAGCCCAAACTGAGGCGAACGCGGGAGCCAGGGATGCCCCTGCTGCCTCGAAAATTGAATGAGCCATGGGTTCTACCTGCCGGTCTGCTGCGTCCCTGAGGGTTGAGCTTTCTGGCAGTGAAAGGAGGGTTTGTGCTGCTAGCCTAGAGACTGGGGGGTCCACTTCAGGTGGATCTGTCCATTCCTTGGTGTCCTTCTGTGGGAAGGGGTACCTCGCCTCCAGATATTTGCGATTAGCGAATTTTTTCTCAGGCTGCGAGAGCTGCTTTTTAAGGATCGCCTTAAACTCTGGGTGGTTAGAGAAAACCTTAGGCGGCTTCAGAGGTCCTTCAAAGGAAATCTTATGTTCTGGGGCCTCTGGTGGCGGATCAGAAATGTCCAGCACCCGATGGATGAAATTATGTCCTCAACTAGCGCTGTATTGCTAGGAGGGATTGGGATCAGGGACCCCTCCGTTTCTCTGTCTGAGTCAGAGTCGCAGATGCCTTCCAAATCCTGTGTATCACTGAGGCGTCCCCTGCTGAGTGGGCCGGGGAGGAGGCCTTCTCTGGTCGGGGATTGCGGAGATCTGCATCGTCTGTCCCTGGAATGGGACGGTCTAGATGACCTGGAGCTACAGTGTCTATCCCTAGAGGGGGATGACCGTGTGCTATGGGATGACGCAGATGGACTTGATCTATGGGTCCGCTTGCGTCCTGACCTAGACGTGGATGTGCCAGGGTCATTTTGTTCCTGAGTCAAGCTCTCCCTTTGCTGGGTAACGGTCACAGCCGGGGCATGACCCTGCAGAGCCTGAAGCAATGTGGAGGTTAGGTTATCTATAGACTGCGTCATAGATTGCGTTATCGGAGTAGCCCATTCCGGCGTGGCATTAGACACCGAGGCATTGGCAGGGGCTTCTTGGGGCTCTGACACATTAGTTTGTATACAGTTCTGACAATGCGGGTATGTGCTACAACTGGGGAGAGCGGTCCCGCAGGCTGTGCAGAATGCATAATAGCAGTTCTGCCTGGTTCTCTTGGACCTTGAGCCCGGCATAGTGCACAGAGTGCAGAAGTGCTGCCAGCAGAGGACCTTACAGGGGTAGAGAAACCTATAGGGGAGCCTTATAGGTAATATCGATTCACAGCTGAGTAAAAAACCCAGCTGTGATCTTACCCCACCAGTGTGCCCCTAGGTCCAGCGCCGAAGATCCACAGTCCTGTGCCCCCCGGAGACTGGCTGCCTGGTCCTGCAGACCGGGAGAAGCAGGGTTAATCTGCAGCCGAAAATGGCTGCTGAGACAGAGAGGAAAGGAGGAGAAGGGGGCGGAGAGCTGGAAAAAGGCGGCAAGGCTGTGTAAAAACATGCCCTTTCTGTCTCGATCCGCCCCCTCTGACACTGTAGAGTGTCATATTTGTCATCTGGGGGGCGGAGAGGAGGCGGCAGCTTCAGCTAGGCCAAAGCCGGGGCCTAAATTAGATGCCTGAGGCCCAGAAGGGCTCCAGGCCGGCGCAAAAGTCCGGGAGGGGGTCGGATCTGAACCGGACCCCTCCGGATTTAAAGGCAGGATGGCGGTGGGGCTATAAGCAGAAGGGGGAGCCCGGTAGGGGTCTCCCTGAGGCAGTATAGAGCTGGTGCTGCCGCAGAGACAGGGGCGCAGGGAGCCCTGTGTCTGTATGTGCCATGCCTGCCTGCACTCCCCCCGGCCCCAACAGGAGCCCGCAGCTGGGCTGGGGTCCCTGGATGCAGGCGCAGTGTGCTGGCCCATTGCTGGGAGCTGTAGAATGCTGCCTGTACAGGCCCTACCTGAGGTGTCTCAACCTAATACCCCCAGAGGGGGATAGGGAGGGTGCCTTTGTCACCTTCAGGGGCCTTTATCCTCGACCTCAACCCAGAAACCAAAAGGAATTGGGGAAGGAGGGGGGGTCTCGACTTCGAACCAGCACCCGAGGGACTGGGGAAGGAGCAACATGGGGAATAGCCATCTCTACTTCAACTGGGCACCCCATAATAGGGGGCCGAGGAAGGAGCCATGCCGGGAGTCTCACAGGAGACCCTCTTTTCTTCATCTGTAATCCCGTCGGAAAAAACGGAGTAAAAATCTTTTAGGTGTGCCTCCTATGCGACACTAAGCAAAAAAAACTGGAGAAGGCTGATGCCGTCCAGGGGTGTATACTGCACAGGAGGAGCCACAGTTCATCCTTTTCAGATTATGCATAGTGTCGCCTCCTAGTGGACAGCAGCATAACACCCATGGTCCTGTGTCCCCCAATGAGGCGACAGAGTAAAACGCAATGTGAATATACCCTTAATGGGAGCCTGGTTACCTGATTAATGCTGCCTATACCACGCTTGGCCACAGGAATAAAATAAATTAGTGGAATATTTTCAGGTAGACTTATCAAAATTTTAAGGGAAATAGATGGGACAAAGCAACTGTAGATTCATCTGACGTGTTCTCTTTTATAGTTTTTAGGTTTTTGCTCTGCTATCTGCAGAGAAAGCTTCCGCGACCTGGAAATCGTTGCACTAATAGTTCTACCTTAGACTGTCCTGAGGAAGTGGTGTGATCATCACGAAATGTGTAGAAATAAAGTCTATTCTCTACTTGGACTTCTCTGGTACATTATCCTGGCAGGCGAGCAGCGCAATCTGATGCTCCATTCTCTTCACCTAACAAAGGATCTCAATCCCTTAAGGTACCGTCACACTAAACGATATCGCTAGCGATCCGTGACGTTGCAGCGTCCTCGCTAGCGATATCGTTTAGTTTGACACGCAGCAGCGATCAGGATCCTGCTGTGATGTCGCTGAATAAAGTCCAGAACTTTATTTGGTCGTCCGATCGCCGTGTATCGTTGTGTTTGACACCAAAAGCAACGATACCAGCGATGTTTTACACTGGTAACCAGGGTAAACATCGGGTTACTAAGCGCAGGGCCGCACTTAGTAACCCGATGTTTACCCTGGTTACCAGCGTAAAAGTAAAAAAAACAAACAGTACATGCTCACCTGCGCGTCCCCCAGCGTCTGCTTCCTGACACTGACTGAGCGCCGGCCCTAAAGTGAAAGTGAAAGCACAGCGGTGACGTCACCGCTGTGCGGTTAGGGCCGGAGCTCAGTCAGTGTCAGGAAGCAGACGCTGGGGGACGCGCAGGTGAGTATGTACTGTTTGTTTTTTTAACTTTTACGCTGGTAACCAGGGTAAACATCGGGTTACTAAGCGCGGCCCTGCGCTTAGCAACCCGATGTTTACCCTGGTTACCCGGGGACCTCGGCATCGTTGGTCGCTGGAGAGCGGTCTGTATGACAGCTCTCCAGCGATCAAACAGCGACGCTGCAGCGATCGGCATCGTTGTCGCTATCGCTGCAGCGTCGCTTAATGTGACGGTACCTTTAGAGAAAAACAGACCTCGCTGCACCCATGCAGTCAGGCTCATGCCATGGCGTGGGTAGCATTAATCAGGCGACAGACGACAAGAGAACCTGCTCCACCTGCAAGACCACGCTCCTGATCGAAATGCTTCTGCGATATTACAGGTAAAACAGCAGCAGGATAAAGTGATTGTGCTGGGAGACAGTGGGAAGACAGTGGTGGCACAGTGCGACTGTGGCCTGTAAATGCAGCCTAAGGGCAGAGGTTTTAGAATTAAGGCCAAATCGAAAAGTCTTCTGCGGTTATTACAAAAGCTATGTGACAAAGGAGGAACTTTATCACACACATTAAAAGTGGCACATTTTTTGCAAAACTCTAAAAATGTTGCTTTTATACTAGACGCAACTCTTTGCTTATTTGTAAAAGGGAGTGGGGCTTATCTGCCACAGTATAACAAACTTACTATAGTTTACAGCAGAAATTGGCATGAATTATACCAGAAATCTACTCCAGCCCATATCTGGCATAGATTTCGTTTTCTGTTCCATTTTTACTCCAACAGACATTTCTTCAAGACTGGTGTTAGAGAAGCCAGTCTTAATCAGTTTATCCCTGTATGTGAAAATGTACCCTAAAACTAACCATAGGTAAGGCAAACTTAGCAATGCTAAAATTTTATTTAAAGAGATGACTGAATACCTTCCACGATTCTCTGACGTTGGAATGAGCTGCAACAGCTTGATGTAGTTGTGATGGTGAGTAGAAAGTTCACTTATTGCATAAAACATTTCTGGCATCTTGGGAAAAAAAAAAAAAGAAAGAAAATGAATTTAAAACAAGAAAGAAAGAAAGATAGACCTTACAGCCTTTCAAATTCCCATAATTCCACTTTACTTACGACAGTGTCCCAGGACTTTATGTTTTGAAGCAAAGTTTCGATGAGACAGTGCAAGTCCACTGCAGGAAAGTCCTTTAAGTCCTTTTCCAAGTGCAATTTTAAAAGTAAAACAATTAGTGCAAGGATTTCCAGGTCGCAGAAGCTTTCCCTGCAGATAGCAGAGCAAAAACCTAAAAACTGTAAAAGAGAACACGTCAGATTAATCTACACTTGCTTTGTTCCATCTATTTCCCTTACAATTTTGATAAGTCTACCTGGGAATATTCCACTAATTTATTTTATTCCTGTGGTTAAACGCTTATCATATGAGCCAGATGATACAAAGAAATCTGGTAATACCAGCATTTAGTTTAGATTTGTTTTTCAACTTTCCTCTATCTCTTTTGATTTAAAAATACAACCACGACCTCACCGCGGACCGGAGGATATTGTATTGTTGTACAATACAGAATCTTAGATTTTTCTCATTTAAATTCAAATGAAATTCAGGTTGTGAACATGAGATCTGTGTTCTTACAAGTCTTAAAGATGCAGATCTTTTGTGGTGTATACAATCTACAATGTGTCAATGACTCACCTTAATGACATGAGCAATCTGAAATTTTGGAACACAAGAAAAGATTGCTTCAGAAAATCCGTTTTCAAATAACCCATCCAAGGGCACGGCAGGTCTGTTAAAATATAAAAAAGGAAAGAAAAAATATAAAAATATAGAGATGGGTAAGGGTAATTTCACACTAGCGTCGTGCACTGCACGTCGCTATGCGTCGTTTTGTAGAAAAAACGCATCCTGCAAAAGTGCTTGCAGTATGCGTTTTTTCTCCATTGACTTGCATTAGCGACACGTCGCAACCGTCGTGCGACGGTTGCGTCGGACCGTCGCCACCAAAAAATGTTGCTTGTAACGTATTTTGGTGCGTCGTTCCCATCTTTTCTGACCCCGCATGCGCAGCCGAAACTCCGCCCCCACCTCCCCGCACCTCACAATGGTGCAGCGGATGCGTTGAAAAACAGCATCCGCTGCCCCCGTTGTGCGGCGCATTCACTGCTAACGTCGGTGCATCGCAACGACGCAATTCATCGTGCGTCGTCCGATGCTAGTGTGAAAGTAGCCTTAATCCGAATTTAAAGGGGCAAATAGAAAATGTGAACTGGTGACTGTTTAATATCCAAGCATGTAAGTGTTCAGCAGACAGTAGGGAAAGACTCTTGTGGTCTATATCCAATTATAACTGAGCAGTCACTGACAGTCTCTGGTCCTAGCTGTTCTAGGAAAGGATTCCAAGCTGAAAAATGTTCGCGGGTCTCAGAGTCAAGCAAAAAAAAAAAGTTGTGTGTCTTTCGACATTTTCACTGTAGTTTCTCCCAGCTTTTTCAAAATAGGTGTGGGCTGGGGGGCATGATGCCACAGCTCGTCTAATTCATGATAAGCTGTGGCATTCATTATGCCAGAAATCTAAGGCTATGTTCACACTAGGCGGTTTTTCAGCGGGTTTTTGTCTAATTTTCAGCTGCGTTTTACAGTATCAGAAAAGTCTATGAGATTTCAGAAATCTCATACACACACCTTAGTTTTTTTTGTCATCAGTATTTTGTGCTTTGCTTGTTTTTTGCACAATGGAAATTGACAGTAATGGGTGGTGGAAAAACGCTGATAATCTGCACACACAAAAAAAAAGCAAAAAAAATGTTAGCACAAAACCTGCAGCAAAAAAAGAGGAAGAAGAAAAAAAAAAAAAAAACACAGTACAAACTTACCTGCCTTGTTACAGAAAAAAAAAACGCTGAAAAATAGCCTTGTGAACATACCCTTAGGGTACCGTTACACTAAACGATTTACCAACGATCACGACCAGTGATACGACCTGGCCGTGATCGTTGGTAAGTCATTGTGTGGTCGCTGGAGAGCCGTCACACAGACAGCTCTCCAGCGACCAACGATGCCGAAGTCCCCGTGTAACCAGGGTAAACATCGGGTTACTAAGCGCAGGGCCACGCTTAGTAACCCGATGTTTACCCTGGTTACCATTGTAAATGTAAAAAAACAAAACAAAAAAACACTACATACTTACATTCCGATGTCCGTCAGGTCCCTCGCCGTCTGCTTCCCGCACTGAGTGTGTCAGTGTCGGCCGTAAAGCACAGCACAGCGGTGACGTCACCGCTGTGCTCTGCTTTTACTTTACGGCCGGCGCTCACAGTCAGTGCGGGAAGCCGCCGGCGAGGGACGTGACAGTCACCGGAATGTAAGTATGTAGTGTTTTTTTTTTTTTTTACATTTACAATGGTAACCAGGGTAAACATCGGGTTACTAAGAGCGGCCCTGCGCTTAGTAACCCGATGTTTACCCTGGTTACAAGCGAACACATCGCTGGATCGGTGTCACACACACCGATCCAGCGATGACAGCGGGTGATCCAGCGACGAAAGAAAGTTTCAAACGATCTGCTACGACGTACGATTCTCAGCGGGGTCCCTGATCGCAGTAGCGTGTCAGACACAGCGATATCATATGTATATCGCTGGAACGTCACGGATCGTGCCGTCGTAGTGACCAATGTGCCACTGTGAGACGGTACCCTTAGGGCTTGTTCACACTATACTTTTTTTGCTGCGGATTTTTCAGCTCCTGATTTTGAAAAACCGCAGTGCAAAACCGCGGTGGTTTTCACTGCGGTTTTTTGTGCGGTTTCTACTGCGGATTCCACTGCGGGTTTCCAACTGCACTTTCCTATTGGTGCAGGTGGAAAACCGCTGCGGAATCCGCAGAAAGAATTGACATGGTACTTTTGTTCCGCAGAAAATCCGCGCTGATTTTCAAGCGGAAAAATGCAAAGTGGGCACAGCGGTTTTTGTTTTCCATAGGGTAACATTGTACTGTACCCTGCATGGAAAACGGCTGCGGATCCGCAGCTGCAAATCCGCTGCGGATCCGCAGCAAAAGCCGCAAAGTGTGAACATAGCCTTACTCTGGTCCCTGATGTGGTGCACAAGGTCGCACATCACTACTCAGACAACCCAGGTTCATCAAGAGCCATGTGTTTTTTAATGAATTATTGTCGTATGTGCACACGTGGTGGATTTGACGGCAGATCCGCAGCGGATTTGGCCCTGCGGATCCGCAGTTTTCCATTCGGTGTACAGTACCATATAAACCTATGGAAAACCAAATCCGCAGTGCACATGCTGCAGAAAATTCCACGCAGAAACGCAGCGGTTTATTTTCTGCAGCACGTCAATTCTTTGTGCAGATTCCACAGCGTTTTACACCTATTCCATAGTAGGAATCCACAGGTGTAAGAACGCAGGCGAAATCCGCACAAAAACAGAACAGGATCCGGAGTAAATCCGCACGGAAAAATCCACACTGGAATCCGCAATGTCCACACACTAGGGTGCCAAGGCAAAATAGGAATTTTTGTGTACTCACCGTAAAATCCTTTTCTCCGAGCCATTCATTGGGGGACACAGACCGTGGGTGTATGCTGCTGCCACTAGGAGGCTGACACTAAGTGATACAAAGAAAGTTAGCTCCCCTCCTGCAGTATACACCCTCATGCTGGCTCTCAGCTAACCAGTTTGGTGCAAAAGCAGTAGGAGATCAACAAACAATAAAGGAGCGCATAACATGTCACATTATGTAGATTGTGAGCCCTCGCGGGCAGGGTCCTCTCTCTCCTCCTGTACCAGTTATGACTTGTATTGTTCAAGATTATTGTACTTGTTTTTATTATGCATACCCCTCCTCACATGTAAAGCGCCATGGAATAAATGGCGCTATAACAAATAATAATAATAATAATAACATTATATATGAGAGTATAGCATGTTAAATTATAAAACAAGCACAAGCTAATAATAGGGTGGGAGCTGTGTCCCCAATGAATGGCTTGGAGAAAAGTATTTTACAGTGAGTACACAAAAATCCCTATTTCTCCTACGCCTCATTGGGGGACACAGACCGTGGGACGTCCCAAAGCAGTCCCTGGGTGGGGACAACATCAGATCAGGCTGTGTAACTGCTACTTACAAGTGCGACACCGCGGCCTGCAGAGTCCGCCTGTCCAGACTCACATCTGTGGAAGGCTGGGAATTGTAGTGCTTCAAGAATGCATGCGGACTGGACAACCTCGCAAGCTTGCAGGCGTGCTGTGCCGATGCCTGGTGCCTAGAATACAAGAAACCTCGATAGACAGGGAGATAGGCGGACATCTAACACGGAAGGACTCATGGATGGTGTAACAAATCCATCAAGCTAACATGGCCGATGAAACGGCTAAACCCTTCCTGTATCCGTCAGGAAGCCGCCCTCTTACAGTGAGGTAGCCCAAATCAAGTGTCCAACCTTCGGAAGGACACCGTCCTTGAGACGTACTTACTCAGAGCAGTCACCACGTTCAGAAAATGGGGAACCCATTCCGTTATGTGGACTGGTGCGGAAAGAGATGAGGGAAGAACGATGCCCTCATAACTGTGGGAATACAATACCACCTTGGTAACAAGGGACGGGGATGGCTTGTGGATAACCTTGCCTTGATGGTAATAAGGGAAAAGGTCTGAAAGAACAAAGCAGCTAGCTCCGAAGACTCGTCAGGATGAGGAGATCGAAGAGAAAAAAAGGGCGATCTTCTCTGATAGTAAAGTCTGTCTGGATCAAAAGGAGTCTACTGTAAGGCTCCCAGGATCATTAAGGTCCCAAAGATTAACGGTATGCGATAGGGAAGAACCACATGTGAGGACTCCCTGTGATGACGTCAATATTTGCAGTTTTGTTGCAATAAGACGGAAAAATACTAGTTCCGCAAACGAGAAAAACCTGACATGGTCAGTGCAGATTTCCCAGGATCACTGGGGCCCTTCCTGCTTCCGAAAAGATTTCGGAAGTAGTGGAAGAAGGGTGAAGGAAACTGGTACCATGGAAGGACCAGAGCATGCACTGCGATGGCTTTTGGACTTGGAGGCCGAACCATGAACTTAGAGTACATTGGCGTTCAGTCTGGACGCCATCCAACCTACATCTGGAGTGCTCCAGAGAAGACAGATCTGATGGAAGACTTCCGGGTGAAGTTCCCACTCACATGAGGCGGGGCCCTGACTGCGTCCACCGCCCAGAGTTCTACACCTGAGATGTGTAGTGCCGAGATCACCAAATGATAGATTGTGGCCCAACAGAGAATGTGAGGTACCTCAGCCATGACACCTGACCGTGGGTAACTGCTAGATGATTGACGTATGGGACAGACGTGGGATTGTCTGATTGAAACGGATGGGGTGACCCGCCAGAAGGCAATGGACCTGCCGTAGAACTAGCCGTACCATTCGGAACCCCAGAACAACGATCAGGAGAAAAGGACTGGCATCGGTAGTCACTAATAACTATTGAACTGGGAGAAATTATCTCCCCTGGATGAGGAAGGAGCTCAGACTACCCTCTGAAAGCCTGATCGACCTGCAGAAAACGAGAGGGGCGAAGGAAAACGCTTCCATTGTCGTCACCGATTTTCCTCAGAACCCTCCTAGCAAATCGAATGGAATGAGGGGATGAGTGAACAAGTGCGCAAGCTCCCTGTTGACGGGCCACAGCCTTGTCTCAAGGGAGAATCACTAACCTTCTGGAAGTTTCCAGGATCATTCTCAAAAAAGGATATCTGCAGGGCTGGAAATGAGGAAAAAACATGTCTAAGTTTAGCTGCAAGCCCAGGAGAGAGGGTATAGCAAGAGATATAGACGACTCAGCGCAGGGCTGGGAGAGAAGCTAGAAAGTCGACCAGATAGGGCAGGACGACCACACCTCTAGGGTGCAAGAGGAACGCGACAACCACCATAACCCCTGCGAACACTCTGGGTGTGGTAGCAAGGCCAAAGGACAAGGTCGTGATTTGAAAATGCTGTTCGCGAAAGAGAAAAAGCGAAGGAATTTTTGAAGAGGGGAAAACACAGGAATGTGAAGGTAAGCATCCCGAATGTCGGTGGATACCAGAAACTCCACCCTTTTTCCACTGAAGTAATGGCTGAGCGGAGGAACTCCATCCGAAGAAGGGGGACCTTGTCAAGCTTGGTAGAAGTTTGAGGTTCAGGGTCGGTCTTACTTTTCGGTCCCCATTTTGGAACCAAGATCCCATAGATCTAGACCGTCCTGGACAACTGATCCACTGCTGGTTGAGTCTATAGGAAATTAGTTAAGGTCTCTGACAGAGACCATTGCTCTAGTAAAACATACGGCGGCTACGGAAGGGTAGAGCGCTGAACTGGAGGCCGCAAGACGGAATGAACTAGATTTGTTATCTGACAGTCCGTTGTATTTTTAATTGATGACCCATCGGGTAGGGATACTGGTAGGTATACCACAGCACAGGAGATTCTACCTGGTAATATGCCAAGTGGCAGAATGCGCGGCTGCATGCAGAAGGTTAGGAAAAACCGTCTCTTACTATCGCCGCTCTCTTGATGGTGCGGAGATAAAAATGATGAACCCTCGATCCACCATCCTCTTAACAGGGAAGTGGAGCGGGATCTTCTGCCTTCTTGCATCATCTGCTAAATAGTGGAGATACAGAAGGGGTGTTTGGACGCCAAAAAGGGGGCATCTGTACATCCACAGAGTTAAGGTCCGTGGGTGGAAAGGGCTGGTTGTCCGACATTAGGCCTGGCTGTAGAAGAAGATACATGGAGGCGACACTCCATGTGCTCGTCTATCGATGGTGTGGGGAGATCGGTGTCCTTTAAGAGGACCCGTCGCCCTTAAGAATCAGACCAAGCATGTCATCTCACGTCTTAGGTGGGTATACGTGGAGTGGACAACCCGCGTGTTTGCATATTGGCTGAAAAAGGATACCGCGCTTGCAGAGGTTTCAGTCCAGTGGATCGCTTATCCGGACGCTACCTGTCCGGGTGAATGGCAAATGCTCTGCGAGGGAGTTTAGTTTCCTCATGAGGGACACTGCGTGATCTAGAGTAGAACCTAAGTCCTCGTCAAACTACAGAGATTGGTTGATGATATAAATAGGCAAATCCATCCTTTTCTGAAGTTCTGGTGAGTCCAGAACCAAGGCAATATCCGATCCATATTCAGAGACTTTTTCTCCGCAAATCATTGGTGTGAGATGAAACTTCTGTTTTCTAGGCGCATGTACGTTTCTAGAATACTTGCGGCCCCTGCTAGCCGACGGCTCGCATGAAGGAAAGGGACCTCTATATTGTTCCTGCGAGCACTCCGAGCCACAGAGGGTTCATGGAGGGATTCAATCTCTTGTCAGAGAATCCATGGGTTGCGGCAGTGACGATGCCCACTCAGGGAACTAGGTACTCTGGGATAAGCTGGGTTCGGCGGCGGAGGGCTCCTGAGCTCATTTAGGGTGACCGGCTTCGGACTGGTCATGTGCCTTTAAGACAAGGGAATATTGCTCATGTGCCCTTAAGGCCAGGGAATACTGGTCATGTGCCCTTAAGGCCAGGGAACACAGGTCATGTGCCCTTAAAGGGAAGGTGCCATGAAAAACATTTTTTTACCGCAAATGAAAAAAGGAAAAGAATTAATGTTTACATTTTCTTAAAAAACATTATCATTTGTTTATAATTTAGTAAAATATGAAAAATAATTTGAAAAGTTTTGGAATTTCCACTTTTAAACACTAGTGGGAGCAGCTGCTGAAATTTGACAAAAACCTAGTGTACAATTAGCTCACATTACTGCACTGCAGTAAATATGGGCGGAGTCTGCTGACCTGTGTGATGTCTCCTTCCCTTCTGGGTGTTTGCTAAGGGATAAGAGGATGATATTCAGGAACACAGTGAGCAGCCATTTTGTTGGTGACTGCAGAGTTAGGCTACTTTCACACTAGTGTCTTTTGACGGACGTCACAATGCGTCGTTTTAGAGAAAAAACGCATCCTGCAAACTTGCCTGCAGGATGCGTTTTTCCCCATAGACTTACATTAGCGACGCACTATGATGTATGGCCACACATCGCATCCGTCGTGCGACGGATGCGTCGTGTTTTGGCGGACCGTCGGCACAAAAAAAGTTACATGTAACTTTTTTGTGCGTCGTGTCCGCCATTTCCGACCGCGCATGCGCGGCCGAAACTCCGCCCCCTCCTCCCCTGACATTACAATGGGGCAGCGGATGCGTTGAAAAACTGCATCTGCTGCCCCCGTTCATTATTTTCACAACGTGCGTTGGTACGTTGGGCCAACGCATGCGACGGCCCCGTACCGACGCTAGTGTGAAAGTAGCCTTATACTGACAAATAGACAGTCACCGAGGATGGCAGGCAGCAAGGATTCTGGGAGATATGTGGTGGAGGGAGCAGGGTGACAGCAGCACAGAGTATTTCAGGAGAGCAGTGTGCTGGTCTATGGGGGGGCACCATGTTCAGTGGGCGGAGCAGCCAGGGATTGTACATAGAGCGCTGTCTTTTATACACATGGATGGACCGTCTGCTCCACAGAAATCCAGGAAACATTTCTGCGGATTGATGGCCTGTTCTGATCCAGACTTTGCATACAGACACCATTCCCCTCCTTCCTCAGATCCTGTCTTCTCAATCCTGTCCTGGCGATGTGTGAAAGCGAGGCAACAGGCGAAGTACGGGGCCATATAGTAACGATAAAAATGAGACCCTCTTCAGCTGCCTCACCAGCCTTCCCCTGACTGCACCTAACTGGAGGTCATGCTGCCCCCTCTATTACCCCAGACCCGCGTGCAGCTGCTCAGCCAGAACCACCCTAGAATGGGTCCCCTTTCTGAAGATAATACTGCCATAGTGTTCTCGCACAATACCGCCATGTAGATCACACATAATATCACCATATAGATCACACATAATACTGCCAGTGTTCTCACATAATACCGCCATATAGATCACACAATACCGCCACATACTTCTCACAATGCCGCCACATAGATCTCACATAATACCGCCATATAGATCACACACGATGCCACCATATAATTCTCTCAATACTGATCAAGCATAATACCGTCATATAGATCACATAATACAGTCATATAAATCACACATAATGCCATAATACAGCGTGACCCCTGCAGCTCCTGTTATCTCACACATTGAGTTCTGTGTGCAATGGGGAAAGACATGCAGGGGGGAGAGGAGTGCATAGGAGAGGATTAGATACATGGCTCAGCAGTCAGTATCACACAGGAGAGGATTATTAGATACACAGCTCAGCAGTGAGTATCACACAGGAGAGGATTATTAGATACACAGCTCAGCAGTCAGTTTCACAATGGAGGATTAGATACACGGCTCAGCAGTCAGTATTCCACAGAATTAGATACACAGGTCAGCAGACAATCTCACAGTATAGGATTAGATACACGGCTCAGCAGACAGTATCTCACAGTATAGTATTAGATACATGGCTCAGCAGACAGTATCACAGGATAGGATTAGATACACGGCTCAGGAGTCAGTATCACACTGGAGGATTAGATACACGGCTCAGCAGACAGTATTCCACAGAATTAGATACACAGGTCAGCAGACAGTATCTCACAGTATAGGATTAGATTCACGGCTCAGCAGACAGTATCACACAGGATAGGATTAGATACACGGCTCAGCATAGTATCACACAGGATAGGATTAGATACACGGCTCAGCAGTCAGTATCACACTGGAGGATTAGATACACGGCTCAGCAGACAGTATTCCACAGAATTAGATACACAGCTCAGCAGACAGTATCTCACAGTATAGGATTAGATTCACGGCTCAGCAGACAGTATCACACAGGATAGGATTAGAAACACGGCTCAGCATAGTATCACACAGGATAGGATTAGATACATGGCTCAGCATAGTATCACACAGGATAGGATTAGATACACGGCTCAGCAGTCAGTATCACACTGGAGGATTAGATACACGGCTCAGCAGACAGTATTCCACAGAATTAGATACACAGGTCAGCAGACAGTATCTCACAGTATAGGATTAGATACACGGCTCAGCAGACAGTATCACACAGGATAGGATTAGATACACGGCTCAGCAGACAGTATCACACAGGATAGGATTAGATACACGGCTCAGCATAGTATCACAAAGGATAGGATCAGATACCCGGCGCAGCAGACAGTATCACACAGTATAGGATTAGATACACGGCTCAGCATAGTATCACACAGGAGAGGGTTAGATACACGGCTCAGCATAGTATCACACAGTATAGGATTAGATGCATGGCTCAGCAGACAGTATCACACAGTATAGGATTAGATAGACAGCTCAGCATAGCATCACACGAGAGGGTTAGATACATGGCTCAGCATAGTATCACACAGTATAGGATTAGATGCATGGTTCAACAGACAGTATCACACAGTATAGCATAAGATACACGGCTCAGCATAGTATCACAACAGGAGAGGATTAGGTACACGGCACAGCAGACAGTGTCATACAGGAGAGGGTTAGATACACTGCTCAGCACAGTATAGTGATAGATACACGGTCTGATGTCCTGTGAGGAGCTGCAGTGAGAGGCAGGGTCGGAGCAGCACAGGGAGCCTCCCCCTCCCCCGTTACCTCTCTGCAGCTCCTCATAAGAGGACATCAGACCACAGCACTTCACCCTCTCTAGCGATTCTAGAGATTAGAGCCAGGGCACCAGGCAGCATAGCAGAGGACACGGAATGGCCGCTGCTGACAGTGAAAGGAGAGGCAGCTGGAGCTGTCCCTCCTATAACAGCGCAGCTCTGAAGTCACAGTGGAGCTCACACACTGTGGGCTGAAGAAAGATGGCGCCGACCTCCTGCCTCTGCTGTGATGTGGAGACAGCCCAGGGAGCGTGGCCACATCAGAGCAGGGAGCAGTACAATGATAGGTATGCGGTCGGACCCCGACTGCTGAGTCCTATGCCCAGGGCTGCCGTATTTGCAGAGTGTAAGTGTCGTGTAGCTACACTTACACTCCTGCAAAGCAAAATGGCGGCGCCCAGTGGCTGCAAAGATAATAATAAAAATTATATTAAAGTTAAAAAAAAAAAAATTGGATTAAAAATAATTGTTTATATAAACAATAATTTTTAATACAAAAACAAAATTGCGGCACCTTCCCTTTAAGACCAGGGAATACCGGTCATGTGCCCTTAAGACCAGGGAATACCGGTCATGTGCCCTTAAGACCAGGGAATACCGGTCATGTGCCCTTAAGACCAGGGAATACCGGTCATGTGCCCTTAAGACCAGGGAATACCGGTCATGTGCCCTTAAGACCAGGGAATACCGGTCATGTGCCCTTAAGACCAGGGAATACCGGTCATGTGCCCTTAAGACCAGGGAATACCGGTCATGTGCCCTTAAGACCAGGGAATACCGGTCATGTGCCCTTAAGACCAGTAAATATTGGTCCATGCTCCCCTAAGAAAAATAGTGGTTATGTGCCTTTAAGAACAGGAATACTGGTCCTGTGCCTTTAAGACCAGGGAATACTGGTCCTGTGCCTTTAAGACTAGGGAACGCTGGTCATTATGCAGTACTTCCTTACTCGGTTGCAGAGTCGTTGTGGCCCTTTAATGTAAAACCAGTGTGTGTGTGTGTGTGTGTGTGTGTGTGTGTGTGTGTGTGTGTGTGTGTGTGTGTGTGTGTGTGTGTGTGTGTGTGTGTGTGTGGGCAGGGTGGACCAAGATGGCCAACGGGAGTTGCAGAGGTGGTAAAGTCTCGCAGAGAGCGAGGCGCGCCAATTTGGGGGGTGCAGCCAGAGACGCTAAGTAGGCAGAGCCTCGTGACTTCCATGAATAGGCCCAAGCCGGGGCCTAAATTTCTGCAGCCAGCGTGAGCAATACCAGCGTTGCCGAGGGAAGCGATCGCTCCCGTGCCAGGGAAGAAGCGCCAGAAAAGGTGGGCGCAGCCGCCTTAGCGCGCCATAGTGCGGCTTCCGGGATGCGGCCTACACATCGGCTGAAGCCGGGGGCTAAATTTTTGCAGCCAGCATAGCGTTACCTCAGGGAGGTGGGCCACAGGGAAGATGAGGCTGCCTGTCAGCATGTGAATATCCCACTGCAGAGGCCCATCGCTGACTGGATCCACTCACCATCGGTGCGCGTCCCGGCATGGAGCCGCTGCGGATGACAAGGGTTTCAGCGCCGAGGAAAGCGCTCGCACTCTACTGTTCTGCTGCAGGTCAGGTATTGCAGCGTGGACGGTGCAGGGATAAACCTCAATCCACCTTCCCCTTGTTAGGGAGGTGGAGAGGAACCGTCCGCCTCCTTGTGCCATCCACTTTCACAGTGGTGGGACAGTGGGGGCTGCTCGGACGCCATAGAGAGGGGCCTCTGTACAACCACGGAGTTCAGTCCCCGGGTGGACAGGGCCAGTTGTCCAGCTATAGGCCTGGCTCCAGGAGAGGATACATGGACGAGACACTCCATGTGGTCGCCTGCTGCTGGTGGGGGGAGATCGGGACCGTGAAGGAACCGTCGCCTCTGAAGTGAGCTCAGGCATGGCTTCCCACGTCTCAGGAGAGGGTACAGGGAGGTATACTCGCCTGTTGATGATTCGGGAGAGATCGGAACCTTGAAAGGATCCATCGCCCCCTTCACTCCGTTACTTAAAAAATTTACAGAAAAGTAAAAAATTAAATAAAAACGGTGGGGTCTGAACCAGACTCGTGTGCCTCCTACAGACACTAACCAAGAACTGGCTAGCTCAGAGCCAGCAGGAGGGTGTATACTGCAGGGGAGGAGCTCAGAGCCAGCAGGAGGGTGTATACTGCAGGGGAGGAGCTCAGAGCCAGCAGGAGGGTGTATACTGCAGGGGAGGAGCTCAGAGCCAGCAGGAGGGTGTATACTGCAGGGGAGGAGCTCAGAGCCAGCAGGAGGGTGTATACTGCAGGGGAGGAGCTGAGAGCCAGCAGGAGGGTGTATACTGCAGGGGAGGAGCTCAGAGCCAGCAGGAGGGTGTATACTGCAGGGGAGGAGCTGAGAGCCAGCAGGAGGGTGTATACTGCAGGGGAGGAGCTGAGAGCCAGCAGGAGGGGGTATACTGCAGGGGAGGAGCTGAGAGCCAGCAGGAGGGTGTATACTGCAGGGGAGGAGCTGAGAGCCAGCAGGAGGGTGTATACTGCAGGGGAGGAGCTGAGAGCCAGCAGGAGGGTGTATACTGCAGGGGAGGAGCTCAGAGCCAGCAGGAGGGTGTATACTGCAGGGGAGGAGCTGAGAGCCAGCAGGAGGGTGTATACTGCAGGGGAGGAGCTGAGAGCCAGCAGGAGGGTGTATACTGCAGGGGAGGAGCTCAGAGCCAGCAGGAGGGTGTATACTGCAGGGGAGGAGCTCAGAGCCAGCAGGAGGGTGTATACTGCAGGGGAGGAGCTCAGAGCCAGCAGGAGGGTGTATACTGCAGGGGAGGAGCTGAGAGCCAGCAGGAGGGTGTATACTGCAGGGGAGGAGCTCAGAGCCAGCAGGAGGGTGTATACTGCAGGGGAGGAGCTGAGAGCCAGCAGGAGGGTGTATACTGCAGGGGAGGAGCTGAGAGCCAGCAGGAGGGTGTATATTGCAGGGGAGGAGCTGAGAGCCAGCAGGAGGGTGTATACTGCAGGGGAGGAGCTGAGAGCCAGCAGGAGGGTGTATACTGCAGGGGAGGAGCTGAGAGCCAGCAGGAGGGTGTATACTGCAGGGGAGGAGCTGAGAGCCAGCAGGAGGGTGTATACTGCAGGGGAGGAGCTCAGAGCCAGCAGGAGGGTGTATACTGCAGGGGAGGAGCTCAGAGCCAGCAGGAGGGTGTATACTGCAGGGGAGGAGCTCAGAGCCAGCAGGAGGGTGTATACTGCAGGGGAGGAGCTCAGAGCCAGCAGGAGGGTGTATACTGCAGGGGAGGAGAGAACTTTCTTTGTATCACTTAGTGTCAGCCTCCTAGTGGCAGCAGCATACACCACGGTCTGTGACCCCTAATGAGGCGTAGGAGAAATGAAGTTTGCAAATTGGCAAGTCTTACCCCTCAAATTTGTTCCTTTTGGCTTAAGGATCCACCATGTAAAATACGTGGACATAAAATTTAGATTTACCACTTGCGCAAGGTGTAAAAATAAAATAAATATATATATATATATATATTTATATTTATTATACACACACATTTGGTATCGCCACGTTAAGTAACGCCCAATCAATGAAAATATGAAGTCAATTAATCTGGTCAGTAAACGGCATGACATACCATACATAACGCGGGATATGCATGACGATAAATACTAAAACATTTAAAACTGCAATATGATGTGCCATTGAGCAACCAGTAAGTGACAACTAATCTTAAAAAAAGAAAATTATAAAATATCTATGACCAAAAAGAAACAAAATTAGGAGGTAAGACCTTCATAAACTTGCTACTTAATTTTTACCATGCATTTCCTTGGCACCCTAGCACACACCCTTAGGGTGTGACTTTAACTCACCCTCTCGGGGCATAGTTTGAAAAGCTGGCAGGGGACTGTGTCTCAGGCAACTACTCTAAGGCAGGTCCCTGGCTGTTTTACCCTACCCCACCTTCCCTTGACTGACAGGTGTCTCCATATATGCGCATGACTATTCGTGGGAGAATGATGGTGCTAGTCCGTGGTGCCAATGTGGATGGCAAGAAACAGCAATATTGGTTCATGTGGTTTATTTTTTGCGCGTTTTCAAAGTTGGACCAACTTCTTCCTCAGGATAACTACAGTATACTTAAATACTCCTGAGGTAGTTGATTTCAATCTCGAAACAAATAGAAAATTAACCACATGAACCCATATTGCTGCTTCTTGGCATCCAAAATTGGCAGAGCGGACTATCACCCACATTCTCAAACCAACTGTTCAGTACAACAGGATTTCCGTTCCGTGGGTGCTGCAGCAGCTAATCCATCTTGTACCCTTCTTTGTCAGTTAATACAACCCCGATAGGGGAGCAGTTCCCTATTTTTCACCTACATTATATTCTTTCCTTGGATAAGACACTATTGCGCTTGTGCCCCCCACATTCCCCATGTGTCCATAGGTCGAGACAGGGTAAGTGAGGTAAGAAATAGCCCCTTGAATCATGCCGCCTGTAGCTCAGGCAGTAAAGTACCTCCTTGGCAGGTTGCTTAAGACTTGCTTAGACATTGGCATTGTGGCTTACATTTATAAAATACTGTGACTGATATTATGCATCATTAATTTTTAAACCAGATGCATGATTTTGAAGCACATAATTAAGCACTTACACCAAGTCCGGGGCTCCAAATGAGGGCAAGATGTTTGGCAGAGGGAAGAGCGTGTCAAAGTGAATCCCCATATTTGCAAACACAGTAGCGATATCCAACAACGATGGCATCCAGGGTTTTTCATTCAGATTTGAAACTATTGGAAGGAGATAATGTATTTAAATAAGAATAAAAATGTAACACTTAAAAAAAAAAAAAAAAAAAAAGAAAGAAAAAGTCTGGAACTTGCAAATATTATATCGGCATTTTAGATTTTTTTCTTTAATGTGAAATAATTCAGGTGACAAGTTACTAATCTACCCCAAAAAGTAAGAAATACAATCCCATTATTTTTTGTGTGTGTTTGACATTCAATTTATACTGAAAACCGGTAAGGATACGTTCACATTTGCAAATTCCATTTGTTTGTTCCGTTTTTAGGAATAAACAAACAGAATTAATGTCAAAAACAGATCTGTTGCACAACTGATGAAAACAGAAGCAGAGGGGGTCTCTAGGATAATGGAGTCTGTCTGGATTCCACCATCTCAGGTTTTTTAGAAATGGAGTAGTATGCAGAACTTTTTCTTTTATTCTAAAAAATAAAATTAAAGGGGTTGTTAACTTCTTGGACTTCGTATACTCCCACATGCAAAATAATACATTTTTACTCACCTGTGGTGCTGGGTCTCCCTGTGCCTTTACGCCTTGTGATCCACCTATTATCAAATAAGCGGCACTTCACTCACACTTAATCCGAGCAAGTAAAAGAGCAGCAGCCGCGCTCACTTCTGAAGGAGGTAACAGTGAAGTGGCCCATTAGCAGCTATGAGTGGCTACAGGGCTCGTGACATAACAAACAAGCCCTGGCATTGCTGGAACAGTGCGGACACCGGAGAGGAGATAAAGCTATTTTCCAAGAGGGAGTATAGTAATTGAGAATGGGCTAGCCGACTGGTGGACAAAATTACACACATTTAGTGGAAACATTTAAACTCAGAATGACCCCATAATCATCAACGAGGTCCCTCTGCTTCCACTCGCCTCAGTTGTGCAAAAGAATCCGCTTTGGATCTCAAATCCATTTATTCCTAAAAACTGAACAGGTAAATACATTGTCTGAATACAAATGAGAACAAACCTAGAATTTGGTTCAACATGAAGCTATAAAGGTGCATATTTGAAATCAATAAAATTGTCCTTTAATTTCATAATCAAAGAAAAAGACTTGATATTAATACTTACGATTATTGCAAGAAATTTCTATCAGTGTGTGCAGAAGTTTAACGGAAACTGCATATGATGGATGTATAGAAATCATCTGTAAACATACATATGAATTAGCAATAGCCTTTTATAAATAACTTACATTGCTAAATGTAATA
This sequence comes from Ranitomeya variabilis, assembly GCF_051348905.1. NCBI lineage: Eukaryota > Metazoa > Chordata > Amphibia > Anura > Dendrobatidae > Ranitomeya > Ranitomeya variabilis. The sequence goes on from NC_135235.1 coordinate 66,811,361, forward strand.
TTTTTATATGGTAGATATATTTAAGCAAATTTGTTTGTTTTTTTCCAATGGACTATGTACCCAAATATTGTTTAGTTTTTCTAATAAAAACTATCAAAGACTACAACTGAATCCTAGTTAGGAGCCTATAATTCTGCATTGGCCGAGAATATAGAGATAGCAGAACACCAGTCACCAGTGTGGAGGGCCGAGAACGCACCCCTTATGAACACTGCGGACTCATACCCAAGTCTGCAGTATTACTTGATTCTGCCATTAGCCCAGTGGTGCAATATTACTCATACATCAGCAGCAAACCGTATCAGCCATATGTGAAGATGCCAATAACCATAAAAAGGTAAATAAAGCATGTGTAAGTGTTATATGGGGGATGAGGGAATAGGTCTGTGATCCTAAATCTGCTCTGGTTAGGAAGCAGCTGGGCCTATTTCTTACCTGGAACATCCATTTCATTAGAACATCGGGACATTTTTTATATCGATACAAAAAAGTCAAATACCCCTCCATGGCCAACGTGATTTGATTTTCTTGAGCACAGCTGTTTGGAAGAGGAAAAATGTATATTAGAGTCATTGAAAAAATAGACCCCTATAAGGGACGGGCTTGAACAACTGTATTTTATGCTTTTTCTTGGTTGTATAGATAAGGATCCACCTTTCACTATAGAATGGATATAAAAAAAAATACATATGTATGACTTTTCTGTGACTTTTAGTCTGGCTCGCCCCTATTCATTGAAAGCAGTGTGCAACTTTGCTTTCATTACAGTAGAAGTGACCAGTCATTAGCATCAATACTTTATGCATCTATGAAGCACATGGCTCAGTGGTTAGCATTGTTGCCTTGTAGCACACAACTCAACAAGGACATCAGCAAAGAGCTTGTATGTTCTTCCTGTGTTAGCACGAGTTTCCCCTTCCACAGTCCAAAGACGTACTGATGGGGAATGTACATAGTGAGCCCCGATGGGGACAGCAATGATTAAAGTGCAGCAGAAGAGGATGGTGCTATATAAAGAGTATAATAAAAATTAAATCAATAGAAGCTGATCATAGGGAAGCAGCACCTGTCATGATTAACCTGCTGAGGCATACTTCTAAATACTGTCCAATTCTTAGACGGGACTTATATTACAATTAGACAGTCTAAAAATGACCAGTTTTATAATTATGTTTGAAAAATCTGTCTAGTCTAAATGTATGCCACTTTATATTTGTGCTACTTTCTACCAGAAACATGCACCACAACTCTGATAGATTGTTTTAGGCCATGCCCATTTTCTCAGTAACCAAATCCCCCTTTTCAGCATTGGAACCTATTCAAAGAGAGGTTCCATTCCCATGAAGAAGTCTTCAGGACACCTAAGAAATTACAGGAAGATCCAGGTCATCTCCAAAAAGAGAATTCAGCTATAGGGTCAACTCTAAATATAGAGTCTTTGCATAAGATTGATGTATTTGTCAATGAAACTTCTGATAATTGTTATTCAGTAACCAGAGAAAAATCTGATGAAAAAATCTAAAAACACTGAAGCGGCAAACTTTGTGAAATCCAAAAGTTGTGTTAAGTCTCAAAACTTTTGCCCACCACTGTACTACAGGCTGTAACTCAGGAGCTGATAAAATTAATAAAATGTTACGTATAGCGGTTTTACAATCGTATCTGAAAACGTATAGAAGGGATTTTCTTGAATCTTCAGTTCATATTTGTGCCCCCTGAGGCAACAAACTAGGTAGAATAATACCAGAATGATATAACTTGATCTCTGCTATTCAATCTTGGAAATTGTTCAGGGAGATGTCCGTCACTTCTGTGTGTACAATCAGATAACCTTTCTCCTTAGGGTACGGTCACACCGTGCAATTTTCGTCGCTACGACGGCACGATTCGTGACGTCGCAGCGTCGTATGAGTATCGCTCCAGCGTCGTAGACTGCGGTCACACTTTGCAATCACGGCGCTGGAGCGATGCCGAGGTTCGCTGGTAACCAGGGTAAACATCGGGTTACTAAGCGCAGGGCCGCGCTTAGTAACCCGATGTTTACCGTGGTTACCAGCGTAAAAGTAAAAAAAAAACAAAACCGTACATACTCACCATCTGATGTCCGTCAGGTCCCTTGCAGTCTGCTTCCCGCTCTGACTGAGTGCAGCCGTACAGTGAGAGCAGATCACAGCGGTGACGTCACCGCTGTGATCTGCTCTCACTTTCCAGCCGGCGCTCACAGTCAGAGCGGGAAGCAGACTGCAAGGGACCTGACGGACATCAGATGGTGAGTATGTACGGTTTTTTTTTTTTTACTTTTACGCTGGTAACCACGGTAAACATCGGGTTACTAAGCGCGGCCCTGCGCTTAGTAACCCGATGTTTACCCTGGTTACCAGCGAACGCATCGCTGGATCGCTGTCACACACAACGATCCAGCGATGACAGCGGGAGATCCAGCGACGAAAGAAAGTTTCAAACGATCTGCTACGACGTACGATTCTCAGCAGGGTCCCTGATCGCTGCTGCGTGTCAGACACTGCGATATCGTAACGATATCGCTAGAACGTCACGAATCGTACCGTCGTAGCGATCGTAATTGCACTGTGTGACAGTACCCTTACAGACGCAATCTGTTACAGATCTCCCCTACCAAGAAGAATTTGCTCTTTATTACTCAGGTAAAAGCAAGGTCAATGCATTTTATATTTGGTATTTTTTTCCCTGAATAATACTGAGCAGTCAAAAGCAAAATCCTTCACAGGAAGAGTGATCCCATCACACATTCATATGTACGTGTGCAACGCTAACTCGGTTTACCTGAAAATGAGACTGTCCTCATAACGACCAGCAGACATTTCTGAATGTTTCAAGTCAAGTGTGCGGAGGTTGAAGATTGCTCCGGATTCAGATAAATGGAAGACTTCCTCCCCCGGATGCTGTTCTGGTATAGCATTTGTGACCCATTTAAATTTCTCCAAGAATTCTCTATGAAATAAATTTTAGAAACATGAATAGTGATGAGCGAGTATACTCGTTGCTCTGGTTTTTCCAAGTATTTGTTAGTGCTCGGAGATTTAGTTTAGCCGCAGCAGCTGGATGATTTGCGACTGTTAGACAGCTTGATTACATGTGGGGATTCCCTATAAACCAGGCAACCCCCACATGTACTCAGGCCGGCTAGCAGCCGTAAATCATGCAGCTGAGTCAACAAAAAGTAAATCTCCGTGCACTAACAAAAACATGAACAATATCTCAATGGATGCTACAGAAAATAAGGTGCAGACTGCTTCAGAACCATGACAGCAGTTGTGTCCTGCTGCGATCACCAAGTCAATGAAACTTAGATGAAAAGGACCAAATAGAGGTTTTAATATTTAGCAATATGTAATTGATCGTATAAGTAATATTTTGTTATTTATAAAATAAAAAGCACAATCTGCAGGTTAAATAACCACAGAGGTTACCTGTGCTCTTCTGTAAGTTCCCCATCCTCCGAAGTGTCCATGCGCTCATTATCAGCCAACCCCAATCCTCTCTCTAGATCTGCATGTAGCTGCTTTTCCAATTCACTTAATCTGATGCACAAGAAACAATAAAACAATAAGAGATCATGTTAAAAAACAAAAAAAACATAACAAAAGAAGAGCCTAACAAGCAGAATGACCTCTATGTAAGACCTGATGAGGCCAGTTACCACAAAATGTTGCACGTGTGCCTCATCCTGATGATCTACAGTACAATAGGGGTTAGGGAACGAATGACAGCTGGATCACTGCCGCAACTTTAAAGGGAGAATACTCCATTCCCACCTATTTAACACTTTAATTGCTGAAGTCAATAGCTACTATAACACTACACGGTTAAAAGAGGGAGTGGGTTGCATTTGTCACCCAGCAGTGACAATTAGCTGCCACCGCAGCCGAGGGCTTAAGTATTAGTACTGTGTCAGTTTTATATTGCCAGGTAATAATGCTTTGGTACACTAAAGATTTATAGTAGTGGTCAGCTCTATTCCATACAGAAGAAAATTATATTCTATATAGATACTGTATTTTGAGGAGGAAAATAGGAAAACTTTTGAATGAGTCAAATTTGGGGTCTGTCTTCTAGTCCTAATTTAGTTTACCAGGGGGGCTACGGCGATGGAACAGGGTCATAGGACGCAGGGTCGCTGCAGCAGGCGAGGGGTGAAGCTGCAGGCCCTGGGTTGGGAGGAGAGGGCGTGCTGGCCGTGCGATGCTGCCATCCCTGGGCTTCAAGAAAATGTAGGCAGTCAGGCAGGAGCGGAGTCCCCGGTCTGTACATTGATTTCCCAGCAGTGAGCTTCAGGAAAATGGCTGCTGCAGGCGGTGTATGCGCAGAATTAGATCTCAGCTTGTCATTGCCGCCTGCTTCCGGTAGCAGTGAGCCTGCCTCCTGTGGCCAGACTTTAAAGAAGACCATTATTTTTACTATATACAGAAATGCTATGGTTCAGGTCTTTTAAAGGTGACTTAAGAACAGTGAAAAGCTTAAAAAAAGGTTTGAATAGATATATAAAAAAAATAAATAAATAAAATAAAGTTCAAATCACCACCCTTCCCATTAGAAATAAAGATAATAAAAAAAAAAAACTTGTGGTATTGATGCATTCAGAAAAGTCAGATCTACTATACACCATTAATGAAAAAAAAAAAAAAGGCTAGAATTACACCTTTTTGGTCCCTGCGATACCACATAATAGGGATTTTTGTGTACTCACCGTAAAACCCTTTTCTCTGAGCCAATCATTGGGGGACACAGGACCATGGGTGTTATGCTGCTGCCACTAGGAGGCTGACACTAAGTGAACATAGAAAGATTAGCTCCTCCCCTGCAGTATACACCCTCGGCTGGCTCTAACCTGAACCAGTTCGGTAACAAAGCAGTAGGCGCTTGTAACTATTAACAAGAATAAACTATGTCAAAACTAAAGAATGAACACAAGCCATTAGGCTAACAGGGTGGGTGCTGTGTCCCCCAATGATTGGCTGGGAGAAAAGGATTTTACGGTGAGTACACAAAAATTCCCTATTTTTCCTACGCCTCATTGGGGACACATACGTCCTAAAGCAGTCCCTGGGTGAGGAACAATCAACCGACTGCAGAACCCGCCTGCGGAGGGCCGCATCTGCAGAGGCCTGAGAATGAATACTGTAGTGTTTTGTGAAAGTATGCAAGCTGGACCAAGTCGCAGCCTTGCAGACCTGTTCTCCTGATGCCTGGTGCCAAATGGGCCAAGAGGCGCCCACTGACCGAGTGGAGTGTGCCTTAATACTTGCTGGGACAGGTATGCCCCTGACACGGTAGGACTCAAATAGCCAAGCGATTCCACTTGGCTTATTGTGGCCTTTGAAGCGGCTAGGGCCTTCCTATGCCTCTCCGGAAGCATGAATAGGGCATCTGACTAGCTGAAAAACGCCGCCCGCGAGACATATCTCCTAAGAGATCTCACTAGATCCAGAGTGTGAAGAGCCTTCTCGATACGATGTACTGTTGCCGGACAGAGTGAGGGCAAAACAATATCCTCGTTGAGATGGAAGGAAGAGACAGCTTTCAGCAGAAAAGACGGGGACGTTCTCAGAACCGCCTTGTCTTGATGGAAAATCAGGAAAGGAGCTCGGCAGGACAGGGCCGCCAACTCCGAGAATCGCCTGATTGACGTGACCGCGACTAGGAAAAAAACTACCTACCAGGAAAGAAAAGTTAGCAAAACATCCTGCAGTGGTTCGAAAGAGACCTCCTGTAAAACCCCAAGGACCAAATTAAGATCCCATGGTTCCAATGGCATTTTATAGGGAGGCATCACATGGGAAACTCCCTGAATGAATGCCTTCACGTGTAATCTGGTGGCAATCCTGAATTGGAACAAAACAGATTATTAGTTAACATTTTTATAGCGCCATTTATTCCATGGCGCTTTACATTTGAATACGGGGCAAATATAGACAAATACATTAAACATGAGCAAAAAACAAGGCACACAGGTACATAAGGAGGGAGGACCCTGCCCACGAGGGCTCACAGTCTGCAGTGGATGGGTGAGGATATACTAGGAGAGGGTAGGGCAGGTTGTGCAGCGGTTCAGTAGGTTGAGGATCACTGCAGGCTGTAGGCTTGTCGGAAGAGGTGAGTCTTTAAGTTCTTTTGGTAAGGCTGAAATCTGTGCCTCGAGTGAGCTAAGCGTGAGACCTGACTCCAAACCGGTCTGCAGAAAAACGCCAAAATGGAGGGAACGGAAAACTCAAGAGGAGAGCATCCACGGTCCCTGCACCAGAGAAGGTCTTCCAGGTGTGATAAATGTGCATAGACGCGGGTTTCCTAGCACTAATCATGGAGGAGATTACTTGTTGAGAAAATCCTGCTTGAGCTAGAACCCAGGATTCAACGGCCACGCCGTTAAACACAGGGCCCCGGGGTACTGGGGTAAATAGGGCCCTGGGAAGGCAGATCTGTGCGATCCGGGAGTCGTCAGGGAACGTCAACGACGAGTTGAACTAGGTCTGCGTACCACGCCCAGCGCGACCAGGATCACTGGTACCCCCCCGCCCTGACCCTTTTGATGACCCTTGGAAGTAAGGGGAGCGGGAGAAAACACATACAGAAGCCAAATTTGCTGCCACGGAAGAACCAGTGCATCCGCTTCGATGGCTACTGGTTTGTGGGACCGAGCTATCAACTCAGAAACCTTTGTGTTTAGCCGTGAGGTCATCAGATTCACATACAGAGTTCCTTAGCGATGACAAATCTGCTGAAAGATCTCCAGACGAAAAGACCACTCTCCCGAGAGGAGGCCCTGGCGGATGAGGAAATCTGCCGCCCAATTCTCTACACCCGGGATGTTAACCGCTGATATGGCCGAGTAGTTCCTCTCGGCCCAACGAAGTATGTGACCTACCTTGTGCATGGCCGTCCTGCTGCGGGTGCCCCCCTGATGGTTGATGTACGCCACAGCCGTGGCATTGTCGAATTGGATTATGATCGGACGACATGCCAGGAGATGATGAAAAAGCAGAAGGGCTTACTTGCCCACATCTCCAAAATGTCGATCGTCAGACGCGACTCTCGAGAAGACCAGCGTCCCTGTGCAGTGTGATGGCGGAAAACTGCATCCCAGCCAAGAAGACTGGCATCGGTGGTCACCACCAGCCAACACACTGGAAGGAAGGACTTCCCTGATCCAGTGAAGACTTCAGCATCCTCCACCTGAGGGTCTGCCTGCCCCATTGAGGCAGATGGATTCGACGGTCGACAGAACAGGTTCCTGTCCCAAGCCGTCAGAAGTGCATGTTGCAAAGGGCGGAGGTGTAGCTGCGCACAAGTAACCGCCTCTATCGCTGCCACTATCTTGCCGAGAATCCCCATACTGAATCGTATGGAGTGAGGGAAAGAGCGGGAGAGCATCGGTGCTCCTTGTTGTAAGGCTAAGACCTTTTCCGGAGGGAGAATCACCAACCCGCGGGAAGGGTCCAGGATCATTCCCAAGAAGGATATCTGCTGAGCTGGCACTGAAGAAGACTTTTTAAGTTTATCTTCCAACCCAGGTGAGAAAATGTATCCTACTCACGCACTCCTCGCAGGCCCGAAAAGAGAGTCCTTTGATAAGCAGATCGTCCAGGTGCAGAAGCACCACCACACCCTGAGCGTGAAGGATGGCCATGACCTTGGTGAAGACTCCGGAGGCGGTGGCAAGGCCTAAGGGCAAAGCTACAAACTGGAAGTGGTCCCCACCAACCGCTAAGCGTAGAAATCTTTGGTGGGGAAAAAAATAAATAAATAAAAAATTGGGATGTGAAGGTAAGCATCCTGGATGTCGATGGATGCTAGAAACTCCCCTTTTCCCATCGAGGTGACGACTGAGCCGATGGACTCCATTCTGAAACGTAGCACTCTGCCAAATTTGTTCAACAATTTTAGGTCCAGTATGGGTCGCACAGTTCCGTCCTTTTTAGGAACCACAAATAGGTTAGAGTAAAAAGCCTTGAACCTTTTGTCTTGAGGGACTGGAATAATGACTCCGTCCCTTTGGAGAGCATCTAAGGCTCTGAAAAAGGCTGTTGCCTTTGTTTTGGGAGAAGACAGGAAAAAAAGTGTTGACGGAGGGGAAGAAAACTATTTTGTATCCAAGGGACACCAGTTCTCTGACCCACTCGTCGTGAATGACCTAGAGCCAGGCTTGTCGGAACGAAAGTAAACGGCCGCCTACTTTGTCAGTGCCTACCATATACCATAACAAGTCATTGTGTAGAGGATCTAAAGGATCTGGCCCCTTTGGATCCAGATGGTTTTGGCATGCTTTTCCAGGAACGATTAGGTCTATTATGAGACCAGGGAACCTCTGTCCCTAGGCGGGGACTGCCCTGATGCCGAAGAGAAAACTGTAGAGGACCAGTTAGTATTGCTGCGAAAGGGCCGGGTCCGGACCTGTTATTGGGTCCGAAACGGTCGAATGGGCCTATGCTGGGGAAGGAATTTTCTCTTCCCTCTGGTAGAGATCACTATCCTGAATGGCTGCGGTTAAACTTACTGCCCAAGTGACCATAGCCTTAGCCACTTAAGTTGCGGCAAAAGATGGATAGAGCGCCGCTCCATAGGCCTCACAGACTGACCGAGCAAGGTTGTCAATTTGACGCTCAGTGGGATTTTTGACTGAGGAACTATCAGACAAGGATAGGAGCGTTTTGGATGCAAGACGCGATACAGGGGGATCCACTGAAGGAGATTGTAGCCAATCCTTCCTTAAATCAGCAGCATAGGGATCTCTCCACTCAAAAGGCTTCTGACCTGTGAAACGTTTATCTGGACGATCCCTATTGTCTTTGGACAATGTTCTTAAATTCAGGGTGATTGCCGAACACCCTGTGAGAACCTTTAGCCCTCTTAAAAGACACTACATGATCCGGAACAAATATACATTCTCGTCTCACCTCAGAGTCTTGTTAACTGACTAAATGGAGGAAATCAAGCGTCTCTTGATAGTTCTGCGAGTCCTGGACTAGTGACGCATCAGAGTCGTATTCTGAATCATGTTCGCTGCGAACCTCTGGAGAAGGGAAGCGAGAAACTGATCTCGGACACCGAAGCACGAGCCTGCTCAGGGGACGTATCATGGGTCCTTTTTGTAGAACCCTGAGCACTTTTAGATAGAGTACAACCCCTGCTGGTCGACGGCTCCCGACCGTCGCAAGGGGCCCCGCGGCTGGCAAACTGACGTCCTGACTTAAGGAGGGATTCCAAAGAGTCTATTGCCTTGGTCAGGGAAGCCATAGACCTTGACAGACGCAGCCCACTCAGGGGGACTAGGCTCACTGAGGTCAATTAGCGGAGTTCCTGGGTGCATACCGGGTCACAAGCCGTGCAGAACGGAGTACTGGGAGCTCGGGGCAAGGCAGTATTGCAGGTGGTACATGCGGCAAAAAACACTGTTTTGTTAGCCTATTTGGACGCCTTAGATTGAGGCATAGTGTAAGGAAAGGAAAGAGGGAGTATGTGACCAGAGAAAATGGGCAGAGAAAGGAATGCAGAGAAAAGGTTAAGCTGTCAGCTCCAGTGGATTCAGCTTACCCAGGGCCTGCTCGTGTCCCCAGGGAAGGTGTCGGTGTCCTCACTCCTTGCAGCGCTTCTGTTAGCGCTGCTGTAACTGTCACCGCTGTCATGGAAAACGGCTCCGTATACTGAGGTGCAGAAAGATGGCCGTCGAGAGCAGGAGGGGCGCCTCTCGTTTAGGACGAGAAACGCCAGAAGTGTGGGTGGCGCTGGCTGTAGTGGGCGGAGCCATGAAAACGTAGCCTAGGCCGGCTAGAAAATTTGTGAAGCCTGCCGGAAATGAGCGCCGGCACAGACAGATAGACGAATAAAGTGGTGTAAAACGCCGCTGGACGCCGGGACACCGCTCCCCCCAGGGACCAGGACCCAGTCTCTGTGACCAGAAGGTGCCAGCCGCAGTCATACTCACATTCTGAGGTGAAGTAGCAGAGCTGGAGCTGCGGTGTTGCTGGTCGTGGGACTCCCCCCTCAATCCACCATCCTCAGTCAGGGGGGTGGAGAGGGACTTTCTGCCTCCTTCCATCATACGCTTTTAATCAGTGGTGATGCTGTGGGGGGCTGCACGGACGCCATAATGGGGCCTCTGCTGTCTATGGAACAGGGCAGAATGTAAGGCTGTAGGCCTGGCTCCAGGAGAGGATACATAGAGGGACACTATGTGGTCGCCTGTTGCTGGTTTGGGGAGATCGGCCCGTGAAGGAACCATCGCCCCTGAAGTTCTCAGGCATGGCATCCCACGTTGCAGGATAGGGTACGGGGAGGTATACTCCGTGTTCTCGCCTGTTGATGATTCGGGGGAGATCGGAGCCTTGAAAGGATCCGTCGCCCCCTTCACTCTGTTAATTAAAAAATAAAAATTTACAGAAAAGTAAAAAAAACACAAAGAAAAACGTTGGGGTCTGAAACCAGACCCAAGTGCCTCCTACAGACACTAAGCAAGAACTGGTTCAGGTTAGAGCCAGCAGGCATCAGAACAGGTCTGCAAGGCTGCGACTTGGTCCAGCTTGCATACTTTCACAAAACACTACAGTATAAATTCTCAGGCCTTTGCAGATGCGGCCCTCGGCAGGCGGATTCTGCAGTCGGCAGTACCACATCTGTAACTTGCTGGTACATGGGGTAATAACAGTGGATTGTTCCCCACCCAGGGACTGCTTTAGGACATCCCATGGTCCTGTGTCCCCCAATGAGGCGTAGGAGAAATAGGGATTTTTGTGTACTCACCGTAAAATCCTTTTCTACGAGCCAATCATTGGGGGGACACAGCACCCACCCTGTTAGCCTAATGGCTGGTGTTCAATCTTAGTTATTATTATTATACATTTTTATAGTGCCGTTTATCCCATGGCGCTTTACATGTGAAATACGGGGCAAATATAGACAAATACATTAAACATGAGCAAACAACAAGGCACACTGGTACATAAGGAGGGAGGACCCTGCCCGCGAGGGCTCACAGTCTGCAGGGGATGGGCGATGACACACCAGGAGAGGGCAGAGCTGGCCGTGCGGCAGTTCAGTAGGTTCAGGATCACTGCAGGCTGTAGGCTCGTCGGAAGAGGCGAGTCCCCAGGCTCCCTCCGAAGGCCTCCATGGCAGGCAAGAGTCCGATGTGTCGGGGCAGATCGTTTTGAGATAGTTTATTCTTGTTAATAGTTACAAGCTCCTACTGCTTTGTTACCGAACTGGTTCAGGTTAGAGTCAGCAGAGGGTGTATACTGCAGGGGAGGAGCTAATCTTTCTATGTTCACTTAGTGTCAGCCTCCTAGTAGCAGCAGCATAACACCCATGGTCCTGTGTCCCCCAATGAGGCGTAGGAGAAAAAAATGCTGTAACATGCAATCAAAGATGAAATCTATCCAAAAATGTTATCAATAAAAATGTCATCAAAAACGTCAGAGATCCATCAACCGAAAAACTAAAAAGTTACGGGTGTCAGAAAATGGCGACAACCCAAAAAAATTGTTTGTTTTTTCTTCAAAACGTCTGGTTTTTGTTTTCACCAGTAGAATAATAAACTGGATATGTTTGGTATCAAAATGAGCAGAAACATTGTGAGGTTATTTTTAAACCATAAAAGGAATTCCTCAAAATGTCAGAATTGTTTTTTTCCCCCCCAATTTCTCCCTACTTGGAATTTTTTTCCTTTTTTCCAGTACACTATATAGTAAAAGTAATTACTGTATTTTTCGCTTTATAAGACGCACCTGATTATAAGACGTACCCCCAAATTTGGTGAAGAAAAAGAAAAAAAAAAAATTTATGTTAAATTTTATGCCAGTGTCCGTCTTACAAATCATAGGTCCCTCATCCTGATATCTATATAACCCCCATCCTTGTGCTGGCACATGCCCCCCTGTGCTGCTGGCACACACATGCCCCCCTGTGCTGATGGCACACACATGCGCCCCCCCCCCCCCCCAGTGCTGCTGGCAGGCACATGATAAAATAAACACTTAACTCACCTTCTGATGATGGCTCCATGCTCACAGCTCTTCGGTTGTGCTTCCTGTTTCCCAGGCATCGGATCATGTGACCTGGGCACACAATGATGTCATCACTGTGCCGTGCCGATCACATGATCGTATGTCAGCACAAACACAGGAAGCACAACCGAGGAGCTGTGAGCACGGAGCCATCATCAGAAGGTGAGTTAAGTATTTGTTATTTCATCATGTGCCTGCCAGCAGCGAAGGGGGGGGGGGGGGGGTCATATAAGAGTGACCGGGGGGCCATATACATGATTGAAGGGGGGGGGAGATGCAGGCACATGTAATATTCCCTGCTCCCCTGTGAATCAACTGGGGCAGCTTCAGCACAGAGGTGATGGACAGCAGGTGCAGTGAATATTACATGAGGCTAATGAGCAAGAGCACAGGACCTCCTGCTGTCTCTGCAGCCTGCCCACCCCAGCCCCCTGACACCCCTTCACAGCCCCCCCCCCCCTCCTCTACAGCACAGCACACAGATTCGGATTATAAGATGCACCCCACACTTTCCCCCAAAATTTGGGGGAACAAAAGTGCGTCTTATAATCCGAAAAATACGGTATATCATTCAAAAGTAAAACTCGTCCTGGAAAAAACCCTCATACAGCTGAAGAAATATATTGCTGAAGGTGCTATTGATGTGAAATTCTCCCCAGATGTCACTAACAACCCATCCAATCTACACAGGCAAAGAAATCAAGCAATTGATGTCCATAAACTAAGTTGTGTGTAATAAAGAGAAACGACAGGGAAAAAGTATTGAACACGCTTAATGAAATGTAATACTCTGTACGATATCCAATAAGTTTAATTTCTCCTTGCGGAAATTAACATGCTAAGCATGCCGAGATGAGGAGACTTAAAGCCGCAATGCTCCTCTGGGAAATATGCAAATTGTCTGTTCAGAGAGGAAGATGACTAGTGCCACCTATTGAAAGTAGCAATCCTAAAAGTCAATGTCAACCCTTTAACGAGCCTTGTCACATGACTTAGGATAAAAGCCAAACCAGAATCTCAATGTGCAGACACTGTTTCGGGGTACTGCCCCTCTTCATTGCAAAGTGGAGATCTGGCTTGGCTGAGTGAGGCGTCTGACCGTTATCCAAGAAGTATAATTTCTCTTTGCGGAGACTGACATGCTAAGCATGCCAAGATGAGGAGACTTAAAGCCGCAAACTGTAAATGTGCTTGAACATGCTTTTTGTTCAGCAATGGAGTTTTGCATGGTGAGCTGCAGGCCATGAAGGGTGAGTGAATTACATGGCTTTCTTTAAAACAATTGAACCTGCTGATGCCAGGTCTTTCTGTGGCTCTCCATCTCTTGAACAACTCTTCTGATAATTCAATTCACTCCTTGGTCTGAAATCTAGAGCCGTTTTATGGTGAATTTATGTTCTTTCCATTTCCGGATTATGGCCCCAACAGTGCTCACTAGAACTTTCAGTAGTTTAAAAATTCTTCTGTAACCAATTCCATTAGTATGTTTTGCAACAATAAGGTTGTGAAAGTCTTGACACAGCTCACTGGTTTTACTCATCATGAGATATTTCTTGTGTGGCACCTGGGTAATGATACACCTTTTTATATGCCATCAATTGAACAATCTGATTTTTTCACTAATTGGCAGTATTACTTTTTAATTACTTATACATTTCAGCTGGTGTCATGACTTTCCATGGCCTTTGCACCCCTTTCAGGTGTTCAGTATTTTTTGCCCTTTTGGTTTTGTAACTGATTTTTGTAATTTCTCACAAGTGTGAACATTGTCCTGGCTACTAAAGGTGCAAAACCAAAAACCTCTCAACAAAAGGGATCCATTATTCATATTTAGATGGTTTAACAAACCTTCTGCTCTCTTTCTGCTCTTTCACTAGTTGATCCAAGTTGTTCACATAGTGCGAAGTCATTTGGAAGTCAGACTTTACATTTTTGGTTACCTTTAAAAAATAAATATAAAAAAAAATTAAAAATCAGCCGATTTCAAAAGAAAAGAAAAAACTAAAACTCATTTTAAGAGACAACTGATCACTACTAAGGCGGCCACATAAAAATTAAAGTTGCTGTCACCAATATTTTTAATAACTGATGGTCTCTCTTTTTCAAGTGTAAATGAACAACACGTTAAAGAGATTAAAAAGCTCATCTACATGCTGCATACATTTTCTGTGCAGAAATAGACCCATTTTAAAATCTGGAGCATGTCCATTCTTATTGTGGACATCACTGTTTGCAATAGATACATGTTCATACATGAAGCGCTCATGTGGGTCAAGCAAGCCAGAGAAGGTCCTGATGCTGAAGAAGCTTCTTTCAAACAGGAAATAACGCTTTACGATTGTGGCGACATAAAGACGTCGTCTTTAATGTCATACTTACTGGAGTTGGGATGCATGGGGACTGCGATCCCGAAATAAACGAGTGGTCAAGGTTTTGCCTTTGTGGTGTGGTTGGAACGGGTTTTGCAGTCATTTTTAAAATCTCATCCAAAGATTTAAAGATCTCCTCCTCTTCTCCCTCATCATCATCACAGCCTTTAAATGATTGCTCATTGTCAAAAGTATCCCCGAAGGACTTGTAAGGAGCCGCTTTCTTTAATTTCTTTACACTGGCTTCATCAGAGCCAGGTAGAGAATAACAATCACTAACAGATGGCGATGATAAATGGTCATCCAAAACATCGCCCGGGGTGGACATGATGTTATTTACCTGTAAGAATAAGCAGCAAAGTAAAACCAATATCATAAATGTTAGTCCCAGTAGAATTTACCACCAAAGCACAATGGAAATACGTAAAAAGCTAATGCAACAACTGCTGATACCAATGGAAAACCCAATGGACACAGGAATATCATCCACAGGAGAGAGGGGCTGATCTTCCTCAGGAAAGGATTAGGATGTTCGATGCTTTTCCCCCTCAGGTATCAGCTGTCAGAGGGTCCGATCGATCACACCAATTTGGATGACAGTTATCTGAAGTGTTTGGTCAGCTTTAGCAAGTAAAATATCATTTTATACAGCTCTCCGGGGATTTATTAGATTCTCATATCAGTTGTAACCTCAACGCCTGGATGTAACCAGTTGGGTAACAATAATTGTTGCATTTATAAAGGGGAAGGTGTCACCTATTTTTGTTAAATAATAAAAATATATAGTTGAACAAATGTTTTGTTTTTATTTTCCGATTGCAATTTTTAAAAATGTAATCTGTACACAATTAAGAAAGTGGTAATCTTGCCTGAGTTGCTGCTCTGCTGCGTCTTACAGCTGCCACATTGCCCATGGGTACCTGGAGTATGGAAATTATTTATTGATGTACATGGGAGAGAGCTGTGAGCATGCTCTGTGACCTGTGCAGAGAGGGCATCGGAGACTCTCACCTAGTGTCAACGGTATAATGCTGTTTTAACTGCTTTAAAGACTAGCTATCACCAATCTGGGTCTGCCCTTCTTAGTTAATAAAAGTGGGGGACAACTGGTGATTTCACCAAGTTTTCGTCAAAAGTGCTCCTGACACTCATTAAAAGACAAAAATTACTAGCAAATGTTGGGCTTGAACTTACAAATTGTGGGATCCCACCACCCTCCGCAATAGCTATTGCAGTGAATGATCTTGCGCTTTTCACTATCCCGGCTCTGCGGCATACTTTAACAAGCGGTTACTAAAAGGTAACATCAGTAAAGTGGTTAGCTTAGTAAATAGCACTGGCAGCAGAAATTTTGCTCTTCCATAGAAGGGTCATTAGGGCTATGTATAAACAATTTTGACAAAGTGAATAAAAAAAAAAAAAACAAACACACACACACACACACCATTCTGGGGCAGTCCGCTGCTATTAAATAAAAAAAGAAACACCAGATTGGCGACTCCACTTTAAAAAAGAGGAATTACCTTTAATTAATATCCTGCCTGCAATGATAATGACATGTCTACTGAAAAGTGATCTTTACAGAACAGGAATACGTTAATGGTAAGGCTTGGTGATCAAAATTAAAACTGCAATACTTCAGGATTTTTCTTTTGTGTTTTTATCAGAACACCATAAGAGCATGGCGCTGCTTTTAATCATAAAAAAACGTATTTATATGATAGATGCATTTATGATGACACATTCCCCTTTAGGGTGACAGCTGCAGGGTGATTATGGAATACTGCACAATTACAACACCACATAGTTTGTGATTTAAGAAGAAACACTTCTACACACTAATATCAGGCTACATACGATCATACCTGTTTAACAAATGGACTCAAATTAATAACCATGGCCATGTTATTCTTCTGTGTTATATCATCCTGGCACAAGTCAGGAGGTGCCTGTAAATCTGACCTTAATAAGTTAGGAGATTTTAAAGGAAAATGCTTGCTTTGGCTACTTATCGTAGTCTGACATTTAATATCAAAATACCGGTCAATACATAAAGAAGAAGATCTCCCCGAAATGGTCAGCGTACGTTTACTTCTAGAATGTGACCGGAGTCGCATAGGAGAGTACGGGCCAGCATCATTGCCGGAGACGTGAAAATCTTTATCTGAACATATTGTATGCCCTCCGCTGTCTCCCACATAAACCTGTGAGTTGGCAGGTAAGATTAGTCTCTTCAGTAGTACCCTTGGTGACAGTAAACTCTTATCGCAATTTTGACAAAAAGCTTCGTAATTTCTTACAATTTTCTGATTCCCTTTCCTTGCCTCAGTGCTTATGTTAGGCGATGATGAGGAAGATGATATCTTTCCCGATTTCTGAGATACTGTGGTAGACTCGTCATTCCAAGATTGAACAGTGTCAGACTGCAGCTGCATAGACTCACTGCTGAAAGCTCCTCTTAGGGCAGAGATGAGGGCATCTGTGTCTATGGAAAGAAAGAGGTCACTGTTCTATAAGGAACAAAAAAAAGTGAAAAAATACAAACGCAAAAATGGAAATACCTCTGGTCCTTAAGGGGTTAAACCTCTGGTGTTAACAAAGACTGCCATTCATATTTGTTCACAGATCCGATGGTGTTTTTGTGATTTGAAGTTGCCTTTTAACCCAACTTTTCATAATATGTTATGTCCTGGACCACAGAAATGTTTGGTACACAGATGATGGGATTTTTTGTCTGTATTCAAGTGACAATGAAATCTCATCCTTGCCCTCAGTTTCTGATCTGTTTCTCCAACAGAGTTGGAGGACAGTAGGACAAATAGTTCACAACAGTAAGTACACCCCATTGGAAGATGAAAATGTGAATGTCCAGGGAATCTTATAATTCAACTGTGCATTGTGGATCTGTATCCTGTCTGTGGTCATTACATGAATGCATGTTTTGCAACTCTTCACAATGCAAGACAATGCAAGGTTCAGTTCCTTTTGGTGTATCAGAGGGCACTGAGATTGTGATCACAAAAAAAATTTATGACAGTCTTTGAAAGCCCGACGATAATGCAAATTTTAAGCTGCGTTTTACAGTACCAGCAAAAGCTATGAGACTTCAGAAATGTCATGAACACAGTTTTTTTTCCTACCAGGAAATGGAAAACTGCTGTGTTTTTGAAACCTGAAGCATGTCACTTTAAGCACTTTTTCGCCAATAGAAAGCAATGAGTAAGCACAAAAACTAAGCAAATAATGCAGGCATCAGGTTTTGCTGCGTTTAGGGTGGAAAAACCTAAGGGTGTTGCACCATAGGTTTTTTTTTGGACACTAAACATCATCAGCATGCACAAGTGACAAAAACACAACAAAACGGGGATTTTTGTGTACTCACTGTAAAATCCTTTTCTCCGAGCCACTCATTGGGGGACACAGGACCATGGGTGTATGCTGCTGCCACTAGGAGGCCGACACTAAGTGAATACAAAAAAGGGTTAACTCCTCCACTGCAGTATACACCACCTACTGGCTCCTGACAGAACCAGTTCAGTGACCAAGCAGTAGGAGATTAAACAATTAACAGTAGATGCAACCTGTCAAACTGTAAAATCATCATAGGCAACAAGCCAAAAAGGGTGGGTGCCGTGTCCCCCAATGAGTGGCCCGGAGAAAAGGATTTTACAGTGAGTACACAACCATCCCTGTTTCTCCTTTCCCACATTGGGGGACACAGGACCGTGGGACGTCCCAAAGCAGTCCCTGGGTGGGAAAAAACATAACAGAGTAAACTCAAGGTGCCTGCTGTCTAAAGGTGCGCTACCGCTGCCTGCAAAATTCGTCTACCCAGGCTCGCATCTGCAGATGCCCGAGTATGGACATTATAAATGCTTTGAGAAAGTATGCAGGCTAGACCAGGTTGCAGCTTTGCAAACCTGCTCCGCAGACGCTTGATGCCGAATGGACCATGAAGCACCCACCAACTGAGTGGAGTGTGCTTTAATCACCGCTGGAATAGGCTTGTCTCTGACGCAGTAAGCTTCTTTAAATAGCCGACCGAATCCATCTGGCTATTGTCGACTTAGAAGCAGCCGACCCCTTCCGATGTCCTTTCGGGAGCACGAACAGGGCATCCGTCTCGCGAAAGGATGCCGTCCTAGACACATACTTTCTGATCCAAGGAGTGAAGAGCTTTCTCCACACGGTGAGCCGGGGCAGAACAAAACGAGGGAAGCACAATATCCTCGTTAAGTTGGAAGAAGACACCACCTTTGGAAGGAAGGACCACTTTGTCTTGGTGGAATGTCAGAAAAGGAGCTCGACAGGAAAGAGCAGCCAACTCCGAGACTTCTGATCGAAGTAATCGCGACAAGGAAGGCCACCTTCCATGAGAGGAGAGATACAGAGATATCCTGCAAGGGCTCAAAGGGAGACTCTTGCAGGATACCTAGGACCAGATTAAGGTCCCAGGCCTCTAGAGGCGCTCTATAGGGAGGTATCACGTGGGAGACTCCCTGAAAGAACGTTCTCACCAGGGGGTTTGGAAGCAATCTTACGCAAAAAAAAGACGGACAAGGCAGAGACCTGCCCCTTGACGGAGCTCGGTTATAGTCCCAGGTCCTGACCTGATTGAAGAAATTCCAAAACGGTGGGAATGTTGAAAACCAGCGAAGGACAACCTCTGCTTCTGCACCATTCAAAAAAGATTTTCCAGGTCCGATGATAGATACGCATTGACACCGGCTTTTGAGCATTGATCAAGGTGGAAACTACCTCGCGGGAAAAACCCGCCTGGGTCAGAACCCAGGATTCAACGGCCAAGCTGTTAAACACAGGGCCCACGAGTTCTGGTGGTAAATCGGACCCTGAGAATGTAGATCAGGCCGATCTGGTAGTCGCCAAGGAATGTCTGCGATCAGTTGGACGAGCTCGGTGTACCACCCTCGGAGAGACGAATCCGGAGCAATGAGGATCACAGGCACCCCTCTGCTTTGATCTTCCTGATAACCTTCGGCAGCAAGTGCAAGGGAAGAAAACAGGTAAGGAAGACTAAAGTAACTCCAGGTAAGGACCAGAATGTCCACCCCGATTGCGCTCGGGTCCCGAGACTGGGCCACAAACTGAGGTACCTTGGCATTGAACCAGGAAGAAATCAGGTCTAAGTCCGGAGTACCCCAATGAAGGCAGATCTGCTGGAAAATGTCTTGATGGAGAGACCACTCTCCTGAGGCAAGGCCTTGACAGCTTAGGAAATCCGCAGCCCAGTTTTCCACCCCTGGAATGTGAACGGTCGATATGACAGTGGTTCCTTTCGGCCCAGCGAAGAATGTGATATACCTCTTGCATTGAAGCCTTGCTGCAAGTGCCCCCCTAATGATTGATATAGGCCACAGCCGTGACATTGTCCTACTGGATACGGATGGGGTGGCCAGCTAGGAGATGATGGAACTGCCGCAGGAACAGCCAAATCGCACGGATCTCCAGGACATTGATGGGAAGACGAGACTCCTGAGGAGACCAGCTCTCTTGGGCAGTGTGATGACGAAAAACAGCTCCCCAGCCGAGGAGGCTGGCATCGGTAGTGACCACCAGCCAATGGACCAGGAGGAAGGACTTCCCTTGGAGAAGGGAAGACCAAAGCGTCCACCATTGGAGTGCCTGTTTGACCCGAGGGGTCAGTTGAGAGGGTTGATCGAGGGAAAATGGACTCTCGTTCCATGCGTCCAACAGTGCGTGTTGTAAGAGACGAAGATGCAGTTTGTGCAAACGGAATTGCTTCCAATGCGGCTACCATCTTCCCGAGAATCCTCATGCCGAAACGGATGGAATAAGGAGACGGTTGACAGAGCGCCTGGACCCCCTGTTGAAGAGCTAGGACCTTGTCCCGAGGGAGAATCACCAACCCCTCGGGAAGTGTCCAGAATCATGCCCAGGAAGGAGATCCGCTGAGCCGGAACGGAAGATGACTTCTTCAGGTTGGTTAACCAGCCCAGAAAGAGTATCCAAAGAAATGCAGACGCACTCCTCGCAGGCTCGGAAAGATGGGTCTTCGACCAGTAGGTCATCTAGGTAGGGGAAGACGACTAGGCCCCGAGAGTGTAGGATGCCCATGACAGCCACCATGACCTTTGTGAAGACTCTGGGGGGGGGGGGGGTGGCGAGGCCGGAGAGCAAGACTGTGAACTGAAAATGTTCTCCGCGAACAGCGAAGCGAAGGAACCTTTGGTGAGGAGGGAAGATTGGAATGTGAAGATACGCATCCCGAATGTCGATGGAGGCTAGGAACTCGCCTTGTTTCATAGAGGCAATGACTGAACGAAGGGACTCCATCCTGAAATGCTGGACTCTTGACGAATCTGTTTAGAAGCTTTAGATCCAGGATGGGTCTGACTGTACCATCCTTCTTGGGGACCGTGAACAGTTTTGAATAAAATCCTTGGAACCTTTTATTCTCTGGGACCAGGGTAATAACCCAGTCTTGGCGGAGTGACTTGATGGCCTGGTAAAATGCCCGAGCCCGCGTTCCCGCTTCGGGAGATCGAGAGGCAAAAAAATGGGTTGGAGGGGGGAGAAAATTCTATTTTGTATCTGGAGGCCACAGATACCTGACCCACTCGTGGTGAACGACTGCGAGCCAGACACGGCGAAACAGGAGTAGGCGGACAACTACTCTGCCGATGTCAATCGTACAGTCTTGCGAGTCATTTAGTTGAGATCTTTGGGGTCTGGATCCCCTAGATCTAGACTGCACAGGGCAGCCCTTCCACGAGCAGTTGGGCTTGTACGAGATCTGTGGACTCTTGCCCCTGAGGGCGAGACGCCCCAAACCGGGGTAACTGGCGGTAGAGGACCACCCGTAATTGCTGCGAAAGGACCGAAAATGAGTCTGCAGCTGTCAGCAGATCGGTCGCCTAATTCTCTGCTGGGGAAGGGATTTACTCTTCCCACCTGTAACATCCAAAATCAGTTGGTCCAGCTTTTCTCCGAATAAGTGACTGCCGAGATAGGTAAGGGACGTTAAGGACTTTTTAGATGCAGAGTCCGCTCGCCAGTTCCTCAGGCATAGCACCCTTCTAATTGCTACTGTGTTTGAAGCTGTATGTGCAGAGCAATTAGCCGCGTCCAGGGAAGCATTTACTAAATAATCACCAGCCAAAGAAATTTGATTGGCCAACTCCGCTATCTCGGAGGGGAGATCATCTCTGCATGGCCTTATGCAGGGCATCTGCCCAGTAAGTCACAGCATTGGCTACCTAGGTAGCTGCAAAGGAGGGAAAAAGTGCCGAGCCTGATGCCTCAAAAACCGAAAGGGCGAGGCTGGCAATCAAGCAATCTGTGGGATCTTTAATGGAGGATCCGTCCGGCAGGGAAAGGAGAGTCTTGGAGGACAAACGGGATATGGGAGGATCTACTGGAGGGGATTCTGTCCATTGTTTGCAGAGGTCAGGAGAGAAGGGATATCTGGTCTGCAGAGATCTCTGACCTGCAAAGCGTTTGTCCGGACGCTCTCTATGACACCGAACTATTTCTTGGAACTCAGGGTGATTGGCAAACACCCTATGAGGACGTTTGGTCCTTTTAAAGGACACTGCATTATCCGTATGGGAGGTAGTGGGCTCCTCGTCAACCTGTAGTGACTGGTTGACAGCCTCAATGAGACTATCCACTGTAGTGGCAACTCTAGGTCAAGGGGCCCATCAGACTCAGATTCAGAGTCATGATCGCTATACGCGCCTGGAGAGGGAGAGGGAGAGAGAGAAGCGGAGCTAAAGGACACCGAGGCACCAGAGGGCCTGGGGGACAAGCTATGTACTCGCTTCCTAGATGCCTGTTTGTGTCAAACGAGAACGGCCCCTGCAGGCCGATGGTTCCCCTGATGTAGGGAATTCTCTGAGACAGACGGATCAGTTGTCCTGCTACTGGAGGGATCCTGAAGCAGGGTGGATAAAAATCAATGTTTTTTTTAAAAAATCAAAAAAAATCGGATTTTTTTGATTTAAATCGGATTTTTTTCAATAAACTGCTTTTTGAGGAAAATATTTTACCATCCAAAGGTTCTTCCATCATGAGATAAAGCTGAGTTGTTTAACTCAGTAGAATAAAGGCTGTATATGTGTAACATTCACAATGCCATGCTCTTCCAGAGGTTTCTGTAGGATGCTGACTATCCAACAAGTTTGGGCATGTCAACTGAATGGAAAAAGAAACTAAACCAAAAGTGAAACCAAGCTAGAAGTGTGGAATTAAAGGGGCAGTATGAACAAAATGTGGAGGCTATTAATAGTTTATACAATTAAGACATGCTGCTTTTAACCCTGCTGTTCTGTTAGGTCAAAAATGACCGTTTTTGAAATTCTATAATGTTATAAAAATTCAGCGTGTGATTCTGAGACTTGAGGCTCCCTGACTTTTCGTCATTAGGGGGGTACTCTCTGTGGGAATTTTTTTTTTTTTAATTTTTGTTTACTTTATTTGGTACAATTTTTTTTACACTTGTACTGTTCGGTCAAAAATGACCGATACGCCTTTATTCAGCTCTCCAGACAATTTTTGACAAAAATAAAGGTGCTATCACCTCATTTTGAACTATATATTGCATCTACTACTATTTATCAATGTATCTGACTACTTTTGGTCAGAACAGATTTACACATACCAACATTTTCAAGTTGCGATACAGCCGACGGATTCGCTTCCAGTATAGCTATGCGCAATTTATTTCACTGGTTTTTATTTACCCTGCTGTTCATATAGATCTAGTTCCATTCAGTTGTCAACATTTCATATTGTAAATCATGATTTTCTGATTTTCCATGTGTTTGCTGGTTGTACAGTATTACACTGTACATAAATGTTAATTTATTTGATTCAAAAAATAAAAGTTTTTGATTTAATTTTTCATCTGATTATTGAAAATCATGTTCACATACAGTAAAACAATGCAACAGGTAATCAAATAACACTTGAATTAGGTACAAATCACAACTTTGTTAGGTCCGGTCAAAAATGACCGGGAACAGTATAAGTGTATAAAAAACAACGTTTTTTGCCATTTTATAGAGAAAAAAGCTTTTTTTTTTTTTTTTTTTGCCTTTGAAAAAAGTATATCTACATAATGTTTGATATTATTACTTATAGTTAACATTTAGATCAAGATTTTTTTTTTATCTGCAAAAATAATCAATTTTTACAAAAATCGAAAAAATACCATGTTCCCTTTTGGATATAAAAAAAATATAAAACAAGCTTTGTATTTATTTTTTTTTCTGGTATTTGAACAACCATCTTCACAAGCAATATAATAGTGCAAAAACTGTTTAAAAAAACCACTTAGATTAGCTAAAAATGATTATTTTATAAGGACGGTCAAAAATGACCGGGAACAGTACAAGTGTATGTGAAATCTAAACAGAACAGCAGGGTTAAACACCTACCTATTGCCATATAGTAAAACAAAAAAGATTTTTACTTACTTTGGGGTCCCCCCCTCACCCTGGCGTTAGATCGTTGCCCCTAGTTTCGTCCGTGTAACTATGGGCGCACATGCGCACTGCTCTCACTTCTCATTTTAATCGTGATTTATATTAAAAAAAAACCTTTTGATTTAAATCAGTGATTTAAATCATGATTAAAATCATGATTTAAATCGATCCGATTTAAATAGAAAAAAATCTTTTGATTTAAATCGTGATTTAAATCATGATTTAAATCGGCGTGATTTAAATCAATCCACCCTGTCCTGAAGGGACTCGATAACCTCTGTTAAAGCCGCCATAGATTGCGATAGTGACAAAGCTCACTCAGAGACTGGTCACCGTGTGTTCCATCGCAGTGGTGGGCTCCTGAGCGCATTTAGGGTCGCAAGCATGACAGAATTGAATAGTATGTCCCCTTGGTAGTGCAGCCTGACAGGAGGTGCAAGAAGTGAAAAACACTGTTTAGAGGGCTTTTTGGAGGTTTTAGGTAGAGACATGCTGTATCCCTGTTAATCCCCAAAATACTGCAGGGAAGGCTAAGTGTAAAGCAGGCAGAGCACTTTGCGGGCGCCTGTAAAGCAGGCAGAGCACTTTGCGGGCGCCTGTAAAGCAGGCAGAGCACTTTGCGGGCGGCTGAGAAAGGGGGACATGCGGGCAGTGTAGCAAAGCACTTACCCAGGTACTGTGCCCTTGTGTCCCCAGCAGTGTGGTGGCGTTCCTCTGTTCTTAGGGGGGGCTGAAGATGGCCGCTGAGATTAGGAGGGCGCTCCTCGCAGTGTACGAGAAGCGACAGGCCAGTGAGCGGGACATCGGGCGTGACGCGCCCTGTGGGCGAAGTTTTCGGCCTGTAGCCTAGTCGAGGCCGAAGCCGGGGACTAAATTAGCGGTGCCTGGCCGGGCCCGCGACGGGCTCGGGAGACACCCCCTGCCAAAGCCAGGGAGGATAGAGGAGCAGAGCTACCGCTCTGCTGTTAAGTCAGTAATGCGAGGGGGCGGTGCAGGAACCCTCAATCCACCATCCCCTTTGATGGGGGTGGTGGAGAGGGACCATCCAGCACTGCTGTTCATTCAGTGGTGGTGCAGTGGGAGCAGCCGGAAGCCATGGGGAGGGAACCTCTGTGCATCCTAAGGGTTCAATCCCCTAGGATTTCACAGGTCTGTGGCCTGGCTCAGAAGGGGGTACATGGAGGCGACACTCCATGTTCCCGTCTGTTTCTGGTGCGGGGAGATCGGCGCCCTGAAGGGAACAGTCGCCCCTAAAATAGCTCAGGCATGGCATCCCACGTCGCAAGAGAGGATATGGGGAGGCGACACTCGCCGTGCTCGCCTGTTGTTGGTTGGTGGAGATCAGCCCCTTGAAAGTGTCCTTTGCCCCAGTCATCATGTGAAAAATAGATAAAAATTAAAAAGGTAAAAAACGAAAAATTAAAATAATAAAGAATGGTCTGAATAGCAGACCCAGTGTGCCTCCTACGTACACTAAGCATGAACTGGTTCTGACTGGAGCCAGTGGGTGGTGTATACTGCAGAGGAGGAGCTAACCCTTTTTTGTATTCACTTAGCGTCAGCCTCCTAGTGGCAGCAGCATACACCCACGGTCCTGTGTCCCCCTATGTGCAAAGGAAAAACCTGTATTTTTGTAAGCAGCTTCTTTACTTCCAAGAATTCAAGGGGTAACGTTATTCCTTGCGGAGAGTGACATATCAAGCCTGCCATTCCAAGGTGAAGAGACTTTAGCCTTGCAATGCTCCTTTGGGAAATTAAATATGCACATGGTCTCTTCAGAGAGGAAGAGGACTAGAACTCTAGTGCCACCTATTGGAAGCAGCAATCCTAAAAGTCAATGTCGACCCTTTAACCCCTTAATCCCATATGACGTACTATCCCGTCGAGGTGGGGTGGGCCCGTATGACCACCGACGGGATAGTACGTCATAACGATCAGCCGCGCTCACGGGGGGGGGTAGCGCGGCCGGGTGTCAGCTGACGATCGCAGCTGGGCACTGTGCCAGGAGAGGTCACGGACCGCCCCCGGCACATTAATCCTCGGCACACTGCGATCAAACATGATCACGGCGTTCCGGGGGCATAGGGAAGCATCGCGCAGGGAGGGGGGCTTCCTGCGTGCTTCCCTGAGACCCTCGGTACAAGGCGATGTGCTCACCTTGTACCGAGCGTCTCCTCCCTGCAGGCCCCGGATCCAAAATGGCCACGGGGCTGCATCCGGGTCCTGGAGGGAGGTGGCTTACCAAGCGCCTGCTCAGAGCAGGCGCTGGTAAGCCAGGAGCAGCGCACGTCAGATCGCTGATCTGACATAGTGCTCTGCAAAGTGTCAGATCAGCGATCTGACCCTATAACATGATGGCCCCGCCACTGGGGGGTTCAAAGTTCTCACAACAAATCTAGATAAGTTCCTTGGGGGTCTAGGTTCCAATATGGGGTCACTTGTGGGGGGTTTCTACTGTTTAGGTACATCAGGGGCTCCGCAAATGCAACGTGACGCCTTCAGACCAATCCATCTAAGTCTGCCTTCCAAATGGCGCTCCTTCCCTTCCGAGCTCTGCCATGCGCCTAAAAGGTGGTTCCCCCCACATATGGGGTATCAACGTACTCAGGACAAATTGCACAACAACTTTTGGGGTCCAATTTCTCCTGTTACCCTTGGGAAAATACAAAACTGGGGGCTAAAAATTAATTTTTGTGGAGGAAAAAAAATAATTTTTATTTTTACGGCTCTGCGTTATGAACTGTAGTGAAACACTTGGGGGTTCAGAGCTCTCAACACATCTAGATAAGTTCCTTAGGGGGTCTACTTTTCAAAATGGTGTCACTTGTGAGGGGTTTCAATGTTTAGGCACATCGGGGCTCTCCAAACGCAACATGGCGTGCCATCTCAATTCCTGTCAATTTTGCATTTAAAAGTCAAATGGCGCTCCTTCGCTTCCGAGCTCTGCCATGCGCCCAAACAGTGGTTTACCCCCACATATGGGGTATCAGCGTACACAGGACAAATTGCACAACAACGTTTGGGGTACAATTTATTCTGGTAACCTTGGCAAAATATAAAATTGGGGGCGAAAAGATCATTTTTGTGAAAAAATATAATTTATTTTTACGGCTCTAACATTATAAACTTCTGTGAAGCACTTGGTGGCCCAAAGCGCTCACCACACATCTAGATAAGTTCCTTAGGGGGGTCTACTTTCCAAAATGGTGTCACTTGTGGGGGGTTTCAATGTTTAGGCACATTAGTGGCTCTCCAAACGCGACATGGCGTCCCATCTCAATTCCAGCCAATTTTGCATTGAAAAGTCAAATGGCGCTACTTCTCTTCCGAGCTTTGCCATGCGCCCAAACAGTGGTTTACCCCCACATATGGGGTATCGGGGTACTCAGGACAAATTGTACAACAACTTTTGGGATCCATTTTCTCCTGTTACCCTTGGTAAAATAAAACAAATTGGAGCTGAATTGTGTGAAAAAAAATAAAATGTTCATTTTTTTTTTTTTTTTTTTAAACATTCCAAAAATTCCTGCGTAACACCTGAAAGGTTAATAAACTTCTTGAATGTGGTTTTGAGCACCTTGAGGGGTGCAGTTTTTAGAATGGTGTCACACTTGGTTATTTTCTATCATATAGACCCCTCAAAATGACTTCAAATGTGAGGTGGTCCCTAAAAAAAAAAAAAAAAAAAAAATGGTGTTGTAAAAATGAGAAATTGCTGGTCAACTTTTAACCCTTATAAGTCCCTAACAAAAAAACATTTTGGTTCCAAAATTGTGCTGATGTAAAGTAGACATGTGGGAAATGTTACTTATTAAGTATTTTGTGTGATATAGCTCTGTGATTTAAGGGCATAAAAATTAAAAGTTGGAAAATTGCTAAATTTTCGCCAAATTTCCGTTTTTTTTTCCACAAATAAACGCAGGTAATATCAAATAAATTTTACCACCATCATGAAGTACACTAGGTCATGAGAAAACAGTGTCAGAATCACCGGGATCCGTTGAAGCGCTCCAGAGTTATAACCTCATAAAGGAACAGTGGTCAGAATCGTAAGAACTGGCCCGGTCATTAACGTGAAAACCACCCTCGGGGCTTAAGGGGTTAAAGGGATTCTGTCACCCCAAAATTCGCCTATAAGCTAAGGCCACCGGCATCAGGGGCTTATCTACAGCATTCTGTAATGCTGTAGATAAGCGCCGATGTAACCTAAAAGATAAGAAAAACAAGTTAGATTATACTCACCCAGGGGCGGTCCGGTCCGATAGGAGGTGCTGGACCCGGACCACGACGCCCATCTTCATACGATGACGTCCTCTTCTTTGCTTCCTGCCGCAGCTCCTGCACAGGCGTACTGATCTGCCCTGTTGAGGGCAGAACAAAGTACTACAGTGCGCAGGCGCCACGGCCTCTCTGACCTTTCCCGGCACCTGCGCACTGCAGTACTTTGCTCGAATGAAGATGGGAGGCCCCGGACCAGACCGCCCCTGGGTGAGTAAAATCTAACTTGTTTTTCTTCTCTTTCAGGTTACATCGGGGCTTATCTACAGGCCGGTGGCCTTAGCTTATAGGCGAATTTTGGGGTGACAGATTCCCTTTAATGAGCCTTGCCACCAGACTTCGAATAAAAGCCAAACAATCATTTCAATTTGCAGACACTGTTTTGGAGTGCTGCCCCTCGTCAGTGCAAATTGAAATTATGGTTTTGCATTTATTCTAAGTCAGGTGACAAGGCTTGTTAAAGGGTCGACTGACTTTTAGGATTGCTACTTCCTATAGGCAACACTAGAGTTCTGGTCCTCTTCCTCTGTGAAGAGAATTTGCATATTTACAGCCAAGAGAGCAGGTTTTGCCTGCAGAAAAAAAATGCTGCAAGAATGCAAAGTGTAAACATAGTCCTACGAGGATTTATGATTTACTACAAAATCTGAGGAATCTCCAGAGATAGTGAGGGCATCAGGTCTCTCATATTACAAGGCTATTGGGACAAAACTTTCACACCACTAGTTTGTTTTAAATGTCCATTTATTTACTGTGTCATGCCTCTGCTCTTTTTGTGTATATAATATGTTTCTTCAGATCTCAAACTCAATACACACTTATTTTATTTTTGTTAGCCACTAAAAAGGCAGAACTACAAGATTATTATATTGTTCTCCCAATGAAATCAATCATTTATCCACTGGCTAACAGTGCCAAACCCTTTTTTTCTTTTTGATAAGGAATGTAACAGTTTTATTGTTGTCTGAGGTCTGGTCCAGGGGTGTGCTGCCCCCACAAGGTCTGACTGGCACACTCCTTATCTGAGCCAGAAAGAAATCCATGCCACACATTCATTCCTGCTTGGAGCTTGTCCAAGGCTGTCATAAGTCTGCACTCCCTCACTCTCTCTGGAATTTAACCCAGTCACAGTCACGACATAGGATATTAATGTACATCTTATGTCGTGTACCCGAGTTTGATGCAGGCTCACACATGTTTCCAGCAGATAACGGATTTAATCCTTTAACGGCTCTGCTCCACCTGCAGCTGTTAATCTATTAAATCCCATTGTCAATCTCTGACAGCGGCATATAAGACACGCAGGCAGAGGACGCGTTGTTCCACGCTCCCATCGAAGCGCCTTTGACCCGATTGCAGGGCACCGATGGGATGCATGATTGTCATTACCATTCTCCTGTGAAAGCCAGAGCGTCGCTGGCATTAAATAGGAGATTGTGATTTTCTCTATTTATAGTAGTGTTCATGCTGTAACCGCTCCCCCGACACTGACCGACACTCGCTCTGCATTTGGGCCGACTGTCAGTCAGGGCCGGGGGCGCAGTTACATCCGCCGTTTTGTAAGCGGTGACTGAACAAGCGCAACTGGCACCCCGTGACTTAAGGTACCTTCACACGAAGCGACGCTGCAGCGATAGCGACAACGATGCCGATCGCTGCAGCGTCGCTGTTTGATCGCTGGAGAGCTGTCACACAGACCGCTCTCCAGCGACCAACGATGCCGAGGTCCCCGGGTAACCAGGGTAAACATCGGGTTGCTAAGCGCAGGGCCGCGCTTAGTAACCCGATGTTTACCCTGGTTACCAGCGTAAAAGTAAAAAAAACAAACAGTACATACTCACCTGCGCGTTCCCTGCCGTCTGCTTCCTGCACTGACTGAGCTCCGGCCCTTTTACGCTGGTAACCAGGGTAAACATTGGGTTACTAAGCGCGGCCCTGCGCTTAGTAACCCGATGTTTACCCTGGTTACCAGTGTAAAACATCGCTGGTATCGTTGCTTTTGCTTTCAAACACAACGATACACAGCGATCGGACGACCAAATAAAGTTCTGGACTTTATTCAGCGACCAGCGACATCACAGCAGGATCCTGATCGCTGCTGCGTGTCAAACGAAACGATATCGCTAGCGAGGACGCTGCAACGTCACGGATCGCTAGCGATGTCGTTTCGTGTGAAGGTACCTTTAAACTGGGAAAGGTCTGGGGAGCATAACATTCATTTTCTCCCAAAGAATTCAGCTAAGTGCGGGCGCTGGACAGTTTAGTATCGCTTATAACCTGCAAATTAACCCTGGTGACAAGTTCCCTTTAAAAAAATAAGTTATAAATGTTTGGTTGGTATCTGTGTACTCACAGTGTGCTGGAAAGTCATTTTGCCAGATCAGTTTTTCCATATACTGCATTTTTCAGACTATAACACACACTTTTTCCCCAAAAAATTTAAGGGGAAAATGGGGTAGCATCTTAGGCTGTGCGCACACGTTGCAGATTCTACTGCGGATTTCGCCTGTGTTTTTACACCTGCGGATTCCAATTATAGAACAGGTGTAAAACGCTGCGGAATCCACACAAAGAATTGACATGCTGCGGAAAAACAGGATTTTTGGTTGCTTACCGTAAAATCTGTTTCTCGGAGCCTTTATTGGGGGACACAGGAACCATGGGTGTATGCTGCTGCCACTAGGAGGCTGACACTATGCACAAAAAAAAGTTAGCTCCTCCTCTGCAGTGTACACCCCACCGACTGGCATTATGCACTTCAGTTAATGAGAAAGAAGTAGGAGAAAATAATAAGGTTGAAATAACAACCACAAACATGAGAACTGTAAAAATGAGAACAGTCAGAACACAGAACAACAGGAAACTGAATAACATGGGAGGGTGCTGTGTCCCCCAATGAAGGCTCCCGAGAAACAGATTTTACGGTAAGCAACCAAAAATCCTGTTTTCTCTATCGCCTCTCATTGGGGGACACAGGAACCATGGGACGTCCCAAAGCAGTCCCTGGGGTGGGAAAAAACAGACTTCCATCAGGTCAGAGGACTCACCACTGCCGCCTGCAAAATCCTTCTGTCTAGGCTGGTGTCCGCCGAAGCGTAGGTATGGACCTTGTAGAATTTGGCGAACGTGTGGATGGAAGACCAGGTTGCCGCTTTGCAAAGCTGTAGGGCGGAAGCCCTGTGGTGCACCGCCCAGGAGGCGCCGACTGCCCGGGTAGAGGGAGCCTTTATCCCAGGAGGGGGCACTCTGTTCTTGACCCGGTAAAACCTCCAAAATTGCCGTTCTGATCCAGCGAGCAATAGTCGCCTTGGAAGCCGGCAGGCCTCTACGCGTGCCGTCAGGAATGACGAAAAGAGAATCCGTCTTCCGGAAAACAGCCGTTCTAGTCAAGTAGATCTTCACTGCCCTGACGAGGTCAACCTTGTTCAACGATCGCTCCAGAGGATGAGTCGGAGCTGGACAAAAAGAAGGTAGAACGATGTCCTCGTTGAGGTGGAAGGTGGAAACCACCTTAGGAAGGAAGGAAGGCGGAAGCCTGAGGACTACCTTGTCCTGGTGAATGACCAAGAACGGAGGTCGGCAAGAGAGGGCCGCCAACTCGGAAACGCGGCGGATAGAAGTGATGGCCACAAGAAGGGCCACCTTCCACGATAGGACTGACAGGGGAATCTCCCCGAGAGGCTCAAAGGGGAGACCCTCAAAGTCCAGTACCAGATTTAGATCCCATGAATCCACCGGGGCCCTATATGGAGGGACAGCATGGGCTACTCCTTGAAGGAAGGTCTTAACCTGAGGCCGAGAAGATAAAGTCTTCTGAAAAAGAATGGAGAGCGCAGAAACCTGGCCCTTTAGGGAACTAAGAGCAAGGCCCGAATCCAGTCCTGCCTGAAGGAAGGCCAAGATGGAAGGCAGGGAAAAGGACACAGATGAAACGCGGTTGGACTCGCACCAACGGAAGTAAGCCTTCCAGGTACGATAGTAGATCCTGGAAGACGAAGTGTTCCGAGCCTGGATCATGGTGTGAATCACCCGGTCTGAAAGGCCGGACGCTCTTAGAACTGCGGTCTCAACAGCCACGCCGTTAAATTGAGCGACCGAGAATTCGGGTGGCAGAGCGGACCCGAGACAGCAGATCGGGCCTGTCTGGAAGGCGCCAGGGGGCGTCCGCGAGTAGGTTGACGATCTCCGCGAACCAAGCTCTCCTGGGCCAATCCGGGGCGATCAGAATGACCGGCACCCCTTCCGCTTTGATCTTTTTCAACAGTTTGGGAAGCAAGAGAAGGGGTGGGAACAGGTAAGGCAGCGCAAACCGTGACCAAGGAATGGCCAGAGCGTCGACGCCCACTGCAAGAGGATCGCGAGACCTGGAGACGAACTGAGGAACCTTCCTGTTCGTACAAGACGCCGTGAGGTCCACATCCGGAGTCCCCCATCGAAGACAAATATGATGGAAGACTTCCTGGTGCAAGGACCATTCTCCTGCCGCGAGACCCTCAATTGTCCACGCCGGGGATATGCACCGCGGATATCACCGGAACCATTGCCTCTGCCCAGAGGAGAATCTTGGATACCTCAGCAAGGGCCAGGGAGCTCCCAGTCCGTCCCTGATGGTTGACATAAGCCACAGCCGTGGCGTTGTCCGTCTGGATTCGGATAGGTAGGCCCTTGAGAATCCTTTCCCAGTGACGGAGGGACAGAAAAATAGCCCGAATCTCGAGGACATTGATCGGCAGAGTTGACTCCTGCGCCGACCAACGGCCATGAACAGTCAGGTGGCAAAACACCGCACCCCAGCCGAGCAGGATGGCGTCATTCGTCACCACTTGCCAGTGAACTGGAAGGAAGGACCTGCCCCGGGAGATCAGAGGTGACCTCAGCCACCAGTTGAGAGACTGTTTGACCCGGGGAGGGAGTCGGATCGTACGATCGAGAGAGAAGACAGACCTGTCCCACTGATGCAGAATGGCTTGCTGAAGGGGTCGTGAATGAAATTGGGAGAAGGGAATTGCTTCCAATGTTGCTACCATCCACCCCAGAACCTTCATGGCCGATCGGAAGGAGGGAGGCCGAGGACCCTGGAGCAAGTGTATGTCCCGACGAAGGATGGATCTCTTGTCTTCGGGAAGAAAGACTTTGGTCTGACGAGTGTTGAAGAGCATGCCCAGAAAGATGATGCGCTAAGAAGGAATAAGGCAGGACTTCTTCTGGTTGACCAGCCACCCAAAACGGGCTAGGGTGTCGAGAACGATGGACAGGCTTTCGTGAGCCTGAGCAAAGGACGGAGCCTTGATGAGGATGTCGTCGAGGTATGGAAAGAGAACCAGGCCTTTGACCCTCAAGATGGCCATCAGCGCCGCCATGATCTTCGTGAAAACTCTTGGGGCGGTTGCAAGACCGAACGGCAGTGCGAGGAACTGAAAATGTTCCTGGAGCACCGCAAAGCGCAGGTATCGGTTATGTCCCGGGAATATCGGGACATGGAGGTAGGCGTCCTGAATATCTATGGAACAAAGAAATTCCTGAGCCTCCATGGAAGCAATTACTGAACGAAGGGACTCCATCCTGAAGCGCTTCAGACGAACTCTCTTGTTCAGTAATTTGAGATCCAGAATGAGACGAACCTTGCCGTCTTTATTCGGTACCACAAAAAGGTTTGAATAGAAACCTGTGAACCGTTCTTTTTCTGGGACGGGAACGATTACCCCGGCTTTGAGGAAAGAAGCGATAGCTGCGAAGAAACCCGGGACTAGAGTGGGGTCTCTTGGAGGCTGGGATTCGAAGAAATGATCCTGGGGTCGTGAAACGAACTCCATCTTGTATCCCCAGGATACAACTTCCCTGACCCATGAGTCCTCTACTGAGGAGATCCAGATATCCCTGAAGAGGAGATGGCCGCCCAGCCTGGGAGGTGGGCTGGGGTCTTGCCGAGAGTCATGCCGAGGTGGTTCTTCCAGTCCTGGACCTGGAGGATCTACCCTGTGAGTAGCGAGGACGCCAGGAAGGAGTGGGCCTAAAGGATACCATCTTCTCCTGAGGTGCCTGTGGCCTCTGTTGCTGCTGGGAAAAGGAGTTTGACGCCGCGAAGCGACGAAAAGGCCGAAATTGACGTCTAGGAGGAGGAGGACGAGGCTTGGCCTGGGGAAGAAGAGAACTTGTGCCCCGGTGGTGTCCTTAATGATTTGGTCCAGCTTAGAACCAAAGAGACGAGACCCCTGAAAGGGCAGGCTGGTAAGGGACTTTTTGGAAGACAAATCCGCCTGCCAGGCCTTAAGCCAAATGGTTCGGCGGATGACGACCGCGTTGCTGGACGCCTGAGCCGCACAAGACGCGGCATCCAGGGAGGCGGAGACCAGATATTCACACGCGTGAGAAATCTGGTTAGCAAGTTCTGCCAGCTGTCCGGGTGGAGCCCCGTCCAGGATGCCCTGACGGAGCTGCTTGGCCCATTTAGATATGGATTTTGAAACCCAAGTGGAAGCAAAGGCCGGGCACAGACTAGCTGAGGCCGCTTCAAAAGTCGACTTCGCGAAAGATTCTATGACTATCGTTAGAATCCTTCAGAGATGCTCCGCTGGACAGTGGGAGGACCGTGTTGGTGGACAGTCTAACTGGAGGGTCCACCGAAGGAGAGGCAGTCCAATTAGCGGTGAGCTCCAGAGAAAAAGGATATAAAACGCCAAGTCACTTTCCTCTCTGAAAGCGTCTGGTCGGGTTCTCTCTATCTCTAGTCATAATCTCCTCGAATTCAGGGTGAGGAGCGAAAAACTTGGAAGGTGGTTTAGCCCGTCTAAACGAAACCGCCTGATCTGCGGGTTCCGTAGAGGACTCCTTGATGCCACAGGTTTGATTTAACGCTCCAATAAGATTCTGAACCATATCCCTCATGGTAGTGATTTGGTTCGAATCCAGCTCCGAAACATCCTTTGAAGGCGCATCTGAGAAAGCCTCGCCTGACTCAGGGGAGGAGGACGACCGCAGAGAAGGACCGTGTGGTGAGATGGAGCGAGAAGAGGACTCAGACCGGCGTTCCTGTCTGGACCTTTTGCGGCTGGAGGGCTCGGACAGAGCTTCCTGCGACCCGCTGGCTACTGCGGGGGTCTGCAGGGGTAATCGGTCCAGCACGGACACCAGAGTCTGAGACACCCGTGTTAGATCCGCCACCGATTGTGACAGAGAGGAAACCCAGGCTGGGGTGGGGGTATCACTCAAGCAGAGCGGCCGGGGGATCCTGGGCGGTGGGAACTATTGGGTTGCTGCAGGCCTGACAGAGTGGAGAGGACTGACCTGAGGGAAGTTTGCAGTTACAAGACGAACATGCAAAGTATTTGACTAAAGCAGAGGAATGAGAGGAAGAAGTAGGAGGACGAGAGCGGCCCCCTTTAGAGGTAGACATTTTGAAAACGTCTCTGAAGAAAATGCCAGAGGGTTAGGGGACAGAGGGGCAGAGGGACGTGTCAGTCTGCAGTGCAGCTACTCACGCAGACGAAGCGGTTACAGACGGAAAACGCAGCCCATCTTGGAGATGGTCCCTCAGGGAAGAAATCCTTCGTGGAAGGGAGTGCGGATCCTGTAGCAGTGCAGCCAAAGGGATCTGGGGCCTGTAGTCGTCCACTGCTGAGCACCGAAGAGAGAAGAGGCGTGTGTGGGTGCACCAAGATGGAGCCGGTGGGCAGAGCAACGCCAAGGCTGATGTCGGGCGGGAGAAAAGCCTGCCAAGTAAGGAGGAAGTGGGCGGGGAGCTGTCGCCGGAAGTAGGCCCCGGGAGAAGCCGGGACCTAAATTAGAAAACGGCGACCGCCTGAGAGGGCCGCGGCGCCGGCGCTGCCCAGCTGGAGATGCGGCTTCTGGGCGGCGCGGCAGCCTGCAAGGCCGCCGCATAAAAAAAGGGAAGCGCTGCCGCAGGATCGTGCCGCCGGGAGTAGGCCCCGGGGGAGGCCGGGGCCTAAATTAGGAGCCGGCGCTGCCAGGCTGGAAGGTGCGGCCCCTGGAGCGGCGCGGCAGCCTGCGAGAACGCCGCCTAGAAAGGGGGAGGGGGGTTTGGGGGAGCGCTGCCGCAGGCTGGCTGTCTTTGGAAGTAGGCCCCGGGGGAAGCCGGGGCCTAAATTAGGAAAGCGGCGACCGCTGGAGAGGGCCGTGGCGGTGCTCAGTGCGGTCGTAGGAAAAAGTACCGCGGCTGCCTGTAAGGCCGCCGCGCCAGACAGGACCACTGCGCAGGGCACAGAGAAAGTGCTGCTAATGCAGCGATGACCCCTCGATTCCCGGGACCCCTATCGGAACGCCGACCAGGCCAAAAGGTGGCCTGGAAACACGGCAAGAAAAAAGTGAATCCAAGGGACCCCTGGGACTAGAATACTTACCTAAAAACATCCCACGTCGTACGTTACTAAACTCAAACTTGGGAAAGGTATCAGACGTCCATGGGAGCTGCTGATGGACGTCCTCGTCTCCTCCAACCGACAGGCTCTGGTGGGCGAGTGGGTGAGGGACGGAGCCAGGACCGGACTTCTGAGCACGCTTGTGTGCTAGGCTCTTGGTCCTGGAGAGGGATCTATGAGGATACGGGGTGGCAGTACACGCCGTACTCATAGTCCGCCTTGTGGGACTACAGGGGTGACTGTTCACCCTGTATCCCTTCCGGAAAAACCTGAAAAGAAACCACGCACATTGAGGTAGATAAGGGTCTAATCAAAGACCCGTGTCCACCTCCTACTGACACTAAGCTAAACTGAAGTGCATAATGCCAGTTGGTGGGGTGTACACTGCAGAGGAGGAGCTAACTTTTTTTGTGCATAGTGTCAGCCTCCTAGTGGCAGCAGCATACACCCATGGTTCCTGTGTCCCCCAATGAGAGGCGATAGAGAAATAAACCACAGCATTTCTGCGCGGAATTTTCCGCAGCATGTGCACAGCGGATTTGGATTTCCATAGGTTAACATGCTACTGTAAAACATATGGAAAACTGCTGCTCATCCGCAGCGTCAAATCCGCAAAGTGTGCACATAGCCTCATAGTCCAAATGTACTTACCAGTAGTATGGAGGCAGCAGCAGGAGTTGGGCAATTCTGAAAGCACTGGGC
The DNA here is from genome assembly GCF_051348905.1 of Ranitomeya variabilis. Classification (NCBI taxonomy): domain Eukaryota; kingdom Metazoa; phylum Chordata; class Amphibia; order Anura; family Dendrobatidae; genus Ranitomeya; species Ranitomeya variabilis. The sequence continues at coordinate 66,848,587 of NC_135235.1, forward strand.
TGGGAAGAAGGGGTGTTTGGTGGTCTGACGCTGGAGGGCGATAATCTGACTCCCATCCCAGGCTGATGTGGCAGTGCGGGGACTCCGCCGACATTTTGTGAAAGTCCGGAGCCCCCACACTTGTATTGCTGCAATGTTGTGGCCTTCAGGAAAATGGCCACCAGAGGCAGAGTATTTGCAGATTGAGATCCCAGGAGATGTGATCTCAATCTGTGCATGAGCAGCCTCCAGCGGCCATTTTCCCGGTAGCCACAGCATTGAAGCAATGGATGTACGGGGGCTCCGGGCTTTCACAAAATGTCGGCAGAGCCCCTGCATCACTGAGCACTACCAAACCTGCTGCACCAGCCCTCGATGGGAGTTAGATCATCAATGGACAACCGAACACCTCTTGTGACCCTGCTCCACCAGCGCTGCACATAGGCCCCCTCCCCACCCCGATAAGCTGAATTCAGACTGTAGTATTGTTTGTACCGTATATGTAAATACCGTTATGTCCCAAAATTAATTTACATAGATTTTCTGGCTAACATGGTACCACAATATAATCATTTCTATTGTACATCATTAGTAGCTTGAAATACCAGAGAGACAGAAGAGTAAGGGAGCACAAACTTATGACAACATGTGACAACATGTGACACATTCTGAGCAGAAATGAATGTGTCCATGGATTTATGTCCTTTTACATCAACTTAGGAATGTGCTCCTCTGACCTTGTGGGGGCATTACAACCACAGACCAGACCTCAAATAAGGAGTGTGACAGTTTTATTGCCCATTATCTATGAACTGCACCAATATTTCCTGCCACAACTGGTTTCTCCGCTTCACATACTGATAGTTCTGCTTTGGGTCAGTTGTCTTATTGCTGCACTATTCTGTGTCCTGCTGCATATAAATCTGTGACTCTTCAGATTTTGTGTTATACTGAGACTGAAGAAGAGACCTGAGTAGTCTTGAAAGCAGCTATTTGTTGCCATGTTTTCCATTAGTCAATAAAAAGATATCAACCTCTGAGGATTCAATTTAGAATATGTTTCTATCACATGGCTAACAGTACAAAGATACATTTTTTCCTATAACATGACTATCATTTTCAAAAATCCTATCCTAAAGGTGGCTTTTCATTTTACTCGAAAATATTAAGAATAAGACTGGTGTGACTGGGAGAGGGGGGCAAATGTTAAATCGGGAGCATTTTGCTCACAGATTAGCTGATAAGAGACAAATCTGTTGAAACACAGAGACCTTAGCAAAGAAAGACAAAGAGTAACGGAGCATTAAGCTTTGACAACACAAGACAGAAGTGATCACTGTGCATACCTGGCTTGCTAGACGGCCTAAAGAATTCTGTTATATGGTGGTTTCTGCAAAAACACAAAAAGCCAAGAGTGATGAACAGGAAGTGGCAGGTCTCGGCATGTCTATAAAAAAATATGCAGCTCAAATTCATTTCAAAGGCAGGGTCACACGACCGTAGATTCGCTTGTCCATCTGATCAGAGTTTGATGAGTCCGTTGGCATAGCGTGATCCCATTCTCTCGGGTGGATATAATCGGAGCACACTGTGAGGAGAAGATGGAGAACAAAATGTTTCCACCTTCTCCCTTGTGTGAGTTCGCGGAAATCAACTGTACTTAGAAGTCATCCGAGTACAGTCCAATGTTTTCCGCACACCCATAGACTTGAGTAGGAGAGTGTCTTCTGATTTCAGAGAGAAAAAACAAAAAACGGTTATCAGCACTGCCCCGATTACATTGGTCATCCAATAAAAAAACAACAAAAAAACAAAAATGGATAGCACTCATCCAATGTATACAGTGGTGTGAGGGAGCACTTACAAGCAAAATGTGTTTTTTGGGGGGTTTCTCGCTTGTAGCATTCACAACACAGTAAGCAATATACTACAGTAATGCAATGCAATACATGCAATCCTAAAGGCTGAGGTCAAAAGTGGGCAGTGCTTGCTAGCTTTATTTTATTCCCGCTGATAGCCTGATTATTCCATTTTTGTTTTTCAGAGTTTCTATCACAATCAAAATGCATTTTCAACAAGCTAATCTATGATCTAGGGGACTTATCCCTATAAAAGCCAGACTAGCACTGTTCCTGTTAGTGGCACACCGCCTGAGAAAATAAATTCATTTGAATGCAAATGAACAGGCTACGGTGCACTCTTGGCATGGCCAAAAGCTCTGTACACCATTACACCCCCTCATTTTGCATGTTTGGGAACTTGCCCAGCGTATTACTGACAGCACCCACTTCCAAGAGCATACTGAATTCAGGCAGTATTCGAGTGGGTGCGCATGTGCACTGAACCGGTGCGAGCCTGACCGCGAGCTCGCACTAAACCGGTGCGAACCTCACCACGAGCTCGCACCGACAGCTACACTGCCAGGGATGAGAACGTGCCTGCTCACGGTGAATGCACCCACAATGACACTAAGTGCGTGTGAGGATTTTTGTGAATCCAGCCCCACTGTTCTTGCTGGTTCCAAAACCCAACCCCGATTTAGCTAGGCCTGGTTTAGTCATAAGCGATGAAATAGTGGTCAAAGACTAATATACGACTTATAAGTGGATATTGGGAGCTCAGAGACACTACTGAGCACCAGAAGAGGCAGTGCCGATGTTTGCAAACGTGTCCTATTATAACAAGCCACATAATTGGTACCTGCCAGACATCAAGTGGTTGCTTGGCAGCTACCTCTCTTTACCCATTCCCTGAGGAGGCAGCGTCTCTCCAGACATGATGTCACTTAAGGCAGAGAAAAATGCTTCATGAGATAAAAGGAGAACAGCTGTATAAGACTTACTGCCTCTGAGCTGAGAGATACCACAGTGTGGGGGTGGATGGGGCGCAGCATGAAAACACAAATTTGTGCTGCTGCTCATGTAGTGATATATGAAGCAATGCTAGATGATAACTGTATATTATGGAGCAGAGGGAGGAGGATGGAACAAACAGTAAAAGTTACAAAGGTACATCCTATCAGTTTTTCCTCAGTGTCTGCTGTGGGCTCCATGATTAGGGAGAGTCTCAGATTAGCCCTGTAGAAGCAGCTATGTCCTCCATAGTAGATTAACCCTTTATTAAGCCCCCGTCTCACTAAGCGAGATCGCTGCTGAGTCACAAGTTTTGTGACGCAACAGCGACCTCAGTAGCGATCTCGCTATGTGTGACACGTAGCAGCGACCAGGCCCCTGCTGTGAGATCGCTGGTCGTGTCGGAATGGCCTGGACCTTTTTTTGATCGTTGAGATCCCGCTGGGTAGCACACATCGCTGTGTTTGACACCTTACCAACGACCTCGTTGACGACTCAGACACTGAATCGTCATAATAGCTCCCATGTGACATCGTTGTACAGGTTGCTACAGGTCGCTGGTGAGATGTCAAACAGTGAGATCGCAGCAGCGATCGTTGGGAAGATCTCACTGTTTGACATCTCACCAGCGACCACATAGCGACGCAGCAACGATCCCTGACAGGTCGTATCGTTGTCGGGATCGCTTTAGCATCGCTAAGTGAGACGGGGCCTTAAGTATCTGCCTCTGATAGGCAAATTTGCTTGAAAATTATGCACATCAGTGGGCACTTTCACTCTGCAGGCACCATTTTAATTCTATGGCCCCATTGGTGCATACATCAGAATTCAGTTTTGAAGGTGGGTTCGAACGCAAGGAATGACGGAACCCACAAATGTGGAGAAAAGCGCAATGTGAAAGCACCCTTAGCTGTTTAGTATGAAAATGGCCTTTGGTTAAAGCCCTATCCATAGTACATGTCATTGAAATCTGATTGGTGGGGTCCAACACAGGACATCCCCACCGATCAGCGGAAATCTAATACCGCAGCTGGATAGTAGCGATGTACGAGGACTCAGCAGCTCTACCTATTGCTTTGTGGCCACTAACAAGTACTGCATTTTATCTCCCACATAAGTGAATCAAGTGTAAGGCCACCCACTAATCTCACAGTGATGACCGATCCTGTGGAAAGGTCATTATTTACAGGGATAGTCCACTACTAGGACAACTCCTTCTCAATGTGAATGTTTGCCCCATGAAAATAAAAACACTTAAGGCCCCGTCACACATAGCGATTTACCAACGATCACGACCAGCGATACGACCTGGCCGTGATCGTTGGTAAGTCGTTGTGTGGTCGCTGGGGAGCTGTCACACAGACAGCTCTCTTCAGCGACCAACGATCAGGGGAACGACTTCGGCATCGTTGAAACTGTCTTCAACGATGCCGAAGTCCCCCTGCAGCACCCGGGTAACCAGGGTAAACATCAGGTTACTAAGTGCAGGGCCGCGCTTAGTAACCCGATGTTTACCCTGGTTACCAAAAAAAAAAAAAACAGTACATACTCACCATCTGAGGTCCGTCAGGTCCCTTGCCGTCCGCTTCCTGCTCTGACTGAGTGCCGCCGTACAGTGAGAGCAGAGCGCAGCGGTGACGTCACTGCTGTGCTCTCACTTCTCACTGTACGGCCGGATCTCAGTCAGAGCAGGAAGCAGACGGCAAGGGACCTGACGGACATCAGATGGTGAGTATGTACTGTTTGTTTTTTTTGGTAACCAGGGTAAACATCGGGTTACTAAGCGCGGCCCTGCGCTTAGTAACCCGATGTTTACCCTGGTTACCAGTGAAGACATCGCTGGATCGGTGTCACATACACACCGATTCAGCGATGTCAGCGGGACCTCAACGACCAAAAAAAGGTCCAGGCCATTCCGACACGACCAGCGATCTCACAGCAGGGGCCTGATCGCTGGTACGTGTCACACATAGCGAGATCGCTACTGAGGTCGCTGTTGCGTCACAAAACTTGTGACTCAGCAGCGATCTCGCTATGTGAGACGGGGCCTTTAGGCTGCCGTCACACTAGCAGTATTTGGTCAGTATTTTACATCAGTATTTGTAAGCCAAAACCAGGAGTGGGACAATTAGAGGAAAAGTATAATATAAACATATGCACCACGTCTGCATTTATCACCCACTCCTGGTTTTGGCTTACAAATACTGATGTAAAATACTCACCAAATACTGCTAGTGTGACAGCTGCCTTATACTCACCTCACGTGACGGCTCCATTCCAGCGTTCTCTGGGCTGATGCGCAGTTATGACATGAGAGCCTGGTGCGCAATCAGTGCTGGCGCCACTGTCCCCGCCTTTGATATATAGCAGTTAAGATGAAGTGAGAGGCCGGACGCAACCCTGACTTCCTATTGATTACATATACTTCTGTCGACGGGGACAGTGACACCAGCACTAACTGGGCACAGGGCTAACGTGTCATAACAGCACGAGAGCACCGGGAATGTGACTGCCGACACCGCTGAAACAGAGCCGGCATGGGAGGGGAGTATAAATTTTTATTTATTTTAATTGGGGGAAAACATTAAAATAGAGAAAGGGTTTTTCTAGTAGTGGACACCCCCTTTAAGCTGCACGTCAGTATTTTTCATCAGTATTTCTATGCTTAAAACAGTAGTGGAACTTAGCGAGGAAAAACTAGAATTGAAACGGACTCCTGCTCTGTGTTTTGGCATAAAAATACTGATGTGTGAATAAAGCCTTAGATGCAGCCTTGTCCCCTTCTTGCAGATTAACCCTTTAGAAGCTGCTGTACCTTCTTTTAGCTGAGCTGCATAATACATGGCGGATATACAGCAATATTTTGTATGTAGTTCAAAGGGCAGTCTGATGAAAATAAGTTACCTGCTCACAGGCAGGCAATACTTTATTAATCAGTGGGGGTCCGTCCGCTGGGACCGCACCGGTCAGCAGAGCGGGGGACAGTGCACACAATCGACCGCTACTCCGCAGAGAAGTGCAGTGTGCACTATAGGCAATGACAGGAGCAGCGGGCTAACCTGGTGACCCATCAGGGATAAAAGTTCTGCCGCTACCCCCCGGTCACACCCCCTCACCCATCAATAAGTCATCACCTATCCTGTCAATGACAGAAAGATAGTTTTTACTGGACAATTCCTTTAAGGCTGGATTGTCCCCAAGTAGAAGGGAATGTCACCGGATTTGGTGCTGGTAATAATGGTGGGCGTGTGACAAGTGTCAGGGGCTGTCATACCCCATACAGAGCAATGCAGGATGTAGCCATGTGACTCCCACCTGTGAAACTACAAGTCCCAGCATGGCCTGCTCTCTCTGCAGTGCCTCCCGTGTTTCCCCCTCGGTGCGCCCCCTATCACGGGGCAGGGAAGGGCGCAGTTACCTGGCAGCGCCACATGTCCTCAGCTTCTTTCTGGAGACTGGACTTTCCAGAGCGTTCCCCTGCGATAACGGAATCCTGGCCGTGGGTCGCGTCATCTCCGGAGCGGGGCTCCAGCAGCGGCTGTCAGGCTCGGCGCCTAATACCAAAGCTCTTTTCGCGCCATCTTTCCCAGGAGAATTTTGGCCAAAGCACTTCCGGTAATTTCCTACAGGAGAAAGTAATCAAACGCAGAGCGCCCAGACCTCACCACAACAAGGCGGATCCACGAGAGAATCGAGCGGTTAGGGGTTTTTTTTTAACACAACTTTATTGAAATTATTAAAATTGACATATTTTGACAAGCGAACTAGTGACACCTGGTGGCTAAAAGAAGCGCCTACAGCTGTTCTGTTGTACTCTCCACGGCAGTCACAAGCCACCAGTGGCAATGAGTGGGTCACAGTTAAAAGGATTTTACAGGACTATTTGTTTTTTTACTATGGACCTAAAAACTAACAGACAGGTAGTTTTTACAGAGGCAACTACCAGCTCTGGCACACCTCCCCGCAATTCAGCTGCTCAATGTCAACAGAGCAGAGCTTCCTCTTCGGGCACACTGTCCCGAGTCGTCTGTATTTCCCCTGGAGGAGGGCGGTCATGTTTCGACTAGTTTAACTCGGCTTCTCTCAATAGAAGAAGTCTAGTCAGCATGTGACCATAAGTATGCAAATCGCATACATGAAATGAAGTGACTGCTCACCCACATGGGGAATAAAGAGAAATCGTAACAGTGTGTGCAGGATTCAGCAGAGTCATAGAATGACTGCAGACTTTTCATTTGAGCCTGGAAAACCCTTTTAAACTTTCCAAACGTATGAACGTCTTTACAAGAACAAACATAAGCTTTGTTGAAATTCATGGGGCCATCAGAGTCTATGACTCCACTCAGCAGTCCGCTTGTATACCTTTTTAGTAGTTCGCTAACATATGCACTTGACAGATACCAAAATAGTGATGTGAACAGCGCCTTAGGAAAAGCATATTCATAAATACAAGCAATAACCATAACTCCATTTTATTTCTTTTTATTTTTGCAATAATGATTATTGTTAAATTATCCCAGAATTTGTGCGTCTATGGCAAGTTTACATGGCGAGGGTCTAAAGCCGCATTCACTCAGGCTACGTTCACATTTGCGTTGCGTCGGGCGCAGCCGTGGCGACGCATGTGTCATGCGCCCCTATATTTAACATGGGGGCGCATGGACATGCGTTGTCTAGCGTTTTGTGATGCATGCGTCATTTTTTACGCAACTGTCAGGGCGCAGACAACGCTGCATGATGCAGTTTTTTGGCGTCAAAAAAATGAACGCATGCGTCACAAAACGCTGCGTTATGCATGCGTTGAGCATGCGTTGTGCGTTGCGTCGCCGACGCTGCGCACAACAACGCAAATGTGAACGTAGCCTCAGGCAGATTTCAGTTTGTACCAATCTCGAGTAGTTCAAAGGCCTTATAACATGAACCGATGGAAACTGTATGAGAGCGCATAGTCCTAGGGGTGCCACATAGTGCGCATATTGTTGGCAGCACATACTGTTTACATGGGCAGCATAAAAATCAATCAGCTACTGAACGAGCTCAGGCGATGGCTAATCGCTGCCATGTCTAAACGGGCCACTAGCATTAAAGGGAACCTGTCACCAGAATTTTGGCGGGTCCTTTTTTGGGTCATATGGGCGGTGTTTTCGGGTCTTTTATTAACCCCTTTCTTTCCCGCTGGCCGCACGCTGGTCTCGAAATTGACTTGACGTCGATTCGCTTTCCTCCCTAGTTAACGCGTGCGCAAAGCAATCTTGCCGCGGGCAAAGCTGAAAACCATTAGTGCGCATGTGCCGGCACACTATGTCCCGGAAGTATTTTGCTGTGTTCCGGGACATAGTGCGCCGGCGCATGCGCACTAATTATTGTCGGCTTTGCCCGCAGTTGGGCAAAGCATACTGCGCGTGCGCAAGGCAAGATTGCTTTGCGCACGCATTAACTAGGGAGGAAAGCGAATCAACGTCAAGTCAATTTCGAGACCAGCGTGCGGCCAGCGGGAAAGAAAGGGGTTAATAAAAGACCCAAAAAAGGACCCGCCAAATTCAGGTAACAGGTTCCCTTTTCATAGAAGGGCTCGTTCCACCACTTATTGATCCTTTCCATGTGGGGTGACAGTTCTGCATGTCTCTTCGGCTCATCGCTGGATTGTTTGTTACCTGTGCCCCTCCTTGGTTACCAGGGCTGTAGTACTGGGATGTGCTAATGTTTGCACTTTTATCTTCTGTGGTTAATGACCTATACATAACTTTGTTTCATGAGCAAACATCAGCCTGCTATTGTCTGATAACACTTGTGTCAGGGCACATTTCTCTACCTGCCAGATAAAAAGTTATAAGTGTGCATTTTCTTCTCCAGAAATGCTCCTGGAATGCTCAGAAATAGAGAAATTTAAGATAAAGTAGTAATCAGTGTGACCGACAGTTTTCTAGACTTCTTATCGGAAAAGCTGATGATTACTAGTCAGCTCCTGTTACCCAAAACTTGGTTCCTTCCGTTTATCAATAGATAATTACCTGCACAGTTAATAAAGATTCATTGTTTTCATCACCAGACTTGTATCATTAAATGACAGACAGTTGGTAAATATTTACCAATCGGTGGTCGTTTAATACCCTGCTTACCCAGGCACACCATGCTTCGACGCACTCTGAACAATCTGTAATCGATCGTTCACTGCACATAGGCTGCTATTGTTCTCAGCAGCATGAGTACTGTTTACATAGGATGATGTGCTGCTGAGGATGATGATCTTTTGTGCAGCACAAAAGGTCATTTCACCAGACAAACAAGAATTTTCCTTTGGCAGCCTGCTTAGGGCCCCTTCACACTGGTCGATTCTGCTACGATTACGACGCATTTGCGTCATATTCGACATCGCAGTACGAGCTCGTAGCCAGCGGTCACACTCTACGATGTTAACGCTTTTTCTGACGTAGTTGCGATGTGAACGTCACGCGTCGCAATCGTACGCTACCCTTCACACCGCCATAGTCCTACGACTCCGAGCGTGACGTATTACCAGCATGGGCGTGCTAAAACGTCACGCCCAATCAGGAGACAGGTATGCGGAAGCCCAACCCACGTAGTCGCATTACGAGCTCGTATGACCGCCGTCACATACTACGATTTCGACCGCCACAGCGAGACATTTACGACGAAAGAAAGTTCTGCTCTTTCTTTCACATCGTACGATGCTGGGCTGCGTCGCAAATCGTAACGCCATGTCACACTTTGCAACCTCGGAACGAGGACGGATAAACGTCACAAATCGAACGCTCGTTCAGACTTTGATTGCACAGTGTGAAGGGGCCCTTAGACTACAAGATTATCATGAAATGAGTATTCCTAGGAATCCTTGTGCATGATAATCTTGCAGTGTAAATTAAGCCATAAGGTGTTCAAACACCAAATGCTGGTCTTGGCAAAATTGTCAGATTCTGCTGACTCTCTTCTAATGATTATAGGGGCCTGTAGATAAGTATTCCTCCTGTCTCCCCTTATTCTGAGAGCTTCCCAGATTTTACAAGTATGCTTTAAAAAACTGTAGTTGTTGATCTTGAACGCTATTTCAAGTTATAGAAATCTATAAGGCAGAAGGAAAGAGGTCAAACCATTAGGCTACGTTCACACGTTCCTTTTTTCATCCTTTTTTTTTCAGGTCCTGTTTTGAAAAACCGCAGCTAAATTCTGCGCTGATTTTAGCTGCGGTTTTTCATCCTTTTTCTTCTGCGGATTCCACTGCGGGTTTCCAAATGCAGTTTCCTATTGGTGCTGCTGGAAACCCGCAGCGGAATCCGCCGAAAGAATTGACATGGTACTTCTTTTTTCTGCAGGCAAAACCGCTGCGGATTTGCCTGTGGAAAAAAGGATCGTCGGCACAGCGGGTCCTGTTTTCCATTGGGTTACATTATACTGTAACCTACATGGAAAACTGCTGCGGATCCGCAGCAAAAACCGCACCGTGTGAACATAGCCTCAAAGGGAATCTGTCAGCACTAAATGACTGTTCAAACTAAGCATAGGTGTTCAGCGCACCTGTACTGTTATCAGACAGTTACAAGGACCTTTCCACCTACCTGTTTCCCATCCATCTCCACCCTCCTCTGACTTTAGTAAAGCCAGAACAATTAATCAAGAAAAGGGATGGAGGTGATAGATGAAAACCAATTAGATGGGAAGGTACACTTAATGGTTTGGCCACGGCAAAGGTTCACCTGTGCTTGGGTTAAACAGCTGAGATGAGCGAACCCAAACTGGAAAGTTATGGGTTTGTACCATACTCCTAGTGTCTGGTGCTGAACTCCGAGCACAAACTACACCTAGAAGTCTGTTTTACAGTTCGGGTAGGAAATGCAAAACCCTTTAAATTGTTAGTATTTGCTTTGTCTTTATGTGAAGTACTTTTGCTTTGGGCGTTTAACCTCAGGAAACATCAATGTAAGTTTCATAACACATCACAAGAAAATAGTCATTAATTTAATCCACAAGTAAAATACATATTATAAGGGCACGGTTAATAATAATAATAATAATAATAATATATTAAGTTAAAAATATACAACATTTTAGCATTAAAAAAATGCATGAGGAGCTTCATATGAGCAATCGAACATGGACTACAGTGATCTTTTGGTGTTCCTTGGTGATTTATACAGTGATCTACTGCAGAGGCATCCAGAAGTGTGTATCGGGCCACGTTCACACTTCCATTTGGACATTCGGTTTGTATGTTCCGTCTTGAGGAACAAGGGGTAACGTTTCTCCTTGTGGAGAGTGACATGCCTAAAAAATGCCTGACATGCCAGTGTAGGGAGACAGATAAGCCATGCAATGTTCTTCTAGGAAATCAGATCTCATGCTTTGCACTGAGGAGGGGCAAACCCCCCGAAACACGTGTCTGCAAACTGAGATTCTGGTTTGGCTTTTATCCTAGGTCATGTGGCAAGTCTTGAGGAACAAGAAAAAGAATAATGGCAAAAACAGTTCTGTTGCATAAATGATGCAAACTGAAGCAGAAATACCCATTGATTATTATGGGGTCTGTCTGTGTTTCCATTTGTATTGGTTTTTATAACAGAATAAAAAAGTTCTGCAACTTGTGCGTCTTCTTCAGTTGTAAAATCTGACTCATAACGAAGTCCAGACGGATCCCATAATAAGAAATGGGTACCTCTGCTTCCGTTTGTATCATTAATTCAACACATTTGTTTTGGACATTTATTCCGCTCAAAATATAAGAGAAATGGAAGGTCGAAATGGAAGTGTGAACGCAGCCTTATACCCTGCTGTGTCCAAGTGTCAGGTGGAAGGGTTTGTATTTGTAGATTCCTGCAGTGATAATCCATTTTCACTGAGATGTGAAGGTTAAAACTCCATGAAACATGTTTCAAAATTCATGGCATTTTTTACAAGTATAGTTGAGCAAAAAACTTTGCAGGACCCTGGTCCAGGGATGGAAGTTTGTGCCCACCAAACCAAAGCCCTGCAAACTGTAACTTCCTGCCACATCCCCGGCGCCTCTTCTGATTAATAAGCACAACTGTGTCGTGCATGTATCGCACTTCAACATAGCGATATTGCGTTCCCTACTAATCACAGAAGACGGAGGGGATGCTGGCAGGTAGGAGGGCGTTTGCAGGGTTATGGTCCATTGGATTAGAGTTCTGTGGATCTTTTCACTCAGCTGTACTTACAAGTGTTTGAAAAATAAAATAATGTGAAAGAGTATGTGCACACAGGGCTGAAACAAAGTGGATTTTGTGGGTGGAAAAAAAAATCTGCTGTGTATTACAGTATCAGTTTACAAAATCTCATTCACACACTGTAGAAAATATCCTTGTTGGAAATTGACCGATACTGCGGATTCTAAATGTGTGAAAATCTGCAGAGTTTCCTCCCAACAAAAACTGCAGGTTTTTTTTATCCTGAAGAATTTGCTGCAGATTTTCCACTAATGAAACTCTACAAAGGAATAAGTGTTGTGTTCTTGCACAAGGGTATGTTTCCACGTGCAGTAAACGCTGCTTGTCTGACGCTGCGCAGAGCCGCAGCGTCAAACACGCAGCGTGCAGATGTTACAGCATAGTGGAGGGGATTTTATCAAATCCCGTCTCCACTATGCGTGGTAACACGCACCCGGCGGCCTTGCGATTCCGGACATGCTGCGTGTCTTTTAAGATCGCAGCATGTCCGTGTACCCTGCGGCGCCACTGCGCAGCCGCAAGGTATATTACAGGGCCCTATGTGTGGGGTGCGATGATGTGTGCAATGCAGAGGTGTCAAACTGCATTCCTCGAGGGCCGCCAACAGGTCATGTTTTCAGGATTTCCTTGTATTGCACAGGTGATAATTTAATCACCTGCACAGAATGATTCCAGCACCTTGTGGAATGCTAAGGAAATCCTGAAAACATGACCTGTTGGCGGCCCTCGAGGAATGCAGTTTGACACCTCTGGTGCAATGAACACATCCGGCATCATCGGGTCACAGAAGGGGGCGGGGCTTAGGGCGGAGTGGGTTTGCCGCTCCGTCCAAACCGCCGGCCATCCTGAAGGTGGAAACATACCCTAAGAGTTAAAAAAAATGGGAGAATAATTTGTTTTATACTAAAGCAAAAAAAAAAAAAAGTAGATACCATATGTGGTAACGGCTCTTAGGCTATGTGCCCACGTTGCATTTTTTAAGTGTTTTTCCGCTGTGAAAATGCTTTAAAAACGCTAACAAAAAGCACCCCATTAAATTTAATAGCATTCTGCAATTTCTGTGCCCATGCTGCATTTTTTTTCCGCAGCGGAAACGCATCGCAGTAAAAAACGCAGCATGTTCATTAATTTTGCGAAATCGCAGCAATTCCGCGGCCATAGACATGTATAGAAAAAACGCATGAAAAATCCATGGAATCCGCAGTAAAAGCGCATCAAAAACACGACAAAAACACATCTAAATCCGCATGCGTTTTTTCCTGCCAAGGGTGTGTGGCTTTGAAGCAGAAATTTCTGCTTACTTTCCGCAACGTGGGCACATAGCCTAACTATTCAATGCTGCCCTATTCTCAATGATCAGGAACACCAGGACCAGGTGTCATGCTTTATGTAAGCCCACTCAGTGATGGAAAGTTTCTTTTTCTGAACTGGTCTGACCACCAAGGGTGCAACTGTAGCAGATTACCACTGTACACAAGTATATGACTTTGTTGGCAGAAGATATATGAATATATGAGCATAAGAGGAACCATGTGAAACGCAACTCTGGTGTCAATGTCTGTTCCTTGTCAAGATATTAATAGACAATCAACGTCTGTTTTTCCTTCTCCTTTTTTTACTGTTTTTGTCCTCGCTCTTTCCATCCTCGGAATCCGAAGGAGTCGGCTGCCTTCTAATCACTTTCTTTTCGATAGTATACTCCTGCTCGCCCACCTTCGGATCCGCCTTAACAAGATATTCCCCATTTTGGTAAGTGATGGCAACAAATGTTCTGGGGTAAGTGCCATAGACTCTTCGGAGATCGTCCTTGACAAACTCTGGGAGCTCGCGCTTCACGCCAAACACTCTGTCCAGTCTTCCCCATTGAAGTTCTCCCTTCATAGTGAAGCCTTCTGGCCACGTAATGGTGTTGACTGGTTGATGGCTGTTAGAATTATTGGAATTCATCCAAGGATTATATGTCGCCATACTATTAAAACTAGGGTAATGCCAGCTTGGCAAAGAATATAAAGGGTTTGGACCATAGAAATGATGATATTCGACATGTCCGGTTTGAGGGTAGTATGGATCTCCTGCAGCAAATGCGTAGGGTCGACTGGAAAAGTTATGCATTTGGATAGGGGGGAAAAGGAAGCCATTGTTCTGCTCTGAGTATGGTCCGAATGCGTAAGGTACTGGGGTATTTGGTTGGAGAAACATTATTGGATAATATTCCTGAGGCCTGAAACCATAATGGTACATGGTCTGGAGACTCCTTACTGGAAGGTCATTCTGACTCTCAAGGTCTTGTAACAAATGGAGCTTGTAACCTAAAGAGACAGAAAATGGAAGAGAATTGAATGGTTTCAGTCATCTATCTATCTATCTATCTATCGACATAGATAGCCATAATTGCTAAAAACTATTTTTTTTTGTTAATATTTCGATATATTGACCGATCCATTTGATTTGTATTAGGTTTAAACTGATGTCAGAATTTCCTTTTTGTTATAAACTTTGTTTGCATTCTCTAATGCCGTCGGCTAGACTAGGCGGTCACGTGACTGGACTGCAAGTATGTGATTTGCATACTTTCAACCACATTCCACCTAGATATGCTCGGCCTCACTCAATTCTTTGGTATTGGGCGAGGCCCAGCACGACTAGTCGGCACATGACCGCATGTGTGCACATCACATTCTTACAGTCACATGACTGCCCAGTCTCGGCAGCAACACTGGAAATTCCTGAAAGCATGCAGCGCACATGCTGTGAGGCTCCAGAAGTCTTTAGTGATATAGAGTATCTGCAGAGTTTCACCACAAGACTGAAAAACCCCCATTAAAGGGAACCTGTCACCTGAATTTGGCGTGACAGGTTTGCGGTCATATGGGCGAGGTTTTCGGGTGATTGATTCACCCTTTGCCTTGCGCAGGCGTGTACTACGGAGGACACAGCATGAACTTCAATCCAATATTGCGGCCAGTATGCAGCCAGCGGGTAAGGAAAGGGTGAATCAAACACCCGAAAACCCCACCCATATGACCGCAAACCTGTCCCGCCAAATTCAGGTGACAGGTTCCCTTTATCTCAGGCCATCAGTGTTGACCATTGCATCTAAGTGGTTAACAAAGACTGGTGGCATCATCTGTCACACACCTCCAAGTGCCAGCTAACTGCACCATCGACATCATCGGGACTTGATTGGCTCAGGTCCTGATGATGGTAACCCTGTATTGTCTTCTAGATGCCACAATCAATAGCGATTTTTGGACTTTCGAAGATTGTGAGAGGGACTGAGCTCCTTCTTTCACTCCTCCAGCACCACTGCGACATGATCACGGGGCTAGCCAAGGGTTGTCATTACAGCCTGAGGTCAAATGATGACCAGCTATGGTGGCCTGTTAGACCCTGCTCTGGACCTCAGACTAGGCCAAAGGTTCACCTTTTAACAAGAGACAATGATCCTAAGCACACAGCTAAAATAACAAAGGAGTGGCTTCAGAACAACTCTGTGACCATTCTTGACTGGCCCAGCCAGTCCTGACCTAAACCCAACTGAGCATCTCTGGAGAGACCTAAAAATTACTGTCCACCAACGTTCACCATCCAACCTGATGGAACTGGAGAGGATCTGCAAAAAAGAATGGCAGAGGATCCCCAAATCCAGGTGTGACAAACTTGTTGCATCATTCCCAAGAAGACTCATGGCTGTACTAGCTCAAAAGGGGCTTCTACTCAATACTGAGCAAAGGGTCTGATTACTTATGACCATGTGATATTTCAGTTTTTCTTTTTTATTACATTTGCAAAAATTTCTACATTTCTGTTTTTTTCAGTCAAGATGGGGTGCAGAGTGTACATTAATAAGGAAAAAATGAACGTTTTTGAATTTACCAAATGGCTGCAATGAAGCAAACAGTGAAAAATTTAAAGGGGTCTGAACAGGGGCGGATTATCAGAGGGTCAATATGGGCGGTAGCCCAGGGCCCAGTGGCTTGGGGGGGCCCTGGGCCACCGCAGATTGACCCTCTGATAATCCGCCGGAGTGTGACTGAATGCCCGGCCCGCCGGCATTTATGTGCCCCGCCCCCCGGACCCGATGGGCAGAGAGAGGGGGTCCGCATCGGGCCCCTTCTCATCTGCTCACCGGGCCCCTTCCGGCGCTGCAGCGCTTTCCTATTGAGGTGCGTGCGCGCGCCCGCACCTCAATAGTTAACAACAGCCGCCAGCCAGCCAATTGGAGGCTGGCAGCTGAAGTCGGCCGCAGCTCACACGTCGCCGGCGTCTGACGTCATTGTCAGTCGCCGGCGAGTGTGCGCTGCTGGAGGGAGCTCGCCGCGTGGAGTGCTGGTAAGGTGAGGAGACTGGTTTTTGGGTTTTTTTTCGGTTTTTTTTTTTATAAGCTAACGGTGGACTGTGGACACATTGGGGGCAATACTGGAGACACTGGGGCAATGCTGGAGACACTGGGGCAGATTGCTGGACACACTGGGGCAGATTGCTGGAGACACTAGGGCAATGCTGGAGACACTGGGGCAGATTGCTGGACACACGGGGGGCAATGCTGGAGACACTGGGGCAATGCTGGAGGACACACTGGGGCAATGCTGGAGACACTGGGGCAATGCTGGAGACACTGGGGCAGATTGCTGGAGACACTGGGGCAGATTGCTGGAGACACTGGGGCAATGCTGGAGACACTGGGGCAGATTGCTGGAGACACTGGGGCAGATTGCTGGAGACACTGGGGCAGATTGCTGGAGACACTGGGGCAGATTGCTGTAGACACTGGGGCAATGCTGGAGACACTGGGGCAGATTGCTGGAGACACTGGGGCAATGCTGGAGACACTGGGGCAGATTGCTGGACACACTGGGGCAATGCTCGAGGACACACTGGGGCAGATTGCTGGACACACTGGGGCAATGCTGGAGGACACACTGGGGCAGATTGCTGGACACACTGGGGCAATGCTGGAGGACACACTGGGGCAGATTGCTGGAGACACTGGGGCAATGCTGGAGGACACACTGGGGCAGATTGCTGGAGACACTAGGGCAGATTGCTGGAGACACTGGGGCAATGCTGGAGACACTGGGGCAGATTGCTGGAGACACTGGGGGCAATGCTGGAGACACTGGGGCAGATTGCTGGAGACACTGCGGCAATGCTGGAGGACACACTGGGGCAATGCCGTAGACACTGGGGCAGATTGCTGTAGACACTGGGGCAGATTGCTGTAGACACTGGGGCAGATTGCTGGACACACTGGGGGCAATGCTGGAGACACTGGGGCAGATTGCTGGAGACACTGGGGCAGATTGCTGGAGACACTGGGGCAGATTGCTGGAGACACTGGGGCAGATTGCTGGAGACACTGGGGCAATGCTGGAGACACTGGGGCAGATTGCTGGAGACACTGGGGCAATGCTGGAGACACTGGGGCAATGCTGGAGACACTGGGGCAGATTGCTGGACACACTGGGGCAATGCTCGAGGACACACTGGGGCAGATTGCTGGACACACTGGGGCAATGCTGGAGGACACACTGGGGCAGATTGCTGGACACACTGGGGCAATGCTGGAGGACACACTGGGGCAGATTGCTGGAGACACTGGGGCAATGCTGGAGGACACACTGGGGCAAATTGCTGGAGACACTAGGGCAATGCTCGAGGACACACTGGGGCAGATTGCTGGAGACACTGGGGCAATGCTGGAGGACACACTGGGGCAGATTGCTGGAGACACTGGGGCAATGCTGGAGGACACACTGGGGCAGATTGCTGGAGACACTGGGGCACTGCTAGAGACACTGGGGCAGATTGCTGGACATACTGGGGCAGATTGCAGGACACACTGGTGGTAATATGCTGGACACACTGGGGCAATATGCTGGACATACTGGGGCAGATTGTTGAACACACTCTGGGGCAATATGCTGGAGTCAGACACTGGGGCAGATTGCTGGAGACACTGTCTGGGGGCAATGCTGGACACACTGGGGCAGATTGCTGGACACACTGGGGGTAATATGCTGGACACACTGGGGGCAGGACTGGAGGCATGGGCAGAATGGAGGCATGGGCAGAATGTAGACACGGGGCCGAATGAAAGACATGGGGCAGGATTGGATCATGGGGCAGGAGAATACGATGGAGACAGATTGGGCAGGATGGGGAGATCACATGGGGTAGAATGGATACTCAAGAGTGCAGGATGGGAGAACATATGGCAGGAGCCAGGAATGAGACACACGGGGCCAGGGTGGGGAATATTATTACCATAGGGGCTAATTAAGGGATATTATTACTGCAGTGATCTATTTATTTTATTTTTTGAGTATACTGTTTAAAATGGGGGGCGGTCCTATTACTGTGCAGAGTGACTCTATATCGCCTTTTTTTCTCCATGTGTAATGTAGAAGTTGTGAAAAATTAAGTAATGTGTTCTGCAAGCAGAGCTCGAGATAACTGTGTTATTTCCTGCAGAAACGAGTCCTGGCTGGAAGAAATGATGGCGGTCTGTGCTGGATGAAAGATGAAGGACTTCACCTAGAGACGTCATTGGTGAGTCAGTGTTACCTATACATTGACACTATACACTGTATACTATATACAGAGCTCCTGTGTATAATGTCACCAGTGATCACTGTATTACCTATACACTATATACAGAGCTCCTGTGTATAATGTCACCAGTGATCTCTGTATTACCTGTACACAGACACTGCATACTAAGTATAGATCTCCTGTGAATACTGGCACTTATGGTGATAGTATTGTGTTTGTTTTTTTTATTATTACTGATCAGTATTGTAGTATTCAGTCACTATGTGGTGGTTAATATGTGGTCTGGAAATGGTGTTGTGGTATTTGTCCCTTGAATGTGCTATTTGGTCACCAAGTGGTGGTAATATGTGGTCTTGACATGGTGCGGTGGTATTTGTTCCTTGTATGTGATATTATTCGATCACTGTGTTTGTAATTTGTGGTCTGGTCATGGCGCGGTGGTATTTGTTCCTTGTATGTGATATTATTGGTCAAAATATACCTAAATTATATTGCAGATTTTAACAAATATTTAATAGGTTACAGTAGAGTAGGGCCCGGCCATTTTTCTGGAATAATCTGGTTCGGGTATAATATGACCCCCCCCCCCATCACATGACCCCCCCCCCCCCCGTCACATGACCCCCCCCCCCGTCACATGACCGGGGGGGCCCACAGTTTCTGAACAGCCCGGGGCCCTGGCTACCCTTAATCCACCCCTGGGTCTGAATACTTTCCGAACCCACTGTATAATCTCCTTGCAGATGTTGTCCTTGATAGGATTTGAAACCAGGACCTCAGCGCTGCAAATAAACAGTGCTAACCACTGAGCCGCATCTTGTCCCGCAAAGAATAGTCCTTACACGGCTATGTGGACGGAAAAATAACAAAGTTATGGCTCTTGGAATAAGGGGGAAAAAGCGCAAAAAATGAACCCCGTTCTTAAGGGGTTAAAAACTGATGGCATAGTAAGTGACAGCTCCTTTTACAAGAAGAGCTTATATTACCCCATTGGCATCAAAATTATAGCATTTGTATTGTCATAAGAATATAAAAAGGAAGCGGTGTCCTAATGTGTGCGCTCTGCTTTAGTAACACAAGGTCTATTTGCAGTTTGTACCTGCCATAACCTTTTCTGAGATAAGATTGATATCCAAGCTAAGGTTACGGCATGCCAAAACATGCTCTTCTACTATCGCTATGGCGGAAGAGCAGATCTGTGCCTTAAGAAAGCTAAAAAACATGACATATTTATATATGTAGAAGAAAAAGCTGAGCTGTCCTTTGATAAAAAATACCAGGATATAAAACTATGTACGCCAATGCACTTTATTCCAATTATACCTTGCTACGAATATAGATTTCTCCAATAAATTCCTTTTTTACATATTTATAAATATTTATTTACATAAACTACTACTTTTATATGATTTAGGTACGTCTACTACTTTGGCTAGGCGTATATGCCTGAAAATGATGGGTGACATGGCGCATGGTCACTCCGTCTGCACCATTATAGTCAATATATTTGGAAATAAACTGATTACTTTTTTCCGGCGTGAAATCTCGCAAAGTTTTTCAAGAGGAAGACATATCAGGAAACAACATTTTTTTCCTGATGCATCTTTTTTTTGTGTGTTTTTTTTGTGTTTGGGCAGTTTCTTAGCTCTTTTTCTACATTTTTGCCTGCCAATTTTTTTTGCGTGTGTTTTTTTTCCAGCAATACTGGGGAGTCTTTTTTACTGCCATTTTCCACATGTTTTTTTTTTTTTAACTCTATGAAACAATGAAGAAACTGTAGCAGTTTTTCAATCAAAACCACTGGCAAAATGCTCAAAAAGACGCCAAAAAGCTTGCCGAATAAGAGGAAAACCGAACATATTTGCTTAACTCTAATGGTCACATTCATACATCAGGTTTTTTTTACATCTGTAAACATGAAATCCTGCCTACGATGGCGAACATAAAAAAAATAAATAAAACTGTAAAAAAGGCACAAATTAAAGTAGAATATGACACAAATGAAAAAAAAAAACAAACAAAAAAAATAAAAACAGCAAAAACTTTACGGAAAAAAAAAAAGCGCGAATGCAATAATGCATAGGGTCTATAATATACATCTACTAGATGTTTTTCTCATGTAGTGATTTCTTGGTCCCAAGCAGGTACCTCTCTACAGTAGTATACAAGTTATTGCTGCAACTTTCAAAAGTCAACACCAAAAAGCTCTATAATTCCTTGTCAGGGGAAACATTTTAAGGATGGATTCACATGTTGATGTCAGATGTTTGCTTAAGTCAATGGAAATACGAAGAAAGCGTTACAATTTACAAACAGCATTTTTAGATGAATGGCGTGATTTTTCAACTGCAGACTGCTAATGTGTAAAAGAAAAATGGAAAAAAAAAAAAAAAAAAAAACATAAAAAAAGAACAAACACTCCACAAAAGGTTTGTAGAAAATGAATTTTGCCTATGGCAAATCTGACTATTTTTCAGAGAGTAAACATCTGAAATCACAGTTTGAAACCCAGATTTCTGCTGCTGCAGATGTGCTAGCACTTTCATTAGCCCCATTGTCATTTATTCTTTGCCGATGCCACATTGATAATGAACATGCTGTGAATTATAATATCTGCAGTCTGGTCACTATTCTTCACGCATTTTTTTATACACTTTTTTGAATGGGCTGCAGAAAAAAAACAGTCAAATCACAAACAGGTCACGAGTTGCATGAGACTTGTGTTAAGGGCTCCTTCTCACTTGCGCGAGACTCGGATGAGTCTCGCATGTTAATACCCGACACTGCTGCCGACACTCAGATCGGAGCATGCGGCCGCATAGGAATACATGCAGCAGCACGCTCCACTCCTGAGTGCCGGGTGAAGTGCCAGGTATTGCCGTGCGAGACTCATCCGAGTCCCGTGCAAGTGAGTATGAGCCCTAAGGTTGAGTTCAGACAGCCGTATAGAAAAATGAGCTAGTCGTATCCACAAATTGTAGTTCCATGTGCTCATCAACACTGCAGATGGGTGCCGGAGCTGCCTTGCACAGCATACATTAGGCTATGTGCAGACGGAGTATTTGCGCTGCATTTCTGGAATGGAAACTGAGTGGAAATTGAGCAGAACCTCCCAAGTTTTTGAGGAGGATCTGGTAAGTTTATGCTCCAAAAACTCCACACAAAAAAACTCCATATGACCATAGCCTTATTCTAGTTCGTAAAGTCAACCAAAGTAGTGCATGCTGTGATTTTTCTCTTTTTTTTTCATGCAGGCTATCATTCCGCATGGGAAAAATCAACCATGTGCAGATGCACGCTGGCTGTGGTGTGTTCTCCATGCCCAGTCGCTGGTGTACATGGCCCAGTTACACGCATGAGCCCTAAAGTCGGCAGGACCAAGTTGCATGCAACATCAGACCAAAAAATTGGATCAGAATTTAATTTTTTTTTTTTGATGGCCACATTGCATCGTGAAGCTATTGCTACTTATTAGACAAAATGCCGCGATCTCCATGTTGCACAACATGGCACAGAGAAGCCCTAGGCTAAGTCCTGACATACAACTGAATGTGTGACCATGACCTTAGGAGACAATAAAAGGATTTTATGCGTAAATGCGATAAATCCATTGGATTACAAACTCATTCATAACTATATGATTTATGTGAAGTATTTGTGATGCCTTGGGCACTTCTATCATGGTGATCGTACCTGTGTGGAGGCTCCATATTGGAAGGGTCAGCTAAAATCCCAAGGAGTGTGACCAGTCAGCGGATCCACCGTGTTCAGCTTTACTGGCCTCCGAGTATCGGATGTAACAGATCACCTGAAGCCGTCAGAGCATTAGTGACTGTGTAGTAGCACACGCTGTCCTAATGTAATCCTCACACCCAGGTCTACAGACGCTCTCCTCCCACCTGATAGCAGGTACACGGTTACCAGGAACACAAACATGATCAGTAGCAACCTCCTACTGCAAGTGCACAGCCGGAGACTTACCCGTGCCCCGTCCATCAAGTATTCACAACGTCTAAAGCTTTTCGCAGTTTGAAGAATACATTCCTTGTATTACCTGCTCCTTCATTTATGTCGGCAGCTCCAGGTACAAGGTAGAAAACGAAGACGAATCTCCAATCTTCTATTAGGCTGCGTTCACACAACCGTGTTTCGGTCGGAGTGCTGTCTGTGGAAAGACGGAGCTCACACAGAGGGGCATTTTTCTACATGAACCAAATATCCGCGTAAAATGTAAAAAAAAAAAAAAAATCACAGCAAGCGCGAGTGTCTTCCATATAAGAATGAAACTTGCCTATTCAAGTCTGTGAGCTTGCAAAAAGAAAAACAAAATCAGCTGCCAAAAGAGACATCTATGTAGCATCTGATTTGGATGACTATTAGTGATGAGCGAACGTGCTCGGATAATGTTTTATATGAGTATGCTCTGGTGTTATCAGAGTATCTTGGGCATGCTCGTATATTATGTTTGAGTCCCTGCGGTTGCATGATTTGCGGCTGTTAGACATCCTCAACACATGCAGGGATTGCCAGTTTGTTAGTGACCCTGGCTTTAAAGGGAACCTGTCACCTGAATTTGGCGGGACCGGTTTTCGGTCATATGGGCGGTGTTTTCGGGTGTTTGATTCACCCTTTCCTTACCCGCTGGGTGCATGCTGGCCGCAATATTGGATTGAAGTTCGGCGCACTATGTCCCGGAACACAGCGAAATACTTCCGGGACATAGTGCGCCGGCGCATGCGCGCTAATGCTTTTCGGCTTTGCAAGCATTTGGGCAAAGCATACTGCGCGTGCGCAAGGCAAGATTGCCTTGTGCAGGCATGTACTACGGAGGACAGAGAATGAACTTCAATCCAATATTGCAGCCAGCATGCAGCCAGCGGGTAAGGAAAGGGTGAATCAAACACCCGAAAACCCCGCCCATATGACCGAAAACCGGTCCCGCCAAATTCAGGTGACAGGTTCCCTTTAAAGGGAACCTGTCAGTACACCATGCTTCCCAAACTGTGGGAAGTATGAATTCCTTCCTGGCTGCACAATTACAGCCAGGTATATTATTATCTGAAACGCGTCGGTGTTCTAGAGAAAATATACTGTCCTTTGAAGATCGGGCTGGGGATCATAGTCGGAGACCAGACTAGTGTGGCACTGTCCCCGGCCGCCTCTTCTCACCATCACTGCAGTTAATTGATAGGTCTCTCCCTTACATTTACATAGGAGAAACCTGTCAATCACCTGCAGCAGCGCTGTGAAGAGCCGGCCAACGGCGGAGGTGGACTAGTCTCATCTCCAGCTATAGTCTGTACATTCTCTCTGAAACATTGGAGAGTTTCAGAGAATAATATACCTGGCTGCAATTCATACCGCCCGCAGGTTGGGCAGCATGGATCGCCTGACAGGTCCCCTTCAAGGGTATGTTCACACACATTTTTTTTATGTAGATAGCGAAGTGCTTCAAAACCCACGTAAAAAAAACCTCTATGTGAACACTTTCAATACATAAGTGATAGATTTTAAGTTACATAGCCAGAAGTACATTTTCATTTATATAGTACTGTAGAACATTTTACTTTGATTGATTTACGATTGTCAAAGACCATCAATGTTATAGTCCCCGAGAACCCTTTAAATGCTCCTATTGTTTAAAATCAGTAGAGTAACCAGCGTGGACTAATTAAAGGGAAACTGACACCTAATATACACTGTTTTATGGCCTCACTCAGAAATCCATGAGTTCCGTACAATTCTAACCGTGGTTTTCACGGACAGAACATGTAACCGTTACAGTCTATGGGACTGCACCCCGAGTCATGAATCACAAATTACCCACACAGGTCTATAAGTCAGTAAAAATCAGTAACAGCACACGGGTGGCATCTGTGTGCAATCCATGTACCGTCCATGGTGATGGATAGGAGCAAATTTGCAATTTACTCTGCTCAACATTAAACATTTCAAAACCGAGAAGGAAATGTTGTGGAATTACATAAATCACAGCATAGGCAGACATTTTATTTAAATGCAAATGATGAAAAAATTTAAACAAAGCTATCAATACATCTCAATTTTTTTTCAGTATCGAGTATCAGCACAGAAATCCCCGCATTTACACGCCTTGATTGCTAATAGTGAGGTTATTAATGGTTGTCTGAGGAATGTTCTGCAGCACTGAATGCATTTGGGCAAATCATCAAGATCCTCTGCTGGCAGCTCACTTTATACTTGTTGACCAATGACATCCCCGATGTGAGACAATCTAGAGACGCTGTAGGCCATGGTAGAACATTAAGGCCACTCTGAATAACACAGGCAACATGTAGCCTGTATTCCCCTGTAACCTTTCTGCCAATGTGCAATATCCACATGGAACAATATTACACACCACAGATAATGGAGCTTGTGGTCTAGTGACAAGGTGACGCATCTGCTGTTCGATGTATAATGCAGGGAATTCTATGTACTGCTTCTAAGGGTATAGGCCCACAAACACATTAGATCAGCGAAATTGGACAATAATCTGAGGTGTCCGGGAGGGGCTGAGGAGTCCCTTGGACTTTCCCTGATAGACATGTGAGAGAAGATGATAGTCGGGGCTGTCTGAAATGTCTATCTCCAGGAGTGGTGTCTGGAAACAGCTTTCTCCACTCCTCCAATTGAAGAACGCTTGGCCGAGCTGGAAATTCATGTGTACGAGGAGGGGAGACAAGAAAAATAGCTGTTAGCAGCCTTAGGCTACGTTCACATTTGCGTTGTGCGCCGCAGCGTCGGCGCCGCAGCGCACAACGCAAACAAAAACGCGGCAAAACGCATGCACAACGCTGCGTTTTGCGCCGCATGCGTCCTTTTTTTCATTGATTTCGGACGCAGCAAAAATGCAACTTGCTGCGTCCTCTGCGCCCCGACGCGGGCGCCGCAGGGACGCATGCGGCGCCAAACGCAAGTGCACCGCATGTACATGCGCCCCCATGTTAAATATAGGGGCGCATGATGCATGCGGCGCCGCTGCGGCGCCCGACGCTGCGGCGAGGACCGCAAATGTGAACGTAGCCTAAGAAAATGGGAACTGTGGCCGAAAATGTTTACTTGGCCAAAAGTCTTCAGTAATGGGAGGGGACAATTTTATTAATTAAAAAAAAACAAACAATAATTCAGTTCCAGAAAATCATTTTAATTATACTCTGATTTGCCGACAATTTATGTTGGCCATAAATATTAGATTTCGACAAAAGGATAGCATGGATATTGGCAGTTTCTGATTATATTTGATGAATAGGGGCTGCTGAACTGTTAAAAGGGGATTTGATATGGTTTTAGTTAAAAATACCTCTGATGTATATGGAATACATAAAAATAGAGATGAGCAGAGCTTTGACAAATTTTCCCAAAGACAATTTGTTGTGAATAAATTCAAGCAAATCTCAATACTGGAAAGCTTCTAGCTGCTTGGAAATACACACAGGGGAGAGGAGAGAGAACTCTGCTGATCATAAGAGCTTACACTCTACAGGAGAGAGGACCCCACTGACCATAAGAGCTTACACTATACAGGAGAGAGAGGACCCCACTGACCATAAGAGCTTACACTATACAGGAAAGAGAGGACCCCACTGACCATAAGAGCTTATGCACCGCCCCAGGGTCCTGGTCGTTGCAGTAATATCATTCTACTCTAGGGGGGAGTGATGTTATGTTTGGAGGCAAGAGAAGGAGATCTCTTTACCAGGTATCACAAACATACAACACATTTCATACTCCAGTCCACCAGGGGGAGCTATGCTCCTATTTATTAGGGCACTCTTCACACTTAGGTAGGACTGGTGGCCTGGAGAGGAAGTTAGGCAGTTGCTGTCTGAGCTTTGCTCAGGTAGTTGGTCCCTGACAGGGGTGGGAGCCTGTCAGAGATCTAGACAGAAGGACACGGAGCTGCGCCTGCCCTAAGTGCGGCAGTTCCTAAGAATGGACACCAAAGCGAACTGTATTGTAGAGAGGGTGAGAAGAAGTCATAGCAAAGGAGTGGATACCAGAAGGAGTTCTGCCCTGCACAGGCTGCCTCCTTCTGAGGCGCAGGATCCCGGTAGCCGGAACACCGAGGGAGCAACAGTCCTTTATGCCTTGCTCCAGAGACCGGCAGCACCTATGAGAGGCTGGGGCATGATAGAGTTCCTGTAAAAAGCCACAAGCTACCGGTCATACGGGTTGTCCTATCCATCTGGGGGACAGAGAGAGAGACATAACATCTATAACATCTACAACATCTGTGTGGACCTTATGGGACACTTAGCAATAAGGTACTACAACACACGGCGCTAGAGGAAGGCTACTGATTTCCACCTGGATAAGGGGACTCTGGACTTGCCTTAAAACCGGCTGGACTCTGCCTACCCTGTGGTCTGGTGCCCTGGACTGTGGATGCTGAAACCTACAGTAAAAGGTAAAGAGACTGCAACCTTGTGTCCTCGTTCTTCACTGCGCCTCTCACCATTCACCATCTACACACTGGGAAGCCCTGGGGATACACTTCACCTGTGGGAAGGTATACCATCTAGCTGCAATTGCAGCGCCCCAGAGTCCTGGTCGTTGCAGTAATGTCGCTCTTCCACCTGGGGGAGTGATATTACGTCTGATGGTACTAAAGGAGTTCATCTTTCCAGGTATCACAAAACAGACACCACACTTCACACTCCAGTCCACCAGGGGGAGCCTTGTTTCTATCGATTAGGACACTCCTAACATTAGGGTAAAACTGGTGGGCTGGATAGAAAGTTAGTAAGAAGCTGACTGGGCTCAGCCCAGGCAAGACCTGTCAGGCAGACAGGGAGAAAGGAGGAACATCTGAGCTGCAGACAGAGGTTCCTTGTCAGGGGTGGGATCCTGACAGAGGCCTAGCACGAGACAGAAAGATACGGAGCTGCGCCTGCTCCACGTGCGGCAGCATCCTAAGGAAGGACAAGAAAGGAATTGTGTTGCAGGGAGTGAGAAACGAAGTCACATCACAAGGAGACAACACCAGAAGGAGTTCTGTCCTGTAAGAGGCTGCCTCCTTCTGAGGCGCGTAGCCGGTGGCCGGAACACCGAGGGAGTAATTGACTCTACGCATTACTTCAAAGACCGGCAGGACAGTCAATTCCAAGTTGGCTATTCTCGAGAGTCTGTAAAAGAAAATGAATATATACAAGTATACACTTATATGTAAAAGATCAAACATACTCGTAATGCGTAGTGTAGTCACACCTTTCTGCGACACATCCTAGCGCTGTCCGTTTCTTTTTCAGACATCACACGGACTTAAGGAGTTTCATTGAGTTATATACACATCACTTAGAAACAGATCAGTATCTCCAGTGCGTCAGAATCAGAGCATGTCCTATTCTCATCCGTTGTGTGGAGCAGACTCGGCCAGGTCTATGGGGAACGGTACCAAAAGGATGAAAAACAGAAGACATTCTGTGCACTTCAGGGTTCTTCTATTTTTTACTGATCCAATACTTAGAGTCAATGGATAATTTAAAGTTCAGGTACTCAAAAACAAAAAATGAACACAGATGAAAAATGGTGAATTGCACACGCTCAGTGGCCCCTACTACTACGTCTGGGTGTCCGCCTCCGTACGCTCCCAAAAACGATGCAAGGCAGAGGGTACGTTCAATCTGCGAGAATCATTATAGTCTATGGCCCCTTCGGCGCATACGTCCTAATCTCGCAAACTGCAGGGGGGCCGGACGTATACGGCGCGTGTACTAAACGCTATGTGAAAGCACCCTTTTAACGAGGCTATATTCACACTTGGCGGATATGCTGCATAACTTGTTTCTGCGGCATGGGTTTGACACCTGAAGCTGCAGGTTTTCACCGTGAATTTCACTTTTTGCAATGCATAGTGTGAAATTCATACGAACATCTACAAATAATTTATCAGTGGGAAATCCAGATCTGAAACCTTGCACGTGTAACCGTACCAGCATACTACTTGGTAACTGCAATCATGACTGCTAGTAATTGCTGTATGTAATTAGTGCAGCTAAGCAATACTCTGTCATTACTCCTCTGTGACCGCACACCCATTCACCTTGTATGACCCCAGTCAGGGATTAGGCTCCTCACCTAACAGTACTGGCATCTATCCTGTGGAAATCTGTTAATGCAGCGCATGTGAAGCCGATTTTCTGAGAAACAAGAACAACTTATGAGAAGGTGATTAGAGATTGTTTGTGGTTTTGAGACCAGACGCAGGGATTGTCTCTTGCACCACTTTACGTCACAGTATTGCACATGGTTACAGGACAGATATATTCAGTAATTAATGTGGATATTTTATTTCCTTATCTGTCCTGAACCCTATTGTATTAATCTAACTTTTAATATATAATCATATAAAAACAGGGGAACACAATAATCAAACAATACCACAGAGAAGGTGCTAAAAAAACAACAACAATGCAGATAATAAAATGGTTTGGTCTCACCCCTTCGATGTCCTGGAGTAGGCCATGGTTGTAGGTTGTAATTGGGAAATCGGGGAGATAAGAGTATGCTATATAAGCTGCCCTGTCGTGCCCCGTGTAGGTCTCCCATCCTCACAAGGACAGTCCCCAAATGTGGTCCTGTCCTAGAGAATGTCCATCCCGACGCGTTTCATGTAGGCTGCCTATTTTATCCTGCTAGTGCATTGTCATCTGACTGGTCTTGGTTAGGCTATTTCCTCATGGTAAGTGATTTTTTTTTTATGTTCAGGCTGTCTATTTAACCCGGTATTCTTGTTATACCAAGTTATCACATACTTACATGAAATTTCATAAACACTAGAGAAATGGGGTCAGATTACCAAGTTATCCACCGATTGCCTGAATGAAGGACAGGTGACCTCTGATTGAATGAATCAGCAGCCACTACATTCAAAGCATTAGGACTGACAGATAGCCTTTTACACCGCTCGGATATCCCAGCAAGTCCTATAGCATGACCGCTGCTCCATATTATCTGCTATGGGGATATCGAGATGAGGGTAAGCAGCTGCTTGTAGCATTATGTGTCATAGGGAAAAGGGAAATCTGACAAATAAAATTTTAATGTGCTTGTCATGATATGTACTTTTTTCCCTGTCCTGCATTTTGTATAATATGTCATGATGTGGTGCGACTTCTCTTTGGTTGTATTTACTGTACACTTTGCAATGCCATGGGATGTATGTAACTTAACCTGTCTCCTTCCCCCAATACTTGCAGCCCTAAGCTATAATGTAATTAAGCTTTGTCAACACCACTAGTGAAGGAATAGCCATTCTTCCTCACAGCAGGTGGCTAGTCAAATGCACATACTGGATAGACTAAGCGGAGCCTACCAGTCTAGAATTTTCTGGTGGACGCAACCATTGAATAGAAGGTGTGACCCCTACCCCCTTCCTGGGCTGATCTGTTATGACCCCAATGGCGAGGGTCTCAGAGGAACGTGGAAGTCTGCAGAATACAAAAATCCAGCTCATAGGGTAGTGGTAACTGGGTTGACCATATATCTACTCCTAACGCCAACACTAGAAGTAGCCGGGGATCATTCCTACGTTGATTCTAGATGACACGCGCCAGCCGGAGAATCTAGCTACCCCTAGTAGAGGAAAACAAAGACCTTTCTTGCCTCCAGAGAAGGGGACCCCAAAGCTGGATAGAAGCCCCCCACAAATAATGACGGTGAGATAAGAGGAAATGACAAACACAGAAATGAACCAGGTTTAGCACAGAGAGGCCCGCTTACTGATAGCAGAATAAAGAAAGGTAACTTATATGGTCAACAAAAACCCTATCAAAATCCACACTGGAAATTCAAGAACCCCCGAACCGTCTAACGGTCCGGGGGGAGAACACCAGCCCCCCTAGAGCTTCCAGCAAAGGTCAGGATAAAGATTAGGAACAAGCTGGACAAAAATACAAAACCAAAACAAATAGCAAAAAGCAAAAGGCAGACTTAGCTGATATCACTGGAACCAGGATCAGTAGACAAGAGCACAGCAGACTAGCTCTGATAACTACGTTGCCAGGCATGGAACTGAAGGTCCAGGGAGCTTATATAGCAACACCCCTAACTAACGACCCAGGTGCGGATAAAAGGAATGACAGAAAAACCAGAGTCAAAAAACTAGTAACCACTAGAGGGAGCAAAAAGCAAATTCACAACAGTACCCCCCCCTTAGTGAGGGGTCACCGAACCCTCACCACGACCACCAGGGCGATCAGGATGAGCGGCATGAAAGGCACGAACTAAATCGGCCGCATGAACATCAGAGGCGACCACCCAGGAATTATCCTCCTGACCATAGCCCTTCCACTTGACCAGGTACTGAAGCCTCCGCCTGGAGAGGCGAGAATCCAAGATCTTCTCCACCACGTACTCCAACTCGCCCTCAACCAACACCGGAGCAGGAGGCTCAGCAGAAGGAACTACAGGCACAATGTACCGCCGCAACAAGGACCTATGAAATACATTGTGAATAGCAAACGACACAGGAAGATCCAGACGAAAAGATACAGGATTAAGGATTTCCAATATCTTGTAAGGCCCAATAAAACGAGGTTTAAATTTGGGAGAGGAGACCTTCATAGGAACAAAGCGGGAAGAAAGCCATACCAAATCCCCAACGCGTAGTCGGGGACCCACACCGCGGCGGCGGTTGGCAAAGCGCTGAGCCTTCTCCTGTGACAACTTCAAGTTGTCCACCACATGATTCCAGATCTGCTGCAACCTATCCACCACAGAATCCACCCCAGGACAGTCAGAAGGCTCCACATGACCCGAAGAAAAGCGAGGATGGAAACCAGAGTTGCAGAAAAAAGGCGAAACCAAGGTGGCGGAACTAGCCCGATTATTAAGGGCAAACTCAGCCAACGGCAAGAATGTCACCCAATCGTCCTGATCAGCAGAGACAAAACACCTCAAATAAGCCTCCAAAGTCTGATTGGTTCGCTCCGTCTGTCCATTAGTCTGAGGATGGAAAGCAGACGAAAACGACAAATCAATGCCCATCCTACTACAAAAGGATCGCCAGAACCTAGAAACGAACTGGGATCCTCTGTCTGACACAATATTCTCAGGGATGCCGTGCAAACGAACCACGTTCTGGAAAAACACAGGAACCAGATCGGAAGAGGAAGGCAGCTTAGGCAAAAGAACCAAATG
Organism: Ranitomeya variabilis; assembly: GCF_051348905.1. Taxonomy (NCBI): domain Eukaryota; kingdom Metazoa; phylum Chordata; class Amphibia; order Anura; family Dendrobatidae; genus Ranitomeya; species Ranitomeya variabilis. The sequence goes on from NC_135235.1 coordinate 66,880,334, forward strand.
GACCATCTTGGAGAAGCGATCACATATCACCCAGATAACGGACATGCCCTGAGATAGCGGAAGATCAGAAATGAAATCCATGGAGATATGTGTCCAAGGTCTCTTCGGGACAGGCAAGGGCAAGAGCAAACCGCTGGCACGAGAACAGCAAGGCTTAGCTCGAGCACAAGTCCCACAGGACTGCACAAATGACCGCACATCCCTTGACAAGGAAGTCCACCAAAAGGACCTGGCCACCAGATCTCTGGTGCCAAAAATTCCCGGGTGACCTGCCAACACCGAGGAATGAACCTCGGAAATGACTCTGCTGGTCCACTTATCCGGGACAAACAGTCTGTCAGGTGGACAAGACTCAGGCCTATCAGCCTGAAATCTCTGCAACACACGTCGCAGATCCGGAGAAATAGCTGACAAGATAACTCCATCTTTAAGAATACCAACAGGATCAGCGACTCCAGGAGCATCAGGCACAAAGCTCCTAGAAAGAGCATCGGCCTTCACATTCTTTGAACCTGGTAAATACGAGACAACAAAATCAAAGCGGGAGAAAAACAATGACCAGCGGGCCTGTCTCGGATTAAGGCGTTTAGCAGACTCGAGATACATCAGATTTTTGTGATCAGTCAAGACCACCACACGATGCTTAGCACCCTCGAGCCAATGACGCCACTCCTCAAATGCCCATTTCATGGCCAACAACTCCCGATTGCCCACATCATAATTTCGCTCGGCAGGCGAAAACTTCCTAGAGAAAAAGGCACAAGGTTTCATAACAGAGCAACCAGGGCCTCTCTGCGACAAAACGGCCCCTGCCCCAATCTCCGAAGCATCCACCTCAACCTGAAAGGGAAGTGAGACGTCAGGCTGGCACAAAACAGGCGCCGAAGTAAACCGGCGTTTCAACTCCTGGAAAGCCTCCACGGCAGCAGGAGCCCAGTTAGCTACATCGGAGCCCTTCTTGGTCATATCCGTCAAAGGTTTCACAATGCTAGAAAAATTAGCGATAAAACGACGGTAGAAGTTAGCGAAGCCCAAGAACTTCTGAAGACTCTTAACTGACGAGGGCTGAGTCCAATCAAGAATAGCTCGGACCTTGACTGGGTCCATCTCCACAGCAGAAGGGGAAAAAATGAATCCCAAAAAGGGAACCTTCTGTACACCAAAGAGACACTTTGAGCCCTTGACAAACAAAGAATTTTCACGCAAAATTTTAAAGACCAACCTGACCTGCTCCACATGCGAATCCCAATTATCAGAAAAAACCAAAATATCATCCAGATAAACAATCAAAAATTTATCCAGATACTTCCGGAAAATGTCATGCATAAAGGACTGAAAAACTGAAGGCGCATTGGAGAGCCCAAAAGGCATCACCAAGTACTCAAAATGACCTTCGGGCGTATTGAATGCGGTTTTCCATTCATCACCTTGCTTAATGCGCACAAGGTTGTACGCACCACGAAGGTCTATCTTGGTGAACCACTTGGCACCCTTAATCCGGGCAAACAAGTCAGACAACAGCGGTAAAGGATACTGAAATTTGACAGTGATCTTATTTAAAAGCCGATAATCAATACAAGGTCTCAAAGATCCGTCCTTTTTTGCCACAAAAAAGAATCCCGCACCAAGAGGGGAAGAAGACGGACGAATATGTCCTTTCTCCAGAGACTCCTTGATATATGAACGCATAGCGGTATGTTCAGGTACCGACAGATTAAACAGTCTTCCCTTAGGAAATTTACTGCCTGGGATCAAATCTATAGCACAGTCACAGTCCCTATGAGGAGGCAGTGCACTGGACTCAGACTCACTGAAGACATCCTGATAATCAGACAAATACTCCGGAACTTCCGAAGGCGTAGAAGAAGCAATAGACACAGGCAGGGAATCCCCATGAATACCACGACAGCCCCAACTTGAGACTGACATAGCCTTCCAGTCCAGGACTGGATTATGGGTCTGTAACCATGGCAGCCCTAAAACAACCAAATCATGCATTTTATGTAAAACCAGGAAACGTATCACCTCGCGGTGTTCAGGAGTCATGCACATGGTAACCTGTGTCCAATACTGCGGTTTATTTGCTGCCAATGGCGTAGCATCAATACCCCTAAGAGGTATAGGATTTTCTAATGGTTCAAGAGTAAAACCACAGCGCTTAGCAAATGAGAGATCCATGAGACTCAGGGCAGCACCTGAATCTACAAACGCCATGACAGGATAAGATGACAGTGAGCAAATCAAAGTTACAGACAGAATAAATTTAGGTTGCAAATTACCAACGGTGACAGGACTAACAACCTTAGCTATACGTTTAGAGCATGCTGAGATAACATGTGTAGAATCACCACAGTAGTAGCACAAGCCATTCCGGCGTCTATGAATTTTCCGCTCATTTCTAGTCAGGATTCTATCACATTGCATTAAATCAGGTGTCTGTTCAGACAACACCATGAGGGAATTTGCGGTTTTGCGCTCCCGCAACCGCCGGTCAATTTGAATAGCCAGTGCCATAGTATCATTCAGACCTGTGGGAATGGGAAAACCCACCATAACATTCTTAATGGCTTCAGAAAGGCCATTTCTAAAATTAGCGGTCAGTGCACACTCGTTCCAATGTGTCAGCACGGACCATTTCCGAAATTTTTGGCAATACACTTCAGCCTCGTCCTGCCCCTGAGACATAGCCAGCAAGGCCTTTTCTGCCTGAATCTCAAGATTGGGTTCCTCATAAAGTAAACCGAGCGCCAGAAAAAACGCATCAAGATCAGCCAATGCCGGATCTCCTGGCGCCAGCGAAAAAGCCCAATCCTGAGGGTCGCCCCGTAAGAACGAAATAACAATTTTTACTTGCTGAGCAGAATCTCCAGATGAACAGGGTCTCAGGGACAAAAACAATTTACAATTATTCACGAAATTCCTAAACTTAAACCTGTCTCCGGAAAACAGTTCAGGAATCGGTATTTTAGGTTCTGACCTAGGATTTCTGATAACATAGTCTTGTATGCCCTGCACACGAGTAGCCAGCTGGTCCACACTTGTAATCAAGGTCTGGACATTCATGTCTGCAGCAAGCATAGCCACTCTGAGGTAAAGGGGAAGAAGAAAAAAAAAAACTCAGAATCTTCTTTCTTATAATCCCTCTTCTGCAATGCATTAAACATTTAATATTGGCCTGGCAAACTGTTATGACCCCAATGGCGAGGGTCTCAGAGGAACGTGGAAGTCTGCAGAATACAAAAATCCAGCTCATAGGGTAGTGGTAACTGGGTTGACCATATATCTACTCCTAACGCCAACACTAGAAGTAGCCGGGGATCATTCCTACGTTGATTCTAGATGACACGCGCCAGCCGGAGAATCTAGCTACCCCTAGTAGAGGAAAACAAAGACCTTTCTTGCCTCCAGAGAAGGGGACCCCAAAGCTGGATAGAAGCCCCCCACAAATAATGACGGTGAGATAAGAGGAAATGACAAACACAGAAATGAACCAGGTTTAGCACAGAGAGGCCCGCTTACTGATAGCAGAATAAAGAAAGGTAACTTATATGGTCAACAAAAACCCTATCAAAATCCACACTGGAAATTCAAGAACCCCCGAACCGTCTAACGGTCCGGGGGGAGAACACCAGCCCCCCTAGAGCTTCCAGCAAAGGTCAGGATAAAGATTAGGAACAAGCTGGACAAAAATACAAAACCAAAACAAATAGCAAAAAGCAAAAGGCAGACTTAGCTGATATCACTGGAACCAGGATCAGTAGACAAGAGCACAGCAGACTAGCTCTGATAACTACGTTGCCAGGCATGGAACTGAAGGTCCAGGGAGCTTATATAGCAACACCCCTAACTAACGACCCAGGTGCGGATAAAAGGAATGACAGAAAAACCAGAGTCAAAAAACTAGTAACCACTAGAGGGAGCAAAAAGCAAATTCACAACACTGATCCCAGGAGCTCAGACAATCCATTCTTATTTTTGAGATCAGATGTGAGTTGACCCTTGAAGGAGAAGGAGTGGGGATTCTTAGCCGAGGCAAGACCCCACGTCCATCCGTGACTGTGGAAGCGAACGGGGCGAGACTTGAGCTGAGGACATATCTCGTCGTTCGTGGGATTGTTTTGGGATCCCTTGGACTTGTGTGAACTATTGCTTTGTTAGCTGGCACAAGGATTATTGGGAGGTGCCCCGAACCTGAGGGAATGGAGATCAGCGGCCCAGCAACAAATGGAACCAGAACCTCAGGATACAGGAACTGGACTGTGATGAACCTACAGACAAAGGCCCGTGAATTAGGAGTCAGCTACAAGGGACTCTCCATGGAGCAGCTAATTGAGGCTTTGGAAGGAGTTTGCCAGCAAGATTACGCTGAGGAAGGATCCCCACAGCAAACGGAGGAAAGACGGCAGCCGGAAGGTAAATACCCAAAAAAGTCAGTGGGTTGTGTGGTACGAGGAGGAGTTGGCATTGCTGGGAGAAGAGGCCACCATAGACGATAAGAGTGAGGCCATTCACAGAGCTCAGGAGATGGCATTGCTGGAGAGGCAGATCGCTTTGGAAGCAGCTAGAAGCTCCAGACAGACTGTAACCCCAGCACCCACCATGAGGGAACTACCCAGAGTGTCCCGCAAAGACTTCAAGCCGTTTAATGAGGCTGCAGGTGACATTGAGGGCTTCTTCCAGGACTTTGAGCATCAGTGTCGATTAATGGAAGTCCCGGAAAGGGAGCGAGTCCGACATCTGGTGGGGCTCTTAGAGGGTGGAGCTGTCGCAGCCTATAGAGCTATGGACCCTCGGGGGAACTGTGAGTATGCGGAGATTAAACAGACTATTCTAGAACATTATGCTGTTACCCCAGACACTTACAGGACTCAGTTCCGTACTTTAGACTGTGATGAGGAAGTGTCTTTCAACATGTATGCCCACAGACTCAAACAAATATGTCATCGCTGGCTGGAGGCAGAGGAGGCCTTAACCTGGGAGACCTTTCTCCAGGTTATCCTAAAAGAGCAGTTTTACTTCAAGTGCCCTGCTGAGATCTGGGAATGGGTGCGTGAGAGGAGACCAGCCACTGTGGAGGAAGCTGCTGCTTTAGCTGATGAGGTTCTCACTTTCAAGCCTCATTGGAAAAATTTACTGGTGGATGGAGTAAATACTACCAACACCCCACCACCAGTGGTCTCTTGTCCTTCAGTCCCAAAGTTTGCTGTCCCACTAGACCACCACCTCATGTTGATACCCATGTGACTCACCTTCCAGCTAGTCCTACCCCTTCCTCTGAAATGCTACAAGGAGAGAAAGTAGTAGAGCGCAGGTGTTATGGATGTGGGCATCCTGGGCATCTGCAGGCCACCTGCCCAGCTATACAGTGGAGAAATCGGTCTCAATCCCAACAACCACCACATGCACCGTCACATAGATATCAGCCTCCAGGCTCCCTTACCTCCGACCCCAGAGAGCACATGGGAAGGAGTGCAATACAGCGCAGATGTTACCGATGTGGGCAGGCTGGGCATCTGCAAGACACCTGCACTCAGGGTCAATTGAAGATTGACCCTGCACCAAATCGGCCTATCAATTATTTACAGCCAAATACAATGGAGAAAGGGGTACCACCGCTACAAATTGATTTGCCTAACAGCTCAGAAACCCATGTTCGACCATTAGGGGTTTATGGGGTGCGGGCCACAGCCATGAGTTCCTTTAATCCTCAAAGAAAGCACGTACAGGAGGTCATGCTGGACGGTCGGAGAGTTATTGGCTTTTGTGACTCTGGGGCATTTCTCACCATAGCTGAATCCAGAGTGGTTCGGCCAGAGGCAATACAGCATGGACCTGGGATTACCATTGAATTAGCTGGAGGCCAATGGAAGAATATCCCAAAAGCAAGCGTAGAACTGGACTTTGGCTTTGAGGTCAAGCAATGCGTGGTTGGGGTGATGAGGGGCCTGCCTGCAGATATTGTCATAGGAAATGATGTGGGAGAGCTACAATGTCGCTTTGTGGGTGCAGGAAGCAGAGTTTAAGTCAAAGAGGATGTAAAATGCAGATGGGTTATCCAGGCAGGAGGAACCATGAGTTCGGTCAGCCATGCCTGTGTGTACTTAACCAGCGACCTGTAGAGGTCCCTAGTACGTACACAAATTGGGAGGGGGAGGGATTGTCATGATATGTACTTTTTTCCCTGTCTTGTATTTTGTATAATATGTCATGATGTGGTGCGACTTCTCTTTGGTTGTATTTACTGTACACTTTGCAATGCCATGGGATGTATGTAACTTAACCTGTCTCCTTCCCCCAATACTTGCAGCCCTAAGCTATAATGTAATTAAGCTTTGTCAACACCACTAGTGAAGGAATAGCCATTCTTCCTCACAGCAGGTGGCTAGTCAAATGCACATACTGGATAGACTAAGCGGAGCCTACCAGTCTAGAATTTTCTGGTGGACGCAACCATTGAATAGAAGGTGTGACCCCTACCCCCTTCCTGGGCTGATCCCAGGAGCTCAGACAATCCATTCTTATTTTTGAGACCAGATGTGAGTTGACCCTTGAAGGAGAAGGAGTGGGGATTCTTAGCCGAGGCAAGAGCCCACGTCCATCCGTGACTGTGGAAGCGAACGGGGCGAGACTTGAGCTGAGGACATATCTCGTCATTCGTGGGATTGTTTTGGGATCCCTTGGACTCGTGTGGACTATTGCTTTGTTAGCTGGCACAAGGATTATCGGGAGGTGCCCCGAACCTGTTCCGTTGGACTAATTGTGGACTCTGTAGATCTACCTGCATGTGTTGTTCCAGCGTTCTTGGTAATAAATCTGTTGAATCATCCCTTGGCCTGTTGTCCCTTCTTGCTCTATCGTACACCCCGTCACAGTGCTACACTAGTTTCACATGGCAGGAGACATCAGAGAACAATAGTTAGAAACTAGGGATGGACAAAATACTGTAGAGCAGTCTGATTTGATCATTAGAGAAATTTGTCCTGCACAAGCAATTTATTACTGTTTATTCCCATCAGGGCAGATGTTGGCAGATGCCAAAGCCAAGAATCTGGGAGGCACTGCTGTGTCAGGAGGCACTAATATGTCAGGGTGCACTGCTGTGCCAGGAGGCACCAATATGTCAGGAGGCACTGCTGTGTCAGGATTCAGGAGGCACCAATATGTCAAGAGGCACTGCTGTGTCTGGAGGCACCAATATGTCAGGGTGCACTGCTGAGTCAGGAGGTATTGATATGTATGGAGGCACTGCTGTGTCAGGAGGTATTGATATGTATGGAGGCACTGCTGAGTCAGGAGGTATTGATATGTATGGAGGCACTGCTGAGTCAGGAGGTATTGATATGTATGGAGGCACTGCTGTGTCTGGAGGCACCAATATGTCAGGGTGCACTGCTGTGTCAGGAGGTATTGATATGTATGGAGGCACTGCATTGTCAGGAGGCACTGCTGAGTCAGGAGGTATTGATACATCAGGAGGCACTGCTGTCAGGAGTAACACTGTTGGTATCGCCCATAGTCATAAGACTAGTAGCAGTACATGAGCAGGATCTGCTGATAAAAATCTAACATCCTTAGGGAATCTTCAGAGTTTTCGATAGATGGGGATTTGGAAGTGGATCATCTTCAAAATCCACATAAATTAAGTTCTCTGCGTTCTCCTTCCTTCCTTCCCCTTTCCCTCCCTCTCTATTGTTAGTGAATCCTTAATAACCATTTTCCCCTTTATCCCCCTCCCCTCTTCACCTTTGTTAAATTTTAAAACTTTCAATAAAAACTTTGGAAAAACAAAATCCACTTAAAAAAACTATGGGTGAACACACTCTAAAGGTACTGTATTCTTAGATGTTATAGTTGAGGTGTAGCTATAACCCTGTCTGAAGAAGGTTTTGCCATGGTTTTCTGTGTGGTAGCACAAACTCTGGAAGGGAAAAACACTTAATTTTAAAAAGGCCAATGTCACGATCAACAAGGTTAAGACCAGTGGACGACACAACTTATACCTACAATGGGATGGAATGGAATGAGGAAGGCCCTAACCATAGGGAACGAGGGACGGGGGCACCTCCTGAGCTCCAACCTGAGCCTGTCCCTTAACTCCTCTAACGCCCTAGGCGGGTCCTTTCCCCCGCAGCCGTCACATGCCTAGTCACTGATTGTCACCTCATCAATCCCTGGCTAGTGCACTGGCCAGCAAGGACACTAGCCTCACCGCTGCAAATGATGAACAACACAGGGAGAATGACAAACACAAGACATACAGCTAGAGGGGAACTTATACTTAACTGTCTCTGCTGCAAAGCACCACACAACAGAGGGTAGGCACCATGACCACAAACTCAATGAAAACAGCAGATTCACTACTGCAACCAGAGAGCTCCTTACTCCAGGCTTGGTCAACATAGATTACTCTATCACCGACAGTCAGCTGATGCATCAGATGACAATTTAAAGGATGGTGGGAGTGGTCACCACCCACATCAGCTGACCAGCAATACAGCAGCTGCCTGCAAGAAATCTGACATTTAACCCTTGCTAGCCTGAAAGGAAAAAACTGCATTTAAAATTATAGCTGAACCAGAGATGCAACAAATCCAAAAATGACTCGTGACAGCCAAATTCCCCAGGTTGAAGGTTGCGCCTAATGTTGGATGATGATGAATGATACAAATGGTAAAATCTTTAAATCAATATTGGTCAATAAGACTGCAAAATGTATTCCTATAGGTAACAAGCATGGACGATAAAGTTCTTATAAGAATTAAACCCCATTAGGCTTAAACCTATTGTTAGAAGGGCCGTTAAAAAGGAGATTTAGACTATATAAATATGAGGTGTCGGCTCTAGCCTAAAAACTGCAAAGAGCTGAATAGAACTTGTAAAAAAGTGATAGTCACAGTTGCACTGTTCGTGGAAGCCTGGCAGCTGTTATTAGAGCTTTCATGGACAGGCTTGGACCAAGCCACTCTATTTACCAGATCCCAGGGGTGGCTCTGGCCTCACCTTTTAATCCCTGTACAGGGATCTGAACTACTTAGGGAACCCTGGGGTACGGGCTATGGAGTCAACTGCTGACTGGTGGAGCAAGGTGGCGGCAAGAAATGTCATCAAGCAGGTTTGATACCATCAGTGAGATCAGAAAGTAAGCTGGTGGTCAAAATACAAGCTGTAGTCAGAAGTCAGAAAATGGGATAAGTCAAAAACAGGAGCTAGAGCTATTGACCAGGTAAGCTGAGCTTATGGATTGGCAGTGGAAGTCAGAGGTTCAGGGGTTTAAATAACAAACAGCCCCACCAAGGCTCTAATGAAGGAGTAGTCAAAACCAGACAAAAATTTCCCCTGATTTAGAGGCACCAAAGGTCCAAGGAATAAAACAGGACTGTCGATGTCATGCGCCGCCTGCAATAAAGGTGTTTAGCTGCCTAATGACCGAATTGGAAACAGAGGCCGACATGAAGCGGCACAGATGTTACAGTAATCAAATCAGCTGCAGTACAAAACTAACGGCAAATAATTAAAAAAGGAGATGAGGTTCAATTTTGATAGATGTAAAGTTATACACCTGGACACTAATAACCTGCAGACATCATATTTTCTAGGGGGAAGTAAAACTAGAAGAGTCACTTGTAAAGAAGGATCTGGGTGCACTTGTACATGACAGACTAAGTAACAGCATGTGAGGTCAATCAGCAGGACATTGCCATGTATTGAAAGAGACATGGACTCGCGGGACAGAGACATAATGCTACCACTATACTAAGTGTAAATGCCCTGGAGCTACAAAAAGGTACAAAGAAGAGTCACAAAACTGATAAGGGTCATGGAGGAAAGATGAAAAAAATAATATTTATTCTTGAGAAGAGACCTACAAGTAAATCAATGGCCAATACAAAAAATATGGCCAAAAACTGTTTCACGTAAAATGGCCTCAAAAGACAAGAGAAGCATTCTGTCCATCTGAAGAAAAAAAAGATGAATCTCCACAGACGACAAGGCTTCTTACCATGAGAACTTCTGGTTTTAAAAAGAGTCTTTTTTAAATAGAAGAATATAACTTATGTAAGCTACAAGTATAAAATCCGTGATCTGAATGTTGATCCAGGTGATCGAGCCTCGGAATCAGGAGGGAAAAATTTGCTCTTTTAGGGCAGATTGGTTCATACGTTATGGTTGTACCTATACTAATGCCCTTTATCATCTCCGATCTCTCATTTGAACCTGATGGACATGTGTCTTTATCAACAAAACTAACTATGTAATTAAGTGACTACAATGCAATTTTTAATGCCAGAAGTAAATTTAAGGGAATCTGTTACAAGGTTTTTGCTACTTCATCTGAGAGCAGCATGACATAGGAGCAGAGACCCTGATTCCAGCAATCTGTCACTTACTGTGTTGCTTGCTGCAGTTTTGATAAAATCACTGTATTATGTGCTGCAGATCTGCCAGTTCTTTGAATGCTGTGCTCTGTATAACCCGTCCCCATCACTGATTGTCAGTTCTGTGTGCACTGTGCATAGGCAGAATGCTGCCAATCAGTGGTGGTGGGGGGTTATAAACAGATGATGAATGTAGAGGACTACAAGGCAACAGGGAGTTGATTAAAACTATAGAAAGCAGCCCAGTTAGTGACACATCGCTGGAATCAGGGTCTCAGTCTCTACATTATGCTGCTCTCTAATTAGATAGCAAAAATCTGTTGACAGATTATTTTTAATAAAAGGTAAGTAGTGTATACCGTTTAGGGTAATGCAGGCTATTTCTCCGGACCCCGACCACCACCTTATAGACTTGCACTCTTGGCTCGGTCAAGCAAGGTTGTGTTATTTGTAGGAAAGGGGGGTGCGGCACTGTCAGACATTTCTGGCATCAGCTTACCTTCAACCGGCCAATTCTTCTCTCATCCAGAGAGAAAGTTGGGAGAGCCTCATTCAGATTAGTTGGTTTGCTGGTCCTATCAAAATCATCAGGTTCGGCCAATGCACAATTAATGTATATGGCCGGCATGCAACCATGCAATCCGGCTGCTGCACACGTCAATAATGCCACCCACCCACAATGACTGCACAATGTACCCACAAAATACCGTTGGTGGTCAAGAAGGCTCATGTGAATGTACCCTTACAATATCAGGAGCATATGGGGGAATAAAGCATATTATTCCTGGATGGAAGCTCCACCAGGATTTTTGCCGTGGGCAACACTAACACGGGCAGCTATAATTTTAGTTCATATTACCCCCAAAAATCATATTATAATTGATTGTACACCTATATTAAATGAACTGCAGGTGACAAGGGTGCATAGAAATGAATGCATCATCGGCTTCATGACCTGGTAATATGGACATGAAGTTACAGGGTGTTGCCGTCTGCTGCGTCTTTGTTTCTCTGTGACTTTTGCATTTGTCTTCAAACAAATGGGCTAATTTCTCTGCACACACAGGTCACCATTGTGTACAACAGATCCATGGAATCGGTCAGATATCAAACAGACTTCGTCAACATCCTTTACAGAACAGGATACCGTGAATTCTCCGTCTATTTACTGGGTCATAAGTCAACACAACGCGTCATTTGTAAGAACTCAAACCCTCGTTATTTTCTCATTTACTTTTTTTCTCATTTACCACCATCTCCACCTTCTTTATGACATGTGAAGCCACATTGACAGGAAGGTGAAACAAAAGGGATAGACACAAAGCACAATACACATACCCATTACTGCATGCTATAAAGTGGATTCTCGGCGAGATTCATCTGCAGGATTCACCAGGTATGAGAACATCATATAAAAATGTGATAATAAATGGCCACATGCAGTTTTTCCTGATTATTTGACGTTACATGTATCCAGGTGCTGGTGAGGATTCAGCATTATAATTATGGAGATGCTAAGGGTATGTTTCCACGTTCAGGAAACGCTGCGTTTTTGACGCTGCGTTTTTCCGCAGCGTCAAAAACGCAGCGTCCAGATGTTACAGCATAGTGGAGGGGATTTCATGAAATCCCGACTCCACTATGCGTTAAAAAACACATGCGTTTTTGCAGCGAAAACGCACATGCGGTGCGTTTTTTCAAAACGCAGCATGTTGCTACAATGAGCAAAACACGCAGGCACACTGCAGGTGACCTGCCAGTGACCTCAGGTGCAGTTTTGGTCAGGATTTTACCTGCATAAAATCCTGACCAAAGCCTGAAGCATTAGAAAAATATTTAAGAGACGCTTTGCACAGAATTTGATATAAATCAAATAGTGTGAGCCCATCAACTTCGTCAAAGTGGTCTCAGACTGATGGGTCCCTGACCTCCCTGTCCAAATGTGAACACTTACCAAAGGCCAATATCTGTATGCCTGGGTGAATGTGGACACCTCTATTCAGCAAAGCCTACATATGAGTTAGCCGGGACCAAGTGTGATGAGATGCAATTAAAAACCACATGGTGATGGGAGGAGTGCTCAGCCAGTAAGCTGACATGGAATTAACAGAAAAACGGCTCGCACATCCTAACCAGTGTGAATAGGTGCATACCAGGAGCAGCTACCTCCATACATAAATATACAAAAAAGGTTGCACTCTATCGTGCCAAAGCATGTCTAATATGGAATACATGAAATTTGAATAGCAAAATGGCTTTTGAACATTAGAAAAATATTTAAGAGACGCTTTGCACAGAATTTGATATAAATCAAATAGTGTGAGCCCATCAACTTCGTCAAAGTGGTCTCACACTATTTGATTTATATCAAATTCTGTGCAAAGCGTCTCTTAAATATTTTTCTAATGTTCAAAAGCCATTTTGCTATTCAAATTTCATGTATTCCATATTAGACATGCTTTGGCACGATAGAGTGCAACCTTTTTTGTATATTTACGTATGGAGGTAGCTGCTCCTGGTATGCACCTATTCACACTGGTTAGGATGTGCGAGCCGTTTTTCTGTTAATTCAAAGCCTGAAGCAATCCTGAACGTGAACACATACCCTAAAGTTTTGTTGTTGTTTTTTTCTAAATATTATTTTTTTTTTTAGGTCACCCATATTTTGTTTTCGATCCATGGAGTCTTTTTTTTGTGGGATGACTTGTAGTTCTCCTTGGTACCAATTATTTTTTTACTACATGTTTTTTTCTATTTTGCTAGTTGCTACATTTTTATGCTCCATAGGCAGGGACTTGTACGATGTATTGAAATATACTATTATACCATTGTCTATTGTAAAATTACAGGAGTATGTAGGAGTACCAACCTTTATTTTTTATTAAAGGGGTTATCCTAAAATTGAAGGTCCACATTCATTCACAGAAAAAAAGGAATTTACTAATTGCTTGGATCTTATTACTGGGACTCCCAAGGAATCCCAATAAGGGGGATCTACAAAACCCCATCTGAAAGGAGCAGTGGTCAGGTGCACATCTCTGCTTCATTCATTGTCTATAGGCCAGGTGAAAGCTGAGTACATCATTTGCCAATTTTGGCAGTCCCATGCAAAAAGTGCAGTGCCACAGTCAAACCATCCATAGGAAGCAAAGGAGAATTTCAGTAATTTACCTCCATGACCACTGAGTGGTGGGAGTAGACATTGGGGTGCACCTGTACAAGAACAATAGTCAGGCTCATCATAATGCACAGTTCCACCGGCTTTGGAGGTAGAAGTGGCCCCCTTACCTCTTGGGCCCCTGGGACCACTATTTTGGATGTCCCTGAATGAACCCTCTACTTTTCAGATCCTGAACATGTTGAGCACACGTGCTGATAGACACGGTTGTCCTGTGCCGTCCGTGCTAGGATCATCACTGAAGACAGTGGTGGCCGCAGTCACGTGGATTCATGGCAAATTATGACGGTGACCTCCGAAGCTACGGCGTTGGTGGATTTATAAGACGGGCCATTTTCTTTTTCATCTTATTTCCTTCTGTTGGCCTCATTGAGTGACACTGATCCAGAATACTGGTAATGGATGGAGGTATCAGGTGCCCATTCATTGTGTTAGGTCACAGTGCAGACTACTGTTTTCTCCCCATCTTAGAAAATCTGTCTGATTATGCTATTCACACTGATCAGAGTGGGATCTGATTTTCTCGGTGGTGGAGTGAAAAAAAAACTTTCTTAACCTTCTCCATTCTGTCAGTCTGTGAAAAACAGGCCATGTTCAGACGTTATCCAAGTGCGGTCTGATTTGTTTCATGGACCCATAGATGTGAATGGGTGAGGCCCATCCGACTCTCTGAGGGAAATCCGGCATGCTGCGATTCAGGTGTACGGCCGTATACGTGGAGGAGATGCGGCTGATCTCTCACTTCCTCTTGATGGTACATTTGTTCGTAGGTGGGGACCATGCCGCCAGCGCTGATAGGACCTGAGCCCCGGGAACGCGAGTGCTTACACTGCCGACACAGCGCCTTTATGAGAGGGGTTGAGAGTCCGAGTAGTGGTCACACCCCTGTTCATCAGCGATCCGGATGACGTAGATGCACAGTAGTGTGGTTACGGTCTGTGGTCCATAATGTCCACAGTCCTGAGCACGGACCCCCAGACTTACTCCATGCACTGGCCTTTCCGAGCTCAGCCTTCGGGACCTGGACGGATGTCCAACCACCTCTTTACAGGTACAGGTAAGAATGGGTACATCTATGGTGGGCTCTACTGGGGCCACATGTGCAGGGCAGTATTGGGCCGGGTGCACACGGTCAGTATCAGGCAGCACATGTCCGCTCCATCCAAAGTGCTGCCGGCTTCTGAACGCAGGTAATTCCGCATGTGTTCATTGAACCGTGCAGGATCACCGCACCCAATACATTGTATGACATTTCTCTTCCGGAGATTTGTGTCTCTGCAAGATAGACATGCTGCGGTCTGGAAAGACGCGCCGCATGTCCGTATACGTAGGGAAGCCGGAGGTGTCTGTGCACAAATAGTGGAGATGGGATTTCTTGAAATCCATCCACTATGCTGTAACATCAGGCTGCTGCGGGTTGGACGCTGAGGATGTACACAGAATCCAACCCGCAGCGTTTACTGACCGTGGGAACACAGCTTTACGCCATTGCATGATACAAGTACTGAAGCCCAAGCCACAAACTGAGCAGACTGCACTTCATATAAGCAATAACACTGAGCATCGGCCACATCAGTCTGCAGGAAGCCAAACCGGCCCCCAATAACCGCAGCATGTGAGCAGCACAGAGGAGGCGGCTACTGTCATGTCCGCAGCCTCACAGCGCAGCGCCCCCTGCCGCACGCTCCGGGCAGGAACAGCTCTGATCGATTCCATCGGGGCTCAGTTCTCTGCTGCACGAAGAAGGAAATGAGAAAACATCCGGCGGCCGGAGATGGAGCCGAGCGGGGGAGGTGAGAGCTGTCTGCGGAGCAGGAAGAGTGCTGCGGGGCTCAGCCTGCACCCGGAGCGCCCCTTCCTCCACACAGCCGGGTGGGTATGTCACTGTGTGTGTGTGTCAGTGTCTGTCACCTATAGTCACATATCGACCAGCTGGTGTATAGGGAGCTCATGGCACTGGGAGAAAAATGGCTGAAATAACACATTTACCAATATTCCTATTTCCAGGATCGATCCCCGTCTCCTCTGTGTGACGCTCTGGTATATGGTAAGATATGGGCCATATAGGAACGTCCCACGACCACTCTGTACGTGGCTTTTATCAGTCCGGTCACATCCCTATAGTGATGTCCCCGGGGGCCGCACGCTCTCTGGGGGTCACGATGTTCCCGGGGGCCGCACGCTCTCTGGGGGTCACGATGTTCCCGGGGTCCGCACGCTCTATGGGGTCACGATGTCCCCGGGGGCCGCACGCTCTATAGGGTCACGATGTCCCCGGGGGCCGCACGCTCTATGGGGTCACGATGTCCCCGGGGGCCGCACGCTCTATGGGGTCACGATGTCCCCGGGGGCCGCACGCTCTATGGGGTCACGATGTCCCCGGGGGCCGCACGCTCTATGGGGTCACGATGTCCCCGGGGGCCGCACGCTCTATGGGGTCACGATGTCCCCGGGGTCCGCACGCTCTATGGGGTCACGATGTCCCCGGGGTCCGCACGCTCTATGGGGTCACGATGTCCCCGGGGGCCGCACGCTCTATGGGGTCACGATGTCCCCGGGGGCCGCACGCTCTATAGGGTCACGATGTCCCCGGGGGCCGCACGCTCTATGGGGTCACGATGTCCCCGGGGGCCGCACGCTCTATGGGGTCACGATGTCCCCGGGGGCCGCACGCTCTATGGGGTCACGATGTCCCCGGGGGCCGCACGCTCTATGGGGTCACGATGTCCCCGGGGGCCGCACGCTCTATGGGGTCACGATGTCCCCGGGGGCCGCACGCTCTATGGGGTCACGATGTCCCCGGGGGCCGCACGCTCTATGGGGTCACGATGTCCCCGGGGGCCGCACGCTCTATGGGGTCACGATGTCCCCGGGGGCCGCACGCTCTATGGGGTCACGATGTCCCCGGGGGCCGCACGCTCTATGGGGTCACGATGTCCCCGGGGGCCGCACGCTCTATGGGGTCACGATGTCCCCGGGGGCCGCACGCTCTATGGGGTCACGATGTCCCCGGGGGCCGCACGCTCTATGGGGTCACGATGTCCCCGGGGGCCGCACGTTCTCTGGGGTCACGATGTCCCCGGGGTCCGCGCTCTCTGGGGTCACGATGTCCCCGGGGTCCGCGCTCTCTGGGGTCACGATGTCCCCGGGGGCAGCACGCTCTCTGGGGTCACGATGTCCCCGGGGGCCGCACGCTCTATGGGGTCACGATGTCTGATTATATAAGACACATTGTACATCAGGAAGCTTCGCCCTATTCCTGACTCTCGGATATTGTCACCTAGTCCCTGTTCATATCTGCCGTGTGGTTTTTATCATCAGTGGGATCCACTATGTGCCACCGGACCGGACCCACCACTAGTTCTCCCCCAGAGCCCCCCACTCACTGACTGATATTGGGGGCATCCATCGGGTACTACCCCCCATCGATAGTTTTTGAAGGGAGAAAAAGGGCGCTGGATGCACAGATGCCATTAGTCTTTACAGGAAGATTATCTGCACACAGACGTTCATAAACCACGAGTATTTCAGGTGGAAACTGCTTCAGGAAACATTTTCCAATGAGATTTTTTTCCTGAAGTCGTCCTTGTAGTGTTTACACTGGACAGCGGCTAGTTTGGAGAGTTTTCCTTCAGGATCCTCTTTAATGAAGCGACTTGCACTTTTGAAAAAATAATGCCCAGACAGATACACACTAAAAAACCCTCCGAATATGAACAGTAAAGTCGATTTTTCCATAGAAATTAATAAGAAGCATTTTCCATGAGTTTTTTTTCTTAAGAGTTAGGTATGTGCGCAGATCTTCCTCCTAAAAAAGTGCCCTAAAATCTCTGTAAGAAATGATCATGGTGCACAGCAATGTAAAAACGGCATTGCTCTGCACGTTTAGTCTTTTGTCACATTTTTTATTTAACCACTTCAGGGTTTGGAAACCGAGAAGCGGATAAAAGAAGTGACCTGTTTATTCTTCAGGTGGTTTCCGCTAGAAAGCTTCTCGGCACTACGGTAGAGCCACAAGTAAAAACAATGGTAAAGCCTCCGGTGAAGGTGTTCCAGGAAAAAGACCGCCTGTGTATTCCTGAAGTGTCATCACCTAGAAAAACTGGTGTCAGGAGGCTCCCCATCCCTGATTTAGGATGACGCAGGCCATTTCTCCTGACGCCCCCACCTTATAGACATGCACCCTTGGCTCGGTCAAGCAAGGTTGTGTTCTTCATAGGAAGGGGGAGTGCGCCCCTGTCAGACATTGCTGGCATCAGCTTGTGTGCTTTAGCAAAACATGGACCGTTCTCACATCAGAAGACGCCTCCTGACCCCGGCGCCTCCTGACCCCAGCGCCTCCTGACCACAGCGTCTCCTGTCCCGAGCTTACTGCTTAATGGCCAAATATAAATCAATTCACTCAGGTCTGCATACCCGGCGGTCAGGTCTTCCAGTGCGAGAACGGTCCATAGATGTGTGAAACCTGCCCAGCTTTGTGAACATGGCGGTCAGTGGTTGCCCAGAGGTTCTCATAACATTGCTTTTCAGTCAGGTTTGAAGCTGGTCTGCTCCAAAAACCACCCAACAAAGTGCCCAGACACCACCCCAAATAATCTTTGTATTAGTTTCTATGTAAAAACGACTTGCTGGTCACATGTTCAGGCCCTTTGATGATCTTTTAAGGCAAAAAAAACTATATAGAAGAACCTTGTGTTTTACTTCTTTCTTAAAGGGAATCTGTCACTCCCTTGGATGTATACAGGTCCTTCTCAAAAAATTAGCATATAGTGTTAAATTTCATTATTTACCATAATGTAATGATTACAATTAAACTTTCATATATTATAGATTCATTATCCACCAACTGAAATTTGTCAGGTCTTTTATTGTTTTAATACTGATGATTTTGGCATACAACTCCTGATAACCCCAAAAACCTGTCTCAATAAATTAGCATATCAAGAAAAGGTCCTCTAAACGACCTATTACCCTAATCTTCTGAATCAACTAATTAACTCTAAACACATGCAAAAGATACCTGAGGCTTTTAAAAACTCCCTGCCTGGTTCATTACTCAAAACCCCCATCATGGGTAAGACTAGCGACCTGACAGATGTCAAGAAGGCCATCATTGACACCCTCAAGCAAGAGGGTAAGACCCAGAAAGAAATTTCTCAACAAATAGGCTGTTCCCAGAGTGCTGTATCAAGGCACCTCAATGGTATGTCTGTTGGAAGGAAACAATGTGGCAGAAAACGCTGTACAACGAGAAGAGGTGACCGGACCCTGAGGAAGATTGTGGAGAAGGACCGATTCCAGACCTTGGGGAACCTGAGGAAGCAGTGGACTGAGTCTGGTGTGGAAACATCCAGAGCCACCGTGCACAGGCGTGTGCAGGAAATGGGCTACAGGTGCCGCATTCCCCAGGTAAAGCCACTTTTGAACCATAAACAGCGGCAGAAGCGCCTGACCTGGGCTACAGAGAAGCAGCACTGGACTGTTGCTAACTGGTCCCAAGTACTTTTTTCTGATGAAAGCAAATTTTGCATGTCATTCGGAAATCAAGGTGCCAGAGTCTGGAGGAAGACTGGGGAGAAGGAAATGCCAAAATGCCTGAAGTCCAGTGTCAAGTACCCACAGTCAGTGATGGTGTGGGGTGCCATGTCAGCTGCTGGTGTTGGTCCACTGTGTTTCATCAAGGGCAGGGTCAATGCAGCTAGCTATCAGGAGATTTTGGAGCACTTCATGCTTCCATCGGCTGAAATGCTTTATGGAGATGAAGATTTCATTTTTCAGCACGACCTGGCACCTGCTCACAGTGCCAAAACCACTGGTAAATGGTTTACTGACCATGGTATTACTGTGCTCAATTGGCCTGCCAACTCTCCTGACCTGAACCCCATAGAGAATCTGTGGGATATTGTGAAGAGAAAGTTGAGAGACGCAAGACCCAACACTCTGGATGAGCTTAAGGCCGCTATTGAAGCATCCTGGGCCTCCATAACATCTCAGCAGTGTCACAGGCTGATTGCCTCCATGCCACGCCGCATTGAAGCAGTCATTTCTGCCAAAGGATTCCCGACCAAGTATTGAGTGCATAACTGAACATTATTATTTGATGGTTTTTTTGTTTGTTATTAAAAAACACTTTTATTTGATTGGACGGGTGAAATATGCTAATTTATTGAGACAGGTTTTTTTGGGTTATCAGGAGTTGTAGGCCAAAATCATCAGTATTAAAACAATAAAAGACCTGACAAATTTCAGTTGGTGGATAATGAATCTATAATATATGAAAGTTTAATTGTAATCATTACATTATGGTAAATAATGAAATTTAACACTATATGCTAATTTTTTGAGAAGGACCTGTATAAGCTGCTGATCTGGGCATACAGGTTTTAGAATGGTTCCTACCTGTGTGCCTCATATCTGCGGTGTGATTGTGCAGAAATCATCTTTTATTCCTGTACGTAAATGCGTTCTTCCCGGCTCTGGGGCGTTCGGTACCTGGAAGAAGAAAACTCTGTGATGTGTAGTGGTTGTCCCGCGCCTGCAGGGTTGCGATATTTCACTTTACTTTTCTGCCCCTGGATGGAAATTGGCTTTGTGTGTCTTCCGTGCCTGCGCAGAAGAAACAAGAAGTCTATTCCCATAGAAGGGCAGAAAAGTAACAAAAACAAAGTAAAAAAATCCCCAAAATGTCTTAGAAAAGCTCAACAAAAAATTCTTACAAACTGTCAGAAAAAAAAAAAAAAAAATGACTGTGGGTTTCCTAACCTGAACTTACCCAACATGTAAGATTGGGTTGGGAGACCTTAGTCCTGGCTTTGCGGTCCGTATACGGACTATGAAATACTCCCACGTGAACCGTTTCATGTATGAAGCTATTTATGTGGCTTCTTTTTTGGCCTTATCACGTCTCTTCTTGATTTGGTTGCACCATATAAGTCGTCCCTTCTTCACAGCCGGTCGTGGATGTAATTTCTGTAAGGGGCGATGGGTAGCAGCTGTCGCCTCAAGCACCGATTATCTGCTGAGGACTAAAGTCCAACCTGTTTGACCATTATTTGCTTCACAGAGCCCTGTTTGTGGACTCCATGGTGGTTCCCATGTACTTGTCATTGTGGTAGTTGCTTTTTAACATATCACAAAAAAGAAAATCAGGCGCTCCAGGCGGTCGGTGGTGACAGCAGCTAGTCGTGGGGTATAGTTAGCCATCCTTTCATCAGTGTGTCTGGTCAGTCATCCGCTACATAAGCCGACCACGCGCCTCCACAAACGCCCTCATGTCTATTTTAGGTTCTTTGTCTCTCATTAATCATTTGTGACATGTTCTGTTTGGGACATGGTTGATGATCATTGCCAAGTGTCAACATGTCCAGCAGTAAAACGCCAGATCGTTGGTTTGTTATTGATCGCACCTCTTGTGCCGCCGGAAAAAGGATCATTGGTCGGTAGCACATTGTGTGCGCTGAGCGTGTGCTGCCGACCGCTATGAAAGTGAGGGGGAACAACCCACACAATCCCCTCCTGATCATTGCGTGGCGGAAATAAAAGCAAACAAGCACTGATTGACTTCCCATAGCTTCTTTGCCGGTAGTTCATCTGCCCTCAAACATGGCCGTACACCTTAGGTTACGTTCACTCCATGTATTTTACACGCCTAAGTAAAAGCTGAAAAAAAAGGAAAACAAAGCAGTGTTTTTCCTTTAATTTTTTTACATTTTATGTCTTTTGTGGCATCTTTGCGTTCAATTTATTAATAGTGAGGGGCTTCCAAGTGAAAAACTCCAGATGCACGGACCGGTCACTTCATTTAGTGACTTAATGGTTTGAAAGACAGTGAAAAAAGACTGAACATATGCACAGCAAATCATCTTGACGGTGCTGTGTAAATGTTCACTCTTTTTGTTTTGTTTGTTTTTTTTGCACGTTTTTAAGCCGTGTTCCAGGTGGAATCAGCCTGAAAAAACGTGTTAGGATTCATTCAGGCGTCAGGTTTTCACATACAAGTTATATTTGGGTTTCTCACTTATTATAGTCTATGGAGCTATTCGGGTTTCTATTTTTGGGGCTTTGTGTCCCACACCGAATTGTGCAGAAAAGTCCGGTTTTGATCAGTTACTGATGAACCTTGCCAATGCAATTGTATGGGTCCATGACTACGGCGACACATAGTGTATGTTTTTTTATTTTATTTATTCGTTTTTGTGATTTTTAAGTATAATATTTTTAATTATTCTCTTTATTTTATTTGTCCTTTTGGAGTAATTGAGCCTGCAACCATGTGATTCTTGCTCTCCATTACCAAAGTATTGTAGTATATTGTAAAACGAACTGCCTTGTACGAATGCCAGCCACAGTCTGGTTTTCACAAAGGCACCATCAGGGCAGGTACAGGGGTCTTCATCAGGCCTCCAGCTGCCATGAGAACTCAGTTGGCATGCTGTAATCCCATTGCGAGGTGGACCAATGGGCGCATGGAACATTACGCCCTCCCGTCATAAATGCTGTTCGCAGCGAACTGAGTTTAGCTCCTATCGCTGCTTTTAGACAGTTCCATTTAATCGACTGTAAAAATAGGGATCCCCTTAATATATAGACAATAATGGTGTTCGTCTGTGGTCCATTATATGCCCGTGTGTAGAACCGAAAAATAAAACGTCTGCGCTGTTTTATTTAGTCTTAAAAACTGACACTTAGTGGAATCCTGATGGACCCCATAATAATAAGTGGGGTCCCTCTTCTACCGTTTCCACCACTTATGTAACTGCAATAATTGCGTTTATCTGTTTTTCTTAGTGGAGCAGACAAATGGAGAATGTCCAAAGGCAAGTGTGAACGTAGCCTACAGGCTGACATTGTAATTACCCACTTGTCCCTGTTGTTTGCAGCTTCTCGATAGGAAGTACGGTAACATTTTAGTAGCAGCGACGAGAAAGAAGAATTGTCACAGAAACATAGATAATAAATATAATTGTAACCAGCAGCGAAATGAATTCCTAAGTCCTGATGTGTAAGTTCCTCTGATCTCAGCCTTCATAGACCAAGAAATGGTGATCCTTCCTTCAGGCCGTCATCGTCCTCCTCTCCGCTGCTCGCAGTTAGATTGGACACGTACACATTTTCCATAAGGCGGTGTTTTCTCTTTGAAAAAAAAAAAAAAAAAGGTTAATGTAAAAAAAAACCCAAACCACTCAGTCTTGTCCAACAGGTTTCAACGTGATAGTGTCTTTATTTTTGTAAGTTCTCACAGATGGCGTGAGCACCTGACATGGTCCTCATTCATGGAGTAAGTAGTGATACATGTATGAAGACCATATGTTTGTAGTAGATGTGATACAATTATTATGATACTCTTCCGTTCTGTTTTTCAGGACGACAGATGAGGTGGACTTGTAGTGTACGGTATGGATGACCCCACATAGTGCGCCATCCAGAGTAACCTAACATGGGCTGGAGAATCGCGGCAGGGGTCTTCCACCTTCCCACCGCCGTTCTCTATGGCTCGTTGTCCTTCTTCCTCTCCGTGCTGCACAACGTTTTCCTTCTCTACTACGTGGACACTTTCGTTTCAGTCTACAAGATCGACAAGCTGTCCTTCTGGATCGGAGAGGTGAGTCACACTGCTGATCCGTGTCCATGCTTGTGTGTATGTCGTTACTTACATAATGGCTCCTCGCAGATGTAAAGCCAAGCCAGATCCGGACTAGATACACAACGATCTGTACTTGTGCTGTGTTCCTGGGCATCGTAAAGTGAGAGAGCAGAAAAATTATCCAATAAAGGTCACCTTATACACAGTTCAGGAGGACAGTGAGGCGCTGGGGCTGACTTTTTTAGAGCTGTAGACTATAGATGGCATTTTTAGAGCAGTGCTTGGCACCATGGTGGCTGACATTGTTAGTAGGGTGTTTATGGCTGAATTTGATGGGAGGTGACGAGGGGTGGTAGGCGTTGTAAAGGGGGAGAAAGGGTAGTTTAGCCAGCATTGTGAAAGGGGCCACGTGGCCATCACTGTGGAGGTGGTCTTGTGTCCATCGCTTTGGAGAAGGGTTCTGCTGTCCATCGCTTTGGAGGAGGATTTTAGTGTCTGTCGCTGTGGAGGGGTGAGGGGTCTGATGTCCATCACTATGCAGTGAGGATCCATCACTCCTGAGGGGGTTCTGTTGTCTGTCGCTGTGGAGTGGGGGTTCTGTTGTCCATCACTCCTTAGGGGGTTCTGGTGCCCATCACTTTGGAGTAACATAGTAACATAGTAAGGCCGAAAAAAGACTTTTGTCCATCCAGTTCAGCCTATATTCCATCATAATAAATCCCCAGATCTACGTCCTTCTACAGAACCTAATAACTGTAAGATACAATATTGTTCTGCTCCAGGAAGACATCCAGGCCTCTCTTGAACCCTTCGACTGAGTTCGCCATCACCACCTCCTCAGGCAAGGAATTCCAGATTCTCACTGCCCTAACAGTAAAGAATCCTCTTCTATGTTGGTGGAAAAACCTTCTCTCCTCCAGACGCAAAGAATGCCCCCTTGTGCCCGTCACCTTCCTTGGTATAAACAGATCCTCAGCGAGATATTTGTATTGTCCCCTTATATACTTATACATGGTTATTAGATGTCGTCTTTTTTCTAGACTAAATAATCCTATTTAGGAGTGGGGTTCTGGTGCACTTTGCTGCAGAGAGGGGTTCTGGTGTCCGTCGCTGTGGAGTGGGGTTTCTGGTGTCTGTCGTTGTGCTGTGAGGTTTTGGTGTCCATCACTCCTGAGGGGGTTCTGGTGTCCTTCACTGTGGAGTGGGGGTTCTGGTGTCCGTCGCTGTGGAGTGGGGAGGGTCTGGTGTCATTGCTATGGAGGGGGAGGTGGTTTTCTGTCTGTCACTGCAGAGGATGAGTAGGTCTGCTGCCTGGCTCTGTAAGGGTTTTTTTTTGTTTCTGTTGCTGCGGTGGGGAAGGTGTGGTGGCAAACACTGCAGAGGGTCGGTGTCTGGTGGCCATCAGTGCAATGGAGGGTCTGGTGGCGTCCCGACGCTGCGGACGGGGTCTGGTGCCTGGCGCTGTACAACATAGTGGGTCTGTTTATAATCCCATTATATATTTGTGAACTCGGACATAATCTAAATCTATTTGTATTTAAACTTCAGACTTTCTGTGTTTCCTCTCACTGTTGTATTATTGCTCATGACTGCGGCTGCTCTTGTGGACCTGCAGAACAATGTGTCCTGTAACTAACACCATAAATCACCAGGTCGCGGTGTCCAGGCCATACGAACGCTGCGCTGTATACTTAGCACATGCCTTTCATGCCCAGATTGCAATACCATGTAATCCTGAGACTCTGAAAACATCAAAGTCCTTCAGTGTTTGCTGAATATATAGCGACCTTAGGTGGAGCTTCTCCTAATAACTACTTATTATTGTAACCTCTCCATTTTAAAAACCTATTATGCAAATAGTTCTCTTCTCACAATGGTGCTCGGCGTGACCTCGGATCACAGCCGCTGCTGTTACATTTGATTGAGAGGATTAAGGATGGAAGAGCCGACAGCCATTTACAATCATTAGTTACAGTAGTTTTAAGAAGCCTTTTCTACATGGTTCACAGCAAACTTTAAATCATGTCCTGCCGTGGCCAAGGAGATGGCTGTGATGGAATACTTGGGTGTCGGGTTTCTTTTAGGTTTGATATCTGATGTTTCCAGGCATGTGACAAAAACAGGAACTGAATTATTCACTTTATCATTTTGACTATCAAATTAGAAAGTCTTAAAACTTTACGATTAGTATTGTCTTCAAATATAGCAGCAAAGTACCGTAATACAAGGACAGTGCAGAATGAATCCTAGGCCTCCTGGGCACAGTAGTTCTTCCCTACCTGTACAGATAAGGCTTACTTCCAGGTACCACAAAAAAAATACACACCTTGTACCGATACTTCCAGATCCCCCTCTTATAGCTGGAGCTACCAGGAAAGTGCCATGAACAAGATCTCTTACCGCCACTGAGATTTTCTGCTCCATGTAATGCCGTGCGTAACGGCAGCTTAGGGACACATAGTTTTTACAACCTGAGCAAATCCTTTAAAAAGGATCCATCAGCTCTTCTCCTGTTTCTGATCCCAAAAATGCCTCCCTTTTTAAAAAAAAAAATAAATAAATCCCATAGCATATTTATTGTCATAGAACTTGGTGTTGTGCCATCCCTCTATTATTCCTCCTAGACATGTATGAATAATCTGAAATCTGGGTGTTACTATCCCCCTCGTGATGGGATCAGACCACAGTGCACGGACTGGCTGGCGGCTCTCCTGACCCAAGCGTGACAGCTGCATAGAATTACATGAGGCCGTCACGCTTGGGTCGGGAGAGCCGCCGGCCAGTCCTAGCACTGTGGTAAGATTTATACGGCTGTCTGATTGCGCCCCAATTTTGTCCAATTTGTCGCTGACAATGTAAAACTTTATGGGAACATAGGGCCGATTTCATCAAAGCTCTAACGCCAGAATTCTGGAATAAAAGGTTTGAAAAGTTGCAAAAATGTAGGCGCAACTCGGAGCTGTGCTTAAATTTTGTGACTTCTGGTGTCTTCACGATAGTTTCTCCCAGCGCTGCTGAAATGGGCAGAGCTGGGACATGGGCATGGTGACCTCCGCTCATAAAGTTCACGACAAGCGGCGGCATTCTCTACGCCACAAATCTTACTCTGTGCGCCACCACTAGAATCGAGGGAAATTGTCAGGCTTGCTGGGCAAAGCTACGTCCCGTCCCAAACAAGCCTCACCCACCTTTTAAAGAGTTGGCGTAGTTGGCCAGGACTGCCAAAAGTCGCAAAATGTTTGAGTTGCGTTTCAGGTGGTTTTATACCAGAATTCTGGCGAAACTTGTCCGATGAATTGGGGCAATAATCAAATATCTTGTCTCTGTGCCCAATAGAGGGATTTTTTTTTAACAATTTCTGCTGCCTTATGTATTGGGAATCTCGGCTGAATAGTAATTTGTGTATTATATATTCAGATTAGTCTGTAAATTCAGTAAAAAAGAATTTTCTTCAGTAAGTGAAAGTTAGAAATGTAGAAAACAGATGGACAAATAAAACTAAAGGTCACATTCATCTTCAAAATCAAACGGGAAATGGCCGATATTAGAAGCCGCTGACCAAATCCCAGCAGCAGAAATTGCTCAGATCTTCCGCTTCTGATCAGAGGCCTCTTGTTTATACACTGTTAATTATTAATATTAATCTTGTGCCGTCAGTATCCGTACAGCTCCACAGCTTAAAGGCGTAATGTACAATTTCTGTAATCAGGACTCAAAAGAAATCTTTGTATAAGACGGTGGAATATTATCTGTGCAGACATTTACCCAAATGAGATCTGTAACTAAAGGGAATAAGAAAGTCAAGAACATTTCTAAAAAATAAATAAAAAAATAATGTTTTTCTTATAGACTGTCTTCTTGATCTGGAACAGTCTGAACGACCCTTTATTTGGATGGCTCAGTGACCAGATCTTCCTGAACGCAAAACAGTGAGTCTGCGTGTAATTATTTTCTTGTATGCAAAAACTTTCATATTGGACCGTAATTCCATAAGCTAATTCTTTTTTTCTTGCAAGCAAATTAAAGGAGTTTTCCACTTTTCTATCCCCATATTCTTGCTCTAGTTAAAAGCAGCAGACTCTGCTGCAGTTCTTCCTCTCTGCTGCTGCTGTCCCCAGTCGTTTTTTTGACAGGCTGCAGCGGTGGCATCATGACTGCTGCTCACGTGACTACTCCAGCCAATCACTGGCCTCAGCGGTCTCATGACCACTACAATGG
The DNA here is from genome assembly GCF_051348905.1 of Ranitomeya variabilis. Lineage (NCBI taxonomy): Eukaryota > Metazoa > Chordata > Amphibia > Anura > Dendrobatidae > Ranitomeya > Ranitomeya variabilis. The sequence continues at coordinate 66,907,689 of NC_135235.1, forward strand.
CATCACACCTGAGCCCAGTAATTGGCTGCAGCGGTCACTTACGCTAAAAGGGTGCCTGTGCAGACTGCAACAAAAAAGTGTACCAGCAGTGGGAGAGGCAGCACTGCACCTGGGAAGGGTGCGAAATGCTGATTTTATTATTATTTATTTATTTTTATTTTTTTAATTCACTTTAGAAACTTCTCCAGTGGTATGCCTGACACAGGGCGTTTTGTCAACGTTTTTTTTTTTTTCAGCTGCAGAAATGCTGCCTATAACACTACCAAAAACCTCATGCACATGTTTGTATTTTTTCCTTGCATTTTTTTTACCTTTTGGTGATTTTTATGAAATCTGCAGCGTGTCAGTTCTTTCAATGTTTTTACAGTGTTTTTCACCCATTCTAATGAATGGGGGAAAAAAACTTACTTATGAACTCACCAAAAATGCGCACTCTTCTTGCCAACACTTTGGTTCTTGTTACAGAAAAAAAAGCTGCAAAAACGCCACGTGTGAACATACCCTAAGGGTGTTTGTGCACACAGTGTCTTTATACAGGAGGATTCTGCCTGGAATTCACCTGGCGAAAAAAAAACTACTTGATGTGCAAATGTTAAGACTTTGTCTCTCTTGTGGTGGACTGTACACATGAGATTCCAGTTGGCTGAACCCAACAATTTTTAGTCTGGGTTTGTTGATCCGGTTAGTACGGTGGCAGCCGGACGTCCCCCAACCCGTCATCTGCTGGCAGTGAAGAACAGGACATGTTGGATTTCATCATGTCCATGGCTTAGTTTACCTGGGAGCTAGGCCAGCACTGCCTGGCAGCAACTCGTTCCCCGATCCCCGTTACAATCTGAGCTTGTTTGATTCTTGTCTTTTTTTTGTAAATCTGTTATGGAAGAGACCTGATCTGATTCGGGTCACTGATTCTTCACATTGTGTACCTGTCATCTCCTTTCCAGTGATGTGTCACTTCTTGTCCTGCAGGTCCAGCGTGGACATTTCCACTCCAGACGTGGTGCTGAAGCGGCTGAGTGCCCTGAGCAGGAATGGCCCACTGTTTGCACTTTCGTTCCTGGCGTTCTGGGTGTCGTGGGCTCATCCTGGCCTGCAGTTCCTCATCTGTCTCTGTGTGTATGACAGCTTCCTCACCATGGTAGACTTGAACCATAACGCCTTGCTGGCGGACCTGGCCGTCTCGGCTGCCGAGAGGACGAGATTGAACTTTCACTGCTCGCTGTTCAGTGCTCTCGGCTCCTTGTCGGTTTTTGCCTCCTACACAGTCTGGAATAAAGAAGACTTTTTCTCCTTTCGGATATTCTGTGTGATCCTGGCAGCAGTGTCTGCACTTGGGTTCACGGTTTCTACGTGGCTGCTCAGACAACGCTTTCAGACAGGAGGACAATCCGCTGATAGCCAGGATTGCCTATTAAAGGAGTAAGTGAAATGGCAAATTTTGGTTAAATTTTATTAATGCATTTCACGGGACCGACCACTTTGCCCCTGCCGATCTGGTGTTTCTGTGTAGTGCAGAAATGCAACAAAGCCACATTCAAGTTAATAGGGCTGTGCTGCAGATTCCTGCAGGGAGAGCGCCTGAAAGCATTGTGGTGCAAGGAAACGCTGCGAGCCTATCCTGCATTGTGGTCTCGTCATCCGGGATCTCCCCTGATCACTAATTAATAGCATAGCCTAGATAAGTGGCCACTTACTTACTATGGCATCAAAATGAAGCCTTTTAAAGAGTATTGATGGCGCGAGAGCAAAGTGTCCTAAATTGCAAAACTGTGTAGCGGTGATGCCTTTCCTGCTAACGTTCTGCCAAGACACAAGATTAAAGGTTTTTCCACCAGAAGAAGTGATAGCGCATTGCAAATCAGTGGGGGTTGTATTGTTGGGAACGTCACTCATCCTAAGGGCTCGCTCATATGAGCGAATAACACATTGCACGGGTGGGCGATGCTTGCGCAGACTGAGAGCATCACTTGCTGATAGATGCTACTGCGCATTCATTGCCGCCGGCTCCATTTTGTTGGATCAAAAAATAAATTGGCTTCAGCAATAAAAACCAAAATATTAACTGCTCAAGTGCAGTATTTAACATAGACGGCATGTCAGTGAAGGATCAGGGACCTGTCATTTAAGACCACAAGGATTAAGATGAGGCCAGATCACCGAATAAAGGCCCACCCACAGCCCGACCAAAAGATCGCCCAGGAGCACGGCAATCTCATTAACTAAAAAATGCAAGCACTGATTACACAAGAACCACAAGACAGATTTTTCACCCCAGGTATCATTGTAACAGTATAACAGCACTAACCTAACACTGTCTGTAGTTTACTTAGCAAAATCTTGCTGACAGGTTGGCTTTAAACAATAGATAGATTCCTTTTAAGAATCAAGGGCTGCACACAAAGATATTTAGGGAATGTAAGAAAGGTACAGTCCACACAAATCTCATACATCCATGCTGAGTTTAAAGAGAACCTGTTAGTTGATGCATGCTGCCCAAACCTCAGGCAGCCCGCATCAGAACCTGGCTGCATGATTGCAGCCAGGCATGTGTTAATTTGAAAAACTCCCCCGCATTTCAGAGATGCCCATAGTTTGAGCTCCTCCCTTCCACGTGATTGACAGGTCTCTCCCTATGTACACACACGTGAAAACCCTGTCAGTTAACTAGAGCAGTTTTGGGAGAAGCCGGCCGGGGGCATCTTTGGACTAGTCACATCTTATGCAGTGGTTTAACTAGAGTCTGATGGGCCCCTGATGCAAGATTTGGATTGTGGCCTCCTCCATACTGATATATATGTGCATCATGGTATATATGTCCCTCATCCTGTATAAATATATATATAGGCTGGCAGCTTGTATTGCCAATCATGGACCCGATGGGTCTCTGCGCCGCCATTGACTTCAACTGAATGTGTGTCCGAGCATTTACATCCAGTTGAAATTTTATGCTGGCTTTGGCAGGCCCCCAACCGCATGGGCCCGGTCACTCTTGCCATCATTACCCTCTTGCTAATAAATCTCTCCACTCCATATTGTCTCTGAAACACTGGACTGTCTCAGAATATCACATACCTGGGAGCAGCCGGGCTCTGGTTCATGCTGACTGTGGTTTGGACATCATTAGTCTGATGACATGACAGATTCCCTTTAAATCATAATTAACCCCCCACGACCCCCCCCCCAAAAAAAATCCACCATTGGGTTGATATATGAACCCTCTGTATTGTGGAGCTAAACGGACGTTTCTGTTTTGCTGTCCTCATAGTTGCATTTACCGTACGGAAGTTTGCACTTCTGTTTGCTACAGAAACGGTGATGGTTGAGTGGCCGCCCACAGACGCTCCTGATTGTGCCGCGCACAGACGCTCCTGATTGTGCCGCGCACAGACGCTCCTGATTGTGCCGCGCACAGACCTCTGCTGCCTTTGTGGGTTACCACTGTTTGCTATCAATTGTATGGGGAGCACGAGGCGGCGTCCAGCCGTGGTTAGGATTAGAGGTGCGTACGGTCACACCGGGCCGGGCCGTGTTTGCAGAGGAGGATAAGCTTTGGATTCCCGTAACAACATGTCCTACAAGTTACCTGTCCGTGTGTCCTGACGTCTGCCAAGTGACCTGTTAATCATCGCTATTGTCCATCGGTCCTTGTAAGGAGCCGCTGCTCCAGCAACCATTATCATTCTCACCCTGGGAAGTAGTAATAGCTGACGTGACATCTTGTACGACATCCAAGGAATTCCTACACCCGTCATAAGGTGTGTCTTTTACTATGGAGCCAAATATGTTATTACAAAAAAAAAAGCTACATGGAACCAGAATATATTGGAGAGCGTTTTCCCATTAAAATCTAAAATAAGTAATTTTTAATGGGGTTATCCAAGACTTAAGATATTGATGACATATTCTTAGTAGGTAATCAATATCTGATCTGTGGTGGTCCGGCCCCCTCGCTGGTGGCTACTGGAAGTACAGCGTACGGAGACAAAACAGCGCCGCTCCTTGTACTGTGGCCGTTGTCTGTTACCGCAGCTCAGTTCCCACTGAAATGAATGTGATCTGAGCTGCAATACCTGGCAGTGGCCACTACATAGTGTACGGCGCTGTTCTGTGCTGTCTCCATATATTTTACTTCCGGCAGCCACAGCACCAAGTATCGGCTGAGCTGTAGGGGTGCTGGGTGTAGGATCCCCATCAATCTGATATCGATCGCCTCTCTAAGCTATTTCTTAGTCCTGGTTAATTCCTTTTAGGTGCCTGTAAACAAGATGAATTTTCAGATTTTTTTTTTTTTGGTGGTAGAAGTATGAATGATGGATTGGGAAGGGTAAATTTCATCATACTTAATCTAAAAGTCTAAATGCACCCTTATCGGGAACAGGCGTTCCTTGGAGAGCTCAATTTCCGATTTTTCAGCCCATTTAAATAATTTACCTTTCACCCGAAGAACGTGCAAAACTCTTGTTTGTCAGGTGAAATTATAAACCTAATTTTCAGCAGCGTGCCGATGAAAACCTGATATTCTGTGCTCACAGCACAATCCTACAATTGTTCAGTGCACATGGAAGTGTTTGGCCTTTTCTAAACAGGATATTAAACCCCCATTGATTGGCTTGCATGTAGCTACGATTACAGTGAATTGTGAAGTTGTGCGTTACGATGGCAGTCTATAGGCTGGTGCTTGTCAGATGCCTTCTTCTAGACTTCTATAACTATTTCAGATGATTGCATTATCTAACATGGATTATGTTCCCCCCAGATTATATGTTGACGAGCCTTCGGATTCTCCGGAAAAAAAGATCACCCTTCTAGAATACCTCAGGCAGCTCTCCAGGCACCGAAACTTTCTGTGGTTTGTGTGCATGAACCTGGTGCAGGTAAGATCCTCGTCCATTGTCCGTACTGATCACAAGAGTAAATAGGACACACCTAGGCACATAGAGGCGCCACCATTGCTGACGGAGCGGCTGTCAGCCTCATAAATGGTGATCACATCATAATGGAACCACAGGCGGGGCAGCGGATTTCATCACCTCGCCGGTCGTGTACGGACTTATCTCCACCAGAGATGATGGCCATACACACCAGATGGAGAATGGCCAAGAGATGAGTCACCGGCGAGGATCATCCTCACGTTTCCGATAATATGCTTGGCTGAATGTACTTATCAATCCCTAAGGAGACACAAGCGTGATACAGACACTTCTAGCGCTGCGGTGGGTGAGATGGAAACCAATAGATTTGGGAACAACAGACGCTCATCATCTATCATTCCCTGAGAACAGACATTTAAAAGGATATTCCCATCTCCAAGATCCTATCCCAATATGTAGTAGGTGTACTAATAATAATATTAGAAAATACCTCCAATTAGAAATGTAGTATAGTTCTTCTGATTCACTGTCTCTTTTCTCGTGTAGGCATTGGAGGACCTTAGGTATCCATGGTTACTTCCACTGACATAGTGACAGCTAGTGGTTGTAACCATGGATACCTAAGGTCCTGCAGTGCCTGCACATAAGAAAAGGGACATGGCGAATCAGAAGAACTATACTTCATTTCTAATGGTAGGTATTTGCTAATATTATTATCATCACACCTACATATTGGGACAGGATCTTGGTGATGGGAATATCCCTTTACATTTGCCTTGAGTCCATGACCCTGTATCATACGGTACTAGAGAGGTCCAAACATGGTAATTTAGCACACATCACGTGCTGACAGTGCGTAATAGACTTTTACAGAAGCAAAGAAGATTATTTGATGCCAAATACATAACTTTCCAATGTCACAAGTAGAAGCAAGTAGCCAGGCAGATGTGTCCAGATGACTCTCTAGCTTTTTTGGAAAGTAATTTTCGACACATAAATCGTTTAAATTAGGCTTTTGTTTTACATGCATTTTAAAAAAAAAACATTTTTGGCAATATTATTTTGAACGTATCACAATTTGTAGTAAAAAGGGGGAAAAAAATGGTAATTTTGACATTTTCACAGTGGGGCCCCTAGGGCTATTTTAGACTCCCACTTCCTGTTCTTTCCAGAAGAGTTTTCATCAGGCTCATTATCAGCAGAGGCAGGATTACAATGACAGGTAACACCTCTAGATGTAGCTGATCACACAGAAAGGATGATGTTACATCTGACCCTGCTCCATCTCCCTTCACAGTGTCCATTTGCACGTGCTCATTAGATGCCTCAATGCAAAAAATGAAACGGGGGGGAAAAGCGCACTCAATAGGCTGACCCTATTTAAGGAGAAAAAATAGTAAAACATTGTTCCTCACCGTGGGGATGGTGTGGTGCCCCTGTCTAGAATGCAACATGGTGCTGCCTTGTGGCTGGGGGGGCGGGGTGGAGCCCCCGGGTAAAAAAAAACCTGTTAAAAGCACTCTGTGACCTGAATCTGGCGGGCTATGTAAAAGCCCTGTGTCCGGTCCGAAGGGCGGTGTTTCCTCTTCTTTCATTCACCCCTTCCTTTCCCGCTGGCTGCAATATTTTCTTGAATTTCAGTAGGTTTCCTCCGTAGTTCACGCGTGCGCATTGCAATCTTGCCTTGCCGAAAAGCATTACTGCGCATGCGCCGCCGCACTATGTCCCGGAACACAGCTAAATACTTCTGGGACATAGTGCGGCGGCGCATGCGCAGTAATGCTTTTCAGCTTTGCCCGCAGTTGGGCAAAGCATACTGCGCGTGCGCAAGGCAAGATTGCATTGTGCACCCGTGAACTACGGAGGAAACCTACTGAAATTCAAGAAAATATTGCGGCCAGCGGGAAAAGAAGGGTTGAATGAAAGAAGAGGAAACACCGCCCATCAGACCGGACACAGGGCATTTACATAGCCCGCCAAATTCAGGTGACCGAGTCCCTTTAAAAAGTGAAAAAGCATTTTAAAAGTTCAGCTGTGCAAATGGAATAGAGTTTCTTGCTGTAAGAGAGGATACAATGAGGGTTTTTTTTATTCAGTCAACGCATTTCAAGTCACAAAACGACAAGTCAGTACAAAAGTTGGGGTCTTGGTGTGTTCATTGCTGCTAATGTGCATGTGAATTTCCTGAAACATGAAGTGTTAGTCTAGAATGGTCCCAGTGGCCGGTGTGTAAAGTGCTGCGACATTTCTTATTTTTATTTTTAATGCAGATTGTGATATGAGGAGAAAAAAAAAAGCTATTGCCAAAAATTGAAAAGAAAATATATTTAACGCAAAAACCTGATTTAAACAAAAGGTCATATTGGAATTACACATTCCCTTTAAAGAGTAAGTAACGTTTTTACATTTTGTAAGCCTTTTAATTCCGTGCAGATCAATGATTATCCTGGTCCTGAGGCCTCCACCGATCACTTGAAAGCCCCCAAGAAGTGCACGACTCAGACAGCTTTCTATTGAGCCCACGCTCTGCGGGGTGGGCTCGCGCCTTTCTTTTCAGCAGCGCCCTTCGGAGAAACTTGCACAGAATTAAAGGGTCATAAAATGTAAAAACAATTGTCCAGAACTTCAGTTATTGTTTCATAAATGCATATCTGCTGGTTAATCTTGTAGATTTTTAGGCATTTTCACCCTTCTGGACATTGGGTGTGCCTCCGTAATACCATTAAGTATACCACAGCCCTTCTGCATTGTTTCTGTATATGGAACAAAGGTTTTTTGGCTTAGGGGCAGATTCGGGGGGGGGGGGGGGGGAAGCTAGGTGTTTACTGGCTGGGAGGGGAACTTTGTATTCTCAGTAAGCTGCTTCATTCTTGATGAAGAGAAAAACAAATGTTTTATATCTGATCATCGTAAACTGTTATTTCACTATTACACGTAGAGTCAATAAGTCACTGCCAAGGATCCCAGACCTCAGAGTACGATCTTTTAGATTAAAGTCAATGTTTTCCCAACCCAGAGATTTGGAGGAATCATTGGCCAGTCTGCACGGACATTAATGGGTTTCTCCTCCAAATGAACCTTGGTGATGAGTGAACGTTCTCGGACAAGGTGTTATCTGAGCATGCTCGGGTTCTAACCGAGTGTCTTTGGTGTGCTCGAAAAATATGTACAAGTCCCCGCGGTTGAATGTCTCAAGGCTGTTCGACAGGTGCAACACATGCAGGGATTGTCAGTTACAGTCGCAACACATGGATGGCCTGTCCGATAGACCATCCCTGCATGTGTTGAGGTTGTCGGACAGCCGCGGGGACTCGAACATGTTTTTCGATATGGCACTTGGTTAGCACTTGAACAAGCAGAGTTGTGCAAAAAGATTTGCAGGAAGGACCCTGAGCTCAAACCGGCTACAATAGGAGTATATCCCAGAATAAAGATATATAAGAAGTGCAATTGCCAGCGCTATCCAAGCTGACACAACTACATAGAGCCAAAGAGAAACTACTTAGGGTAATATAAGATAAAGAGATCAAGGTAGAATAATCCATCATTTTATTAGAGACACCACATGACAGGCAAGATAAAAAACATAAATGTAGAAGACAGGATTAAAAACAACAAAGTGCATAAAAAGAGGAGGCGGGGAGACATGAGCAGCATGGACAAGAGTATAGAGAGAAATGAATATGTAAAGTGCAAGTGCACAAAAAGTGAGTGTTGCAGTGATAGTAATTGGTAATGAAAATCCCACAGTAAGAAACCTAAATAGGTAGAATTAATACTATGACTTACTAGGCCAACATTGGCAAAGTCAGACGTATAATGCTTAAGTAGCCAACAGAAAGGTTACTGCCATAGGTTCATGCTGTGGAAGTGACTGCCGTCGCCCCTCCCTCCAACATGCGTTTCACACGAGCTTCCTCAGGGAGTGATAGAATGGGACGGTCAAATGAGATTGATATAGGCACTGAGATAATCTCCAAATCAATGAGCTGTAACTTGCTCCAGTGCTAATTAAAGGGCGCACGCAGTGGCTTGCTGGCATTACTCATCACTCAGATCGCGAGCCGATGTCACAAGCAGGCGAAGTGAACAAGAGACCGCACGTGCACGCCCCCAAAAAGGCATCATGCACACAACACATGGACAGAATGCAAAAACACAGCTGTCATATAAACACATAGGGAGGCCATAATAGATCTCCATCTGATGAAGCATTATACTTGAAAGATTGCGAAACGCGCGTTGTGGGCCTTTTTGAGGTGGATCTGACCACTGGCACCTATATTGACTACCACTGTGGGTATGAACCTATGAGATGGTGCATACTACTGTAGTCACTCTTGTAACTATATCTGTACATGATTTATAGCTATCCACCTTATTAGACTATATTTCCTCTATTTTTTAATAGTTTTCTATATTTTTTACATCGTCTATAGCATTGAATAACGTTTCCAATTTAAGCATGAACTCCTTGTGTCCTCCCTTTTTCTGATATGTCTCTGGAGTTGCTTTAAGCCGCTTACATGCAGTTAGATATTGCCTGATGGCTATTGTTTTGGATCATATATGTATATGATGTGTAGATTCCCTACGATTTTACCCGCTGGGGATGCAGTGATGGCCGGTGGGTCATTAGCGGAGTGTATCCATAGTGCTGTAATCTGGACCCGGCCATTTGTCTGTGTCGTCTCCTGTTCTTGGTGTCCTCTGCTCAGACGCGCACTGCGAGGGCAGGATACGCCCGCTGGCCACGTGAAGGATGGATTGCTATGTTTCTTTTTTGTTTTTCAGGTGTTTCATTGCCATTTTAACAGTAATTTCTTCCCCCTTTTCCTGGAACATTTGTTGTCTGACAGAATCTCTGTTTCTACTGGCTCTTTTTTACTCGGTAAGTTGTCAGCCGCCCAGTTCTCGGTTTTAACTCACTTGCAAGTATTGTCACCAGCTGTGCGGACGTCTATTGCGGGTGTCAGCAGAGTCTCAGGCTGCTGCTGAAAAGGAACGCATGTCTAAAGCCCACCCATATACATTAGATAGTGGTCTTCTCTCCCATCTCCCCTATACCTGGGAGTGTTCTCTGAGACAGCTGCAGCCAGATTACTCCGGCGGTAGCCGAGAACAAAAGGGTCGGCCATCTAACATCGGACATACAGGATCATTATCTTCTCCAAAACCACCTGTCTGGGAAGAGTTGGGGGCTGGCTGTTGTCCAAGTACGCAAATAACGGGGGGTTTGGCTGATGTCGGTCTAATGTGTATTGTATAGTAATATGTGATATGACTGCCAGTAGGTTCTCGCTCTCGTCACACAGCTGCTATGGCGATCCTACTGACATGATGTTATCATCCTATTACATATGTGAGGCGGCTGTCACACCAGTCACTGTTATCAGGCCATACACATTCAATATGGCAAATAATCCCCCAAAATTCTGGCCATTATACTTTCGTTTTTGATTGGCTGCAAAGCAGCCAATTAATCACCCATCAGACAGTAGAGAGGTCAGTTTTGGCACGTACGGGAGATCCTACAAAGGATCCAACATGGAATTACACACACATCTGGTCTCATCTGACTACAGACAAACATTGGTATTTTACAGATGGCTCTTAATACATTGTATTTCTATAGCGCCAACATATTCTGCAGCGCGTTACAGATCAGTCTGCCATCGTCCATCGTGAGTGATCAGTAGTGTAATTTTTTCTGACATTCATGTTTTTGGACATCGTCCTCTTTCTGGACCTCCACCCTGTACTGTACTGCACTGATATTCTTACTTCACACAAGAAAAGTGACGTTCTACTACATATTGTAAAGTAGCAATGGTTTTCTTTTCTTTCCTCTTTCCCAGGTATTTCTTACATCGCGCCACATTTAAACAACATGTATTTCCTCTCTCTGTGTCGGACGTACGGCGTTTACAGCGTTGTGCGCTGGCTGTTCATCCTGAAGCTGGCCCTCAGTGCACTCATGCTCCTAGCCGGCCCGGACCAAATATATCTACTGTGTATTTTTATAGCCAGGTTTGTGTCATACATTATTTAAAAACTATTTTCATTTCATCTGTCTGTCTCTATGTATGTCACTTTCTCTTTTGCCCTCGCCCCGTCTGTCTCTTTTGCCCTCGCCTTGTCTGTCTCTTTTGCCCTCGCCCCGTCTGTCTCTTTTGCCCTCGCCCCGTCTGTCTCTTTTGCCCTCGCCCCGTCTGTCTCTTTTGCCCTCGCCCCGTCTGTCTCTTTTGCCCTCGTCCCGTCTGTCTCTTTTGCCCTCGCCCCGTCTGTCTCTTTTGCCCTCGCCCCGTCTGTCTCTTTTGCCCTCGCCCCGTCTGTCTCTTTTGCCCTCACCCCGTCTGTCTCTTTTGCCCTCGCCCCGTCTGTCTCTTTTGCCCTCGCCCCGTCTGTCTCTTTTGCCCCCCCGTCTGTCGCTTTTGCCCTCGCCCCCCCGCCTGTCTCTTTTGCCCTTGCCCAACCCCCCCCCCCAGTCTGTCGCTTTTGCCCTCGCCCCCCCCCCCCCCCCCCGTCTGTCGCTTTCGCCCTTATTTCCATTTTGGGATCACAAAAATGGAAATAAAATCATCCAGTACCGGCCCCATTGATTTGAATGGGTACAGAGACTTCCTAAAATGTTTTTTGTTTGACTGTTTCCACTAAAAGTTGTTGTCTCGGGCACACCCTGTGAATATGACACAAATGTTCCAGAGATGGACCTGTGAGACATTTGTGGCATATCCCGTTTGTCGATGGACAAACCCCTTTACCATAATAGACCTAATCTGAGCCCAGATGTAATGTCTGTGGATGTAGTAATGTAGTATACCGTTATTATACAGGCGCAGTCAGAGGTCACCGATATGTGGGGCGATACTGCCCCCTAGGGAATGATCTTGACATTGGCACCTTTGGGACTAAAGAAACATGGCGATTACTGGGTCGTCATGTTTAGAGTATTGGCATGGTCAAAAATGAGGACTTTTTTTTATTAATCAACCCTATTAATAATTTTCATTAATGTTTGAGTAGGTAGTTGTCCCCATATTCAGGATCCTAAAATCAGTGTGTACAACAGCGTCGCAATCTCTGCAGCATCCCCGCATTACTTGGACTACTTGTTACTTCTCCTGTGGTGGAGAATTGGGGGCTGTAATCCCCCAGAGATTACAGCTGGTCGCTGAGGGCCTCCATAGTGGGACATCCATCTCGTGGTCCTATCGCTGTGGCCCCGTGTTTTCCGGGGTTCCTGGCAGCAGAGACCTTCACTCCATAGTTTCATGTCATATAATATGGTTGCTCTTCTGTCTTGCCGTGGGTTCCTCCATGACTGACTGGCAGCAGCGTTGTTTGTCCCCGACCATCGTGCCGTTACACACCAATAACCACCGTGTGTTATCCGCTCATTGCAGCAACCGTGTCTTCACTGAAGGGACTTGTAAACTGCTGAACCTGGTGGTCACCGACTTGGTGGATGAAGACTTTGTCCTCAATCGCAGAAAGCAGGCGGCCTCAGCGTTGATGTTTGGGATGGTTGCCTTGGTAACCAAACCTGGCCAGACCCTGGCTCCACTTATCGGTACATGGCTGCTGTGCGCCTACACAGGTAAGCTGAGACCACCACTGTTTCATCAGACGGACGTGACCTCATCTTTGGATATGTTTTACTGTACGACAGCATTTTATTATGTAGAACATGTTAAAGGGGTTGTCCATTTTTATTTTAATAGATGTTGGGAACGTGAGTGCAGGTTCTGCTCCTTCCTCCCAGAATCTACTGTTGTCAAAATGGCCGCTGGTGGATGATCATGTGACCAGGCCTGTCCGTCTGCCTCCTCCAATTGAAGACTTCTTTCACGAGTGAAGTGTTTTTCTATTGGAGGAGGCAGACGGACAAGCCTGGTCACATGATCCTCCACCAGCGGCTTTTTTGACAACCGGAGAGTCTGTGGGGGAGGAGGAGAACCTGTAATATTTATATACCGCAAAGTCACATCCCAACACTTATGTTAAAGTAATGATAAAGTGACCAGCACTTTAAAATGAAGCTTAAAGGGGTTGTCCAGGCTTGGGTGCGCTGTCCATATTCTCCAGCTCTGGAAGCAGGTAGTCATGTGACTGCAAGTATGCAATTTGCATATTTCTGGCCACATTCTGACTAGACGTGTCTGCCCTCGCTTGATTCACTTGTATTGAGTGAGATTATGTACGTCTAGTCTGCACGTGACCGCATATATGCAAATCACATACTTGCTGGCACTGGAGGATCCTGACAGCCTGCACTGTGAATATTCACACAGTGACTACAGACTTGAGTCCCCAGCCTGGAGAGCCCCTTTAACGAAATAGAGCTGGCTAATATTGCAAATTACTACTAATATACTGATGTCTTTCCATGTGTCCGACTTCTGCAGAGTCTCGGTAACAATTCTCAGGGATGTCTGTGGAGTGCGGGTGTGGCTGCCGGGGTGGTTGGTTTTTCAATACACCTTGTAAGCCTTAAAGGGATTTTCCAGAATTTTAGTATTGGTATCCCAGATACTTTGGAAAGATATTTGATGTCAGATTGGTGGAGGTTCAGCTCCTACTGCCTCCGCTGGTCGGGGGACAGTGGTGCATGGGAAGTGGCACAGCGCCTTACATTGTGTGGTGGCCGGGAGTGGTACTGCATGTTATCTCCTACATCGGTGAACAGGAAAGCGCTTGCCACTAGACAATGTATCGTGCTGTGCCACATACCAATGCACCGCATGCCCTTCAAGTAGCTGATCAGTGAAGGAGCTGTGGATTAGACCCCCGCCCATCTGATATTTATGACCATTTTATAAAGTCCCATAAAACGACTCTATATTGGATTTTGGGGCGGAGTATAATTTTTGACATTCTTTCCATGTGACTACAGATCTCCGAATCCTAACAGTTTACACAATCCATATTGTCAGGGTTTTTCTCCGCTGTCAGCTAGAGTATGTGATCTCAATAGTTGCCGTCATCTGTCGACTAGCTTCTCATCCGCCTATGTTAATAACACATTGAGAGAACCAGGAGTATTGCTGCTCATCACATGACCGCAAGTATGAAAATCACATATTTACAGTCAAGAGAGCGAAATCCGACAGTGTGGATGTTGCACACTGTCAGGAGTCGGCAATCTGGGTTGTCTCAAGTGCCTATCTTCAGGAACACATTGCTCCAGTGCTTCCCGGCTTCCTGGGGGATAGTGACGGTGCACTCCTGAAGATTGACCGCTCAGCCAGGCTGCCGTCCCGGACTGTGCGCTCTCCCATGCTGATGGCAGCCGAATCTTTGGCTCTGCAGCATCGGTAGAGCTCAGAAATCTGGCCAGCTTCAGAGCAGTTCTTGCAAGCACGCTCCCCCTAGACTAGGTAACCAGACAATTCTGAGGTGGTCGGTAACTTGGCAACGAGCTGTAAACTATATAGAATTAAACGTTCCTCCTTTCTTGAGAACAGAGTAAAATAATAATTTTTTAATTATTTTGCGATGTTACCTATTTAATAAGGTGAAACCGCCCCTTTAATGTATATAATGTTGACTTGTATGTATTTGGTTGCAGGCTATGACATCTTTCAGAGGGATGCGATGAATAATATCAACACGGAGCCGCAGATGGATCCGAGCCGCGTGCTCTCGGCCACCCTCCGGCAGGGATGCTTTTATCTCCTGGTATTCGTCCCCATCGCCTGTGCGCTCCTGCAGATTTTTACCTGGTCACATTTTTCTCTCCGTGGAAAGCGACTCACAGCGGTGAAATCGTATCGTCAGAATCAGACTCAGAATGTTCTTCCTCAGGATGTCAAAAACATATGACAGACAGTGTAGGACACAGTGACGATGACGGGCCGTCCCATGGCACAAGGTACGAGAACACGGCACACGGTGACCTGGTGATTGTACGGCCACTGCGCCAGCAAAGAGCTGACATTCGGATATGCTCATGAGGAACAATCCATTACTCTAATCCTTAATACATGGAGGGGGCCAAACTTTCCATTCCAGTATAGAGGAATCATTTAAAGGGACATTAAACCCTTGAATGCAGGAGGGATATGAAGAAAAAACCCAACCAAACTTACCTGTGTGCAAACACGCAACGTTCCATCTCCTGCGGTTCACTTCTCTCGTCCGGGGCCTATGGAGAGGATGGAGCTTACATTCTCTGATTTCCATTGCACACAGCATAGCCTACAGCCTATATGTATCAGGCGGACGGCTATCCCTCCCAGACACATACATGATCGATCTGGTGTGTTAGCGTTGGTGCAAATCGATCCGCAGGAGCCGGTCCATCAGCGGCGTCTGTGATCTGAGCGCTGAACGCAGCCTGATTGTATCTGCAGCTCTGCGTTTGATTAGCCGGCCTGGGCGTCATGCCGCAATCGTATCGCCGTGCCAGGCTGGCTAATCAAAAGTGGAGCTAGGGATGGATGCCGCAAGTAAGAGGTGGTTCCCAGTGCTACTGGCCAGCGACTGTCGTAGCCACTAAATTCCCACCAACTCTAGTGTATGTGTCTTATCAATGGGGAAAGGAAATTAGCCACTGCCAGACGAGAACGAAAGGATCACTAGTGATGAGTGAGCATGCTCGGATAAGGTGTTATCTCAGCATGCTCGGGTGTTATCCTAGTGTCTTGGGCGTGCTCGAATAATATGTTCGAATCCCCACGGCTGCATGTCTCACTGCTTTTAGACAGCCACTACACATACAGGGATGGCCTGTTTGTTAGGGAATCCCCGCATGTCAGACAGCCATGAGACATGCAGCAGCGGTGACTCGAACATATTATTCGGGGTCGCCCAAAACACTAGAACACCTGAGCATGCTCAGATAACACTATATCCGAGCACGCTCGCTCATCACTAGTAATTACCAATTCCATCTGCTCTCAGGGTAGAGGTCGGGAGTTGGGAAACCACCGCACATATTAAATGGTCATCTGGTCCCTCTCACATCAGAGGGCTCGGCTGACATCGATTGAAGATGTAAGACCACCTTAAGTTGCCTTTTCCTAAATCTCCCGTTTCACATAGACTAGACGGACAGAACATGAACAAGGCGGACACCATACTGTGTCTTCTAACTTTAGCGTCCCTGTAACAAGACTGACTGGTGGCAGCGGTGACGAGGAATAGCTGCCGTCCACTCTGGATGACGTACTGTGAACTTCTGAGCAATGACCGGCCGTCACATGTGTTACTTGCTGGCAAGTAATGATCCGGAAAGACCGCGTGGCCCGAATACCTGCAGATATTTATTGGTAATCCACAGAACGTGCACCAAAACCTCTGCAGTTGTCACATTGGCCTTCTTTTTTGCATCCTATAATAAGCCGGTGCTATCGCTGATTAATGTACATTTTTGGTACTTCTGAAAATGTACATTAGATGTAAAATGTGAGACTGGCCTTTTGTAATGTGATGAGCCCGTCCGTTTTTACAGGACGTTTGCACTTCTATAACTGAAGACGTAATTTATCCTCGCAGTGATTCACATGATCCAGGGTTATTTCCCTCTTCTGTTCTGCACCCTGAGCGATCCAAGGTTCCTTATCAAACACTGTCTTCCTGTTGGGTGACGACCATTTGCCTACATAGCACTGGGAAATTATTATGGGCCATGCCATTGGCTGTACAATACACTGCCTCTGCTTGGTTCACAGACTTGCCTCTGGCCATCCCATTGTGAAAACCTGAGAAGATAATTTTCTATATTTATATATTGCTATCGGGGGGAAAAATACATGATTTTTTTTTTTTTTAGAAGAAAGGGAATCTGGATGCAGAGAATGATGAACATGTAGGGCCCTGTTCACATCTATGTCCATTCTGTTGTCTAAATCTGCAAAGGGGGCTCCAAATGAGACCAAAGAGTTAATGAGACACAATGGAAAGTGGGGCATGTCAGTGACGCCCGCCGTCACTTTTCTGAAGGGTCTTCACCAGCGTCTCTTCAGGTGTTTCTGGGGGGTCTTTGCTTTCGAACAAAGACGCTCAAAGAATAAACGTTGCTTCTCTCATCCAGTTCAAGGTTTCCAAACCCTGAAGTGGTTAAAAAAAAAAAAAAGACATGAACACGTGCACAGCACTCACTTTACATTGCTGTGCATTATGTTCATTTTTGTTTTAATCTAATTCTGTAATTTTTTACACCCCTTCCAGTGGTCCCAGCTGTTTATTTTCTTAATATAGAGCCACAAATCTCCTAAAAGCACATACTGTATAGCCTTTTTCGTTATTGCATTTTAACCTTTTTTATTTTTGTCTACTTTCTGTTGCTTTTCGCCTGTTTTTTTTTATTTGCACCTTATTTTTATAATTTAGTCCATTTTATGTCTTTTTTTTTTTCTCCTGTTTGCCATTGTGGGCCATTTTTGGGGTTTTCAGTTGCTTTCTTAAGATTCATCAGTACACTTTTTTAAAAGATCCTTTTTTTTTTGCACAAAATATACTCCAGTCCCCCTGCAGATTAATTTCATAAATATCAGATTTTTTTTTATTTTATCCGACAAATTTTGCAACATTTTAATGGAAAATGCAAAAAAGTCACTTAAGAGCATAAAGTAAAAAATAAAGAGTTTTTTAAAGACACCGTTTTGAAGACTTTGGCACAAAAAACATCTACGAATACCTTTTATAGCAGCCTAAGGACACAGATCGAGTTGAAAGTTGTCTATGGGCTGGAATCTGCGGAGGCCATAAGTCATGGACCTTTCACTGACCCGGGGCTACATTACACTACTTGCAGTAAGCTCCCATTAGTGGTGGCTGCAGGGAGCAGACTGTGGTATAAATCTAATGTATCCATTTTTTTTTATTTTATAGATTATTAAATAGATCTTAGACCTGATGAAGCTGTTGCACTTATTTTTAAAATCCATGTCTTAACTGGCTAGATAATTATCAAATTAAAATGAGTTTATAACTTCACCTAGAACCGGACTCTTAAAATGCTAACTTTAAAACCTTGCTGACATATTGTGGGTGCGGGTATATGGAGCAGGAACAGGAGCTGAGCCCCCTCCATACAGGGTGGGTGATGGCCGTATTGTAGGCAACCAATACCAGCCTCTAACAGCAGCAACCAGAGCAAACTCAGATTGCTGCAATTCAACCCCAGAGCTGCTGCGAGTCTCTGACAGCAATATTTAAATGGGAGAACGTGGCAGAGACTGCACCTTGTGGACTAGTCAGCTTGTTCCCGGTCTCGCACTTTCCAATGTTTTATTTTTTCCCCCCAGATTATAGTGTACATATTAATCTAATCTGATTCATGCTGGCTGTGGGTCGGCAACAATCAGCTAACAGGTTGTAATCTTAAATTTTTTTACATATATATATATGTATATAACATCAGTATCTGGATCATTTACTGTAGTCCCTGGTGGTTAGGTAAGTAGAGGATTGCATTTAGGCGCATGTTCCCACCTGCTTGCTTTCCATCTATCTCCTCCCTTCTTTGGATTGATAAAGCTTGAGCTGTCAATCAGAGCAAGGGCGGTGGAGATATCGGGAAAACGAGCAGGGGGGAAGGCACCGTTACATGTTCAGCCCCGTCATGGAGCACTGGGTTAGACCTGTCATTCTGCGCGGACAGACGCCAATACCTATTAGACCAAGGGTGATGACAATGTCAGCCATTTAAGAAGATTTGGTGAAATGTAACAATGACCGCCATCTTATCCGATCGGTCATCTGGAAAAGAGTTGGCCGTGTTTGTCCTTTTCGGCCAATAGTCGGATATAAGATCCTTTGACCACAAGCCATCTGTATTTGAGAGAACGTTCTCAGAATTATCATTCGTTCTTTGCCCGGTGAATCATTGAATATGTCTTACCAATTGGACTGCAACGACCTCTACGGACTAACTTGTGTATGTATCGGCAAAATGATCGCTCGGTCAGTGGTCAACCTACTATCCAATAAACATGACTGATATAATTTCTCTACAGTAGCCCACCCATACACACATTATTCTTGGCAGATCCCACCATAAGATCTGGCCCAGCCATCTATTGAGATTTTTTGGGGTGTTATGGGACAATAATTTGTTTCATGAATGGGTGAGTTTATATGATGTGCCCTTTAGATGCCATATGCATTTCCCATCACTTAAAGGGATTGTCTAGTTCTGGAATACAGTGTTAGATGATGGGATGGTAATCCCTTGAGCTAAGCTGGAGCGGCCACAGCACTTTTGGACAAGCAGATCCATCTAAACATTACATGGGTAGCTCATTGATGTGGGTGCGGTGTAATACTACTTTTCTCCTGTGGTGGCGCTGCAGGGAAAATTCCCAGAGATTAAATCGTAAATTGCAGCTTTCTTATAGGGGCAAACTGGGAGTGCGAGAGTTCAGCTGCTAAACCTAACTGTGACCACTGCAAGTCCTGACCCAATACTTGGTAACTTTGCCTTTAGCGTCTGCAGCCCAGAGGTCTCTGATATTTGCAGAGCTTCCCGGCCGTGTATGAATGTATATTCCTCATATCATCTCAGGACTGGTACCGTTTGCTGGGGATCAGCTGTGTCACTGCCATGTTCACATGAATTATGATAATTTGCCATAAAATAAAGTATTTTCTCCAAAGTGACGTAGGTTGTTTTTTTTTCACTCATGCTATAACTCATCAACATGACACATTTTGAATAAGATTCTGTTTTATTTTAGGATTTTTATGTGTTTCGGGCATCGCCAGCTGACACCATTTTACTTGTGCACAGTACAGGATTGGGCAAATATTTTACAAAAGAAGGAAAAACAAAAAGTGAACGGAAACACTGTTGGCTGTCATATGATAGAAGCTACTGTAGCGGAGAACATGGCCGCAGTTTGGCAGGTGGACCTTTTATGGACTGATGTCCGAGCAGTTATCATACATCATCCCATACATCTACAAGACAGGACAGTTGTCGTTCCGTGTAGGGTTTGCAGATAGGGAACCCAAGATGCCCACAAACATCCCACCTTAGTCTTTTACCCCACTGAAGCAGATCAGAAACCCCCAACGACCGGATACTAAAAGGCGCGTATAGATATAAGAACGATGAACCTTAGTACAAGGACACTGTGAGACAACGTAGAAGACAGGACGGTGTAGATCAACTCTGGGTATTATACTATGAACAGAGTCCAAACTAACAACATCCAAACTTTCACCATATTTTAAAGTGTGATTTTTCACCAGAAAAGTACCCCTCTTCTCAATGGGTTGGGTCCCATTACAAATCAGCGTCCAAACATTAGCTACGATTTAGACCATTATAATCAACTGGTTTGGTGAATAATGTTTTTGTCCGTCCGCTCACCATTTGTAATCCTTTCAATATTGTCCAGTTTTGTGTGTAGGACTTTGTTCTCCTTAGTGGCAGATATAGTCTGTTCATCAATGTCTCCAGACACATGGTTCATCAGCCCATTTTCATCCAATATGTAACCCTTAACCCTTCTTGTCCAGCATCTTTAAGCTAAACAGAGGATATGCAATATGGGGGATTAATCCTTGCTTAGAGCTCATTTTTAGGTGGACCTCAATGTTTCCTTAAAATTCTTTGGGGATTAAATCACACAACAGGGAACTAGAAAAATCCTCGTCTTGGGACCATAAAGCTGAGATATTGTCCTGGGAACAAGCCCATATTTTTGTAGAGAAGATACATCTGAAACGACCAGGCCGACCACCGGTCTGACGCCCCAAACTACCACCGTCATAGGGATATATAATACTGTCAGCGCTAGCTACAAAATCTGATGTCTGGCCAATCAGCGGACATTTTACAGACGCGAGAGTCTGTCCTTAAGGGAAGGATCACACTGTCGTATAACGAGGAATGCAGTGCTCAGACTGGCCGTCGGCTCTCCAGATCCGAGAGGGACAGCTGCATAGAAATACAGGCTGTAACACGCGGATCAGATCTGCCGGCCAGTCCGAGCACTGCGTTACGATCCCCGTCTGAGTTATACGGTCGTGTGACCCTTCCCTAAAGTATAGTCACGTGCCATCGTACATGGGCAATATGTCCGCATTCCACACGCTATAGGGAAGTGTCCTCAAAATAAACTATGGGGTCAGCAATCCCATAAACCGCTCTGTCTGCATGTTATGGAATACTTAACTCCATCATTTCTAGATGATAATAGCTCTTCTGAACGCTGTCAACAGAGCGGGGCCACGAATTCAGACGTCAGTGAAACACGGTCCAAGTACAGATTGTGATATCTAGACTAACCACTGATAGATATATACACATATATATATACAGCTCTGGCAAAAAGTAAGAGACCACTGCAAAAATGTTCAGCTTGTCTGATTTTTCTCTTTATAGATATATTTTTGAGTAAAATGTAAATTGTTCATTTATTCTATAAACTTCTGACAACATGTCTCCGAATTTCCAAGCAATAAATTGTGGTTTTTTTCTGACAAAGAAAAATGGTCAAAATTTAAAACAAAACCCAGTGCTTTCAGACCTCAAATACTGCAAAGAAAACAAGCTCATAATCATTTAGAAACAACAATACTAATGTTTTAACTCAGGAAGAGCTTAGAAATCAATATTTTGTGTAATAACCATGATTGTTAATCCCAGCTTTCATGCGTCTTGGCATGCTTTCCACCAGTCTTTCACACTGCTCCTGGCGCAAAAATGTAAGCAGTTCTTCTTTGTTTGATGGCTTGTGACTATCCATCATCCTCTTGATTACATTCCAGAGGTTTTCAATGGGGTTCAGGTCTGGAGATTGGGCTGCCCATGACAGGGATGTGGTGGCCTCTTAAGTTTTGCCAGAGCTTTATATATATGGCTGAGTTTGGGCCAGATATCCCAGCCTGTACTGGCATGATGTTTCATGGCAGTCTGAATTGGGCCTGTGTTCCCTACACTCAGGTTATGCGAATATATATATATTTTTTTTAAACTTTTACTCAAGAATAACTGCCCATCCATTTTTTCCCCCCAAATTGTGGCATTTCTACAATTGCCAGCAGCAGCTCTAGTATGGTACCTGCTGCTGGCTAAATGCAGAGACTGGTCCCCGTTATGAAGCGTCCACATCTTCAGCCCCATATTGTAAAATCCGCTGTCCTGTAAGGAAACACAAAAGCAGCTTTCATGTTTCTTTACTTACATCACGGGGACATGTAAACCCTTATGATGTCTGTTCCTTTAGGTAAAGGTTGGAAGGAACTGTCCTGAAATGGTTCTTAAATAATCCTATACTGATGCGCAATAAAATGGCCACTTCCATACACAATCCATAGTCTGATCTGTTATTGGTTTCCACTGATGTCAGGATTTAGTGCTGGAAAATGAAAGCAGTAGCCAGGGTAATAAATATATAGGAAACCCATTAGGTTAGACATAGGGGACTTGCACTACTTAGTTATAAGACATGGCCAGTGACTTAGTGGTCACCAATGGTTCTTGTATCCGTGTCAGTCAGCACATTCAGCCATCACAGCAGTTAGGGTGCAGTCAGACGGCCGTGTTCCTCACGCGAGGATCACATTGCAATCCTCGGACTGGCGTCCCCTCTCCTGACCTGAGCAGGAGAGTAATACTGCAGCCTGTCTGCGCCCATGATCTCCGTCTCACCCCGTCATCCAGGCTGCTGTTTGGTGCATTCACACTGCAGCGTATGTCAGATACACGTCTGGAGGACTTCCCATGGGATAACACCAATGCTGCTATATAGACATACAATGACAGGTCACCCATAGGCTACAATGAAAAAATAATAATAATGCAACTTTGTTTTGATCCTGTTACCGTTGCCTAGAAAAGGTATCCCGGATACACACATGCTTTTTTCCTCCATGGATGCACTTAGGGTATTTGCACACGTTGCGGTTTTTACTGCGGATCCGCAGCAGTTTTCCATGCGGTGTACAGTACCATGTTAACCTATGGAAAATAAAAACTGCTGTGCACATGTTGCGGAAAAAAACGTGAGGAAACGCTGCGGTTTATTTTCCGCAGCATGTCAATTCTTTGTGCGGAATCCGCAGCGATTTTACACCTGCTCCATATTAAGAAACCGCACAAAAAAACGCAGAAAATCCACAGCAAAAACGCAGTGTTTTTGCCCTGCGGATTTATCAAAATCAGTGCGGAAAAATCCGCACACCAGTCCGCAGCATGTGCACATAGCCTTAATATACAGATCAGGAACTTTTCTGGTGCATACAGTGTTAATGCAGCCTTAGGATTCTGAAAGAGCCGCTGCCTATACCTACTGGTCACAAACATTCAGTTATAGGACTCGATCCCCCCCATACACACGTCATTAAAGGGTTAGTCCAAACATCAAAACTTATGTCCGATCCACGTTAGGTAAGTTTCTGATCATGTGTGGCTGTAAACCCACAGCTCCGGATCACTCAGCCCCGATTCCCAATCAGAAAGGAGAGTCGGCTGTAGACAGCAGTCCAATAAAAAAAAAAATGGAGAATTTTGGTGCCTCTTTGAGGTTCCCCACCGCTCATGACCTAGAATAGGTGATAACTTGCCATATTGAGAATAACCCTTTAGCAGGGGGATTCCAATCAAACAGCCCCCTGTATCTCAGCTTCCTTCACCCTAATTTTTGGGATATTAGGATTAACTGCAACTATCATTTTAAAGGGAAAAAAAAACAATCTCAAGATCTCTTAAAACTTAGTAATGCAAATATAAACACGTTTTATAACTACTATCCTCCTGAAGGGTAATGAAGCCAATAAATAATGGATCAGTGGCCAGTCCATATTGTTGAAGAGCACTTATATAAGAAAGCGTTAGGTTTCACGTAAAATACAGCAGATATGATACATGCAGAGAGGAAGGGCCCCGAGCAACCGTGGGGGAATAATGCGATAACTAGATCTGGACCTACACTGGGGGATCCAATGGTGGGGGACACAGCAGGCTGGATAGGCTTGTCATGCAGATCTGTGCTTTTCAATACCGCTCCATCGTTCCAACTTAGTTTATAAAGACAAAAATAAGTTTGGTTTTTTTTAAAGGCAAATGTGGTATGAACGATAATAAAACAAAGGCAAACATAAGCCCTAACGGACAGGTGTAACACAGCTGATGGTAGCGGACAGACTGCATGACACAATAGTGGGATTACTTACTATGTGCTTCATAGGACAGAAAAAAATAAAATAAATATGAGCAACTAAGACCAGGACAGGGACTGCGGGAGCTGTGACATTAGTAGTTTCACAACCACCTGAGAACCCAGTGTAGCTTGAAAAAGGTTTTAAGACTAAAATAAAACAGCACCCCTTTTGTCAATAGGTTGTCATTGGTATTGCATTCCTTTGGATCGGGTTGAGCTGCACTACAGCATAAAGACCAGGAGTGGCGCTGTTTCTGAAATAATTCAATCCCGCTTTCCTCTTGTTAAAGGGAACCTGTGACATTAACCATGCCTCCTACCTGTGGGCTGTCTATCAGTCACATAAATCAATGGGAAAAGATTTTAAACTGTTCCTTTAAATCACTGCTCATTTTAGTCTTGAGTCCAGTGGACGGGTAACACGTAGTGATTGACAGCTATATCAGCGCACAGCTATTGCCGGAATGCTGTCAATCACTGAACAGATCCGCCCACCGGACTCGCAAGCCTGGAAAGAACAGAGATCTAAATGTAAAAAATAATTCATACGGAATTTTTCCAACACAAAATATATATTAATCTGCTCAGCTCCTCCTGCTCTATAACATGCGGCCAGAGACAGGACTGTAGGTACAATGTGGTGGGTTCCCTTTAAAGGGAACCAGTCACCCCAAAATCGAAGATGAGCTAAGCCCACCATCATCAGGGGTTTATCTACGGCATTCTGGAACGATGGATCCTGAAAGATGAGAAAATGCGGTTAGATTATACTCATCCAGGGGCGTTCCCGCTACTCGTCCGGTCCAGGGCCTCCCATCTTCTTACGATGACGTCCTCTTCTTGTATTCACGCTGCGGCTCCGGTGCTGGCGTTCTTATCTGCCGTGTTGAGGGCAGAGCAAAGTACTGCAGTGCGCAGGCGCCGGGAAAGGTCAGAGAGGCCCGGCACCTGCGCACTGCAGTACTTTGCTCTGCCCTCAATAGGGCAAACAAAGTACGCCTGCGCCGGAGCCGCAGCGCTAAGACCAGAAGAGGACGTCATCGTAAGAAGATGGGAGGCCCCAGACCGGATAATCTAACCGCTTTTTCTCATCTTTTAGGATACATCGGGGGCTTATCTACAGCATTACAGAATGCTGTAGATAAGCCCCTGATGCCGGTGGGCTTACCTCACCCTTGGTTTTGGGGGTGACAGGTTCCCTTTAAGTGTGTCGAATACCCGAAATAAAGAGGGAACAGAAGCTGCACTTTCCTGAATCTCCTGCGACGTAACCTACACTGACCTGCAGACAGGCGTAGTGACGAGGATACTCTACAAAGACAAAATCCAGATGGCTAACTATATAACTATACTGTTCTTTTATTACATGCAATAGAAACATTTTCCAAAATCCATGGCGTTTTCAGGTGTCGCATGTTACAGCTTTTCTTTGTGGAGGCCTGTGCGGCAGTATAAGTGCTGGGGACACACGACTCAACAGATACTGACCCACGGCAGCATGGATCCTTCACTTATTTTTTTAAGGTCTTCCGTCTGGTTATCTGTCACGGTAGAATTGGCTATAACGCGATAAGAGAAGTTTTCGCAACAGACCTGTGTACGAACCGCGGCGCAACGTGATACACATAAATAGGAATGGGACAAAGGCTTTCCTCTCCTAGGAGCTCTCTGCTGGTCTGCACAATGTCAGATCTTTTCCCTTGGGATGACCACCTCTTGGCATGCTGGAGAGCGCATACAGACACATACATACACACCCACCCACCAGTCACCTCCCGACCACACTCTCATACTCAAAAAGCGAGTTTTAAACTGAAGAGGACAGATATCACGATTTGGTCTTCCTGGATGTTAGAAGGTTTTTCTGTGGATAGCTCTGGGTCCGTCTTCTTCGTATTCCTTCTTTGAGACCCACATTTTCTTGAAGGTGTCCAAAGAGGCCAAAATAGATCCACTGGAAAAGGAAAAAAAGAAAATATTCTGCTATAATTGAAAGATGTCTGTTCTCAAGTATTAAGCCATCATTTGCCAAAAAATCTGATTATACTTTTCATTACAATGACTCCCTCTTTGTGGGGTGACTAGGGACAAAAGACAATAAGTGCGTCACATACGTGTCTGCTCCTTACAATGGGCTTTAATTTTGATCATTAGATCTTAGAATCATAATTTCCACAATTGGAAGTGTTTACATAAAATGTTCCTGTGCTGAAATAATCTTATAATTGTGCCCCTGCTGTGTACTGTGTAATGGCTGTGTCTGACCGTACAGGAACATGGTCTGATCATACCACAGCTCCTGGGCAGAGGGAAGGGAAGGAAAATAATATACAGACATTACAGCACGGGATCACAGGTGATTCTTTCTTTCTTTGAGGCAAGACATTGCTTAAAAACAGGCAGTGAAATACTGTATTTTGCCTCACTAAAAATCATTTGTGATCCCGTGCTGTAATGTCTGTATACGTTCTTTTACCGGCTCTCCAGCGCCGCTCCAAACTGTTTTCTGCGACGATGTCACAAGTACAGCGCACATCACCCATGTAGAAAGCACGAATTGCTGAACCCAATGATTGGCTGCAGGGGTCACGTGCACTGCGGTCATGACATCACTGCTGCAGTCAGTAGCACAGAGATGCAGCACTGGACCAGAGTAGGGTGTGCATCAGCTATATTTGCCATTTTAGATATTTAAGCCTTTGCCGAGATAAAAATGTATCCAAGAAAACCCCCCTTTAATCTGCACTTCACAAAGATTATGGGTGAAGTTGTGATCATTTTTTGCATGTGGCCCCCAGGATGCATCTGGTGCCCCCTGCTCTATAACATCCTATCTTGTGTATAGATGAACAGGTTGCTCTTACCCAATCCATGTAGAGTATAATCGTTCTTGAGGAGCAGATATCTAAAATAAACAACAAAATGTTACAAAAGGTCATAGAATAACATTCAAGAAACAAAGACCTGGTCATACAAAACGTGAACATCCCAAGAAAATGTTGAATGGGTTCTCATGAAGACCACATGTTTCTAGCTGGAAGGTGATCATCCTGCCCCCCCCACTATGAAGTCCATAGACCCCCAATAGATCATAATGACAGGGGGTCACCTTCATAAAACAGCCCCTTTTTGATCAGAGAGCCAATACACTTGAACACTGGAGAAGGTAAACAGCAGATCTCAGTAACAGGAGATTTCTTCTCCTGATCCCAGGAGGACATGTATGGATGAGGCGAAACGTGTTGGTGTGAACAGATCTGCTATATGGAAGCTCTACAGAGGCATCACATTAATACAGGCGGCCGCGTGGATGAGTGGCTGTAAGAAGAATATGAACCGTGTAAGTATCGTATATACTGGTGTATAAGCAGAGTTTTCCAGCACATTTTTTTGTGTGCTGAAAACGCCCCCCCTCAGCTTATACACGAGTCATGGTACAGAAAGCCGACAGGGAAGGGGGGGGGGAAGGTGGCGGAGCAGTGGGTGCCAGCAGTCAGCGCACACATCACACCCACCTACCTGCACGCCCTCGGTCCTGGCACTGCATCTTGTTCCAGCCGCCGGCACCTACCTGCAGCTCTTCCTGTGCTCAGCGGTCACGTGGTAACGCTCATTAAGGTGATGCATATGGATGTGTCTCCACTCCCATAGGAGTGGAGCGCATATTCATCACCTTAATGAGTGGTTCCACATTACTGCTGAGCACAGGAAGAGCTGCAGGTAGGCGCCGGCGGCTGGAACAAGATGCAGTGCCAGCACCGAGGGCGCGCAGGTAGGCGAATATGATGTTTTGTTTTTTTCATTAGGTAACATGCACACAGAGATAGGGGATAAGGAGGCATGCATACAGGGACGGAACGGGGGAGGCATGCATACAGGGATGGAACGGGGGAGGCGTATATACGGGGATGAAACGGGGAGGCGTATATACTGGGACGGAATGGGGAGGCGTATATACAGGGACGGAACGGTGGAGGTGTATATACAGGGATGGAACGGGGGAAGCATGCAGACAGGAGCAGGGACGGAACGGGGGAGGCATGCAGACAGGAGCAGGGACGGAACGGGGGAGGCATTCATACCAGGTCAGGAAGGAGAAGCATGCATACAATGACAGGGAGGTAGGCAGACATGGGCAGGGAGGGGGAGGCATTCATACCGGGGAAGGGGGAGCCATGCATAGCAGGACAGGGATGAGGGGACAATGCATACTCGGCTTAGACTCGATTCAATAAGCCTACTCAGTTTTCCATGGCAAAAGTAGGTGCCTCGGCTTATACTCGAGTCGGTAGATTATGTAAATAAAAAAAGATAAACCCACAACCTACCCTTATTTTTACATCTTTCGGTGCTAATTTTTTCACTTCACTTAGAAGCCGGTCCCCGAAACCTGAGAAATAAAATGTATGACTCCAGTTAATATAAACATGTTTGGTTTAACCCCTTAACCACTGAGCCAATTTTCACCATTCTGACCAAGCCAAATTTTTGATATCTGACCAGCGTCACTTCATGCGGTAATAACGCTGCAACGCTTTCATGGATCCCAGTGATTCTCAGTATTTTACATCAGTATTTGTAAGCCAAAACCAGGAGTAGGTGATAAATGCAGAAGTGGTGCATATGTTTCTATTATACTTTTCCTCTAATTGTTCCACTCCTGGTTTTGGCTTACAAATACTGATGTAAAATACTGACCAAATACTGCTAGTGTGACGGCAGCCTTAGTGGTAAATTTAGGTCAATGTGTTTTGCGTTTATTTGTAAAAATGTCGGAATTTTGGAGGAAATTATGAAAAATTCACCGTTTTCAAACTAGCAATCTTTATATCCTTAAAACCAGTTAGTTATGCTGTACAAGAAAATAAATAACTTCCCATATGTCTAGTTTACATCTGCGTCATTTTTCAAACATCATTTTATTTTGTTAGGATGCTAGAAAGGTTAAAAGTTTAGTAGAAATTTCTCATTTTTTCTACAAATTTAACTGTTACTTTAGGGACCTATTCAGATTTGATTGGAGCTTGTGGGGCCTTTATTTTAGAAACTCCTCAAAAGTGATCCCATATTAAAGGGAACCCGTCACCTGAATTTGGCGGGACCAGTTTGGGGTCATATGGGTGGGGTTTTCGGGTGTTTGATTCACCCTTTCCTTAACCGCTGGCTGCATGCTGGCTGCAATATTGGATTGAAGTTCATTCTGTCCTCCGGAGTACACGCCTGCGCAAGGCAAGATTGCCTTGCGCAGGCGTGTACTCCGGAGGACAGAGAATGAACTTCAAATGATAAATCAACGTGTGCACAACCTAAAGTGGTGCAAGGGTAGGTTCCCAAACCTTCAGACTAAACAATAACAAAACCCAGCACTCAACTTTGTTGTGAGAGGAAAAACGGATAATTTATTGTATCCCAATGCAACAAAACGTTTCGGTCACACATAAGACCTTCGTCAGTAACAAGAACTGGGATGAAGATAAATGCTAGTGGCTATATGTGCTGCCAATGATTTCCTGAGTACAGCGTGAATGAGAGTCTATTGATGCAGCCTTATAGCTGGCTGAGTCCGCGGTGTCCACCGCTGTATAAGCGGTGGACACCGCGGACTCAGCCAGCTATAAGGCTGCATCAATAGACTCTCATTCACGCTGTACTCAGGAAATCATTGGCAGCACATATAGCCACTAGCATTTATCTTCATCCCAGAGAATGAACTTCAATCCAGTATTCGGCCAGCATGCAGCCAGCGGGTAAGGAAAGGGTGAATCAAACACCCGAAAACCCCACCCATATGACCCATAACTGGTCCCGCCAAATTCAGGTGACGGGTTCCCTTTAAATACGGCACAACTCAAATACTTCAAAATAGCTGTCAGGAAATGTTATAACCTTTCAGGTGCTACACAGGAATTAATGTAAAGTCGAAAAAAAAAAATAATTGTAATTTTTACCCTATAATGTTGCTTTAGCGCCATTTTTTTTTTCACTTTTACAAGGGATGGCAGAAGAAAATGGACCCCACGATTTGTTACCCAGTTTCTTCTGAGTGCGCCGATACCCACATGTGGTCAGAAACTGTTTGGAAAAATGGCAGGACTCGGAAGGGACGGAGCTCCGTTTGAGTTTTATAAGTTTGGCGGAAATAGATTGTGGGCACCATGTCACATTTGCAGGGTCCCTAAGCTGCTTAGGTAGCAGTAACCCCCCACAAATGACCACATTTTGGAAACTACACCCCTTAACGATGTTTTCCTGGGGTATAGTGAGGATTGTGAACCCACAGGTACGACACAGAATTTCATAACATTAGGTCGTCATGTTTTTTTACGAAAATGTTGCTTTAGCCGCTAATTTTTCAGTTTTCAAGAGGAAACACAAACTGAACCTCACAGTTTATTACCCACTTTCTTCTGAGCATGGCAATGCCCATCATGTAGTCAAAAAGTTCTGTCTGGACACACAGCAGGGCGCGGAAGGGAAGAAGCGACATTTGGGGTGTAGAATGCAAATTTGGCTGGAATAGATTGCAAACCACATTTCTCATTAACAAAGCACTTGAGGTGTCAAAACAGCAGAACCCCCTTAAGTGACCGCCATATTGGAAAATGCACCGCTTAAGGAAATCATCTAGGGGTGTAGTTTTTGAACCCATAGCTGCATCCCAGAATTTTATAATATTCGGATGTGGAAATACAAAATTTTAGCGGTAAAAGTTTAATATGTGTATTTGCTGCATATTTTTCAGGTACACAAGGGTTAATAGATGAAATTAGACCCCACAATTTGGAGTAGTTCTGTCTGAATCGCAGTTTTGGGAGTTTACACAGAAACCCTGATATAAGTGCTCAGCAGAGAGCGCAGGATAAATGTCAGCCGAGCCTTATTCCGATTCTTGGGACGTAGAATGAACAAATAGACAGCAGTACAAGAATAGTTCTTACTATGCGGTATAAGCGATAAGGCGGATTTATTCTTCGGGTCGATGCGATTACAGCGATACCAGAGTTATATAGTTTTGCTGCTATAACACAGTAAAAATAATTTTTTTAATAAGAAAATAGTTATTTTGTGGTTTGTGAGAGCTGTAACTTTTTAATTGTTTGGTGAACAAAGCTGTATGAGGGCTTATGTTTTGCCCAACGATTTGGGAGATTTTTTTTGGTACCATTTCGGAGCACATAACGTTTTTCTGATCGCTTTTTATTCAGTTTTCAGACACAGAACAAAAAAACATTATATATAATATAATTGTTTTTATATTTCATTTGCGCGGGTCATTTGCTAAAAGTGATCAGACCGATTTGTTCATCTGGTCAGTAGGATTACTGCGATACCAGATTTATATCTGTTTTTTCTGCTTTAAAAACACTAAACAATATTTTATAAAACAATTTGTTTTTGCATCATCATATTCTGAGAGCTGTAACTTTTTTTTCTTTAATTGGGGACAATTTGCCATTTTTATTTATACAGTTGTTTTACATTGACTTTCATAGTTTTTTATTCAACTTTTTGTGTGTCAGTATGATGAAAAGGCGTCAATTTTGGTGTGTTTTTTTTTTTTTTTTTTTTTTTTTTTTTTTTTTTTTATAACATGCCAGTTATATAGATCAGGTTTTTTTGGACAATACCATTTATGTATACTTTTTGTATGAACTTTTTTTTGTTTATCTTTGTTTTATCACAAATGCAGTGCTTTTAGTGGCAAAACAAAACATTTTTAGACATTTTATTTTACTTTTTCAATAAGTCCCATTGTGATACATGTACAGTATATATTATTATTATTATTTTACTATAATCACTGGTCTCATGCATTGCACTACTTGTGTACTATAGTGCCTGAAACCTGTCCGTGACTCACTGACTGTGCCTGCAAGACCCTCCTTATAGTTGGATTGCACAGGCCACCACACCTTGGGGTCATCAGATGTCGAGATAATATGGCAACAATCGACACCCGAGATTAAAATCGCATGGGGGGGGGGGACATAGGTGCTCTTTTAACTACCACTGTCATGATTGACTTCGGTTTTTAATGGGTTAATTGGCCCCAATCTGCTCCAATGCTGGCTGGGGCTGATACCGCGGTCGTTAAGAAGTTATCTGTAGATTGCGCAGGAGAGACGCCATTTTTATCACAGATTACGCGTGTTGGACTGACTGCATTTTATTTTGCAAACCTTTAAATAAAGTGGATCCGCCAGATAACACGATGTTGGAGAATAAAGTTCGTCTCAGGTCCATGTCTGACTTCTGGATGGCGAACACTAAGACCTCGTGGATTCCCTCGGATTCTTCCCCTATTAGATCTGGTCGGAACAGCAGCTCCGGGGCTCGGAACCGGGCTGGGCCGATCTACAGACAGAAAAATGAATATGGCATCAACAATACAGGGATCAGCAGCATCCAGACCTCACAATGCACCCACTCATCACACAGCCGGAGTCACGCACACTGAACTCGCAGGCTGTCATGTCTGCAGGAAAAACAAGTCACTTCTACCAGGGTTCTAAGGAAGACGACGCGGCTGCCAGCTATTGTCCTGGCTGCACCAGAAATTATCACATTATGTATTGTGCTACGATTCCAGCAATTCTGACTTTTAACTAGTTCAAGACCAGCTTCTTCCCCCTCGTTCATGACCAGACACATTTTGTTTTTTTCTGTGTTTTTTTTTTTTTTTTTTAACATGGTTTTAAAAGAGTTCTTAACATTTTTCTGATTTGGTTATTCGAGTAAATTTTCACTTTAATTGTTCTACTCTTTGTGGGTTTTTTTTTTTTTTATAGATATTGAGGGAAAATGTAATGAAAAAAAATATGTCTGTTTTTCACGTTGTTTTAACAGCCACAAGACATAAAATACACTTTAAATTGTTGCTATAGAAAGGGGAAAACGTGTGTGTCTGTATATATTACTTCCGTCTTTCTGTCTTGTCTTTCTTTCTGTCACGGATATTCATTGGTCGCAGCCTCCGTCTGTCATGGAATCCAAGTTGCTGATTGGTCGCGGCAGCCATGACAGGCAGCTGGCGAGACCAATCAGCGACGGGCACAGTCCGATTAGTCCCTCCCTACTCCCCTGCAGTCAGTGCCCGGTGCCCGCTCCATACTCCCCGCAGTCAGCGCTCACACAGGGTTAATGCCAGCGGTAACGGACCGCGTTATGCCGTGGGTAACTCACTCCGTTACTGCTGCTATTAACCCTGTGTGACCAAGTTTTTACTATTGATGCTGCCTATGCAGCGTCAATAGTAAAAAGATCTAATGTTAAAAAAAATAAAAAAATCATTATATACTCACCTTCCGCCGCCTTTCCTGCTCCTCGCGACGCTCCGGTGACCGCTCCATGCAAGCGGCAGGTTCCGGTGGCAAGGATGGTATGCGAGAATGACCTGCCATGACGTCACGGTCACGTGACCGCGACGTCATCACACCCTGGGACCGGAAGCTGCTGCCTGCACTGCACACAGGTGACAGAACTACAAGTGGCCCCTCGGAAGGTGAGTATATGTTTATTTTTTAACCTGTGACATACGTGGCTGGGCAATATACTATGTGGCTGGGCAATATACTACGTGGACATGCATATTCTAGAATACCCGATACGTTAGAATCGGGCCACCATCTAATTATGTGATAGATATATATATATATATATATATATATATATATAATCTATCTATATCACATTTTCTACATGTTAGGTTTTTTTTTTTCCGATGGGCCAGGATTGTAAACTGCTATTCTTTCATGTGGCTTTTTAAATTCCTTCTTCATTATTAATTTCATGCATTGTGCCCCCTATAAGGCCATGAAGGAATTTGGGGGGGGGGGGGGGGGGCAAATTCAACATTTAGATACATTTATATTTAGCCAATTTTTCTCTGTAACTTGGGCTGCCATATTGGCTCCAGTTACAGGGTAAACTCAGCCTCCTACCTGCAGTGCAGAGCTGATCTGGGTCTTTTAGGACCAACAAGCAGACGACTGCTGGCAACAGATGGAAGTGCTGTTAAGAACTTCCTATATACACATTGCTTGTTCACAGCTGGGTGCGCAGAGATCAGAAAGGCAGAGATGGTGATAAACCACCTCTGCCTGAAGTCCAGTCACCTCTCTGGTCCTGAAGCTGCAAGATCGATCTGTAGCTGCTGACTTTGCAGTGATGTTGTGTAACGTCACTGCACAGTAATATGTGGAGCAGTGCGATGTGTTAAGTTGCCGGACGGTCCGCAAGGAAGGTAAGAATGGCTGAAGCCTGCAGTACTAGAAGCTCCTCATCTCAATCTCCTGGCAGAAGCAGCGTTTCACAAAAATACACGTAATGTAAAATGCTTTTGTTTTTACGGTACGTATGGAGCAACACTGGCCCCTATGTAGTGACCGGGGGGGGGAAATCATTGGAGAAGGAAATTCTTATTTCACATAATTCCTGAACAAAACTGCTGCAGTCTGATAAGTCATCTAAGAAAATGCTGCATTAAAACACTAATGTAGATCTTTAAAAAAAATCCTATGCACAGCGCCCCAGTTACACCCTTGCTTGCAGCTAGCTGTCACATCATCGCTCAGACATGGCAGCAGTTTCACAGCTTCTGCAGACATCGCTTCCGTTCACACCCGACCCTATGTGAATGAGTAAGATTCACTGCAGCATTAGTGACTCGTACTGCGGGTGGAGTGGGAAATACCTCAATAGTGCTTCCGTCAGGCAGGTAATACTGAGCCTTCTCCGTCTCCAGGGTCTCATCCTTTTGGGGATTTATGGACAAGTAACAAGCTCTCTGCATGTTCAGTGGAGAAAAAAAAAAAAAAGAAAATTTAAAATGATAGAATTAAAGAATAAAAATGTCACCAATAATGCTTGTCTGTATACTAATATCTGTGCATGCATGTATAGACTTTTTGCAAAGTTGCCCCTTGATGCATTCCCTACCTTAGGGCAAAGTTTGGTTGTTGATGTAATACACATTAATGGGAAATGTCAGAACATACAGAATGCGGTACAAACCTCTTTGATAGTTTTGACAATTTCAAACTCGGCTGAAGTGTGAAAGTCGTAGCCCTCCTTCCGGAGATAAAGGCGGAGGAAGCGGGAGACATCTCGACCGGCAATGTCAATCCTCATGATTGAGTGTGGCATAGCAAAGCCTTCATAGATGGGGACAGCGTGCGTCACTCCATCCCCAGAGTCCAGCACGACTCCCGTTGTCCTTCCCGTTGCGTACCTAAAAATTAATGTCGGTGTATATAATAAACTGCATCAGTCTGAACTTCAGGGTAATAGGGCGTGAAATATGGAGGGCATGTGTGTCTATGGCTTTGATACAATTCTCTGGGACAAACATCTGTTGATAAGGAGCAGATTTAGTGTAGAAGTGTCCAGGTTTCCATGAAGCCATTCATCTGCATCTACTAAGCCGTCAACTAATTAGCTCTATATAGTGCTGCATACAGGCAGCATGGACACAATTTTAGGACTGTCACAACTATAACTGTCTAGCTAAATCAGGAAATGGGGGTTGAAACACACACACACACACACACACACACACTCTCTGACAGACACACACAGACACACACACACACACACACAGACAGACACACACACACAGACACACACACACACACAGACACACACACACACACACAGACAGACAGACACACACTGAACTTAACAGAATCAGGAAAGTGAATGAGACTTCTGAAATCTCATGCACATTTTTTCAGCGCCTTCACCCAAATAAATAGGGGAGAAAAAAATTGTTAAAGAAAAAAATAAAAGTACCTATTTTACATAAAATTTTTCCTGCCGGTACTCTTGCTTTTAGAGTAGGAAAATCTGCAGCAAATACTCCAAATGTGCACACAGCCTAAGCCCCCGCTCAGGTTATTACAATGATTGTCTGACCCCTGAGAAATTGACAGCAGGGATCGGCCATCAAGTTCTGCTTTAGTGTTAATACCAGGCAAATACTGTCTGTGCCAGCGGGTATAGTGTGCCGCAATCACACCAGCAGTGCCAATAATGGAATATTAATACCGCCCAATATCACAGTCAGTCTGTTTACTCCGGAATTATTATTCTCACGCTGCTGTGTAACCTCCTGTAATGCGCGCTGTCATTTTCTTATTTATCTACATGGGTGTATGGACGTCACTTACAGGCTGAGGACGGCTTGCATGGAGATGAACAGAGCTGGAACATTAAACGTCTCAAAGAAAACTTCGGCTGCGCGTTCACGGTTTTTCCGTGGGTTCAAGGGAGCTTCTGTGAGCAGAACTGGATGCTGTGGAACAAGAAACAGAAGAATACGGCAAAGTATAAGTGGACGGGACTCGGGAAATAGGGTTTATATTTCACGGATTGTAATACGTTTTTTAGTAATTCGCCTTCTTATAACTTCCCAATAGTCAGGGGTTCAACTGCCGGGATTCCCATCTGACTGGAGCAGAGGTTGCGCACGCGCGCCGCTCATTCTCTATGTGATTGCTGTTTTTATTCATACGACAACAGAGCCTTTTTTTTTTTTTTAATCACAGACAACACATTAAAGGGGTTTCCTATTTTTGTTAAATAGCTAAGATTGCAAAGTGCTCTGAAACACAAGCAACTTTGCAATTTACGGTACTTCTTATTAAAAATCCTGTTCTCAAGATCAGAGGCATCTACATTTTATGATTTACTGATGTTGCACAAGTTACCAGACACTTTTGCAGTCGATCAGCAGTGGCCGGTTTCCTAGGCAAGTAGCACAGTGAGTGTAAGCTCTCTGCTATAAGGCCACATGCACACGTTGCGGAAAGTCTTGCGGATTTTTCCAGACCGATTTTGGTAAATCCGCACTGCGGATTACCTGCGGAGTTACCGTGGATTCCACCTGCAGTTTTACACCTGCGGATTCCTATTATGGAGCAGATGTAAACCGCTGCGGAACCCGCACAAAGAATTGACATGCTGCGGAATAAACAACGCTACGTTTCCGCGCGTTTTTTTTTGCAGCATGTGCACTGCGGATTTTGGTTTCCATAGGTTTACATGGTACTGTAAACGCATGGAAAACGGCTGCGAATCTGCAGCGGCCAATCCATAGCAAAATCCGCAGCGTGTGCACATACCCTAAAAGTTTGCAAGCACTGATTCATAACTGGCCGGATCACTAGATCCAGACAGCTTCTGTGGCCCTGCGCTCCTCCTCCGATGCTGCAGATGTAAAGCTGCCTCTGCCCGCAGCATCGGAAGGTGCACAGTTTGGAGCAGTGATTCAGCCCTGCCACTGCTCCAAACACGAGGAGCACACTTCCCAAGCAGAAAGCTGGTTGGTAGGATAGTGGATGTGTTTCTGAAGAACAATGATGTGACAACCCCTTTAAAAACGGTTATTCCCAACATAAATTATCCCCTATATATCCACTGGAACCCCCAATAAACCCAGACAAAGGGTCTGTATATCCGAGCCCTGTTAAGTCGTCTTGAGTCACGTCTGCGGTATTCAAGTCAGTGCCCTGCAGAGCCGATTTCTAAAGCCCTGCTTTTGGGATCGCTGGGGGTCCCAGTGGTCGGACTTCCCACGATCAGTAAGTTACTATTCTGGAAATAACCATTTAACATATCAAGAACAAGAAAAATGTTGGTGTACTGACATTCAGCATTCACTCTCAAAATGTCTGAATTTTTAGGATATAGGCTGTATCACAAGTCGCACTGTAAACTTTGTTACAATGTTGTTGTCTATCTTTTTTATTTTATCCTATTGGGAACTTAACAAAAATATATTCTTGTTATCATAGGATTTCTTTTTATTTTGTACTATACCCAAGCTTAGCCCTAACGGGCACCAAGAAGGGGGTCTTTAGAGCTTCTGCATTATCCTTGGTTACTATGTTGGTTGGGTGTCACTAAGAACAATCAGCCCCTTAATTTCTAGCAGAGTCTACAGAATCAGAGGTGACCGGCAATCTGAGGGTGTACATGGGAGACCATTTAGTCCTACTTCCATCTTTTCGAAGGCGTTATCGAGAGAAAATAAAGTGACATTTTTTATTGAGCGCCTAAATACGGTCACTATTTCTAGCATATATAAAGATATAAATCTGCATAAAGGCCTCAGAGTCTAGAGATCATTTGTGGCCACTGACTCAAGACCAGAGCTTACAGATTTCCACCATTTTTATCTGGGTGTTCCAAGTAAGCGGAGCAGTGACATAGTTTACTGGGGAGGACCGCCGCTAATAACATTATATGAGGGGGCTACCACTTCTAGATATTATATCATGATAACAATCGAGGAGGAACCACAGTCATCTCGTAGAGTTGTGCTCATTTACCTCTTCAGAAAAGGTCTGCAGCTGGTCCTTGGAGTAGACATACTGCCAGATACGCTCCATGTCATTCCAGTCCTTCACAATCCCATGCTCCATAGGATATCGAATAGACAGGAGGCCTCTGTGTTCCTGGACGGGCAAAGGATCAAATAGTTACATTCAATATAATCTCATCATAAAATACATTTTGTCATATCAGTCACCTAAATAACCCATCTCAGGGTCAGACACTTGTCTTGTATTTGACTACTTTCCAATCCAGCCCTTTG
The DNA here is from genome assembly GCF_051348905.1 of Ranitomeya variabilis. Taxonomy (NCBI): domain Eukaryota; kingdom Metazoa; phylum Chordata; class Amphibia; order Anura; family Dendrobatidae; genus Ranitomeya; species Ranitomeya variabilis. Next base: position 66,946,274 of record NC_135235.1, read on the forward strand.
CGCAATATAGCTTTAATAAGATCCCTCAGAGGAGACTCAGCAAAGACCCAAGTCCTCCTCGAAGGTCAAGTATTTCTCTACATGGAAACTGGAGGCTAATGAAATCCTGACCTGAGAAATGTCAATTATGTTGGGCACCAGCTCCATGAAGCCGAATTTCTAAGCTGGTGCCCAGTCTGTGTAATGGAATATTACTAGGAAGGGTCATAAATGAATGATCTCCGTGGGGTATGATCTGTAGTACCACCACTGATCCTGGATACTTATGGGCTGTTACGCCTTCAGTTTTTCCCAGCACGCTGGTGATCCCAGCGTCAGCCAACCCTATTGCCTTGAATTGACCCTGGCTGCACCAGTTGGCCAGGAACGGCAGGTGGGTGCAAAGGGAAACCTGTGAATGGCGGTCCAGAGATGCACGTGGGAATCAGGGGACGTGGCATCCGACCAACGCTCAGCTCAAAAAGGTTGTTCCCTATTGGACAATCACCGGGCAATCTAAAATAAAGACTTCACATTTGCCTCCAGGACTGGTGCCGCTCCTCCGATGTCGGCTCTGTGCCCCTTGGCAGTCATTTCACATTGCTATACGACGTGACCACTGCAGCCAATCAGAGGCCGATGATTAGCTGCAGCCTTTAGCGGTCCATCACAGAAGTCCACGTGGAGCAATGGCTCCTGGTCCGGGAAGGAGGCTGCACTGTCGAGCTATACATAAAGGGCTGTGCGGTAGAGGACTACGGCCGGAGGCCGCCCATCGTGTCTGCGCGTCTCACCTCTGCCTTTGGTCCAATAAACAAGTCTCCTTCCAGGGCTCCGGCCATGACTCGAATATGCTTAGGTCGGCCCACACTAGAGGAAAATACAACATTGTGTTACACGTGTACAGAAGACCCTGAGACACACTGACAGCTGTTACATGAATGCTTCACTTACTAGTTTGGAAAACAATATTTCGGGATCTGATCACCTGCAAACCCAGCTTTTATCACTCCAGAGCCCTAAAAGAAAAGAAAACCCAGTGAGACTATGTCAGGCGGCCTCATTTATACTATATATTGGGTGAATGGCGCACAGAATACAGAAAGTGACTTTACAGCAATCAGTCTCCAGAGAGCAGACTGGGATCAGGCGGATCCATTGCAGATTTTGTGAAAATTTACAGGGAAAAAAAAAAATAGCGCAGCAATTGACAGACACCATGACCCAACATAGCCCAGAAAACACGAACAGGGGCCATAGAATGCAATTACTATCAACCCTTCAATTCTGTGGTTCTAAACCTGTGACAAACCAGGTCTTAAAGGGGTTGTCTTCAATCAAAACTGGGATATGAGCAGATAATGCCAACGTACCCGCTGGTCCTGGCATCTTATCTACCACAGGTGACCACTGCTGCCATGTGAAGAGGGGGCACTGGAATAGCAGGGGCTTCACAAATACTGGTCATTTTACAGCTTCACCTGCTGTCCCCTTTTTTAAATCATCTCATATGCCATAAAAAAAAACAAAAACCTTCATCAGCTGACATCCATGACGTGTGTCCCAGGCCCATGTCAAGAGTGAAGTGGCAGCGATCCTTAAAGGGGCAGTCCACTACTTCGATACTGATTCTTAGGATAGTTCATTAATAACATTCTAGGGGTTAATCAGCGGCAACACGACAATCGGCTGCTTTCATCTGACAGCACAGCATAGTGGCCGCTGTCAGGTACTGCATCTCAGCTCCTACTGTGGTGAATGTGATCTGAGTTGCAGTACCTGAGAATGGCCACTATGCAGTATACGGCGCTGTGCTATTTGGGGTCCATTCATGGGTCACATCTGTCTGCTGCCCGATTATGGGGTGTCAGACGCTCACCAATCTGGATACTGATGACCTATGTCATCAATATTAAGTAGCGGACAACCCCTTTAATAACGTTTGCTGGAAGCTTTTTGCGTCTTCAGAACTGGTAATTACTAGTGACCCGGCACTCCTCCGTCCCTGACAACACGTTCTTGTTCCAGCTGCATAGATCAGTAAGGGGCCAAGGGGTTAATCCTATCTGTATTTTCTCGGAGATTATGAGATTTTAAAGTTTTCATGCAAATTTCCCCTTCAATTACGGAGGCTTTAAAAGAGACTCCTCTCTTGGGGGTGTTAACTTTACCCCTTGTATGACGCCGACCAATCATAAGAAGCCAGAATCATGCAAGGAAAAAAAAAAAGTAAACGCCCAGAGAAGAGATTGTTACCGGCTACTTGGCTGAAGTAGAAATCATATAAGCTTCAAAAGCCCTTAAGTCCGCAATGCTGTGGGGAGAAGAAAATGGAGTATGGTTCTTCTGATTAGCTATGTTGCTTACCCCATGTGCAGGGCATTAAGTAGTTTAGGTATCCATGGTTATGACCACTAGCAACTAGCTGTCACTACAAGTCGTCGTAACCATGGATACAGAAGCTACTGCAACGCCCTACATGAGATAAGTGACATAGCTAATCAGAAGAACTATCCTCCATTTCTAATGGGAGGGATTCGTTAATGTTATTATTACTACACCTACTACATATTGGGAGAGGATCTTGGGGATGGGAATATCCCTATAAATTAAAAAAATATTGTGAAAGGTCCTGTGTGAAGCCGCGTCCTCACCGGAGAAAGGCAGAGAAGGGGGGAAAAAGGCCGAAGTTACATTGTACAGCTGTCGCCACAAATAAACAAGATCCCGTGCAGACGGAGAAATAAAACGTTACGGATCTTGGAAGAAAGGGGGGGGGGGGGGGGGTGAACGCGTAAAAGTTTATGGCCATGTGGTCATGAAGGGGTCCACCAAGATAGCAGCCGGGCGACCACACTGTGGGGACTTGTGGCCTCACCCACTGCAATGAATGACTTCATCCAGACCTGCGGCCACATAACGGGCCCGGCCTAGTATTTACACCAGTCACTGCCAGCCCTCCACACCCTAACACAACTCCTCCCAGCCCCTGACACTGACCAATCACAGCTGGCGTTACTGCGGTCACACAGATCCCTGACCAATAAAAACCGAAAACCCCGCCAGCTGGGCTCATCAAATCCCGCCCCTTACCCGCGCAGTAACTGACAGTAGTATTGTCCAATCGGAAGGCACGAAGCTCCCGTCTGCCACGCCTCTGTGTCCTTTAGGTTTACTCTGTCGCGGCAGCAGGTTAGGTTGCGCCTGCACAGCCCTAAACATCGGTCAGAAATAAGAATACAAATGTGTGGTGACTGCGGGACACGGCGCCCGGTACCGCCTGCTCCCGGACTCCCCTCCTGGCCATTCAGATGTACTACATCCTTGTCATTGTGACCGACAGGAGGGGCGCGGTTGTAATGACAAAGGGAAAATCATATTGCCCGCACAGCCGATCCTAATCGCTAGCACGGAAACGTGACACAACGGTGTACAAAGCAATCTGTGCCGGCCGTACTGCCACACTACTCACGTTATCAATCACCACGGGCTGGTTAGCGATCACATCGTATGACTCCATGGCGGCTTCCTCCTGCTCAGGAGCTGACGGGCCGGCTGCAGCAGCTTCTGCGCATGTGCGGCAAACCAATGGACGGCCGGCGCTCAGGACAGAGTACGCATGCGCCTTTGTGCTCGCCTCAGCCTGCTGTAGCAGGGATTTCGCGCTGTATAGTCCCACCTACCCGGCGTCACGGGACGTGTGGTGAGTGACACCTGTGTACAAGAAGGCAGGAGGCTGGGTGTGTGACATGGATGCGGGGAGCGGAAAGTGCAGAAATACCAGCCTCTATAGATGTGCCTTTATGATCCCCTTAGCTCCCTACATTAGGCTGGAATCACACATGACGGCTTTGGGGCAGTATTTGATGCGGCTTTTGAGTGAACGATATGAATGTAGTCAAACTGGATAAGGCTGTGTTCCCACGGTCAGTAAACGCTGCGGGTTGGATTTTGTGTACAGCGTCAGCATCAGCATCAAACCCACAGTGTCCAGATGTTACAGCATAGTGGATGGATTTCATGAAATCTCATCTCCACTATGTGTGTGCGGAGACATGGCTACATATGGAGCCAGGATGGAGATATGGGGGGCAGGACAAGGGACCAGGATGGATATATGGGGGACAGGATGGAGATATGGGGGGCAGGACAAGGGACCAGGATGGAGATATGGGGGACAGGATGGAGATATGGGGGGCAGGACAAGGGGCCAGGATGGAGATATGGGGGGCAGGACAAGGGACCAGGATGGAGATATGGGGGGCAGGACAAGGGACCAGGATGGAGATATGGGGGGCAGGACAAGGGGCCAGGATGGAGATATGGGGGGCAGGACAAGGGACCAGGATGGATATATGGGGGACAGGATGGAGATATGGGGGGCAGGACAAGGGACCAGGATGGAGATATGGGGGACAGGATGGAGATATGGGGGGCAGGACAAGGGGCCAGGATGGAGATATGGGGGGCAGGACAAGGGACCAGGATGGAGATATGGGGGGCAGGACAAGGGACCAGGATGGAGATATGGGGGGCAGGACAAGGGGCCAGGATGGAGATATGGGGGAGCCAGGATGGATATATGTGGGGGGCAGGACAAGGGACCAGGATGGATATATGAGGGGGCAGGTCAAGGGACCAAGATGGAGATATGGGGGGCAGGACAAGGGACCAGGATGGAGATATGGGGGAGCCAGGATGGAGATATGGGGGGCAGGACAAGGGACCAGGATGGAGATATGGGGGGCAGGACAAGGGGCCAGGATGGAGATATGGGGGGCAGGACAAGGGACCAGGATGGAGATATGGGGGAGCCAGGATGGATATATATGGGGGGCAGGACAAGGGACCAGGATGGATATATGAGGGGGCAGGTCAAGGGACCAAGATGGAGATATGGGGGGCAGGACAAGGGACCAGGATGGAGATATGGGGGGCAGGACAAGGGGCCAGGATGGAGATATGGGGGGCAGGACAAGGGACCAGGATGGAGATATGGGGGAGCCAGGATGGATATATGTGGGGGGCAGGACAAGGGACCAGGATGGATATATGAGGGGGCAGGTCAAGGGACCAAGATGGAGATATGGGGGGCAGGTCAAGGGACCAGGATGGAGATATGGGGGAGCCAGGATGGAGATATGGGGGGCAGGACAAGGGACCAGGATGGAGATATGGGGGGCAGGACAAGGGGCCAGGATGGAGATATGGGGGGCAGGACAAGGGACCAGGATGGAGATATGGGGGAGCCAGGATGGATATATATGGGGGGCAGGACAAGGGACCAGGATGGATATATGAGGGGGCAGGATGGAGATATGGGGGGGCATGACAAGGGACAAGGATGGAGATATGGGGGGCAGGACAAGGGACCAGGATGGAGATATGGGGGAGCCAGGATGGATATATGTGGGGGGCAGGACAAGGGACCAGGATGGATATATGTGGGGGGCAGGACAAGGGACCAGGATGGATATATGAGGGGGCAGCATGGAGATATGGGGGGCAGGACAAGGGACCAGGATGGAGATATTGGGGGGGCAGGACAAGGGACCAGGATGGAGATATGGGGGAGCCAGGATGGAGATATGGGGGGCAGGACAAGGGACCAGGATGGATATATGGGGGGGGCAGGATGGAGATATGGGGGCAGTACAAGGGGCCTGGATGGATACTTATGTGGGGCCAGGATGGAGATATGGGGGGCAGGACAAGGGACCAGGATGGAGATATGGGGGAGCCAGGATGGATATATGTGGGGGACAGGACAAGGGACCAGGATGGAGATATGGGGGGGCAGGACAAGGGGCCAGGATGGATACATATGTGGGGGGCAGGGCAAGGGACCAGACTGGATATATGGGGAGCCAGGATGGATATATGAGGGAACAGGACAAGGGACCAGGAAGGATATATGGGGGAGCCAGGATGGACATATTGGGGGGGGGAGGACAAGGGACCAGGATGGATACATATGTGGGGCCAGGATGGAGACATGGGGTGCCAGGATGGATATATGGGGGAGCCAGAATGGATTTATGGGAGGGGCAGGACAAGGGACCAGGATGGATATATATGGGGCGGCAAGGATGGATATATGTGGGGGGCCAGGATGGATATATGGAGAGCGCAGGACAAGGGACCAGACTGGATATATTGGGAGCCAGGATGCATATAAATGGGGGCCCAAGATGAATTTATGTGGGGGGCAGGACAAGGGAGCAGGATGCATATATATGGGGGGGCAGGATGGATATATATGGGGGGGGCAGGTTGCATATATGTGGAGCCAGGATGGATATATGGTGGGGAGCAGTACAAGAGACCAGGAAGCATATATATGGGGGGGGGGGGGGGGGGCAGAACAACGGACCAGGAAGGATATATGGGGGTCCAGGAGAGTTATATGGTGGAGCAGGACAAGGGACATATGAGGGCGGGGAAGCGGGATGGATATTTGGGGGCCAGGCTGGACTAGGGACAAGGCTGGGTCATATTATAAAATAAAGGGGGCCAGGTTGGGTCATATTATAAAATATAGGGGGCCAGGCTGAGTGAGATTATTAAATAAAGGGGGCCAGGATGAGGGACTTAATTACTGTTTGGGGGCCAGAATGAGGAACATGCTATGTTAGTTTATGGTAACGAGTGGGGAACATAATTTCTTTAGGGTCCAATTGGGGACATTATTACTACTGTAATATAATTTACTTTTTAGGAATGGTTTTCCATAGAGGGAACAAAAGAGGTGGGTCCTGTTGCTGTGCAGGGTTTCACTACGTTGTTTTTCTTCTTCATCTGATGTAGTGTAGAAGTCAGGAAAAAAGCAGTGCAAGTGTTCTGGAAGTGATCAGCTATTGATGACTGTGTTATTTTTTGCAGAGACCAAGTCCTGGCTGGAAAAAGTGATGGCGGTCTCTGCTGGTTGAAGAAGAAAAGCGAAGATGAAGGACGTCAATTACAGAAGTCATTGGTGAGCCAGTGTATTACATGTACACGCACACTATATACTGTGTACAGAAATCCTGTGTATAATATCACTGGTGATCCCTGTATTACCTGTACACTGACCCTATATACAGAGCTCCTGTGTATAATGTCATTAGTGATTGCTTTATTACTTGTAAACTGACACAATATACAGATCTCCTGTGTATAATGTCACAAGTGATCACTGTATTACCTGTACACTAACACTATATACAGAGCTCCTGTGTATAATGTCACTGATGATCACTGTATTACCTGTACACTGACACTATATGCAGATCTCCTGTCTACAATGTCACTAGTGATCGCTGTATTACTTGTACACTGACACTATATACAGAGCTCCTGTGTATAATGTCACTGGTTGTAATAACAGTGTTAGTATTGTGGTTTGTATTCATGATCAGTATTGTAGTATTCGGTCACTATGTGGTGGTAATTTGTGGTCTGGTCATGGTGTCGCAGTGTTTCTTCTTGTATGTGGTATTATTTGGTCCCTATATGCTGGTAATATGTCATATTATTTGGTCACTATGTGGTGGTAATATGTGGTCTGGTCATGGTGTGGTGATATTTGTCCCTTGTATGTAGTATTATTCGGTCACTATGTGGTGTGGTCTGGTCATGGTGTGGTTGTATTTCTTCCTGTATGTGGTGGTATTTGTCTTAGTATAGGGCATTGTGTTGGTGTTGTGTATGGCGGTCATTTGTTCTCTCTGATATTAATTAGGAGAAGATTCTTTATTTCCATTAGAGATTAGATACTTGGAACACAGCGACAGATATGCACTTACAGGGGTTTCCTGTGGAAAAAAGTAATCACCTATCCACAGGATAAGCGATAACATATTGATTGGTGGGGGTCTGACTGCTTGGACCCATTCAGCAAAATGTGGAACTTTTTATCCCCATTAGACTGGCGTGGCATGTCTGACGTGACCACTGATCTATTCATTCCCTCAGTGGCTGCACTTGCTTTTTTCTAAACGCCCCAAAGAGAATAAATAGAGCTGCGGTCAGATATCCCATCTGCCACTCCATTTTAAAATGGGGATAAGTGTCCTATCAATGATTAAACTTCCTCATTCTTCTGATCGGTGTAGTTTCTAATGGTCGGATCTAAGCGATCACCTATCCTGTGGAGCCCATAGATCGGTGATAACTTGTTTTAACCATAGAACCTTTAATGTCAAATACCATAATTATACATCCCAGTTATGGGGGCGCACAGTAAATGTGCAGGAGCCTCCGGTGTTTTACAGCCGATGCTCCACTATAATGGGGATAACGACTGACAGATATTTACATATAGCTGTACTGTGGGCCCCTAGAGTCCATTCCCCTGGTAGGCCCCAGACACCCCAGTCCGACCCTGGACCAAACCCTCCTGATGGCATTGATATTGAGCGTCTGCCCCATCCTCTCCAGTCGTTCACAACATGTCTGACTTGTACTCTGTTCTGCTGGTGCACGGGCAGAAATTGCTTATGCTACTTACACTGCTGCTGCTAATGTTTAGGCGATGACGCCTTGACGTTCCCGAGGTTGGATGTCTACAATTGGGATGCACACTGTGTGCCTCACTGCTGTCTTGAGGAAAACCATTCTTAAGATTGTCTACAAACATATTTCGATACTACAGCATGCACGCTTTCTATGGGGGAAAAGCAACTGGCTAAATTTACTCTCATACCTTGGATCTAAGAAGGCAACGCAGTAGTCAGCACTATTTCTAACCCTAAGAATACGGCATTGTGTTGAAGATAGTGCAACAAGAGTGTCAGGATCACACTCAGTCGGAGCAGCCTTTGGAAGTGGGGAATCACCAGAAATAATACACAAGACACGTCTTGTATAGTGTATCACTGGGAAGTCTCTGAAGCACGCCTGCCTTCAATGTGCTATCCCTTCTTTATATAGTTGTATCGGCAGGTTCAGTGGTTTTACAAGTTTTGCATGTTTAAACAAAGAGACAAAACAGGAAAGAAAGAAAAAACAGTTTCGTGGGCGGCAGTTTCACAACCAACAGTACAAAGGCAATTCCACAGACAAGAAAAACAGGATTTCATACTATAGCTAAAATGTCCTTGAATGGACAGGTCAATATTTATCACAAATTCTTTTTTGTGGTTCATTGAGGTAACCATTTTTGTTCTGCTCTTCACAAGAGGCACTCATGTGTCTGGCGCTTCCATGAGGTCCAGGTCCAGGCTGTGTTGGTGACAGGGTAACACTCAGGCTTCCTCCGTCCCCTCCCGCCAACCACAGACAGCAGAAAGCATATCATTATCCTTCTCATTTCCAAACTGTTACACGTCCATCACCTCGTCCTCCTCAATTTGTTCCTCGGCTCCTGCTTCTTTATTAACAGGTTATCTGGTACCATGATCATAAGTGAGTACACCCCTGTAGGTGAGTACACCCCCGTATTATCAGTACATTACATATACAGCGCTCAGTGTAGGTGAATACACCCCCTGTATTATCAGTACATTATATATACAGCGCTCAGAAAAGTGAGTACACCCCCTGAATTATCAGTACATTATATATACAGCGCTCAGCATAAGTGAGTACACCCCCTTATCAGTACATTATATATACAGTGCTCAGTGTAAGTGAGTACACCCCGTATTATCTGTACATTATATATACAGCTCTCCTGCTGTCTGTCTGTGAAGTGCACATAGTACATCACCCAGCTTTGCACATAGACTTCCCTGCTCTTTGCTTTCATATGGTATGCCTTTCAGCTAACCCCCAACTTACTCTGTGATATTTATGACCTTGTTTACTTAGTCTTGATTGTATGCATCTGGTCCACCCTTAATTCTCTGACCAAGATGAGCAGAGACCACTCCTCTCTGCTCCACACCTGAACGCACTTAGTTTTCCATATACTGTATTGCATAGCACAAGTCTGCTAGACTTCAGTCTGCAGTGTGATTTCTAGAAGTGTGTTCTAAAAATGTGGATTACATTAGAATTAAAACCTGAATTGGAACTGTAGGTAACTGGCCAGTCACTGCAAACAATGTTTCTGTTTGTTGTCACTTTTACCCCTATAGTCTTTCACTTTCTGCTACCTCCCCCAATCCCCACACCAAGTAAGGAACTGTTCATCTCCTCTTCAATCCTCCCCATCCATCTCACCTCCTCCTCAGAACTGTTCCTTAACATACAATCCTCTGTCTCAAAGCACAGGCAGCCCCCTCACGCTCTCTCCTGCTCCCACCTGCTAACACTATCTCTGCTCCTTCTCACTGCTGGTGATATCTCTCCAAATCCTGGTCCTCCTCACCACATTCCCACAGTCATTTCTACCTCCCATCCACGCTCCATCACAAACTTCCGTAACCTCTCTAACCTTATACCCATTCGCCCAGCCCCCGCTTCCCCAGTCCCACTAACAGGAGCTCTGTGGAACGCTCGCTCTGTAACAAGCTTTCCTACATCCATGATCTTTTTGTTACTACCAAACTTTCCTTCCTCGCCATCACCGAAACCTGGCTCACCCCTTCTGACACAGCCTCTCCTGCTGCACTCTCTTACGGTGGCTTCCACCTTTCTCACACACCCCGCCCCAGCAGCAAGCATGGTGGAGGAGTTGGTTTTCTCCTGTCAGATAACTGCTCCTTCACCCCAATCCCACTGCCACCCTCTGTTACCCTCCCTTCCTTTGAGGTGCACTCTGCGCGCATCTACTCCCCCTCCAACCTCCAACTGGCTGTCATTTACCGCCCCCCAGGGCCAGCCACCATCTTCTTTGACCACTTCACCACCTGGCTACTTCATTTCCTTTCTGCAGACATCCCCACTATCATCATGGGCGATTTCAACATCCCCATTGACACTTCCCTCTCAGCTACCACTAAACTTCTATCTCTCTCTTCCTCCTTCGGCCTCACTCAATGGTCTTCTGCAGCCACTCACAAAGATGGTCACACACTGGACCTCATCTTCACCCGCCTCTGCTCCCTATCTAACCTCTCTAACTCACCCCTTCCTCTCTCTGACCACAACCTTCTCACATTCTCATCTCTCTCCACTCCATGTCTAGAGTCCCCACCCCACAAACTTTCACACCCTCGCAGAAATCTTAAACATCTTGACCTACATTCATTCTCTGAATCCCTCCTCCCTCTCACAGACATAAGTTCCATACACAATGCGGATGACGCTGCCGCTCTATATAACACCACAGTAGCTGTAGCTTTGGAATCTGCTGCCCCACTTACACATACCAAAGCTTGCAAAATCAACAGACAGCCCTGGCACACCAGCCTGACCAAAGAACTGAGGCGAGCTTCCAGGGCTGCTGAGCGCAGATGGAAAAGATCCCACTCCAACGACCACTTAATCGCATTGAAACAGTCCCTCACTACTTTCAAGACCGCACTCGCCACAGCTAAACACACCTACTTCTCATCTCTCATATCCTCCCTGTCTCACAACCCTAAACAGTTATTCAACACCTTCAATTCTCTCCTCCGTCCCCCAGCACCTCCTCCCTCCTCACTTATCTCTGCTGAAGACTTTGCCTCATTCTTCAAGCAGAAGATTGATAACATCAGAGACAGTTTTGGTCAACAAGCCCCAGAGCCCTTCCTCCCAACTTCCCTACCCTCCACCTCCAAAACCAACTACTCCACCATTACAGAAGATCAACTCGCCACTCTACTCTCAAGATCGCATCTCACCACCTGTGCACTTGACCCGCTCCCATCCCACCTCATCCCAAACCTCACCACAATCTTCATCCCAACCCTAACCCATCTCTTCAACCTATCACTAACAACTGGTGTTTTCCCCTCAAGCTTTAAACATGCCTCCATCACACCTATCCTCAAAAAGCCCTCTCTTGACCCATCCTCTGTATCTAGCTATCGCCCTATATCACTTCTCCCCTATGCCTCAAAACTACTGGAACAACACGTCTACCTTGAACTGTCCTCCCATCTCTCTTCTTGCTCCCTCTTTGACCGCTTACAATCTGGTTTCCGGTCACACCATTCCACTGAAACTGCGCTAACTAAGGTCACCAATGACCTCTTAACAGCCAAGAGCAAGCGACACTACTCTGTTCTCCTCCTCCTCGACCTGTCGGCTGCCTTTGACACAGTGGACCATTCCCTATTATTACAGACCCTCTCATCCCTTGGCATCACAGACTTGGCCCTATCCTGGATCTCATCATACCTAACAGACCGGACATTCAGCGTCTCCCACTCACACACCACCTCCTCACCTCGCCCCCTCTCTGTCGGAGTCCCACAAGGTTCAGTCCTTGGGCCCCTGCTCTTCTCCATTTACACCTTTGGCCTGGGACAGCTCATAGAATCTCATGGCTTTCAGTATCACCTCTATGCTGATGACACACAGATCTACATCTCTGGACCAGATATCACCTCCCTACTAACCAGAATCCCTCAATGTCTGTCCACTATTTCATCCTTCTTCTCCGCTAAATTTCTGAAACTTAACATGGACAAAACAGAATTCATCATCTTTCCCCCATCTCACGTGACCCCCCCAACGAACCTATCCATTACAGTAAATGGCTGCCCACTCTCCCCAGTCCCACAAGCTCGCTGCCTCGGGGTTATCCTTGATGCTGATCTCTCCTTCAAACCACATATCCAAGCCCTTTCCACTTCCTGCTGACTTCAACTTAAAAATATTGCACGAATCCGTTCATTCCTCAACCAAGAATCTGCAAAAACCCTAGTCCATGCCCTCATCATCTCTCGCCTTGACTACTGCAACCTCCTGCTCTGTGGCCTCCCCTCAAACACTCTCGCACCCCTCCAATCTATTCTAAACTCTGCTGCCCGACTAATCCACCTGTCCCCCCGCTATTCTCCGGCCTCTCCCCTCTGTCAATCCCTTCACTGGCTCCCCATTGCCCAGAGACTCCAGTACAAAACCCTAACCATGACGTACAAAGCCATCCACAACCTGTCTCCTCCTTACATCTGTGACCTCATCTCCTGGTACTTTCCTACACGCAACCTCCGATCCTCACAAGATCTCCTTCTCTACTCCCCTCTTATCTCCTCTTCCCACAATCGTATACAAGATTTCTCTCGCGTATCACCCCTACTCTGGAACCCTCTACCACAACACATCAGACTCTCGCCCACCATCGAAACCTTCAAAAAGAATCTGAAGACCCACCTCTTCCGACAAGCCTACAACCTGCAGTAACCACCGATCGACCAAACCGCTGCATGACCAGCTCTACCCTCACCTACTGTATCCTCACCCATCCCTTGTAGATTGTGAGCCTTCGCGGGCAGGGTCCTCTCTCCTACTGTACCAGTTATGACTTGTATTGTTCAAGATTATTGTACTTGTTTTTATTATGTATACCCCTCCTCACTTGTAAAGCGCCATGGAATAAATGTCGCTATAACAATAAATAATAATAATAATAATAATAATAATAATAATAATAATACACAGCACTCAGCGTGAGTACACCCCCTATATTATCAGTACACTGCATATACAGCGCTCAGCAAAGTGAGTACACCCCCTGTTTTACAGTAGTACATTATATATACACAACGCTGAGCGTGAGTGAGTACACCCCTGTATTACCAGTACGTTATACATTTAAAAAAAAAATTCTACGAGAATGTTAAGATATCAGTGCGCACGCGCCGACCATAGACATAATTGTGATCACCGGCGCGTGCCCACTGATATGTTGAAAATGTAGTACATTACTTCAATAAAAGCACAGAGTAGTCTAGTCTGTAGAGCAGCATGTAAACAAACTGGGTGCAGGCAATTAATTGAAATACCGGAGAAACGAAAAATAAAAGCAAAACAAAATTTATAGGGGTTTTATAAATTACAACAGCATTGTCGTTGCCAAATTTTGCTGTGGTCATTGTTGTTTTTGTTGTTGTTAAATGGAATGTTGCTGTTTTTGTTGTTGTGATTGCCAGATGGAATAAGGTGGTTGCGGGTGCCAGATAGAATTATAATTGTTGATGTTGGCAGATGGAATTGCAGTTCTTGTTGCCAGATGGTATTTTAATTGTTGTTGTTGTTGTTGCCAGATAGAATTTTGATGTTGCCAGATGGAATTTTGATGTTGTCTTTGCCTGATGGAATTGGGTGATAGTCGTTGCCAGGTGTTATTAGGTGGTAGTCGTTGCCAGATGTTATTGGGTGGTAGCCGTTGCCAGGTGTTATTGGGTGGTCGTCGTTTCCAGATGTTATTGGGTGGTCGTCGTTGCCAGATGTTATTGGGTGGTAGCCGTTGCCAGATGTTATTGGGTGGTCGTCGTTGCCAGATGTTATTGGGTGGTCGTCGTTGCCAGATGTTATTGGGTGGTCGTCGTTGCCAGATGTTATTGGGTGGTAGTCGTTGCCAGGTGTTATTGGGTGGTAGTCGTTGCCAGGTGTTATTAGGTGCTAGTCGTTGCCAGGTGTTATTGGGTGGTCGTCGTTGCCAGGTGTTATTGGGTGGTCGTCGTTGCCAGATGTTATTGGGTGGTCGTTGTTGCCAGATGTTATTGGGTGGTCGTCGTTGCCAGATGTTATTGGGTGGTAGTCGTTGCCAGGTGTTATTGGGTGGTCGTCGCGTTGCCAGATGTTATTGGGTGGTAGTCGTTGCCAGGTGTTATTGGGTGGTTGTCATGGCCAAGTGTTATTTTGTGGTTGTCGTTGCCAGGTGTTATTGGGTGGTAGTCGTTGCCAGGTGTTATTGGGTGGTAGTCGTTGCCAGGTGTTATTGGGTGGTTGTCGTTGCCAAGTGTTATTTTGTGGTTGTCGTTGCCAGGTTGTTATTGGGTGCTAGTTGTTGTTGGGTGGTAGTCTTGCCAGATGTAATTGGGTGGTAGCTGTTGCCAGGTGGAAAAAGGTGGTTGCCTTTGCCAGGTGGAAAAAGATGGTTGCGGTAGTTCTGCTAAACGGAAGTTTCTTTGCTGTATAGGGTGGAGATATAACAAATAATGTTAAAGCACATTGCAATCAGAAGACTTTGATGAGCTATCATCAGGACACATCCCCAAAAAGCCAGCTGTTATTAGCTGTTCTAGGACCTGATCTGCACTGTCTGATGATGACCGCTATACAATGACTGAGGCTCCTTCTCACTTGCGCGAGACTCGGATGACTTTCGCACGGCAATACCCGGCACTGCACCTGGTACAGAGGAGCGGAGCGTGCGGCTGTATGCATTGCTGTGCGGCCGCATGCTCCGATCTGAGTGCCGGGTGCAGAGCCGGGTTTAAAACATGCAAGACTCATCCGAGTTGCTCGCAAATGAGGAGCCCTGAGACTACATATTGGAACTCTATTCAATGTGTTTATATTCAGCCAGAGCTTATATTAGCGGATCAGGTGGGGGTGCCAGGTATTGGTGACAAAACAACCAGCAGTATAAAAAAAAATGAATGTGGACACACCCTAAAGCTAAACATTGGTTACAACATGAAGAGTAGGTGCACATAATTGTTTTTCTTTTTTTTATTAAGTAAATCCTCTCTAAACTTCACCTCAAAGATTATTTCAGAAACTCTTGGAAAGCAATTCCAGTTCATTTCTATAGAAAATCCACTTTGTTTATGAGGCAGATTTTTTTTAGCTTTTTTTTTCTCTGAAGAGGTTTAGAAAAACACCTGGTGGAAAGAAACAAATTGCAAGGAACGCTTCAGGAAAACAAAACTATTCCAAAACCTCTTAAAAATCCGGTGTATAAGATGAGTGACTGGTAACTAATAAATGGCCGCTGTCTGTGCAGTCAGATATATACAGTAGTGAGGAATCTTCTTATCATTGTGTCATCTAAGGTTTGCTCAGTGAATCTCTGCTCTTACACGATCAGGGTGGTGATCTTATCCTCTTCATTTTCTGTGGTCTCGTGTCTACAATACATGATATGCAAATTGCCTCTTCTGAGAAAAAGAGGATTTAACTCTATAGCGCCACCTGTTGGAAGTAGCGATCCTACAAGTCACAATCAACCCTTTAATGAGTCGTGCAATATGACTTAGGATAAAAGCCAAATCAGTATCTCAATTTGCAGAAACGGTGTTTCGGGCTGTTGGCCCTCGTCAGTGCGAAGCATGAGAACTGATTTGGCTAGGTGAGAGGCTCTGGACTGGGGTCTAAGGGGTAACGACATAGATCATCTCGTGTAAATGTGCAAGTAACAGTGCGGATTAGGATCAATATTCACAGTGAAAAGATACCAATAAGAAGGAGATTTTTGTGTACTCACCGTAAAATCTCTTTCTCTTAGCCTCTAATTTCATACTTTATTAGATATGCATTAAAAAGAGCAATACTGGACACCAACACACAACTCAAACAAAAAATGCTCACAGTTGGAAGAGGTTTTTTTTTGACAAAGTAATATAAATCCCAGAGAAACCCGATATATTACTATTAGGCTGAGCCACTAGTCAGCCCGGTGGGTCGTGTGTGGTGGGAAAACTACTAGTGGATCACTAGGGAGTAATAGAAAGCGCTGGAGCAGCGGGTGTGAGCAATGAAGAGCAGGAGCACAAAACAGCAGCAAAAACACAACCTTATAATATATTACGGCGGTCATATAATATTATATTTCCAGGATTAACATACGTACTCAATGGTTTCCATGAATGCGCTGAACAGTCTTGTGGTGATGTTTTGGAATCTTCTGTTATAAAAGAAAAGTAGTAACAAAAATTTCAGAGCAGCAAATGTCTGACAGCGATCTCAGACCCACAATGATCCCACAATGGTGACAAATCGGAGAGATCGCAGCACTCAGGGTGCAGTGTGACTGCAGGGGGCGCCACTAACTAATAGCAGCTTCCTCTCCCTGCAGCTTCTCTCATCAGCTCAGGATGATGGAGGGATAAGTAATGTGTTTTTTTTACTGGACCCTTTAATTTTCATTTAACCAGAATTCTTGCAAAAATTTCAACATTTTGGCACAGCTTCCAGGTGCGCAAATATTTTGCAGCTTTTGATGTTTTCACATTAATTTCTCCCAGCTCGTCGCTCATCAGATGCCCCTGATTCATGATCAGGCAGACACTTCTTCACGGATCAGGAGCGTCTGACGCCACCACCCCCCTCTTCAAGACCAGCGAAAAAAATCGCCAGTCTTGATCTATCGGCGCTTTAGTTTTTACTTTCTTAATATAACTGAACCAGTTTTTGCTTCTATTTATAAAATTAAGTGTTAAAGTTAAAATTAGTCATGTCATTAAGGGGTTAAAATGCACCTAAGGCAGCTGAGTAATGCGCCCCCTGTGGTTACTTGGGGCATAAGTTCAGAATCTACAATAAAAACGTGACATTACACACGCACGCGCGGCCTCAGCAAGATGGCCGCCGCCACCGGAAAATACCGTAACTCACCAGCGCTGCTGCTCTCCATCAATACCGGGCCGCGGATTCACCTCAAATATGGATGGGACCTGCTCATGCCATACAGCTCACCGTGCCACATCATGCCCGCACCTCTGTCGCCGCCACAATGCCGTTAAGCCTGCGTTCCGAATATAAGACGCACCCCCCATTTTCCTCACAATTTTTTTTGGGAAAAAGTGCGTCTTATATGCCAAAAAATACGGTACTTTCTATTTCACCTTTAGAATTGAGAGTCCTCAGTAGTTGATACCTTTTAATGGCTAACTGAAAAGATGGTAACAAATTGCAAGCTTTCGAGACTACTCAGGTATCTTCCTAACAGACTAATACAACATCTGAAGAATCACATATTTATACACAACACAGCACAGAACTGTCATTTCATTATGGGAGAGTGATAAACAGTTGTGTCCATAAATATTGGAACAGTTCGCAGATAAGGAGTGAATGTTTTATTGTCCTCTGATTGGAGTCTCCTTCTTTGTTATGATGCCCCATAAGGTCTGAAGTGCAAATTCCTTATTGATGTAAAAAGACATAAATCCATGCGACACATTCATTCCTGCACTAAGTGTGTCAAAGGTCGTCATAAGTTTATATTCCCAGATTCTCCTGTCTCTCTGAGATTTGAAGTTACCTTTCAATACAAGTAATTTCAGGTCCATGGTTCTATGATCAGGCATACAAAAATGTTTGGCCACAGGTAGATCCATTCTTTTTTCTCATATTGTGTGGAGGTGAGAATTTATTCTTGTCCTCAGTTTTTGCCCTGTCTCCCCAATATACAGACCCCCAGTTGGACATTTAGTACAAATATTGATGTACACCACATTAGAAGTGACGCAGCTGAAAGTACCTGGTATCAACCACTGAGGACTCTCAATTCTAAATATTATGCTATCTACTGGCTAACACAGTACCAAGATATATATCTTTCCTGTATTTCTATTTCATCTGCACTTGTGTTTACATGTGAGCTCCATTTATTACATAGACCCAGGTCCATCAAGTTCAGCCTTTCTCCACCAGAGAGCACAGGCCGTGTGGTGGTGCAGGAAGCTGACAGCTCCCGGCCCCACTATTGTATTCAGCCATGTCTGTGAGGATACAGACTGGACATGTGCCGCGCTCCTGAGACAGCCCCCAAATCACGCGTCTAAGACCGGAGGTATGCTATAGAAAGTATACCTGCTTCTAATTATACCTCGTGTCTTTCTAAAGGAGCCATAGAAAATGGTGACTCATGGTCTATTCTTCCTGGTGCCCATTCCTAACAGTCAAATAAATAGAATTCATCTCATTTATGTGTCTTATAAACGTCCTAAACTAACAAATGACTTTCACACCCTGACAACTATCGGCGTAGACAGATGTATAGAATGTGCCGACAGGTTTTATATCATTTCTACCTAAAAAAAAACACTTACAAAGTTTTCTCCATTGCTTTAAGCTCTTCCGTCTCCTTTTCTAATCTCTGCTGTAGTATTTGTTGGATTTCTTTCCTGTTGTACATGGAACATAAATCATCATCTCATGTGTAAATGTATAAATATCAGCTATTTGATGAACAGTAGTGAACACATTCCCTTCGTCTCCATCCAAAATACTTTCCGAACATTTTCCATCTACATCACACAAATGATACAATTTTGTCTCTCTGGAGTCACCACTAGCAGGCGCTCACTGTGTATGGACAGAAGAGACCTAGAAGGCTGACTTCATAAATACACCTCATGGTTAGTGTAGACTTTGATATACATATATCCCAGAATTATTTACTGCTTTAAAGGGACACTGTCACCCCCCTCCAGCCGACAATCGCCCCAGAAGAGATGACTGACGGCAGTTGGGCGCTTCAAAGAGGTGGCTTCAGACCCGCCTCCAGGTACAAAGATAGGCATTTGAGCAAAATTATAAATACCTTTATTGTGGGAATATCAGCAACAAAAACTAAAAGAGTCACCTTGTTAGAATGCAGCATTACTGCTGCACAAGGTGGCTCTTTTAGTTTATAACGGCTGGAGGGGGTGACAGTGTCCCTTTAACCCCTTGCTGACCTCGGACGGGATAGTACGTCCGAGGTCAGCTCCCCTGCTTTGATGCAGGGCTCCGCGGTGAGCCCGCATCAAAGCCGGGACATGTCAGCTGTTTTGAACAGCTGACATGTGCCCGCAATAGCGGCGGGTGAAATCGCGATTCACCCGCCGCTATTAAGTAGTTAAATGCCGCTGTCAAACGCAGACAGCGGCATTTAACTACCGCATCCGGCCGGGCGGCCGGATATGAGCGCATCGCCGACCCCCGTCACATGATCGGAGATCGGCGATGCTTCTGAATGGTAACCATAGAGCACACCTGCATTTCTGCCGCCTGTGAAGCTAGCTACACCACCTGTGTATCTAAATTTTTACTGCATCTAACCCAGTAAATAGTTTGGGGTCTAGGAGCAGTGTCTGCATGTCAGCGAAGTAGCCCACCTGTGAAGCTAGCTACACCGCCTGTGTATCTAAATTTTTACTGCATCTAATCCAGTAATTAGTTTTGGGCCTAGGAGCAGTGTCTGCACGTCAGCGGAGTAGCCCGCCTGTGAAGCTAGCTACACCGCCTGTGTATCTAAATTTTTACTGCATCTAATCCAGTAATTAGTTTTGGGCCTAGGAGCAGTGTCTGCACGTCAGCGAAGTAGCCCGCCTGTGAAGCTAGCTACACCGCCTGTGTATCTAAATTTTTACTGCATCTAATCCAGTAATTAGTTTTGGGCCTAGGAGCAGTGTCTGCACGCCTGTGTATCTAAATTTTTACTGCATCTAACCCAGTAAGTAGTTTTGGGCCTAGGAGCAGTGTCTGCACGCCTATGTATCTAAATTTTTACTGCATCTAACCCAAGAAATAGGGGAATAGGTGTGTTGGAAAGGGGAAAAAAGGTTGTGTCCGTGGGGTAGGCGGTAAAGCAACAGTAACATCTGCAGAAGAAAGACCATCTTCCTGCCAAAGTAAGATGTCTACTTCTTTTCGTGGACAATCTGATATGATCCCTTTCTTACGACCATCGCTACAAGCATCGCCAAAATTCCAGATGAGGCACAAAAACAACAGGTGCTTGAACGGATATCAAGTGCTCATTCAAGTGGGCTCTCCTCCATGTAAACTTCAACATCACAACTACTCCAGTCCTCAGAGTTGTCACCCCAATCGCACTTGCTTCCTCACAGCTCCCAAGTCTCCAGCCGCCCGTCTGAGTATGGGGTAACACAGATGGTTGAGTCGGCAGAGCTGTTTACTCATACTATAGCCTGGGAATCAGAGGTCTGCTCCAGAGCTTCTGTGAATCCAGACGAGGAAATGATCTGCACTGATGCCCAGAATCTTTGTGAGTCGGGTCCAGGCCCAGATGAAGAAGGTTCTGAGCATAATGTAGACCCTCGTTCCCAAACTGTAACTCCTATTGGTGGAGACAATGAGGAAGATGATGATAAGACTGAGATACCTGATTGGAACGAAAACGTGACTTTTCAGTCAGGGCAGGAAGAGGTTGGCTCTGAGGACGACGGGTGTGAGAACACACAGGATGATGATGACGAGGTTGGAGACCCCACTTACTGTCAACCCACAGTCCGCCAGTCCATGAGGTCAGCAGAGGAGGTGGAGGAGGATGCTAGTGACGAGTCTGACTACAAGGTTAGGTTGCGCCTTCCTGGAAGAGACGGAGTACTGGAAGCACGTCAACAACTGCATCCTCAACCCCAACTGTGCCTCTGAGCAGAAGTCGTAGTGTCTCTTCAGGTCGCACGGGCCCTAAGCCTTGCATAGCCTGGGCATTTTTTTACATCGCAAAGGATGACCCAACTCATGTTGTCTGTAAGATTTGTCACCAAAATCTCAGTAGAGGCCAAAAAATGAGTAGCTTGAGTACTTCATGCATGAACCGTCACATGGATATGAGGCATAAGTTGCAGTGGGAAGCTCACTGTGCTACAATGCGGCCTAGTAGGCCGGGTCAACCACCGTCTGCCCCATCAAGTGCATCCGCGTCCTCTTCATCCTCTGTGACTGTGGGGACAGCAGTCGCACATGGTTTTAGACGCAGACCTTCCACCTTTTTACCCGCAACAGCCAGTGTGATTGGCAGGTCGTCAGGACATTTGCAAGTGGAAACACCTGCTGGTGTTGAGCACTCTCCGACATCGAGACCACATTTTGATCAAGGCAACATAACATCTCCGTCTGCACCTTCCTCACAGACCAGTAGTTTGCCGGGGACACCCTACTCAACTCCGTCTAAGCACGGCATTCAGCCCTCAGTCCCTCAGATGTGGACAAGTAAAAGACCATTTCCTCCTAGCCATGACAAAGCTAAGAGGTTGAATTTCACCATCTGCAAGCTGTTGGCTACAGAAATGCTGCCTTTCCGCCTGGTGGACACAGAATTTTCGAGACCTTATGTCCATCGCAGTGTCCCAGTACCAGATGCCCAGTCGCCACTACTTCTCAAAGAAAGCTGTGCCTGTGCTACTCCAGCATGTCGCACACAACGTCACCGCTTCCTTGAGAAACTCTGTGTGTGACAGGGTGCATTTCACCACAGACACTTGGACGAGTAGACATGGACAGGGGCGTTACATGTCGGTGACTGGGCACTTGTTAACTATGGTGACATCAGGAGAAGGGGCTGCTGTCCAGGTCTTGGCATCCCCACGAGTTGTTCGTCGATCCTCTGAATCTAGAAGTTCCTCCACTGCTTCTGCCTCCTCAACCTCCTCTCAGTCCGCCACCTGCACCCAAAGCTTGTCTGGCAATGCCACCCGCGTTCAAACTGCACAGAAGGAATCCTGCACACCTCCTTACTATGCTGTCACCAGGGCTCAATGGCATGAGGCGGTGTTTACATTAAAATGTCTGGGAAATGTGAATCACACAGCTGAGGAGTTGTGGTCAGCTCTGGAAACCGAGTTCCATCAATGGTTGTCTCCGCTCAACCTGCATCCAGGGAAGGCCATGTGCGACAATGCTGCAAACCTGGGTGCAGCCCTTCGCCGGGGCAATGTCACACACGTGCCTTGTTTGGCTCACGTTTTGAACCTGGTTGTCCAGCAATTTTTATCCAACTATCCTGGACTAGATGGGCTTCTGCAGAGGACACGGTCGCTGTGTGCTCACTGCCACCAATCGCATCCCACAGCTCAACGACTTACATATCTACAGAAGTCGTTAGGCCTGCCAGTTCACCAGCTGAAATGCGATGTGCCCACACGGTGGAATTCAACTCTGCACATGTTGCAGCGACTGTGGCAGCACCGACGAGTCCTGGTGCAATACGTTATGACGTATAGCCTGGGCCAACGAGATCCAGAGGTGGGGCAAATCACGCTGTAGGATTGGTCTCAGATCAGGGACCTATGCACCCTTCTGCACAGTTTTGAAATAGCGACGAAGATGTTTAGTGTTGATGATGCCATTATCAGCATGACTATTCCGGAGATTTACATGCTGGAGCACACCTTAAACAGTATTCGGAGTCAGGTGATGGAACAAGAGGAGCAGGAGGAACTTGAGGAGTCGTAGGCAGAAGGGATAATATCTCCAAGGTCCAGACGGTCGGCAGCACCAAGGCGGCTGGCAATGGAGGTTGGGGGAGAGGGATTACCGAGGGCGCATGGTAGCAGCCAAACTGTTGAAGGTGCAGGAGGCGAGGAAGAAGTGGAGGACGAACTGGCACTGGGCATGGAAGACTCATCAGATGAGGGAGACTTTGATCAAATTCCTGTTGTGCGAGGTTGGGGGGAGAGGGCAGAGAAAGGAAGCATGATTCTCACCTCGCCGCCACCAAAACAACAAGGACTTGGTCCTCCTGGATGCGCAAGACACATGAGTGCCTTCTTGCTGCACTACCTGCAACATGACCTTTGGATTGTCAGAATCCGAAGTAATGCCAACGACTGGGTTGCCACACTCTTAGATCCCCGGTACAAAAGTAAATTTGGCTTAATAATTCCTGCCATAGAAAGGGATTCACGCATGCAGGAGTATCAGCAGAGACTGTTACAGAATCTGACATCTGCTTTTCCACAAAACACCAGTGGTACACATAGTGAATCTCTGAGTTCTAACTTGCCAACCGTGGGACTATCGAGTCATCACTCAAACCGTAACAGTAACATCGTATCTGGTGGTAACAGCAATTTTTTCCAATCGTTTCAAGATTTTTTTAGACCATCCTTTGCAAGGCCACAGGAGACAAGAAGTCTGACGCACAGCCAACGCCTAGAGAGGATGGTAGAAGAGTATCTCCAAGTTAACATCGATGCCATGACTGTGGAACTGGACCCTTGCTCATTTTGGGCTTCCAATCTTGAAAAATGGCCTGAGCTCGCCACTCATGCCTTAGAGATCTTGTCGTGCCCCGCAGCCAGCGTTCTCTCTGAACGTGTGTTCAGCGCCGCTGGTGGTGTGCTGACAGATAAGCGCAAGTGGCTGTCCAGTGACAATGTAGACAGACTAACGTTCATCAAGATGAACAAATCCTGGATCCGCAAGGACTTTTCTACCCCTGTGTCATCCTGGGGAGACTAAAAGCTTGATGATTTTTGAAAATCACCTCACCAACCGTTTTAAAAATCTCTGGCGAAATTGATGCCACTTAAGTGGTGTCTGTGGCCGAATTTTTGGAAAAAATGGAGACTCTTTATTGAGTCCCCTTGCTGTGTTTCACATGACGTTGCCATCGTCAATTCCAGGTGGGTGGGGTCGTCTGCAGAGTTGTTTACTCATACTATGGCCTGGGATTCAGAGGTCTGCTCCAAAGCTTCAGTGTCTGCTAGTCAGCAGAGTAGCCCACCCACCCACTGCCTGTTTATCTAGGTAATAATTTTTAACTGCATCTAGCCCAGAAAATCCTTTTGGGCCTAGTAGCATTTTGTGCTACTCAGCAGAGTACCCCACCCATGAAGCAAGCTACACCGCCTTCTTCCTTTCTCAATCTAACCCCTCGGCCCTGGGGTGTCCACTCTCCCTCCAGCTCTCTCCTTCTCACAGGTGGACTACCGCGTGTATTGACACTGTGGCGAATCTTTTGGGCCCAGGCATAAGAAGTCGTCGAGGTAATGGATAATATGTGCCGCCTTACAAACGTCCATGGCGACCCATTTGAGGAAGCAACTAAACGCCTCAAATAGTGAGCAGGATATGGGGCACCCCATGGGCAAATAGCGATCTATGTAGTATGCTCCTTCACAGAAGCAGCCCAATGGGAGGACACTATTCGGAGGCATAGGTAGTAACCGGAACGCCCCCTCAATGTCTGTTTTGGCCATTAGGGTACCCCTTTCCCAACTTCTTGACCCGCCTGATTGCCTCATCAAAGGAGGTACAGTACATAGTACTGTACTTGGTTCCGCGTCGATGTTGTCGTTTACTGACCTGCCCCTTGGATATGACAAATGGTGGATTAGTCTGAATGTATTAGGTTGCTTTTTTGGCACAACTCCCAACGGGGGTACCTCTACGTCTTCTAAGGAAAGTGTTCTGAATGAACCCGCCGCTATTCTACCTAAAGATATTTTCTTTTTAAAAAATTTTGTCACGACATCTGGGTGTTGGTAGGGTGATTTTAGATTTTTACTCCAGCAGTTCTTGATTTTAGAAGGGCATGACATGCCTATATCTGTGTCTCCTCCTCCTTTTACTCCTCCACCTCTTTTCTTTTTGCATGACTATATGTAGTTGTGAGTTTTCCATGCGTTTGTTGTGTCTTCTGAGCAGTTTGTGAGCTTTTGGACATGTCTTCTATGTGTTTTCTATGTGTTTTCTATGTGTTTGTATGTGTTTGTGATTGCCTGCCATTGGTTTCACTGGGGTTCAAAGGTGTTCGTTGAACACGCCCCAGTTCGACAAACCGAACCCGAACACTAGGGGGGTGGCTCAACACTAATAAGGAAACGTATACATCATTATGGGATCTATAAGGATTGCTTCAATTAGATCAGTAATTCTTGGCACTTACATGGCCATGATCCTCTCCTTCATCAATTTCTTTTTCTTCTTTCCTTCTTTGTCACTATTGTACAAGGAAGATTCATCAATTTATGATAAATGGTCACAAACTCAATAGTACAAGCAAATGTAAGAAGCTTTGTAGTATAGCTTATCAGAGAAATCTGCTTCCTTCTCCATTTATGAGCCACTTCTACTCCCACCTGCAACTTGAACTCACCATCCAAAAAGACATAATAAAAAAACAGTTTAAAGTGACCTGTCAGGTCTTATAATGCTATTATCTGCAGATATTGGGATAATCTGCAGGTTAATAGCATTATGATGGTGCCCGGCTGCTGTACTGAAAGTGCGTCACCTGCGAGAAAATTAACACTCCTCTATGACTGAAAGCCAGAGGCTGCCGGCAGGTATAAAGTTATGTCAGCCCTGTATCCGGGCTGTCAGTGTGGCAGCTGCACGCATTTACATCGCTTATTAGGCCAGGGTCACACAAGCGTTATTCTTCACCTTACCTTTTTTTGGGGGGGTCAGTGGTATGTTTTTGGTTTTATTTTTACAAATGCAGCATGCTATAGAGTCAGCTTTTTCTCAGACTATCACCGACCTGATGATGTTACATCCAAAGGATGAATCCTGTTAAATCGGGCTGCGCTGCTGAATAAATTAATCTTTAACAATAGGAGCATAAGGTTTTATTCACTTGATAATATTGGCACACTAGGCGGCCTTAGGCAGGGAACAGTGCGGAGAAAATATGCGCCAGACTGAAATGTCCCACCCTCGGGGCACGTGCATCCTCATTCACTTATAACACTACATTCTCTCATATAATATGCCGTATTTTGTGGACTATAAGACGCACCTCAAATTTTGGGGAGGAAAAAAGGAAAAAATCTTTTTAATAAAATAGTCGTGCCTCTTATAGTCTGATTTTACGGTAGCTTACGGTGGAGCGGGTGCCAGGAGGCAGGGTCACTGCTGTAGTAGGCTGGTGGCGGTGGCAGGAGTGGAGCGATGCTGCGGGCTCCGGGCTGGGAGAAGGGGGTGTTCGGTGGTGAAGGGCTGTGGCGGGCTCAGGGCTTTAAGAAAATGTTGGCAGAGTCCCCATACTTCTCATCCATTTCACTACGGTGGACTTTGGGAAAATGAACGCTGGAGGCGGCCCATGCACACATTGAGATCTCGGTAGATAAGATCTCGGACCAGAGATCTCAATCTGCGCATGTGCCGCCTGTGTCGGCCATTTTCCCCAGAGTCCACCGCATCGTAAAGGATGGGAAGTGCGGGGATTCCGCCAATATTTTGTGAAAGGCCAGGGCCCACCACAACCTCGCACCACCAAACAACCCCTCATCCCAGCCCTGGGCCTACAGCATTGCCATATTCCTGCTGCCAGCTTCCTGCAGCAGTGACCATACCTCCTGGGAACCCGCTCCACTGCAGCCGCCCGCCCCAGTAAGCTACAATTGGATTATAAGATGCACCCTGATTTCCCCCCAAATTTATAGTGGAAAAAAGTGCCTCTAATAATCTGAAAAATACAGTACGTACTTGATGGCAGGGCACCAGCAAAGCCATCTTTTTCTTTTTTTTTGTCAGGACAATAACAGAAATCAGTTTTCACACATGAGGCCTCGTATTAAAACCGTCACCAGGATTTTTACATCTAATCTGAGAGCAGCATGATGTAGCGATAGACCAGGGGTCTTAAACTCAGCTGGGTAAATGGGCCGCATACAGGAAAAATTTGAAACACAAAGTGACATTTTTAGTGATACCATATTTTTTTTATACACCTTTTGAACATTTTTGCCATGTTTTTTTTTTTTAATTTTTAGAGCTTGGGTCGTTATGGATGTGATGATAACAAATGTGCACTCATATTGTAGTTATGTCCCCATATTGTAGTTATGTCCCCATCCAGGTCCTATATTGTAGCTATGTCTATGTCCCTAGGTTTTAGAGGAGGAAAATAGAAAAAAAAAGTGAAGCAAAAAATGTGGTCAATTCAGTACTAATATTCCCCATCCTGGTATATACAGCTCTGGCAAAAATTAAGAGACCACTGCAAAATTTTCAGTTTGTCTGATTTTTCTATTTATAGGTATATTTTTGAGTAAACTATAAATTGTTCTTTTATTCTATAAACTACTGACAACATGTCTCCGAAGTTCCAAGCAATACATTTTGTATTTATTCTCTGAAAATGAGAAACGGTCAAAATAACAAAAAAATGCAGTGAAGGGTCCGCAGTGCTGGCTTATTGCCGCATCTTCTTTGTTACTCCATGTACCACTGTGCTCTCAGCCATGTCTCAGCTTCCGTAGAAGCGCACACTGGCGCGAAACGGCCGTCGTCCTTTGCGTCTCCTCTCCACACTTCCTTGCTGTTTTAATGTGATATCCAAATAAAGGACACTTTATGGGACGGTGAGGGTCTGAGCCACTTATTCTTCATGTTTGGACTTGCATTGCCTTCAGCCATGTCTGTATTAGGCCACATTCATTTCTATTATACTTTTCCTCTGATTGCTCCACTCTCTGATTGTGGCTTACAAATACTGATGTAAAATACTGACCAAATACTGCCCGAGTGAACGTGGCCTTAGGTGCAGCACCGCCTCAGTCACCTACATAGAGCTGTGCTATAGCCCCCTGCGTAGTAGGGGGGTTTAATTGAATCTTGCTGGTAACCATTGTGTCCCTCAGTCACATTCTTATAGTTTCCATGTAAATTAGTGTAAAGTGTAACTAAGCTCCGCACTAAGTCACAGCCCATGGTGGGAGGGGAGAGGAGAAACTAAGAATATAGATCATTTAATTTATAAATCTCAGCACTTACAGAGTCAGATGAATCTTTCCGAGGGTGATGTTCTCCTCTACAATCTTCTTCTCTATCAGATGTAAATTTCTCTTCCTATTGTACATGGGAAATATAAATCATATTGAAATGTACAAATGCCATTAATTATTACACTGTACAACAGCATTAGTGACCGTGACAAAATTGGCTAAATTCCTCCTTTTCTCCCTCTATCCTAGAAACTGAGTCAGAAAAGTTGTCCAGAAAGCATGGGGTCAGCGGAGCCAGATGGAGGGTCCCAGGGGCCAGAGGTGCCAGAAAACCAAGGGAGAGCTCAGGACAGAGGGAAGGCGCGCTGTACTGTATCTGCCGCTGACAACCTGATGTTAAGGAACGCTGAACTGTTAAAAGTGGATACAGAGTCTGCCATTGAATGTGCGGTGGCATCCGGATCACGGAACCAGCGGAGACGGCAGATCCACAAGTGAGTGTTATACGCCACACACAAACCGTACGACGGGACACTATTTACTTGTGGGGAGCCAGGGTGTGGGAGAGGAGCTGCCCCTCGCCCGTGACCACCGCCCTGCGCCCCCCACAATTCACTTATTCCTGATCGTCATTGTAGCACAATCGTTATTGTAGGAATAAGGAACCTTAACGGCCGCCGTTTTAATGCATATTGGCAGTTGTTAAGGGGTAAAATAATAATTCCTGTCCATCTTTGTGCTGTGAAATACGTTACATGACAGGTGCCCAATAAATGGCGGCTATGGGTGTAGACAGATATTGTGCAGACAGGATTTACATGTAACTTCTCCACCTGAATAAGAGAATCAGCGTCTGAGATCAGGAAACATCGATATCACTGGGTGATCTATCAGGTTTGCTTATATCAGTGAGTTACATTTTGTCACTTACGTTATTTTGAAGTTCTCTATAATATCTTCACTGAGATCTTGCATAATTATTTTCAGGGGGTCCACACTATAATACAAGGAGAACATGTCACTGTGTATGTTAGGTATGGGAGAAACTTTTTTCTAACACTGGCAATTTATTAAAGAAAAGTCCCAACTTAGTTCTCCCCTATCCACAGTACAGGGAATAAGTTACTGATTATGGGGGATCCGTCCGCTGGGACCTCCAGCTCTGAGATGTCCCTGTAGGATGGAGCCAAGGTGGCGCATGCGCCCCACACACCGTACAATGAGAAGAAAGACTCTTACCTGTGAATTAGTTCTGTAGCTGGAAGACAAACAACAGCGCAGAATTAGATTTACTGAACTATTATATAAAAGTCACCCAGCTGCAGTGTTTTTATTTTTTAGGCCATATTCACACTTCATTTTATTCTCAGCTAGATTTCATTACTGTGAAAGGAAAAAAAGCTGGTGGAAGTTTTTCCCAGTAGTTAGTCAATGGGTGAGTTTGGCCGACAATTCTCCCCAAAGCTGACATGTTACCAGCCCCATAGAATATAAGGGCCAGTGAGAAATACAGAGAGCACCCCTGGTACACACCTGTGATGAGACTTTCCTTCCCAACGTTATTGTACAGAGACTTCCTTACACCATTATCGGATCTGATCCGGTGTTCAGGTTTCGGCTGTGCTGTAACTACTGGGGTGCAGGGGTGTTACATCCATAGTGGCTGACAAACCGGGAGTCCTGGGGAGCGCTGGCTCCGTTCCCAATCACCCAACCGCCATCACAATTTTGCTGCTCCTGTCCCACCGTTCAGCCTGCCCCTGTGCGTCGGAGACTCAGCTCAGCAGGCGCCATTACATCAATAGATCGCGCCTGCTGTGCAAAGCTTCAGTCCCCGCACTGCACAGACCGGAGCAGGGCGCTGGGAGGAGACGGCGAGGTGTAAATGCTATAACTACGTGTGAGAATGTCAATACTTACATCTCATGTTGGAAAATGCCGCCTGTAATAATAAAACAGAGAAATGTATAAAGTCCATGAAATATTTCCGCTTCTTACATTGTACCGTACGTCACACACTCATAGGCTTCTATCACACTGGAGAATCAATGGGTTTTCAAATAATCGCACAAGATAGATTTATTAATTCTAAGGCAATCTATGAGCAGAGCGCCAGTCCATAAACCGAACGCCTGGTAAGTGACCCCAGCGTCTGCTCACAACTCAAAGTGACGTCTGACTTTATTGTCCACTTATTCAAGTATAAAATATGTGGAATATATCTATAAATGAGCTGCGTGTTATGAATCTCTGAAGCTGCGTCCATTTTTTCCATATTTATTTGTGTTAAAAGATGGGAGCAGCGAGGCAAATCTGCCCAAATGTAAGAATTCTGTGTATTCCGGGGGGCTGTATGCTACATAGTTTTAACCCTTTAATATATTCGCTATGGAGCGTGTCCGGGACTTTGGAGCGGTCTCAGAATTAGAGCCCTCTCCACACTGGGCAGATGTCAGCTATATTATATAGATGTCATCATCCTCTATCAGCAGCAGTTGGCGTGCCCCCTGATTGCCGCTCTCAACCTGTTTAATGTCGCTGTGAGTTTCTGACAGAGGCATTTAAGTGTGACGTGATAGCAGGGAAATGATGGGTTGCTATGAAAGCCGGGGCCGGCTATACGCTCCTGTGCCTGGTGTGGGATCTCTCCAGTGACGTCCGGCCTGTGGTTGGCGTCAAAGAAGACAGTGATTGTTACTATATACCACAATA
Source organism: Ranitomeya variabilis (assembly GCF_051348905.1). Lineage (NCBI taxonomy): Eukaryota > Metazoa > Chordata > Amphibia > Anura > Dendrobatidae > Ranitomeya > Ranitomeya variabilis. Next base: position 66,977,119 of record NC_135235.1, read on the forward strand.
CTGCTGTATTACTGTATGTAGCACAAGCGATCAGATGATCGCAGGTTCAAGTCCTGTAAGGGAACTAACAAATTAAGAAAAAATGAAGAAAAGAAGATTTTAAAGTGGGAAAAGACATAAAATTTCGAATCAACCATTTAAAATTACAAAAAGGGAAAAAAAAATTGGTATCAACGTATTCAGAAAAGTCCAATCTATGAAAATATAAAATTAATTGACCCATTCTTTAAAAACTGTAAAAGAAAAAAAATGCCAAAATTGCTGGTTTATGGATGATACAATTCAACAAAAAAATGCATTTAGAAGTGATCAAACCTTTGTATTTACCCCAAAATTGTATGAATAAAAATATCAGGTCACTATACAAGAAACGAGCCCTCACACAGCTCCATCAAGCAAAAAATTTAAATATTACTGGTATTCGAAAATGATTACTCAAGCTAATTTTTTTAACGAAATTTAGATTTTTGCTTTTACCAGTTAAAGGGAATCTGTCAGAATCTTTTTACTACTTAATCTGTAGGCGAAGAGAAGCTGAATCCAATGATGTCTCACACAGATTACTGGGTGCAGCTGGTCTCACAGTGTTTTTAGATTTAACAATGAAGCAGAGCTGAGAAAGCTAACCCCACCCACAGCACAGCTAACCCCGCCCACAGCACAGCTAACCCCGCCCACACCACCACTAACCCTAAAATGTCCATAGACAGTGAGCTACCTGTCACCGGAGGGGAGGTGTTGGACCAGGGCTCAGGGACCAGATAGCCTCAGCAATGATAAGTTACTGGTGCTAAAATAATCATTGTACGTAAACAGCAGCATGGAGCTTGATAAGAGGCATCGCTGACATCTGTGTGTTAACCCCTGTTGATAGATTTACTTGAAATTTAAAAAAAATGCAGGTTTGGAATCGTCATAAGGCCCTTTTTCGTTTTTGCGTTTTCGTTTTTCACTCCCCTCCTTCCCAGAGCCATAACTTTTTTTATTTTTCCGTCAATATGGCCTGTGAGAGCTTATTTTTTGCGGGATGAGTTGTACTTTTGAACGACACCATTGGTTTTACCATGTCTTGTACTAGAAAACGGATAAAAAAATTCCAAGTGTGGTGAAATTGCAAAAAATAGTGCAATCCCACACTTGTTTTTTGTTTGGCTTTTTTGCTAGGTTCACTAAATGCTAAAGCTGATATTATGATTATCCAGGTCATTACGAGTTCATAGACACCTAACATGTCTAGGTTCTTTTTTAATTAAGTGGTGAAAAAAAATTCAAAACTTTGCTTAAAAAAAAAAAAGATTATTTTTCGTGATCTGGGGTCGGGTGAGGGCTTATGTTTTGCGTGCCGAGCTGATGTTTTTAATGATACCACTTTTGTGCAGATACGTTCTTTTGATCGCCCGTTATTGCATTTTAATGCGATGTCGCGGCGACCAAAAAAACGTAATTCGGGTGTTTTGAATTTTTTTCTCGCTACCCTGTTTAGCGATCAGGTTAATGCTTTTTTTTAATTGATTGACCGGGCGATTCTGAACACGGCGATACCAAATATGTGTAGGTTTGATTTTTTTTTTTATTGTTTTATTTTGGATGGAGCTATTTAATCTTTTATTTTTTTTTATTTTTTTCATGTTTTAAAAACATTTTTTTTTTACTTTTGCCATGCTTCAATAGCCTCCATGGGAGGCTAGAAGCTGGCACCACTCGGTCGGCATTTAACAGGTTAATAGCGGCGGGTGAATCGCGATATCACCCGCCGCTATTGCATGCACATGTCAGCTGTACAAAACAGCTGACTTGTCGCAACTTTGATGTGGGCTCACCGCCGGAGCCCTGCATCAAAGGGGGAGACACGGCATGCGCCGTACTAGTACGGAGCATGTCGTGAAGGGGTAAACTGATTGGTCCAGGCAGTTGGCCGTGCATAAATAACGGACATCAAACAACTGAAATAAATTTTTCTATATACATATAGAGATAGCGTTACAGTCACTATTCTGAATTACATGATTTTTCTTATTTCAGACTTACATAAATTTTTTCATGAATTGCTCTCGTAATTTTTCTCATATAAATAATAGCATAAACCTGAATTGGATAAAAAGAGAGAGGATTCCTTATAAATGACCTAATATTAAATAACAATTGTATCAATAGTACATATTGCCATGACGAGCTAATTAACAAATATGAGGTTTTCTAATTAAAAATGTATGGGATATGAGAACTGGGAAGTAGAGGAAGCTTGTCATAAGAAATCAGAAGCTTATATAGCTAGGAAATGGGGAATAATAAGGACCGGACAGGGGTATAACACGCACATACTCACTATTAAACTCCTACTATAAACCCTCAAAGGAATTCCAGGTGAGCGGCTGCTTATATATTCCTCATGATGTCATAATATCCAGGCCAGAGGTGACCATGGCGACGATCCTGTGATGTCACCACATTGTAAAATGTGCTAGGTCAAGCCCTGCAGCCAATGAGATCCAAGATAATAATGTGTAATAAAGTCTATGGAGGGTTTATAATAGTATGTAATATAAATAATCTGATACAGTAAATTGTTACAAATGATAGGAAACTACAACCCCCACACAGACCCATGAGCACATATACACAGAAGCGTCTTATAATCCAATTCTTTTCTTCTACAGTATTGTTATTATACATTATACACCTTATGCATTAATTTGCTGTTTCTTCCTTTCTAGAAGATTTTGGGGTGTCTGTGGGAATTTTTACCCCTCATTCAGTAGAGTGTTTGTGACGTCAGACACTGATCCTGGATGGGTGGTCCGGGCTAGCAATCTCCATTCTAGTAAATCCTCATGGTGCTGACGTCCGGGCCCTGTGCGGCCAGTCAGATCCTTCCACACCAAACTCCCCCAAACTTGCCTTCATGGACCTTGCTTTGTGCACTGGAGCATAGTCCTGCTGGGCAGAAAAGGACCTTCTCCAAACCGTTCCCACAATTTTGGAAGCATACATTGGTCCATAATGTCTTCGATGCTGAAGAATTAAGCCTTCCCTTCACTGGAACTAAGATCCCAAAGCCGACCCCTGAAAAACAACCCCATAGCATTATCCTCCTCCACCAAGCTTTACAGCTGGCACAATGCAGTTAGGCAGGTAACATTCTCCTGGCATTCACCAAACCTAGATTCGTCCATCAAATGACAGGGAAGCGCGATCCGTGACTGTACAGGACACGTTTCTGCTGTCTGCCGTATGACAGATTTTTAAGTGATAATACTGAAAGACATTTTAAGAAAGATGGAGAAAAATCTGGGTGTTCAAGCTGATAAGGGGCCATGTCACACCTCCACCAGACTGACTCCAGGTCACTACACCCCTAAGACATCACTCCCGTCATATCAACAAAAACCTTAATGTTAGAACCTTGGCTTATCTCTAGAAGCCATCACTCATCCATCCCATGCACAAATATCCTGTTTTGCTCTTAACTCAGTCATTTATTTGTAAACCTGCCTAATGAAGGGGCCTCTGTGCTCTCAAAGCTTGCAAATATATATTTTTCTTGCTGACCAGTATAGGAACCACTCCTAGAATACTTTTGTCTGTGATTTGGCATAAAAGTATTTGCATATGTGTAAGAATAGATCAATTCTGTGGCTACAGGGTCAGATCTATTCTGCCACGTGACTTTGAGAGCATATGTGTCACACACATAGATCGTGGACCCACTGTGCCACGGGTCGGGCCTACCTGGGAGGGGCATGGCTAAGCGGCTACCTGATTTTTACTAGCGCTCTTGATGGTGGAGTTAGGCATGCGTTTCTGGTAGCCGCCAGGTACCACTCCTGGGCAGTCCCCTGTATTGCAGCAGCTGACCCCAGCCATGGACACGAACTCAAAGTCACTGGCAGGACAGGATTCCGAACCTGTTGAGGCAACAGGGATTCTGGATCACCAGACAGGATGGAAATAGGTGCGAGTTCAGGTATCACCAGAGCAATTTCTGGTTTAGGTCAGGTTTAGATACCACCGGTGCGGTTTCAGGGTCAGTTTCCACCAAAGCAGCTTCAGGTTCAGGCATCGCGGAGTGGTCTCGGGGCAACACGGTAACAGACAGGTTCTGATGTAGATAACACGGTTAACAAGAACAGGGACAGGACCTGGCAACTGATTAGTTGCACCAACACTAACTAACCAAAGGTGAAGCGTTGCATAGACAACTCCCTACTGGAGAGGGTGCCTTATGTACTAGATGTCTCCCATCTATTGCCTGGGGGGCATTTCCAAAGAGCTCACGCTTCCCCTTTAACTCACTGCCATCACTCATCAAAACACGTTGGGGGTGAGTCCTCAAAATATGTTACTGCCAGACAGGAGCTAAGGTGCCCAGTTTGACACCTCCAGCAAAAGCCCCTTTGTACTTACAGTAATGGTATATCCAGTTTCACCCCTTTGTCAACTAAATGTAGCTCTACTGATGTTATGTTTTTCCCTTATGGATTATATATTTTCTTCACAATATTTAATATATTATAATATATGTCAATATATGCAAAGGCCAAATTTCCCGACACACTCATGCAAACAACATGCCTGACATGTGCACCATGCTACACAGCACTTCAGTTCTCCCACACACATTCATTGACAAGGACAAGACAACACAAAGTAAGCTAAACACAATTTGTTCTCTGCCAGAACTTCTTGCCCACAGAGACAGACATCTGAACTGCAAAACAAAAGGCTCAAAAAGCTCAGTACGTTCCGTTCTCAGTCCAGAAGGTTGCAAGAGAATCGTCTGCATGGCACTTCGATCCTTCAATTGAATGCCCCCTGACTGCTGTGCCCCAATGAAGGGGTTTATGTTTGGTCTTCCCATGCTTTTTTCCTCATCTCCTGTTTTAGCCAATGATCCCTGTTCTTCTCCCATCTTCTTCCCCCCTTATTAGCCCGAACCCTGCCTCTTCCTGTATCTCCTCACCAGGGGCTGGCTGGGCCATGAGGGCAGAGGGGCAAATACCCCCTGGGCTGAACCCCCAGCAGCAGTTGTGGGCCGGCTGTACACTTTAATTGTGTACAAGTGCCAGCCCGGCCATACCTGTATTGTAGACATGTACACATGCATGCTGTGTAGGTGTGACTGCCGATCTCACCTCACAAGCGCGCTGGGTTCCTTCCTCCTGGAAGACCGGAGGAAGAGGAGATATAAAGAGAAAAGTCCAGCTCACCTATGTTCAATTCAGCTTGTGGTGTTCATCTTGGGCGGTGCTGTGTTGGCAGCAAGCAGGAGAAACCAAGTGAAAATCCAGCATAACATCCATGGATAAAAAAAAATGCTTTCTTTATGACTAAGAATCATTTGGTTCGAAACACATATGGTCCATAGGAATACTCAATAACAAATATATAGGAATCAAACTCTAATGTGCGCACATATAATCCCTTAAAACTTTACTTTTATTTATATAAAATATAAAACCCAGACCAAATAAAAAGGAGAAAATGATTTGCCTAACAGGTAACCATATATACAACATTACAAAATGCTGTCACATGAGGCTGAAATGTGGTGGCCGTAGGTTATATGGGAAAAACATGGTGACAGCCAGGTTCTCTTATACAGTAAGGGTCCACACATAGACCCCCATATGCAGAATGAGCTCCTGCATAGCCCCTTATATACAGTATGAGGCCCCACATATCCCTCTATATGCAGTATGACCCCCACATAGTCCCCTAGATACAGTGTGAGCCTCCACATAGCCTCTCTAGATACAAAGTGAAAATCCAGAATGACATCCATGGATAAAAAAATGCTGTGGGGGTTGGCACCCTAAGAAACGATTTTTTTTTTGGGGGGGGCACCAAAAAATCGTTTCTTAGGGTGCCAACCCCCACAGCAAGGCAGGTGTAAGCAGTAGGCATATCTAGGACCATAATAGGTTATTGTATTTTTGTGACTTATAATTTGGTATCATTTTCTCCTTTTTATTGGGTCTGGGTTTTATATTTTATATAAATAAAAGTAAAATTTTAAGGGATTATATGTGCGCACACCCCTCTGTCCATACCTTACTAAAGGATTTTAACATGATTTAATGAAGAAAGCATTTTTTTATCCATGGATGTCATTCTGGATTTTCACTTTGTATCTAGAGAGGCTATGTGGAGGCTCACACTGTATCTAGGGGACTATGTGGGGGTCATACTGCATATAGAGGGATATGTGGGGCCTCATACTGTATATAAGGGGCTATGCAGGAGCTCATTCTGCATATGGGGGTCTATGTGTGGACTCATACTGTATAAGGGAACCTGGCTGTCACTGTTTTTCCCATATAACCTACGGCCACCACATTTCAGCCTCATGTGACAGCATTTTGTAATGTTGTATATATGGTTACCTGTTAGGCAAACAAAATACCTTTTATTATACTCGGCTAATGGGCGGTCCGGTCCGATGGGCGTCACTGGTCTTGATCAAGTGCCCAGTTTCTTTTTGTGATGCTGTCCACATTTTCTGCTTCGTGTGGATGATGCATCCTACGTCATCCACACAGTGGTCCCCCTTTATGCTCCAACACAGGTGCCCTTCTCTCTGTCCTGTCAATAATGCATATGCGCTGGCTCTCTTTGGACTATCCTCGTGCATGCGCAGAACAGTAATTTACTCTGCTCTTGACAGGGGAGAGAGAGTCCTCATGTACCCTTTAATATTGAATGATCTAATTATTATTTTATTTTAATATTCATTGTAATTAATAGGTTAATAATAATATTGAGCAGAATTAATTTCATCCTATTGGTTTGGCCCTCTGAAAAATTATTCGCCCATACTATGTGCACATCAGATGTTATACACAGGTAATACAGCGGGGAAAAAAGTATTTAGTCAGCCACCAATTGTGCAAGTTGTCCCACTTAAAAAGATGAGAGAGGCCTGTAATTGACATCATAAGTAGACGACAACTACGAGAGTCAAAATGAGAAAACAAATCCAGAATATCACCTTGTTTCTGGTGTCCTTCGACAGCTCTTTGGTCTTCACCATAGTGGAGTTTGGAGTGTGACTGCTGGAGGTTGTGGACAGGTGTCTTTTATACTGATAACAAGTTCAAACAGGTGCCATTACTACAGGTAATGAGTGGAGGACAGAGGAGCCTCTTAAAGAAGAAGTTACAGGTATGTGAGAGCCAGAAATCTTGCATGTTTTTAGGTGACCAAACACTTATTTTCCACCATAGTATGCAAAATAAATCTTGCCAAATCAGACAAGGTGATTTTCTGGATTTTTTTCTCATTATGACTCTCATAGTTGTGGTCTACTTATGATGTCAATTACAGGCCTCTCTCATCTTTTTAAGTCGGAAAACTTGCACAATTGGTGGCTGATTAAATACTTTTTTTCCCCACTGTCCGGTATGTGACTGGTATAATATCTGATGTCTGTAATCACAGTATATATTATATACCAGTCACATATTCTCATGTATACTTTATGTAATATTCTATGTGCACAGACATCTGATGTTATATACAGGATTAAATGCGAATGGTAGTGCAGCGCCCCAGAGTCCTGATGGTTGCAGTAATGTTATTCTTCCACCAGGGGGAGTGATATTACGTCTGAAGGTAATAAAGGAGATCCTCTGTCCAGGTATCACAACCACACACAACACACTTCACACTCCAGGCCGCCAGGGGGAGCTAAGCTTCTATCTATTAGGGCACTCCTCACAGTTAGGTAAAACTGGCAGTCTGGATAGGAAGTTAGACAGAACCCGATGGAGTTTGGCAGAAGCTGGCTGGAGTGAGCTCCAGCCAGATCCAGACTGCAGTCTGCGGAGAACGAGGGTCCACGGAGCTGTGCCTGCCCCACGTGCGGCAGCATCCTAAGAAAGAGACATTGAAGAGAAGTGTTTTGCAGTGAGTGAGAAACGAAGTCATAGCAACAGGAGAGGAAAACCAGAAGGAGTTCTGCCCTGTAAAAGGCTGACTCCTTCTGAGGCGCAAGAATGCCGGTAGCCAGAATACCGAGGGAGTAAGGAACTCTATGTTTTACTTCAGAGACCGGCAGGACAGTTGATTCCACGTTGGCTGCCCGACCATATACCCAGGAGGCACGGTGGCAACTTGTGGGGGCTGGGGCGTCTCTAGGGTCCGTATAAAAAGCCTCAGGCCATCAGTCATACGGGTTTTGTCCTATCCATACCATCTGGGGGACAGAGAGAAAGAGACTTAACATCTCCAATAGTTGTGAGGACCTCACCGAGTTGCTCAGCAGGGAGGTACTACAACACTCAGGCGCTAGAGGAAGGCTACTGAATTCCACCTGGATAAGGGGACTCTGGATTTGCCTTCAGACCAGCCGGACTCTGCCGACCCCGTGATCTGGTGCTCTGGACTGTGGACACTGAAGCCTTCAGTAAAGGTAAAGAGACTGCAACCTTGTGTCCTCGTTATTCACTGCGCCTCTCACCATCACCATCTACACTCTGGGAAGCCCTGGGGATACACTTCACCTGTGGGAAGGTATACCATCTTGCTGCCATAACATCACCCCAGCGGACCCCTAGGCAGCGTCGGTCACCCTGAGCGAATACCACAGGTGGCGTCACGAACACTTCCCCTTTAAAGACCTTTCCCATATATAAACTCTTTGCCTGGACGCCCCTGAGGGCCACAGACCGGGTCAGCCACCGTGACATCCCCCGAACCGAAGGACCCGGTACCGAGTACCCCATTGCCCTTACGTGGGGGCGATCCAGTAGAATGTAAGATGTCTGTACTCACTGTACAACATACAGCAGTCACACATTATCCTGTATATACCATCTGATGTCTGTAGTCACAGTATATCATACAGCAGTCACATATTATCCTGTATATACCATTTGATGTCTGTAGTCACAGTATATCATATACCAGTCACATATCCTGTATATACCATCTGAAGCCTGTAGTCACAGTATATCATATACCAGTCACACATTATCCTGTATATACCATCTTATGTCTGTAGTCACAGTATATCATATACCAGTCACACATTATCCTGTATACACCATCTGAAGCCTGTAGTCACAGTATATCATATACCAGTCACACATTATCCTGTATATACCATCTTATGCCTGTAGTCACAGTATATCATATACCAGTCACACATTATCCTGTATATACCATCTTATGTCTGTAGTCACAGTATATCATATACCAGTCACACATTATCCTGTATATACCATCTTATGTCTGTAGTCACAGTATATCATATACCAGTCACACATTATCCTGTATACACCATCTGATGTCTGTAGTCACAGTATATCATATACCAGTCACACATTATCCTGTATATACCATCTTATGCCTGTAGTCACAGTATATCATATACCAGTCACATATTATCCTGTATATACCATCTTATGTCTGTAGTCACAGTATATCATATACCAGTCACACATTATCCTGTATATACCATCTTATGTCTGTAGTCACAGTATATCATATACCAGTCACACATTATCCTGTATATACCATCTTATGTCTGTAGTCACAGTATATCATATACCAGTCGCATATTATCCTGTATATACCATCTTATGCCTGTAGTCAGAGTATATCATATACCAGTCACACATTATCCTGTATACACCATCTTATGCCTGTAGTCACATTATATCATATAGCAGTCACATATTATCCTGTATACACCATCTTATGCCTGTAGTCACAGTATATCATATACCAGTCACACATTATCCTGTATATACCATCTTATGTCTGTAGTCACAGTATATCATATACCAGTCACATATTATCCTGTATATACCATCTTATGTCTGTAGTCACAGTATATCATATACCAGTCACACATTATCCTGTATATACCATCTTATGTCTGTAGTCACAGTATATCATATACCAGTCACATATTATCCTGTATATACCATCTTATGTCTGTAGTCACAGTATATCATATACCAGTCACACATTATCCTGTACATACCATCTTATGTCTGTAGTCACAGTATATCATATACCAGTCACACATTATCCTGTATATACCATCTTATGTCTGTAGTCACAGTATATCATATACCAGTCACACATTATCCTGTATACACCATCTTATGCCTGTAGTCACAGTATATCATATACCAGTCACACATTATCCTGTATATACCATCTTATGTCTGTAGTCACAGTATATCATATACCAGTCACACATTATCCTGTATATACCATCTTATGTCTGTAGTCACAGTATATCATATACCAGTCACACATTATCCTGTATACACCATCTTATGCCTGTAGTCACAGTATATCATATACCAGTCACACATTATCCTGTATATACCATCTTATGTCTGTAGTCACAGTATATCATATACCAGTCACACATTATCCTGTACATACCATCTTATGTCTGTAGTCACAGTATATCATATACCAGTCACACATTATCCTGTATATACCATCTTATGCCTGTAGTCACAGTATATCATATACCAGTCACACATTATCCTGTATATACCATCTTATGTCTGTAGTCACAGTATATCATATACCAGTCACACATTATCCTGTATACACCATCTTATGTCTGTAGTCACAGTATATCATATACCAGTCACATATTATCCTGTATATACCATCTTATGTCTGTAGTCACAGTATATCATATACCAGTCACACATTATCCTGTATATACCATCTTATGTCTGTAGTCACAGTATATCATATACCAGTCACACATTATCCTGTATATACCATCTTATGTCTGTAGTCACAGTATATCATATACCAGTCACACATTATCCTGTATATACCATCTTATGTCTGTAGTCACAGTATATCATATACCAGTCACACATTATCCTGTACATACCATCTTATGCCTGTAGTCTCAGTATATCATATACCAGTCACACATTATCCTGTATATACCATCTTATGCCTGTAGTCACAGTATATCATATACCAGTCACACATTATCCTGTATACACCATCTTATGCCTGTAGTCACAGTATATCATATACCAGTCACACATTATCCTGTATATACCATCTTATGCCTGTAGTCACAGTATATCATATACCAGTCACATATTATCCTGTATATACCATCTTATGTCTGTAGTCACAGTATATCATATACCAGTCACACATTATCCTGTATATACCATCTTATGTCTGTAGTCACAGTATATCATATACCAGTCACACATTATCCTGTATATACCATCTTATGCCTGTAGTCACAGTATATCATATACCAGTCGCACATTATCCTGTATATACCATCTTATGCCTGTAGTCACAGTATATCATATACCAGTCACACATTATCCTGTATATACCATCTTATGCCTGTAGTCACAGTATATCATATACCAGTCACATATTATCCTGTATATACCATCTTATGCCTGTAGTCACAGTATATCATATACCAGTCACACATTATCCTGTATATACCATCTTATGCCTGTAGTCACAGTATATCATATACCAGTCGCACATTATCCTGTATATACCATCTTATGCCTGTAGTCAGAGTATATCATATACCAGTCACACATTATCCTGTATACACCATCTTATGCCTGTAGTCACAGTATATCATATACCAGTCACACATTATCCTGTATATACCATCTTATGCCTGTAGTCACAGTATATCATATACCAGTCGCACATTATCCTGTATATACCATCTTATGCCTGTAGTCACAGTATATCATATACCAGTCACACATTATCCTGTATATACCATCTTATGCCTGTAGTCACAGTATATCATATACCAGTCACACATTATCCTGTATATACCATCTTATGTCTGTAGTCACAGTATATCATATACCAGTCACACATTATCCTGTATACACCATCTTATGCCTGTAGTCACAGTATATCATATACCAGTCACACATTATCCTGTATACACCATCTTATGTCTGTAGTCACATTATATCATATACCAGTCACACATTATCCTGTATATACCATCTTATGCCTGTAGTCACAGTATATCATATACCAGTCACACATTATCCTGTATATACCATCTTATGCCTGTAGTCACAGTATATCATATACCAGTCACACATTATCCTGTATATACCATCTTATGCCTGTAGTCACAGTATATCATATACCAGTCACATATTATCCTGTATACACCATCTTATGCCTGTAGTCACATTATATCATATACCAGTCACACATTATCCTGTATATACCATCTTATGTCTGTAGTCACAGTATATCATATACCAGTCGCACATTATCCTGTATATACCATCTTATGTCTGTAGTCACAGTATATCATATACCAGTCACACATTATCCTGTATATACCATCTTATGCCTGTAGTCACATTATATCATATACCAGTCACACATTATCCTGTATATACCATCTTATGCCTGTAGTCACAGTATATCATATACCAGTCACACATTATCCTGTATATACCATCTTATGCCTGTAGTCACAGTATATCATATACCAGTCACACATTATCCTGTATATACCATCTTATGTCTGTAGTCACAGTATATCATATACCAGTCGCATATTATCCTGTATATACCATCTTATGCCTGTAGTCAGAGTATATCATATACCAGTCACACATTATCCTGTATACACCATCTTATGTCTGTAGTCACATTATATCATATAGCAGTCACATATTATCCTGTATATACCATCTGATGCCTGTAGTCACAGTATATCATATACCAGTCACACATTATCCTGTACATACCATCTTATGCCTGTAGTCTCAGTATATCATATACCAGTCACACATTATCCTGTATACACCATCTTATGCCTGTAGTCACAGTATATCATATACCAGTCACACATTATCCTGTATACACCATCTTATGTCTGTAGTCACAGTATATCATATACCAGTCACATATTATCCTGTATATACCATCTTATGTCTGTAGTCACATTATATCATATACCAGTCACACATTATCCTGTATACACCATCTTATGTCTGTAGTCACAGTATATCATATACCAGTCACACATTATCCTGTATATACCATCTTATGTCTGTAGTCACATTATATCATATACCAGTCACACATTATCCTGTATACACCATCTTATGTCTGTAGTCACAGTATATCATATACCAGTCACACATTATCCTGTATATACCATCTTATGCCTGTAGTCACAGTATATCATATACCAGTCACACATTATCCTGTATACACCATCTTATGTCTGTAGTCACAGTATATCATATACCAGTCACATATTATCCTGTATATACCATCTTATGTCTGTAGTCACAGTATATCATATACCAGTCGCATATTATCCTGTATATACCATCTGATGTCTGTAGTCACAGTATATCATATACCAGTCACACATTATCCTGTATACACCATCTGATGTCTGTAGTCACAGTATATCATATACCAGTCGCATATTATCCTGTATATACCATCTTATGTCTGTAGTCATAGTATATCATATACCAGTCACATATTATCCTGTATATACCATCTTATGTCTGTAGTCACAGTATATCATATACAGTCACACATTATCCTGTATACACCATCTTATGCCTGTAGTCACAGTATATCATATACCAGTCACACATTATCCTGTATATACCATCTGATGCCTGTAGTCACAGTATATCATATACAGTCACACATTATCCTGTATATACCATCTTATGTCTGTAGTCACAGTATATCATATACCAGTCACACATTATCCTGTATACACCATCTGATGTCTGTAGTCACAGTATATCATATACCAGTCACACATTATCCTGTACATACCATCTTATGTCTGTAGTCACAGTATATCATATACCAGTCACACATTATCCTGTATATACCATCTTATGTCTGTAGTCACAGTATATCATATACAGTCACACATTATCCTGTATATACCATCTTATGCCTGTAGTCACAGTATATCATATACAGTCACACATTATCCTGTATATACCATCTTATGTCTGTAGTCACAGTATATCATATACCAGTCACACATTATCCTGTATATACCATCTTATGTCTGTAGTCACAGTATATCATATACCAGTCACACATTATCCTGTATATACCATCTTATGCCTGTAGTCACAGTATATCATATACCAGTCACACATTATCCTGTATATACCATCTTATGCCTGTAGTCACAGTATATCATATACCAGTCACACATTATCCTGTATCGATATTTATAAATGTGACCAGATCTACTACAAAGAAATTATACAACTGTATGTCAATTATATTCTGCTTTGAAGAATCCTCCCATTAGCTTTTTGTCCCCTAATTCTGAGTAGATGTAAGTGTAGTGTCAGTATTTTAATGCACCCACCTAGCACTGTTTTCTCCGGTATCCAACACCGCTCTGCTTCTCCTCTGAGTGACGCCATCACTTTTCCGACTCTCTCTTTACAATGTAAGTCTATGGATCCTCATTTTGAGCCTCGTTCTCACACTCCATAGACTTAGGCCACGTGCAAATGTTGAGAATTTGGTCTGTATTTTACATCAGTATTTGTAAACCAAGAGCAGGAGTGGGTGAATAATACAGAAGTGGTGAGGTGTTTCTATTGTGCTTTTCCTGTGTTTATTACTCACCTGGTTTAGTCTTACAAATCTGATATATAATACTGACCACAAACTGAACGTGGGGACGCGGTCTCATACTGTAAAAGCAACTTATGGGTCACATAGAGCACAGCATGACCCGGAGAGCCTGAAGACCGGAGTGGCGCTAGATACTGAAGAAGATGGCGACCGATGAGTATATTAACACACTGACATTCCACTACATTTACTGTTATGGACTGGTAATTTAGGAGCGACATGCGACTAGCTCTGAGCAGGTGGTAACTATACAGACCGCAGTTCCTGATCTTAACACAACACTAGCAGTAGCCGTGGGATGTACCTGTCACTCCCTGGACACCTCGTCACAGCCGGAGAACTAGCTACCCCTAAAGGTAGAAACAGGAAAGCTATCTTGCCTCAGAGAAAATCCCCAAAGGATAGGACAGCCCCCCACAAATATTGACTGTGAGAGGAGAAGGAAATGACATACGTAGTATGAAACAAGATTTAGCAAAGGAGGCCACTTCTAGCTATATACATAGAAAGGAAAGAACACTGTGCGGTCAGTAATAAAAACTAGAAAAAGTCCACCGCAGAGATATGCAAAAATCTCCACACCCGACTAAAGGCGTGGAGGGCAAAATCCGCAGCCCAGAGCTTCCAGCTTAGCCGAACAGATCTATACTGACAAGCTGGACAAATGAGCAAAACGTAGAATGTGCTGAACAATAAAGTCCACAACAAATGGACTGCAAAAGGACAAGCAAGGACCTATCTTTGCTGAACTAGACAGAGTGTCAGGGAAATCCAAAAGAGCAGTGGCTCCAAGCAGGAACAATTGACAACTGGCATTGATTGAGGAATAAGGCCAGACTAAAATAGCCGAGCCAGAAAGACGATCAGTGGAAGCAGCTGCTAATGCTAAATCCAAGAAGCAGCTATACCACTCAAAACCACAGGAGGGAGCCCAAGAACAGAATTCACAAAAGTGCTACTTACAACCACCGGAGGGAGCCCAAGAGCGGAATTCACAACAGTACCCCCCCTTGAGGAGGGGTCACCGAACCCTCACCAGAGCCCCCAGGCCGATCAGGACAAGCCAAGTGAAAAGCACGAACCAAATCGGCAGCATGGACGTCGGAGGCAACCACCCAAGAATTATCCTCCTGGCCATAACCCTTCCACTTAACAAGATAGTGAAGCCTCCGCCTCGAAAAACGAGAATCCAAAATTTTCTCAACCACATATTCCAACTCCCCCTCAACCAACACCGGGGCAGGAGGATCAACAGAGGGAACAACGGGTACCACATATCTCCGCAACAAAGATCTATGGAAAACATTGTGGATGGCAAAAGAGGTTGGAAGGGCCAAACGAAAAGACACTGGATTGATAATCTCAGAGATCTTATAAGGACCAATAAACCGAGGCTTGAACTTAGGGGAAGAAACCTTCATAGGAACATGATGAGAAGATAACCAAACTAAATCCCCCACACGAAGCCGAGGACCAACACACCGACGGCGGTTAGCAAAACGCTGAGCCTTTTCCTGAGACAACGTCAAATTGTCTACCACATGACTCCAAATCTGCTGTAACCTGTCCATCACAGAATCTACACCAGGACAATCAGAAGGCTCAACCTGCCCTGAAGAAAAACGAGGATGGAAACCAAAATTACAAAAAAAAGGCGAAACCAAAGTAGCCGAACTGGCCCGATTATTAAGGGCAAACTCGGCCAACGGCAAGAAAGCCACCCAATCATCCTGATCAGCAGACACAAAGCATCTCAAATAGGTTTCCAAGGTTTGATTAGTTTGCTCAGTTTGGCCATTTGTCTGAGGATGGAACGCCGAAGAAAAAGACAAATTAATGCCCATCCTAGCACAAAAGGCCCGCCAAAACCTGGAAACAAACTGAGAACCTCTGTCAGACACAATATTCTCCGGAATGCCATGCAAACGAACCACATGCTGAAAAAACAATGGAACCAAATCAGAGGAGGAAGGCAATTTAGGCAAAGGTACCAAATGGACCATTTTAGAGAACCGGTCACAAACCACCCAGATAACAGATATCCTCTGGGACACAGGAAGATCCGAAATAAAATCCATGGAAATATGCGTCCAGGGCCTCTCAGGGACAGGCAAAGGCAAAAGCAACCCACTAGCGCGGGAACAGCAAGGCTTAGCCCGGGCACAAGTCCCACAGGACTGCACAAAAGAACGCACATCCCGCGACAAGGAAGGCCACCAAAAGGACCTAGCCACCAAATCTCTGGTACCAAAAATCCTACGATGACAGGCCAACACCGAACAATGGACCTCAGAAATTACCTTACTTGTCCATCTATCAGGAACAAACAGCTTCCCCACAGGACAGCGGTCAGGTTTATCAGCCTGAAATTCCTGAAGCACCCGCCGTAAATCAGGGGAGATGGCAGAAAGAATCACCCCTTCCCTAAGAATGCCAACCGGCTCAAGAACTCCAGGAGAATCAGGCGAAAAACTCCTAGAGAGGGCATCCGCTTTAACATTCTTAGATCCCGGAAGATATGAAACCACAAAATCGAAACGGGAGAAAAACAGGGACCATCGAGCCTATCTAGGGTTCAGCCGCTTGGCCGACTCGAGGTAAATCAAATTCTTATGATCAGTCAAGACCACAACGCGGTGCTTGGCTCCCTCAAGCCAATGTCGCCACTCCTCAAATGCCCACTTCATAGCCAACAACTCCCGATTGCCGACATCATAATTGCGTTCCGCAGGCGAAAACTTTCGGGAAAAGAAGGCACATGGTTTCATCAAGGAACCATCAGAATTCCTCTGTAACAAAACGGCCCCTGCCCCAATCTCAGAAGCATCAACCTCAACCTGAAAAGGAAGAGACACATCCGGCTGACGCAAGACAGGGGCAGAAGTAAATCGGCGCTTAAGCTCCTGAAAGGCCTCAACAGCCTCAGAGGACAAATTTGTCACATCAGCGCCTTTCTTCGTCAAATCGGTCAGGGGCTTAACCACACTAGAGAAGTTGGCAATGAAACGGCGATAAAAATTAGCAAAGCCCAAAAATTTCTGAAGGCTCTTCACAGATGTGGGTTGAATCCAGTCATGAATGGCTTGGACCTTAACAGGATCCATTTCTATGGACGAAGGAGAAAAAATAAACCCCAAAAAAGAGACCTTCTGAACTCCAAATAGGCACTTAGACCCCTTCACAAATAGAGCATTATCACGAAGGATCTGGAATACCATCCTGACCTGCTTCACATGAGACTCCCAATCATTGGAAAAAATCAAAATATCATCCAAATACACAATCAAGAATTTATCAAGATAATTGCGGAAAATGTCATGCATGAAGGACTGAAATACAGAAGGAGCATTAGAAAGCCCGAAAGGCATCACCAGGTATTCAAAATGGCCTTCGGGCGTATTAAATGCAGTTTTCCATTCGTCACCCTGTTTAATACGAACAAGATTATATGCCCCTCAAAGGTCAATCTTGGTAAACCAACTAGCCCCCTTAATCCGAGCAAACAAATCAGAGAGCAAAGGTAAAGGGTATTGGAATTTGACCGTGATCTTATTAAGAAGGCGATAATCAATACAGGGTCTCAAGGAGCCATCCTTCTTGGCAACAAAAAAGAATCCCGCTCCCAATGGTGACGAAGACGGCCGAATATGCCCCTTCTCCAAGGACTCCTTAACATAGCTCCGCATAGCGGTATGTTCTGGCACAGACAGGTTGAAAAGTCGGCCCTTAGGGAACTTACAGCCAGGAATCAAGTCAATGGCACAATCACAGTCCCTATGTGGAGGAAGGGAACTGGACTTGGGCTCATCGAATACCTCCTGGAAATCTGACAAAAATTCAGGAACATCAGAAGAGGGGGAAGAGGAAATTGACATTAAAGGAACGTCACTATGTACCCCTTGACAACCCCAACTAGTCACAGACATCGATTTCCAATCCAACACTGGATTGTGTACTTGTAACCATGGAAAACCCAGTACAACAGCATCATGTAAATTATGCAACACCAGAAAACGACAATCTTCCTGATGTGCTGGAGCCATGCACATAGTCAACTGAGTCCAATACTGAGGTTTATTCTTGGCCAACGGTGTAGCATCAATACCCCTCAAAGAAATAGGGCTCTGCAAAGGCTGCAAAGATAAACCACAGCGCCTGGCAAATTCTAAGTCCATTAAGTTCAGGGCAGCGCCTGAATCCACAAATGCCATGACAGAGAAAGATGACAATGAGCAAATCAGGGTCACAGACAGGAGAAACTTAGGCTGTACAGTACTAATGGTAACAGATCTAGCAACCCTCTTAATACGCTTAGAGCAATCAGAGATAGCATGAGCTGAATCACCACAGTAAAAACACAGCCCATTCTGACGTCTGTATCCCCTCTGTTCTGCTCTAGTCAGAATCCTATCACATTGCATAGGCTCAGGACTCCGCTCAGAAGATGCTGCCATATGGTGCACCACTTTGCGCTCGCGCAGGCGCCGATCGATCTGAATGGCTAGAGACATAGATTCGCTCAGACCAACAGGCGTGGGGAACCCCACCATAACATCTTTAAGGGCTTCAGAAAGACCCTTTCTGAAAATTGCTGCCGGAGCGTCCTCATTCCATTTAGTAAGCACAGACCATTTTCTAAATTTCTGGCAGTATAATTCTGCCGCTTCCTGACTCTGGCACAGAGCCAACAAGGTTTTTTCCGCATGATCCACAGAGTTAGGTTCGTCATACAATAATCCGAGTGATTGAAAAAATGCATCTACATTAAGCAATGCCGGATCCCCTGACTCAAGGGAGAATGCCCAGTCCTGAGGGTCACCACGCAGCAGAGAAATAACTATTTTAACTTGCTGAGTGGGGTCACCAGAGGAACGGGGTTTCAGAGCAAAAAACAATTTGCAGTTATTTTTAAAGTTCAAAAACTTAGATCTATCCCCGTAAAACAAATCTGGAGTAGGAATTCTAGGCTCTAAGGCTGGAGTCTGAACAACATAATCTTGGATACTCTGAACTCTTGCAGCAAGCTGATCCACACGAGAAAACAAACCCTGAACATCCATGTCCGCGCCCAAATCCACCCAGAGATTAAGAGGAAGGAAAAAGACAAAACAGACTAAAGAAAAAAAAAATGGCTCAGAACTCTTTTTCTTTTCCTTCTTTTGAGATGCATTCAACTCATTTTTGGCCAGTTGTACTGTTATGGACTGGTAATTTAGGAGCGACATGCGACTAGCTCTGAGCAGGTGGTAACTATACAGACCGCAGTTCCTGATCTTAACACAACACTAACAGTAGCCGTGGGATGTACCTGTCACTCCCTGGACACCTCGTCACAGCCGGAGAACTAGCTACCCCTAAAGGTAGAAACAGTAAAGCTATCTTGCCTCAGAGAAAATCCCCAAAGGATAGGACAGCCCCCCACAAATATTGACTGTGAGAGGAGAAGGAAATGACATACGTAGTATGAAACAAGATTTAGCAAAGGAGGCCACTTCTAGCTATATACATAGAAAGGAAAGAACACTGTGCGGTCAGTAATAAAAACTAGAAAAAGTCCACCGCAGAGATATGCAAAAATCTCCACACCCGACTAAAGGCGAGGAGGGCAAAATCCGCAGCCCAGAGCTTCCAGCTTAGCCGAACAGATCCATACTGACAAGCTGGACAAATGAGCAAAACATAGAATGCGCTGAACAATAAAGTCCACAACAAATGGACTGCAAAAGGACAAGCAAGGACCTATCTTTGCTGAACTGGACAGAGTGTCAGGGAAATCCAAAAGAGCAGTGGCTCCAAGCAGGAACAATTGACAACTGGCATTGATTGAGGAATAAGGCCAGACTAAAATAGCCGAGCCAGAAAGACGATCAGTGGAAGCAGCTGCTAATGCTAAATCCAAGAAGCAGCTATACCACTCAAAACCACAGGAGGCAGCCCAAGAACAGAATTCACAAAAGTGCTACTTACAACCACCGGAGGGAGCCCAAGAGCGGAATTCACAACAATTTACACAGGTTTGGAAAAAAAGTTAATGGCGGCTTTTTTAAGACACTGTTTTGTCTATTTTACAATGGAGGCGAGTATATATGGATCAGTTCAATGAGGGCAACGTGCAATTTCCAAACCGCACACTTTTTCCCAACACTGTTTTCTGAGCCTAAAACACATTTCTGCATTCACTCTGTGTTACAGTAAGTTACTGACTCGTGATTCCTCTGTATGCCCAGCGTAGAGATCGCAAGTATGAATTTACATAGTTATGGTCACGTGCCGACTAGAGTCTCAGACACCTGAGTAGCTTATTAATAGAAGTGGATGAAAATCTAGTTGGCCTTTGACCATAACTATCCCATCATAACTACGGATTTATCTTCTTAAACCCTTGTAACCTCTACTCTCTTTATGAATCAGCCAGAGGGAAACACAATAAGAATGGGCCGTTGCTTTGTGCTTGCCCCCCCAAGCCAAAGTTCGCCAGCTGTCCCCTGTTAGTGAGGACATCAGAAAGTATGGGATCCTGGTGGTATATATTAGTGGAGACATCAGAAAGTATGGAGTCCTGGTGGTATATATCAGTAGAGACATCAGAAAGTATGGGGTCCTGGTAGGTATATATTAGTGAAGACATTGGAATTTGTGGGCTCCTCGTAGGTATATGTGTGTCTGTATGAAGGTCTTCTGTCTATTCGTATATGTATGAATGTGATCTGCGCATGCATGTGTCTGTATGTATTTGCTCTGTGTATACATGTGTATACAGGTGCTTCTCAAAGAATTAGAATATCATCAAAAAGTTAATTAATTTCAGTTCTTCAATACAAAAAGTGAAACTCCTATATTATACAGAGTCATTACAAACAGAGTGATCTATTTCAAGTGTTTATTTCTGTTAATGTTGATGATTATGGCTTACAGCCAATTAAATCCCAAAAGTCATTATCTCAATAAATTAGAATAAGTAACAAAAAACACCTGCTAAGCATTTAAAAAGGTCCCTTTGTCTGTTTCAGTAGGCTCCACAATCATGAGGAAGACTGCTGACCTGACAGATGTCCAGAAGGCAGTCATTGACACACTCCACAAAGAGGGTAAGCCACAAAAGGTAATTGCTAAAGAAGCTGGCTGTTCACAGAATGCTGTATCCAAGCATATTAATGGAAAGTTGAGTGGAAGGAAAAAGTGTGAAAGAAAAAGGTGACAAGCAATCAGGATAACCGCAACCTTGAAAAAATTGTTAAGAAAAGGCCATTCAAAAATTTGGGGGAGACTCACAAGGAATGGACTGCTGCTGGAGTCTTTGCTTCAAGAGCCACCACACACAGACGTATCCAGGACATGGGCTACAAGTGTCGCATTCCTTGTGTCAGGCCACTCGTGACCATTAGACAACGCCAGAAGCGTCTTACCAAGGGCCAAGGAGAAAAAGAACTGGACTGCTGCTCAGTGGTCCAAGGTGTTGTTTTCAGATGAAAGTAAATTTTGTATTTCATTTGGAAATCAAGGTCCCAGAGTCTGGAGGAAGAGTGGAGAAGCCTCAATCCAAGCTGATGGAGGTCTAGTGTGAAGTGTCCACCATCAGTGATGGTTTGGGGAGCCATGTCATCTGCTGGTGTAGGTCCACTGTGTTTTATCAAGACCAAAGTCAGTGCAGCCGTCTACCAGGAAATTGTAGAGCACTTCATGCTTCCCTCTGCCGACACGCTTTAGTGAGATGGAAATTTCATTCCCCAGCAGGACTTGGCTCCTGTCCACACTGCCAAAAGTACCAATATCTGGTTTCAAAACAACAGTATCACTGTGCTTGATTGGCCAGCAGACTCGCCTGACCTTAACCCCATATAGAATCTATGGGGTATTGTCAAGAGGAAGATGAGCGACACCAGACCCAACAATGCAGATGAGCTGAAGGCTGCTATCAAAGCAACGTGGGCTTCCATAACACCTCAGCAGTGCCACAAGCTGATGGCCTCCATGCCACGCCACATTGATGCAGTAATTGATGCAAAAGGAGCCCCAACCAAATAACTTTTCAAATCATTTTTCAAGCTAGTGTTATAAAGTATTCTAATGTACTGAGATAATGACGTTTGGATTTTCATTGGCTGTAAGCCATAATCATCAACATTACCAGAAATAAACACTTGAAATAGATCACTGTTTGTACTGACGCTATATAATATGAGATTCACCTTTTGTATTGAAGAAATGAAATAAATTAACTTTTTGATGATATTCTAATTTTGTGAAAAGCACCTGTATGTGTTCTGTGTATACATATACGTGTGTGTGCTAAGTGTGTGCATACAAACAACGAAACTTGGAAAGAAAGAAAGCTCAATAGGGTTTTAACTGGTAACAAAAAGGTGGCAAGGAAAAGGATCCATTCACCTTGTATGGTTACTACAGAGCAACATGTAACTGACGTGAAATAGATATCAGCTGCTGCAAGGACATCGGTCACTAGTAGGACCAAAGAGTGTGAAACTATCGGGAAGGAGATGTCACCCCTGCGCTGCTCCTGATGAATCCACAATGGTTTCCAACGGATGAAATTTTTTAAAAAAAACAGGTTTACAGGTGAGTACTCCCATCAGCCGACGCTTGTGACAAAAGGTAAACTTTTTACCGCTACTCAAAGCTGCTAGCTCACGATGTTTTCTGACATGATGGGACCCGCAGTGCTCTGACTGGTGGTAATAATTAGAGCCAGTGTTTGCCGCACTGTCATGCAGATGTCAGTGTGGCAAACAACGGATGTTAGGGCCCCCCATTCATGTGAATGGGGTCTGGGTTTGGGTACTGTTCTGGTACCTGAACCGAACTTTTTTTAAATGTTCGTCCGAACGCACAGAAGAGAAATGTCCATGAAGTTTTCCACCTGCTCTCCACTGTACATACCTCCATATGTTATTGTTAAGTAAAAGACAGTTTATTTTTGTGTGGTGACCTCCCTCATTGAGTTCTACAACATCTGGTCTTGGCCAGCTGAAGTCACAGGCATCATGCGGTCTGCAAGGGCATAGTGCCCCCATAGCTAAAGTCCACACACCCAGCCAGGACCTATGCTTTCATTTAGCGTGCAGGAGCGTGGAGCACGAGTACCTTGCCCACAGCTTCCACCCGCACCACATTACAACCGCACCACAATACAAGTGGAGCATCTGGCGCGCCCCTGACGGCGGCAGGGTACTCGGTATCGGGTCCTTCGGTTCTCAAGGGGGATGTCACGGTGGCTGACCCGGTCCGTGGCCCTAGGGACATCCGTTGAAAATGGGGGGAAAGGTCTTTAAAGGGGAAAAGTTCATGACGCCACCTGTGGTATTCGGTCAGGGTGACCGATGCTGCTTTAAGGGGTCCGCTGGGGTGATGTTATGGCAGCTAGATGGCTATACCTTCCCACAGGTGAAGTGTATCCCCAGGGCTTCCCAGTGTGTAGATGGTGAGAGGTGCAGTGAAGAACGAGGACACAAGGTTGCAGTCTCTTTACCTTTTTACTGAAGACTTCAGCATCCACAGTCCCGAGCACCAGATCACAGGGCAGGCAGAGTCCGGCCGGTCTGAAGGCAAATCCAGAGTCCCCTTATCCAGGTGGAAATCAGTAGCCTTCCTCCAGCGCCTGGGTGTTGTAGTAGCTCCATGCTGAGCGTCTCGGTAAGGTCCTCACAACTGATGTTGGTGTTCTAGATGTTATGTCTCTCTCTCTGTCCCCGAATGACTGATGGCCTGAGGCTTTTTACAGGGACTCTAGCATGCCCCAGCCCCCACAAGTTGCCACTGTGCCTCCTGGGTATAGGTCGGGCAGATAACGTGGAATTAGCTGTCCTGCCGGTCTCTGGAGCAAGGCATGGAGACGGTTGCTCCCTCGGTGTTCCGGCTACCGGATCCTGTGCCTCAGAAGGAGGCAGCTTTTACAGGGCAGAACTCCTTCTGGTTTCCTCTCCTTTTGCTATGACTTAGTTTCTCACCCTCTACAATACAATTCGCTGTTCTTGTCTCTTTCTTAAGATGCTGCCGCACGTCGGGCCGACGCAGCTCCGTGGCCTTCTGTCTAGGCCTCTGACAGGATTTCACCCCTGTCAGGGACCACCCTGTCAGCAGCTATTAGGTGTTCCTCCTTCCCCTCTGTCTGCCTGACAGGTGCTGCCTGGGTGAAGCCCAGTCAGCTTCTGCCTAACTTCCTATCCAGACCACCAGTTTTACCTAATTGTGAAGAGTGCCCTAATAGATAGGAGCATAGCTCCCCCTGGTGGACTGGAGTGTGAAGTGTGTTGCATGGTTTGTGATACCTGGTAAAGAGATCTCCTTTATTGCCTTGAGACGTAACATCACTCCCCCTGGTGGAAGAATGGTATTACTGCAACGACCACGACCCTGGGGCGCTGCACATCCACATTTATAAATACTGACAATGCAGATGAGAGTAAACATGTCGGCAACTGCCCAATAAACGAGCAAAATGCTGCTCATCATCCGGCGATTGGATTGTTTATGGTGGAACAAAAATCATTGATCTCAGCAGCACATTGCTCGGTGTAAACCACAGACGTGCTGCTAATAACATGATATGTATCGGGACAGATTGATCTAATAGTGATTGTTCTATCCCCATCATTCTTCATAAACCTACAATATTGTCGACCGCGCTCATTTAATAGCCTAAAATCAGCCCATGTAATTACAATCTAAATGTTTCTGTGTAATGATGCAATATGTTAGCATTTAGGGCCCCACTTTAAAGTGAACCTGTCACCAGGTTTGGCTGATAAGAGATACGGCAACCACCTTTCAGGGCTGATATGCAGCATTCTATAATGCTGTATATGTAAGGCGGCCAGGGTGGTAGTCGTGGCAGTGGGCTATTCTGTCCCCACACCCTGGTGCCTCACAGAAAAAATACAATGTCCCTTTTGCTGCATATGCAGCATGCACAACAGAACACTCACAGTCACTGTCAGGTTTCCCTCGGCTACTGTCGTGCCGACTCCTCATCCATAAGCCCCATAAATCACTTCGGAATCAAAATCTTTTTCCAACAGATTAAGTTTACTGGACAGAAGAGAATTCATCACATAGGCAGCACAAGGCAAACACAGAGTCATCGTCATATCTTTCCCTGCCATCCTGACAAACTCTATTCTCTCTTTCCGCTTCCTTTTCCCGGCAAGCCAGGCCGTGTCCTTGGACAGTTCCTGCCCCATCTGTGCCTCTTTTGTCACCAGCTGCTTATCAGCCCTTTGTCTGGCTCCAGTGGGAAGAGGTGCCAGGAACACTATCTCAGCTGCTCCTGCCCCGGTCATAGACCCCGGATCCTGCTTTGGAATGGTCCTGTTGAGCTGGTGCCCATTGGCACTGTTCTCCCCCTGGGGCCCCTTACTGCAATAACAACTTTATCCCCACGGCCTGTAACACTCTGCTTCACTACTGCTCACACTACATGCCCTGGGCAGGCTGCTCAGGCTTCTGCCTCAAATCAGGAAGTTCACCGCACACTCTGTATTTTTGTGATGATGCCAAAAAATAATATTTATTAACAGTTCGTGGGAACAGAAAAAGTAGAAAGAGGTAAAGCA
Source organism: Ranitomeya variabilis (assembly GCF_051348905.1). Classification (NCBI taxonomy): domain Eukaryota; kingdom Metazoa; phylum Chordata; class Amphibia; order Anura; family Dendrobatidae; genus Ranitomeya; species Ranitomeya variabilis. Next base: position 67,003,341 of record NC_135235.1, read on the forward strand.
CAGGACAAAATTCTAAAGCGACTATATTTGAGTGACGTTTTGACCTATCCCAGGTCTTATTCAATACGTCGTTGGTAATTCCTTAGTCATGGAGATGGATGTAGTTTGTATGGGGCTATTTCCCTGGTCATAGTTATGTGCAAAGTAAGCTATATAGTCCCCAAGATGAGAGAAATATGGCACTATGCTTTAAATCGCATTACTGACGGCGCTCCCGCGCCTTGCCTGGCCTCCTGCTGCTGCCAGGCCTCCCATTTACTTAAACCCTGTGCTGCCTGTCTCTTACTCTATTCTATGCTGTTCTCTATCACTAATGTCCCCCCTCTATTCTATCCCTCTGTTGTCCTATACTACCTTAAATCCTATTCTAGCTGTCACGCTCACGCCTTGACTGGTGGGCGTGAGCTCGGGGGGGTTTGTGGCCCCACTGTGCCACAAACCAGGACTACCCTGGAAGGGGCGTAACTATGACAGCTGCCTGGGTTTTCACTGGAGCCTCTGATGGTGAGGTCAGGCTTGTGCAGCAGTAGAAAGAAGCGTGTGCACTACTGGTAAGATGGTGCTAAGGTAGGCTCCCACACCTTAATGCAAATAACAAAAAAAAACTAGCACTCAACTTGATGCTTATGTGAAAATTTTATTGTAGTACCCAACAAACGTTTCGGTCCATCATACGGACCTTCATCAGTAAAGTACTATACTGAAGCTTGGGCAAAGAGACCGTAATGTCTCAGGGCACTTATAACTGCAGCGCCTTATGAGAACGCTGGGCCAGTTAACAGACTGTGGGGGATGAATCGTGATGTGCCACTGACAGACGCGGAGTCCACCGCTGGCAGCTGCCAGGTGCTACTCCAGGGTGGTGTCTGGCTGTGGCTGCTGATCCCACTTGGGAGACAGGAACACTAGGATTGGTGCGGGCATCAGGCAGGACTAGCAGATGAGCACGGATGAGATTCAGACGAGTAGGCTGGCACGGCTGAGACACAGAGCTGGCAGAGACACGGCAGAGAACACAGGGCTGGCAGAAACACGTCAGAGAACACAGGGCTGGCAGGCACGGCAGAGAACACAGGGCTGGCAGGCATGGCTCAGAACACAGGGCTGGCAGGCACACGGCAGAGAACACAGAGCTGGCAGGCACACGGCAGAGAACACAGGGCTGGCAGGCACACGGCAGAGAACACAGGGCTGGCAGGCACACGGCAGAGAACACAGGGCTGGCAGGCACAAGGCAGAGAACACAGGGCGGGCAGGCACACGGCAGAGAACACAGGGCGGGCAGGCACACGGCAGAGAACACAGGGCTGGCAGGCACACGGCAGAGAACACAGGGCTGGCAGGAACACGGCAGAGAATACAGGGCTGGCAGGAACACGGCAGAGAACACAGGGCTGGCAGGAACACGGCAGAGAATACAGGGCTGGCAGGAACACGGCAGAGAACACAGGGCTGGCAGGAACATGGCCGAGAACACAGGGCTGGCAGGAACACAGGACTGGTTGGTGTGGTGTATGAAGGAACAGGTAGGGACCTATTCACACAGGAGGTGCAGGTATGGATATGTAGTATGAAGGAACAGGTAGGGACCTGTTCACACTGGAGGTGCAGGTAAGAAAACAAGCAGAAAGGAATGAAGTATGAAGGAACAGGTTGGGACCTGTTCACACAGGAGATGCAGGTACGAAAACAAGCCAGAAGGAAAGGAGAATGAAGGAACAGGTTGAGACCTGTTCACACAGGAGATGCAGGTACGGAAGAGCAGCAAGAGATAGCATAGCAACAAAAGCTAAGCAGAGCAGAACCGCAAGAAATGCGGAGAGGAGCTACAGCAAGAGATTTCTTCAAAAGCTAAGCAGAGCGGAGCTACAAGGAATGTGGAGAGGAGCTGCAGAAAGAGATTACTGCAGCAGCAGAGGCTAAGCAGAGCGGAGCCACAAGGAATGTGGAGAGGAGCTGCAGCAAGAGATTACTGCAGCAGCAGAAGCTAAGCAGAGCGGAGCCACAAGGAATGTGGAGAGGAGCTTCAGCAAGAGGTTTATGCAGCAGCAAAGCAGAGCAGAACCGAAAAGAATGCGGAGAGGAGCTGCAGTAAGAGATTACTGCAGCAGCAGCAGAAGCTAAGCAGAGTGAAACAAAGCAGAACCGCAGGAGTGCGGAGCAGAGGTAAAGCCACAAAGGTACAGAGCAGGCAGAGACGCAAGAGTGCGGAGCGTAAGCAGACTGAGAACACAAGGAGAGACACAGCAGGGAAGGAAGCCACAAACAAGGAGACCAAGATAAGACTAAGTACAGACAAGGCAATGGAACAAGACACAAGGACAAAGACACAGGGACCAGGATATTCTGCCTCCTGGAGGGCGGACAATAAGATCAAGGCAATAGCACAGAGAAAGCCTGCAGAGAGGGAGTAACACAGAGCAAGGTGTTGTGAATTTGGATTCTGGGCTCCCCCGGTGGCCGCTTGTGGAATTGGACTTGTCATCCTTTTTCCTGTTTCACCTGGTTCCATCAGTAGTGGGTGTCGCTATTTAGGCTCATTTCTCTGGTGGTTTCTTGCCGGTCAACAATGTTATCTGATGCCTCTCAGTGCTTGTTCCTGCTTCTGACAACTACTAGATAAGTTGGACTTTTGTCCATGTTTTGTTTTGCCTATTTGTTCCAGTTCACAGCTGAAGTTTTGTTACTGTGTCTGGAAAGCTCTCGTTGATCAGGGATTGCTACTCTGGCGTTATGAGTTAATGCCAGAGTTTAAGGTAATCTCTGGATGGTGTTTTGTTAGTGTTTTTCTGCTGACCATGAAAGTATACTATCTGTCTTCTGCTATCTAGTAAGCGGACCTCAAATTTGCTAAGACTATTTTCCTGCTGCGTTTGTAGTTTCATCTGAACTCACCGTCATTATATGTGGGGGGCTACTGTCTTCTTTGGAATATTTCTCTAGAGGTGAGCCAGGTCTTATATTTCCCTCTGCTAGCTATTTAGGTCTTAGGCCAGAGCTGGGCATCTAGCGATAAATAGGAAATGCTACCTGGCTATTTCTAGTTGCGCGGCAGGCTTAGTTCATGGTCAGTATAGTTCCATCTTCCGAGAGCTTGTCCCTCTATAGGCTTGCTATGATCTCTGCCTGCAGAGATCATGACAGTTTGACCGGCCAATAAAGTGTTAAAGACCCAGGTTAAGAAAGGAGAGTTATAAGAAGTCTGCTGGAATTTTTTTTTTTTTTTTTTTTTCTCCAGTCTGCCTTGCTGCAGTCTTTTTTCTCTCTCTCCTCCTAATCTCTGTATGCTCTGTGTGCACCTGACAATAATGGATCTCCAGAGTGTAACTGCGGGTTTGAATAATCTCATCACGAAAGTACAAAATTTACAAGATTTTGTGGTACATGCTCCGGTATCTGAGCCGAGAATTCCTTTGCCGGAGTTCTTCACAGGGAATAGAGCTAGCTTCCAGAATTTCCGAAATAATTGTAAGCTTTATTTGTCCCTGAAGTCTCGTTCAGCTGGAGACCCTGCTCAGCAGGTTAGGATTGTGATTTCCTTGCTCAGGGGTGACCCTCAAGATTGGGCCTTCTCATTGCCAGCAGGGGATCCTGCGTTACGCGATGTGGATGCGTTTTTTCTGGCCTTGGGCTTGCTTTATGAGGAACCTCATTTGGAACTTCAGGCAGAAAAAACTTTGATGGCACTATCTCAGGGGTAAGACGAAGCTGAAGTTTTCTGCCAAAAATTCCGTAAATGGTCTGTGCTTACTCAGTGGAATGAGTGCGCTTTGGCGGCAACTTTCAGAGAAGGTCTCTCTGATGCCGTTAAGGATGTTATGGTGGGGTTCCCTTTGCCTGCAGGTCTGAATGAGTCCATGACAATGGCTATTCAGATTGATAGGCGTCTGCGGGAGCGCAAACCGGTGCACCATCTGGCGGTGTCTATGGAAAAGACGCCAGAAAGTATGCAGTGTGATAGAATTCTGTCCAGGAGCGAGCGACAGAATTTTAGACGGAAGAATGGATTGTGTTTCTATTGTGGGGATTCTACTCATGTTATATCAGCATGCTCTAGGCGTACAAAGAAGCTTGATAAGTCTGTTTCCATTGGCACCATTCAGTCTAAGTTTATTTTGTCTGTAACCCTGATTTGCTCTTTGTCATCCTTTGCCACGGACGCCTATGTTGACTCTGGCGCCGCTCTGAGTCTTATGGATTGGTCCTTTGCCAATCGTTGTGGTTTTAATTTAGAGCCTTTGGAGACTCTTATTCCTCTGAAGGGGATTGACTCCACCCCATTGGCTAATAATAAACCACAATACTGGACACAAGTAACCATGCGTATCAATCCGGATCACCAGGAGATTATTCGTTTCCTGGTACTGTATAATTTACATGACGATTTGGTACTGGGATTGCCATGGTTGCAGTCTCACAACCCAGTCTTGGACTGGAGAGCAATGTCTGTGTTGAGCTGGGGATGTAAGGGTATTCATGGGGACGTACCTTTGGTTTCTATTTCGTCGTCCATTCCCTCTGAAGTCCCTGAGTTCCTCTCTGATTATCAAGACGTCTTTGACGAACCCAAGCTTGGGTCGTTACCTCCGCACCGTGAGTGCGATTGTGCCATAGATTTGATACCGGGTTGTAAATATCCAAAGGGTCGTTTGTTTAATTTGTCTGTGCCGGAACATGCTGCTATGCGGGAATATATAAAGGAGTCTTTGGAAAAGGGACATATTCGTCCATCTTCTTCTCCCTTGGGAGCTGGGTTTTTCTTTGTCTCAAAAAAAGACGGCTCTTTGAGACCATGTATTGATTATCGGCTTCTGAATAAGATCACTGTTAAGTATCAATACCCATTGCCATTGCTTACTGATTTGTTTGCTCGTATAGAGGGTGCTAAGTGGTTCTCTAAAATTGATCTTCGTGGGGCGTATAATTTGGTGCGGATCAGGCAGGGGGATGAGTGGAAGACCGCATTTAATACGCCCGAGGGCCACTTTGAGTATTTGGTCATGCCTTTTGGTCTTTCTAATGCCCCTTCAGTTTTCCAGTCTTTTATGCATGATATTTTCCGCGATTTTCTGGATAGATTTATGATAATATATCTGGATGATATTCTGATTTTTTCTGATGACTGGGACTCTCATGTCCAGCAGGTCAGGAGAGTTTTTCAGGTTCTGCGGTCTAATTCTTTATGTGTGAAGGGGTCTAAGTGCGTTTTTGGGGTCCAGAAAATTTCCTTTTTGGGGTATATTTTTTCTCCCTCTTCCATTGAGATGGATCCCGTCAAGGTGCAAGCTATTTGTGACTGGACTCAGCCCTCCTCTCTTAAGGGTCTTCAGAGATTTTTGGGCTTTGCCAACTTTTACCGCCGATTTATTGCTGGTTTTTCGGATGTCGTTAAACCACTGACTGATTTGACCAGACAAGGCGCTGATGTTGCTAATTGGTCCCCTCATGCTGTAGAGGCCTTTCAGGAGCTTAAGCGCCGTTTTGCCTCTGCCCCTGTGTTGCGTCAGCCTGATGTGAATCTGCCTTTTCAGGTTGAGGTTGACGCTTCGGAGATCGGAGCTGGGGCAGTGTTGTCGCAGAAAGGTTCCGACTGCTCCGTCATTAGGCCTTGTGCCTTCTTTTCTCGCAAATTTTCGCCCGCAGAGCGGAATTATGATGTTGGGAATCGGGAGCTTTTGGCCATGAAGTGGGCGTTTGAGGAGTGGCGCCATTGGCTCGAGGGGGCTAGGCATCAGGTGGTGGTATTGACTGACCACAAAAATTTGATTTATCTTGAGACTGCCAGACGCCTGAATCCTAGACAGGCGCGCTGGTCTTTATTTTTTTCTCGCTTTAATTTTGTGGTGTCATACCTACCGGGTTCTAAGAATGTTAAGGCAGATGCCCTTTCTAGGAGTTTTGACCCGGACTCTCCTGGTAATTCTGAACCCACAGGTATCCTTAGGGAGGGAGTAATTTTGTCGGCCGTTTCTCCTGATCTGCGGCGGTCCTTGCAAGAGTTTCAGGCGGATAGACCGGATCGTTGTCCGCCTGATAGATTGTTTGTTCCGGATGATTGGACCAGCAGAGTCATCTCTGAGGTACATTCTTCTGCATTGGCAGGTCATCCCGGAATTTTTGGTACCAGGGATTTGGTGGCAAGATCCTTCTGGTGGCCTTCCCTGTCACGAGATGTGCGAGTCTTTGTGCAGTCATGTGACGTTTGTGCTCGGGCCAAGTCTTGTAGTTCTCGGGCTAGCGGACTGCTGTTGCCCTTGCCTATTCCTAAGAGGCCTTGGACACACATCTCGATGGATTTTATTTCAGATCTGCCTGTTTCCCAGAAGATGTCTGTCATCTGGGTGGTCTGTGACCGTTTCTCTAAAATGGTCCATTTGGTTCCTCTGCCCAAGTTGCCTTCTTCTTCTGAGTTGGTTCCTCTGTTTTTTCAGAATGTTGTCCGATTGCACGGTATTCCTGAGAATATTGTTTCTGACAGAGGTACCCAATTTGTGTCTAGATTTTGGCGGGCATTCTGTGCTAGGATGGGCATAGATTTGTCTTTTTCATCTGATTTTCACCCTCAGACTAATGGCCAGACCGAGCGGACTAATCAGACCCTTGAGACATATCTGAGGTGTTTTGTCTCTGCTGACCAGGATGATTGGGTTGCTTTTTTGCCATTGGCAGAGTTCGCCCTCAATAATCGGGCCAGTTCTTCCACCTTGGTGTCCCCGTTTTTCTGTAATTCGGGGTTTCACCCTCGATTTTCCTCCGGTCAGGTGGAATCCTCGGATTGTCCTGGAGTGGATGCGGTGGTGGAGAGATTGCATCACATCTGGGGGCAGGTTATGGACAATTTGAAGTTGTCCCAGGAGAAGACTCAGCGTTTTGCCAACCGTCATCGTCGTGTTGGTTCTCGGCTTTGTGTTGGAGATTTGGTGTGGTTGTCTTCTCGTTTTGTCCCTATGAGGGTCTCTTCTCCTAAGTTTAAACCTCGGTTCATCGGCCCTTATAGAATATTGGAGATTCTTAATCCTGTTTCTTTCCGTTTGGACCTCCCTGCGTCCTTTTCCATTCATAACGTTTTTCATCGGTCGTTATTGCGCAGGTATGAGGTACCTGTTGTACCTTCAGTTGAGCCTCCTGCTCCGGTGTTGGTTGAGGGTGAGTTGGAGTACGTTGTGGAGAAAATTTTGGACTCTCGTGTTTCCAGACGGAAACTCCAGTATCTGGTCAACTGGAAGGGTTACGGCCAGGAGGATAATTCTTGGGTCAATGCATCTGATGTTCATGCTTCTGATCTTGTTCGTGCCTTCCATAGGGCTCATCCTGGTCGCCCTGGTGGATCTGGTGAGGGTTCGGTGCCCCCTCCTTGAGGGGGGGGTACTGTTGTGAATTTGGATTCTGGGCTCCCCCGGTGGCCGCTTGTGGAATTGGACTTGTCATCCTTTTTCCTGTTTCACCTGGTTCCATCAGTAGTGGGTGTCGCTATTTAGGCTCATTTCTCTGGTGGTTTCTTGCCGGTCAACAATGTTATCTGATGCCTCTCAGTGCTTGTTCCTGCTTCTGACAACTACTAGATAAGTTGGACTTTTGTCCATGTTTTGTTTTGCCTATTTGTTCCAGTTCACAGCTGAAGTTTTGTTACTGTGTCTGGAAAGCTCTCGTTGATCAGGGATTGCTACTCTGGCGTTATGAGTTAATGCCAGAGTTTAAGGTAATCTCTGGATGGTGTTTTGTTAGTGTTTTTCTGCTGACCATGAAAGTATACTATCTGTCTTCTGCTATCTAGTAAGCGGACCTCAAATTTGCTAAGACTATTTTCCTGCTGCGTTTGTAGTTTCATCTGAACTCACCGTCATTATATGTGGGGGGCTACTGTCTTCTTTGGAATATTTCTCTAGAGGTGAGCCAGGTCTTATATTTCCCTCTGCTAGCTATTTAGGTCTTAGGCCAGAGCTGGGCATCTAGCGATAAATAGGAAATGCTACCTGGCTATTTCTAGTTGCGCGGCAGGCTTAGTTCATGGTCAGTATAGTTCCATCTTCCGAGAGCTTGTCCCTCTATAGGCTTGCTATGATCTCTGCCTGCAGAGATCATGACAGCAAGGCATGGCAAACTCAGAAGCTAAACACAAACTGAGCTAACACATTGCACAGGCCCAGACCACTGGGTGGAGCTGCACTAAATACTGGAGGCCTCTTGCTAATTGGTCACGAGCAGATTAGACAGGTGCACCTGATTGCTATAAGAACCAGAGAGTTCAGGCGCCGCCCCCCTATACACACAGCCAGGAAGCATGCAGAGAGCAGAGACACAGAATATGGCGCTGGCAAGAAACAGAAACCACATCATGGCCTGGAGCAGTGGGTAAGATATTGTGAGAGATGAGAGGCCATGCTGTGATGCCAGCAGAGTTGTTACACTAGCCCTAATCCTGCAAACAGTGAATAACATCACAGTATATAAACATTACATATCACATCAATAACAATGAGGTGCCGCATGGAACCGTGCGAATAGCGTCCAGGAGAGAGAAGGCACGTGAGGGTCCCCGCCACCTCCTTACACCCATCCCTCCTAGAATATGGTCGTCTCTGACCATGGCGGCCCCTGTCAATGTAAAACTGTTAGAAACACTTTAAAAAAAACATATTTACAATTAAAACTTTATCTGGTAACTTTGGTGGGTCATCCGTGGAGCCCTGGGACAAAAAGTTAAAGTATACATCACTGGAGACACTGAGCTGGGACATATACATCACTGGAGACGCTGGGCCGGAACATATACATAACTGGAGACACTGGGCTGGGACATATACATCACTGGAGACGCGCTGGGACATATACATCACTGGAGACGCTGTGCTGAAACATATACATCACTGGAGACGCTGAACTGGGACATGTACGTCACTGGAGACGCTGGCTGGGACATATACATCACTGGAGACGCTGGGCTGGGACATATACATAACTGAAGACACTGGGCTGGGACATATACATCACTGAAGACGCTGGGCTGGGACATATACATCACTGAAGACGCTGGGCTGGGACATATACATCACTGGAGATGCTGGACTGGGTCATATACATCACTGAAGACGCTGGGCTGGGACATATACATCACTGGAGATGCTGGACTGGGACATATACATCACTGGAGACACTGGGCTGGGGCATATACATCACTGGAGATGCTGGGCTGGGACATATACATCACTGGAGACGCTGGGCTGGGACATATACATCACTGGAGATGCTGGGCTGGGACATATACATCACTGAAGACGCTGGGCTGGGACATATACATCACTGGAGACACTGGGCTGGGGCATATACATCACTGGAGACACTGGGCTGGGGCATATACATCACTGGAGATGCTGGGCTGGGACATATACATCACTGGAGACGCTGGGCTGGGACATATACATCACTGGAGACGCTGGGCTGGGGCATATAAATCACTGGAGATGCTGGACTGGGACATATACATCACTGGAGACACTGGGCTGGGACATATACATGACTGGAGACTCTGGCCTGGGACATACACTTTGGTTCAAAAGTTTAGGGTCACCAAGACAATTTTGTGTTTTCCATGAAAACTCGTACTTTTATTAATCAAATGAGTTGCCAAATCAATTGAAAATCTAGTCCAGACATTGACAAGGTTCGAAAAAAAGATTTTTATTTGTAATAATAATTTTCTCTTTCAAACTTTGCTTTCGTCAAAGAATTCTCTTTTTGCAGCAATTACAGCATTGCTGACCTTTGGCATTCTAGCAGTTAATTTGCTGAGGTAATATGGAAAAATTTCCCCCCATGCTTCCAGAATCCCCTCCCACAAGTTGGTTTGGCATGATGGGCACTTTTTGTGCACCATACGGTCAAGCTGCTCCCACAACAGCTCAATGGGGTTGAGATCTGGTGACTGTGCTGGCCACTCCATTACAGATAGAATACCAGCTGCCGGCTTCTTCCCTAAATAGTTCTTGCACAGTTTGGAGGTGTGCTTTGGGTCACTGTCCTGTTGTAGGATGAAATTGGCTCCAATCAAGCGCTGTCCACAGGGTATGGCATGGTGTTTCAAAATGGAGTGATAGCCTTCCTTATTCAATATCCCTTTTACCTTGTACAAATCTCCCACTTTACCAGCACCAAAGCAACCTGTTACACCACGTCCGGTCCCTGTACCTTCACGGGGTCCCCGTCGGGACTCCTGCTCTGTGCCGGCTTCATGCTGTCCTAATACAGCCTCTGCTTCCCCTTCCTCCTCTGCATCCTGGCGTGCGGCAAGCAGCTTCTCGCGCAGAATGCTTAGGTCGCACACACGCTCGCTCCCGGTCTCTTAAAGAGGCATTTTACAAAAGTGCTTCTGACCAATGGCGTGCTGATGATCACTATTTCTAGCCCCTCCTCCATAGGGAGGGCGCCGGAGCAACAAGTATCCACTGTTGCTTCTTCCGGTTCCTGCTAGCATGTGCCTCTGTTTCTGAAGTCCTCTGCCAGTGCTCCGCTTATACTGTCTGTCTCCACAGATCATCAGCTACCTGTTACCCGGCTATCCTGGACGACGTCTGCTCTATGCCAGTTTTATCTCATCCCGCCAATCTGCCATCCTCATCTTCGGACAAAGCCAGTACCGCTGGTACCAACTCCTACCCATACAGCCGGTATCATCTGGTTAGCTCCACGTCTCCTGCTAACCCTGCTTGTTTGTCTGTCCCGCTGGGACAGCTGCCACGAGTCCAGGGTCTAACTGGAGGTAGCACCCGTGTCCCCCAGGCATTCAATTCAGACCCGGGTGTCTGGGGCTCACGTAGTCATGCCCCCTTCGGAGCCCCTCGGACCGTGGTCCCGAGGTTCCACGTTAAATCATAATAAAAACGATTGTGAACTTCACGATCTGTGCCTTACATTCGTTACACAACCCTAGACCATCACATTACCTCCACCATGCTTGACAGATGGCGTCAGGCACTCTTCCAGCATCTTTTCAGTTGTTCTGCATCTCACAAAGGTTCTTTTGTGTGATTCAAACACCTCAAACTTGGATTTGATTGTCCATAACACTTTTATCGAATCTTCCTCTGTCCAATGTCTGTGTTCTTTTGCCCATATTAATCTTTTCATTTTATTAGCCAGTCTCAGATATGGCTTTTTCTTTGCCACTCTGCCCTGAAGGCCAGCATCCCGGAGTCGCCTCTTCACTGTAGATATTGACACTGGCATTTTGCGTGTACTATTTAATGAAGCTGCCAGTTGAGGACCAGTGAGGAGTCAATTTCTCAAACTACAGAAGTTCTTTTTTTTCTGGCCATTTTGAGAGTGTAATGGAACCAACAAATGTAATGCTGCAGATTCTCAACTAGCTCAAAGGAAGGGCAGGTTCATAGGTTCTCTAATCAGCCAAACTGTTTTCAGCTGTGCTAACATACTTGAACAAGGGTTTTCAAGGGTATTCTAACCATCCATTAGCCTTCTTACACAGCAAACACAAAGTATCATAAGAACACTGTAGTGATGGTTGTTGTACACCTATGAACATATGTATAAAGTGTATTTCTGAATCATTTAATGTTAGCTTCATTGGAAAAAAATGTGCTTTTCTTTCAAAAATAAGGACATTTCTAAGTGAATCTAAACTTTTGAACGGTAGTGTATACAGTGTCGGACTGGGGTGACAAGGGCTCACCAGTAACATTGACTTTGGGGGCCCACTTTTCACCTGCATACAAACATTACACTACCCTCGTTCACAAATTTACCTGTATCTCTATATAATAATACATTGGGTAGTTTGGTTAATGAATGATGAGATGCTGCTTTATTTCTGTACAGAGTGAATCATGTGAATTATGCCAAGTACTGACCATACAGTGGGGTTGGAGGCCCAGATCTGCACAGGGGCCCACCGGGGGATTCCCCTGTTACCCAATGGACCTGTCCGAGCCTGAGTGTATACATCACTGGAGACACTGGACTAGGACATATACATCACTGGAAACACTGGGCTGGGACATATACATCACTGGAGACACTGGGCTGGGACATATACATCACTGGAGACACTGGGCTGGGACATATACATCACTGGAGACACTGGGCTAGGTGTTGTGAACTCTATTTTTGGGCTCCTTCTAGTGGTCACAAGCGGTACTGTGTAGTGTTGTCTTTCTGCAGGTTGGCAGCATCAGCTGGTTCGTTATCCTTGGTTGGTTTCCTATTTAGCTCACCTGGAGACTCAGTTCCTTGCCTGCTATCAATGTATTCAGTGCTCTTCAGATTCCTTGTGACTACCTTGCTCCCAGTCTCTCCAAGACAAGCCAAGTTTTTGTTTGTTCATTTTTTGATTATCAGCATTCATTATGTTTGTCGTCCAGCTTGCTAAAATGTGATTTCCTCGCTTGCTGGTTGCTCTAGGGGACTGAGTTTCTCCCCCCACACTGTTAGTTGGTGTGGGGTTTCTTGAAATCTCAGAGTGGATATTTTGTAAGGGTTTTTTACTGACCGCATAGATTCCCTTTTCTATTTTCTGCTATCTAGTATTAGTGGGCCTCATTTGCTGAATCTGCTTTCACCCCTGTGTATGTTCCTTCCTCTTACCTCACCGTTATTATTTGTTGGGGGCTTCTATATCTTTGGGGATTATTTCTCTGGAGGCAAGAGAGGTCTTTCTTTCTCTCTAGGGGTAGTTAGTTCCTCAGGCTGGCTCGAGACATCTAGGATTTTTAGGCACGTTCACCGGCTACTTCTAGTGTGTTTGGATAGGTTCAGATTTGCGGTTAGTCTAGTTTGCCACCTCCCTAGAGCTTGTCCTATGTTTGTTACTTAGCTGGAGTAATTTGTGATCCTCAACCACTAAGGATCATAACAGTTAGCTGGAGTAATTTGTGATCCTCAACCACTAAGGATCATAACAGCTAGGACATATACATCACTGGAGACACTGGGCTAGGACATATACATGACTGGAGACACTGGGCTAGGACATATACATCACTGGAGACACTGGGCTAGGACATATACATCACTGGAGACGCTGGGCTGGGACATATACATCACTGGAGACACTGGGCTAGGACATATACATGACTGGAGACACTGGGCTAGGACATATACATGACTGGAGACACTGGGCTGGGACGTATACATGACTGGAGACACTGGGCTGGGACATATACATGACTGGAGATGCTGGCCTCAGACATATACATCACTGGAGACCCTGGGCTGGGACATATACATCACTGGAGACACTGCTTCGATATTCTGTGGGATGGGAGCACATTGGGTGCCACGTCCGCCCACAGAGTACATCCTGACTGACGTAATCTCCCATTTCTAAGTATACGATAAACCATGGAAAGGTTTAAGGGTAGCAAAAAATATATATCCATTCACAAGGTCAGTAATTAGGAGGGAAGGTAATAGCAGGCAGTAATCTAGTGTGGCCACAAGATGGCACCAAAGTAAGAGAACAGCGTTCACATAGTATTACTAGCAAGATTGAGTAAAAATGTAGATGACTATGAATAGCCTGACCATGGTAATGTGGAATAACCTCCTTCCACGGCCCCACCGAGGAAGCCAACGTGAAACGCATGTCAGGGCTGCTGACAGTAAGAGCTAATGTACAGTACAATAATCACCTAAAATATTATTATACATCATGGTCAAGTTATCTATATTTATCTACATTTTTACTCTAAATCTTGGACACACACTTTGTCAGCTTTGTTCCTGCTAACAGAGGTCCAGTGAAGGGAGCAGATAGTACTTTCCAGCTATAGTTTCTACCGAAATTGTGCAGCACTATACCTGGGTTTATACCACCATCTCCCTCCACCTTTTGATTAATCTCCTCCCTCTTTCCTCCTTTGTTGGTGGGTTTGGAAGTGCTGTCCTCTGGTCATATAAGACAATGCTAGTCGATTGTGGCTACAGGGCTTTGGACATTTACGTTTACATTGATGAGAGCGCACTAGGGACTCTAGGGAGAGCCGCCGAGGAGCGGGGCGCCACTGTCGCATTTTTAGGGTGCCATCCTCCGCTGTTTAGGCAGGATTTCACCACCTGGCCTTTCCTAGTGACAGTAGTGAACAAGCCATAGCGCTAAGGCTATGTGCCCACGATCCAGAACTAGCAGCGCTTTGGACGCAGTGTATGTTCGCTGCGTCCAAAGCGCTGCCGTCTATTGGGGCCAGGTGAAGCCGCACGTGTTCACTGAACCATATGGATTCACCGTGTCCAATACATTGTACGGGCGAAATTTCTCTTGAAATCCCATCCACTATGCTGTAACAGCTGGACGCTGCGGGTTGGACGCTGCACAAGTACGCAGCGTCCAACCCGCAGTGTTTGCTGATCGTGGGCACCTACCCTAACAAACTAATTAAGGTCTGAAACCTTGGTTAAAGTTATTGGATCACACAAATCTCCAAGGGTGCCCAATCTTTTGCATAGGCCCATTTTCCTTTTTGTAATTTAAAAAAATATAAAAATGACAAAATATATATATATATATTCCTAAAATGCAAAGGTAATGTGTCATCTTTGACTTTAGGCCTTTTTGAGATCATTTCATCTTCAACTTAACTGTTCACAATAACAGTAATTTTGACCAGGGGTGCCCAAATTTGTACATGCCACTGTACATTCTTATTGCCAGATGTCCTAGTATGTTTCTTTTTTTCTTTTACATTATTCCATCCATTGATATTGCCACTTTTTATTTTACCATACCTTTTTTACTACACTCAATTAAACTTTTTTTTGTACCACAATTCCCTGCTTCCCAAAAAGGAGTCTCCAAGGAAGAACAGTTTGATCTCATCAAGTTCAGCAAATTCTTGAAAATTGTAAACAAATGTAATTCATACTTTTCTAGTAAATAATTAAAAAAAAAAACCTAAAAGAATACATTGGTGTCTTGAATTTTAGTCCTTGTGAGGTTGGCTCAGTTAAACCTTGCATCAGAAGAGACCTGATACAGACATTGCAGTCATTTTAGACATAACAATCATGACTTATAATTGATGTCACCATTCTGTAAGCATGTTCTGCTAAGGGCAAGGCCAGTGTTGTAACATAGGCGGCTTTCTGTTGTCATTAATATTTGGTGTAATAATAATATACAGTTATATGAAAAAGTTTGGGCACCCCTATTAATCTTAAGCTTAATGTTTTATAAAAATTGGTTTTTTTTGCAACAGCTATTTCAGTTTCATATACAGTGGGGCAAAAAAGTATTTAGTCAGTCAGCAATAGTGCAAGTTCCACCACTTAAAAAGATGAGAGGCGTCTGTAATTTACATCATAGGTAGACTATGGGAGACAAACTGAGAAATAAAAATCCAGAAAATCACATTTTTATTTTTTTTTATCATTTTATTTGCATATTATGGTGGAAAATAAGTATTTGGTCAGAAACAAACAATCAAGATTTCTGGCTCTCACAGACCTGTAACTTCTTCTTTAAGAGTCTCCTCTTTCCTCCACTCATTACCTGTAGTAATGGCACCTGTTTAAACTTGTTATCAGTATAAAAAGACACCTGTGCACACCCTCAAACAGTCTGACTCCAAACTCCACTATGGTGAAGACCAAAGAGCTGTCAAAGGACACCAGAAACAAAATTGTAGCCCTGCACCAGGCTGGGAAGACTGAATCTGCAATAGCCAACCAGCTTGGAGTGAAGAAATCAACAGTGGGAGCAATAATTAGAAAATGGAAGACATACAAGACCACTGATAATCTCCCTCGATCTGGGGCTCCACGCAAAATCCCACCCCGTGGGGTCAGAATGATCACAAGAACGGTGAGCAAAAATCCCAGAACCACGCGGGGGGACCTAGTGAATGAACTGCAGAGAGCTGGGACCAATGTAACAAGGCCTACCATAAGTAACACACTACGCCACCATGGACTCAGATCCTGCAGTGCCAGACGTGTCCCACTGCTTAAGCCAGTACATGTCCGGGCCCGTCTGAAGTTTGCTAGAGAGCATTTGGATGATCCAGAGGAGTTTTGGGAGAATGTCCTATGGTCTGATGAAACCTAACTGGAACTGTTTGGTAGAAACACAACTTGTCGTGTTTGGAGGAAAAAGAATACTGGGTTGCATCCATCAAACACCATACCTACTGTAAAGCATGGTGGTGGAAACATCATGCTTTGGGGCTGTTTCTCTGCAAAGGCGCCAGGACGACTGATCCGGGTACATGAAAGAATGAATGGGGCCATGTATCGTGAGATTTTGAGTGCAAACCTCCTTCCATCAGCAAGGGCATTGAAGATGAAACGTGGCTGGGTCTTTCAACATGACAATGATCCAAAGCACACCGCCAGGGCAACGAAGGAGTGGCTTCGTAAGAAGCATTTCAAGGTCCTGGAGTGGCCTAGCCAGTCTCCAGATCTCAACCCTATAGAAAACCTTTGGAGGGAGTTGAAAGTCCGTGTTGCCAAGCGAAAAGCCAAAAACATCACTGCTCTAGAGGAGATCTGCATGGAGGAATGGGCCAACATACCAACAACAGTGTGTGACAACCTTGTGAAGACTTACAGAAAACGTTTGACCTCTGTCATTGCCAACAAAGGATATTTTACAAAGTATTGAGATGAAATTTTGTTTCTGACCAAATACTTATTTTCCACCATAATATGCAAATAAAATGATAAAAAAACAGACAATGTGATTTTCTGGATTTTTTTTGCTCAGATTGTCTCCCATAGTTGAGGTCTACCTATGATGTAAATTACAGACGCCTCTCATCTTTTTAAGTGGTGGAACTTGCACTATTGCTGACTGACTAAATACTTTTTTGCCCCACTGTATCTAATAACTGTTGGACACAGTAATGTTTCTGCCTTGAAATGAGGTTTATTGTACTAACAGAAAATGTGCAATCTGCATACAAACAAAATTTGACAGGTGCATAAGTATGGGCACCCTTATCATTTTCTTGTTTTAAATACTAATACCTACTTTTTACTGACTTACTAAAGCACTTTTTTTGGTTTTGTAACCTCATTGAGCTTTGAACTTCATAGCCAGGTGTATGCAATCATGAGAAAAGCTACTTAAAGTGGCCACTTGCAAGTTGTTCTCCTGTTTGAATCTCCTCTGAAGAGTGGCATCATGGGCTCCTCAAAACAACTGTCAAATGATCTGAAAACAAAGATTATTCAACATAGTTGTTCAGAGGAAGGATACAAAAAGCTGTCTCAGAGATTTAACCTGTCAATTTCCACTGTGAGGAACATAGTAAGGAAATGAAAGAACACAGGTACAGTTCTTGTTAAGGCCAGAAGTGGCAGGCCAAGAAAAACATCAGAAAGGCAGAGAAGAAGAATGGTGAGATCAGTCAAGGACAATCCTCAGACCACCTCCAGAGAGCTGCAGCATCAACTTGCTGCAGATGGTGTCACTGTGCATCGGTCAACTATACAACGCACTTTGAACAAGGAGAAGCTGTATGGGAGAGTGATGCGAAAGAAGCCGTTTCTGCAAGCACGCCACAAACAGAGTCGGCTGAGGTATGCAAAAGCACATTTGGAGAAGCCAATTTCTTTTTGGAAGAAGGTCCTGTGGACTGATGAAACCCAAGATTGAGTTGTTTGGTCATACAAAAAGGCGTTATGCATGGTGGCAAAAAAACACAGTGCGTTGTATAGTTGACCGATGCACAGTGACACCATCTGCAGCAAGTTGATGCTGCAGCTCTCTGGAGGTGGTTTGAGGATTGTCCTTGACTGATCTCACCATTCTTCTTCTCTGCCTTTCTGATGTTTTTCTTGGCCTGCCACTTCTGGCCTTAACAAGAACTGTACCTGTGTTCTTCCATTTCCTTACTATGTTCCTCACAGTGGAAATTGACAGGTTAAGTCTCTGAGACAGCTTTTTGTATCCTTCCCCTGAACAGCTATGTTGAATAATGTTTGTTTTCAGATCATTTGACAGTTGTTTTGAGGAGCCCATGATGCCACTCTTCAGAGGAGATTCAAACAGGAGAACAACTTGCAAGTGGCCACTTTAAGTAGTTTTTCTCATGATTGCATACACCTGGCTATGAAGTTCAAAGCTCAATGAGGTTCCAAACCCAAAAAAGTGCTTTAGTAAATCAGTAAAAAGTAGGTAGGAGTATTTAAAACAAGAAAATGATAAGGGTGCCCATACTTATGCACCTGTCAAATTTTTGTTTGAATGCAGATTGCACATTTTCTGTTAGTACAATAAACCTCATTTCAAGGCAGAAACATTACTGTGTCCAACAGTTATTAGATATATGAAACTGAAATAGCTGTTGCAAAAAAACAATTTTTATAAAACATTAAGCTTAAGATTAATAGGGGTGCCCAAACTTTTTCATATAACTGTATATGTCCATAAATAAAGTATGTCTGCGATCGGCGATATCTAGTATTTTCATAAGCAATAACTGCTATATACCACCGTGGTGTACAAACAAGAACTCTTCTTTGGTGATGCTCAACTGCGCTGTTATGAACCTGTTCACACACTCACACGGGTAACAGTTGAAGGAACGGACTTACAATGAGAGATGCCGTACTTGCACTCAACTATTCCCTGTTCACTCTAGGAAAGTCCCTAATCACACAGATAAAAACACCTCCTCGGACCTGGCTACCTAAAAGTTCATCCAAGGGGTTTCTTGTACCTCCTAAGGAACCAGAGGGGAGACCGCAACACAAATCCTCCAAAAGGGGAAGGAGAAAGTGCAGGGAAACACGAGATCACAGGGTAAGAAACTAAACACCTTCACACAGGATAGACATGGATAAATAAAAATAGGCAAAAAATACAAAGAGTGAAAAATCTCCCTGACCCCCAAACATAAAAGAAAGGGAAGGGTGCTGGGAAGGAGAACACACAGTCAGACTGCAGGAAAAGCAACTGGGTTACTCAAGCAAGAAAATCCCTATTGGAAGAGCTGGAACTCCTAACACCATCTAAATAGAAGTATAGCCAGCAAGGAAACTCAGTGAGAGATGATTATGTAAAGCCCATCCAAAAATGTGATAGGACAGGAGCAAAAGAAAGAATGGAAAACACATTAACTGAAGGAACACAAGGCCAAAATAACTATCAGCATATGGACAGAGACGAATCGGGCTGTGGCTCAAGAGAGAGAAACAGACTAT
This sequence comes from Ranitomeya variabilis, assembly GCF_051348905.1. NCBI lineage: Eukaryota > Metazoa > Chordata > Amphibia > Anura > Dendrobatidae > Ranitomeya > Ranitomeya variabilis. The sequence continues at coordinate 67,022,496 of NC_135235.1, forward strand.
ACATTAAAAGACATGACGTGCGTAAATGTATGTTGATAATTAAATAGTTCAAAGATTAACAACGTGGCACTCACCAGTATGAGTCTTTTAACTTTTTTTTAATTTTTTGTTATGGCAAACTAATACACTGTTACAGGAGGGGGAGAGTGGACTGCAAAGGCAAATACCATTTGCGCGGTCATACGCTTCCTAGGTCTCACCAACGGCACAGCGTAATCAAGCACGGACGCTCGTTTAGTAAACACAACTGTATACAGAAATGGAATTCTCATCTAGCACGTGTACCCTAAGGGTATGTTCCTGCGGTTAGTAAATGCTGCGGGCTGGACGCTGCATACATTTGCAGCGTCCAACCCACAGCAGCCAGATGTTACAGCATAGTGAATGGGATTTCAATAAATCCCATCTCCACTATGGATGCACTGGCACCCACGGCTTCCCTGCATATACGGACATGTGGCGCTCAGTCTCTGCAAGATAAATTTCACCTGTCCAATGTACTGGGCGCGGTGATTCTGCACGGTTCAATGAACACATGCAGAATCACCTGCGTTCAAAAGCCGGCAGCGCTTTGGGTGTCCAACCGCTGCCGATTACTGACCATGGGGTTGGGATGTAGCCTAAGGCTAAGACAGCAATGACTGCCAAGACAAGCTGGCCCCTTTTTTTTCCAGTTTCCTATCCCCCTATACAGTTGCTAGTTTGGCATCGGTTGCAATGCTTTAGTGTGTATGGGGTTAATGTGAGCCACACCAACTACATTAAACAATGGGGTGTTGTTGATGTTCATTTGCTTGTTTAAATGTTTAAATATGACCTGCTCCCCCCTCCTTTCTGGTTGCTTCCCCTTTTCCCTGGTCCGATTGTGAAAACACAAAAGTCATTATATCAGTAAATTCGAATACTTTATAACACCAGCTTGAAAAATGATTTTAAAATCCAAAATATTGACCTACTGAAATGTATAATCAGTAAATGCACTCAATACTTGGTCGGGCTCCTTTTGCATCAATTACTGCATCAATGCGGTGTGTCATGGAGGCGATCAGCCTGTGGCACTGCTGAGGTGTTATGGAAGCCCAGGTTGCTTTGATAGCATCCTTCAGCTCCTCTGCATTGTTGGGTCTGGTGTCTCTCATCTTCCTCTTGGCAATATCCCATAGATTCTCTATGGGATTAAGGTCAGGCGAGTTTGCTGCCAATCAAGCACAGTGATACTGTTGTTTTTAAACCAGGTATTGGTACTTTTGGCAGTGTGGACAGGTGCCAAGTCCTGCTGGAGAATTAAATTTCCATCTCAATAAAGCGTGTCGGCAGAGGGAAGCATGAAATGCTCTAAAATTTCCTGGTAGACGGCTGCGCTGACTTTGGTCTTGATAAAACACAGTGAACCTACACAAGCAGATGACATGGCTCCCCAAACCATCACTGATTGTGGAAACTTCACACTAGACCTCAACCAGCTTGGATTGTGGCCTCTCCACTCTCCTCCAGACTCTGGGACCTTAATTTCCAAATGAAATGCAAAATTTACTGTTCTTGTGGAGTGTGGCAATGACTACCTTCTGGACATATGTCAAGTCAGCAGTCTTTCCCATGATTGTGGAGCCTACTGAAACAGACTAAGGGACCTTTTAAAACCCTTACAAGCCTTTGTAGGTGTTTTTTGTACATTTTTCTAATTTACTGAGATAATGACTTTTGGGTTGTTATTGGCTGTAAGCCATAATCATGGACATTAACAGAAATAAACACTTGAAATAGATCACTCTGTTTGTAATGACTCTATATATGAGTTTCACTTTTTGTATGGAAGAACTGAAATAAATTAACTTTTTGATGATATTCTAATTTTGTGAGAAGCACCTGTATACAGTATATGTAAGTCAGGAGGCAATCACCATGACTTACTCCTAAAAATAGATGCAAGGTGGATAATAGAGACTAAGTGTATGTTCACATACTGTTTTATCCATCAGGGCTTACATCTGAAGCCCTAAAAACTTAGGATATTTGCTCTGACGGGGCCATTGACTTTAATGTTGCAGATTAACTTTGTAATCTGTCGATCATCATTTTCAGCAGTATTCTTCTATTTGAGATGGGCACCAAAACGCAGTCCACCACATTTCGGTGCCCACCTCAAATAGGGGAATACTGTAGAAAATGAATATCGATAAGGTACAAAGCGACTCTATCTACATCATAACAATCAATGGCTGCCTATATAAAGACTCCACCACACCACAAGTGATCATATCACGACCACCAGTCACTGATTAGCTTCAGATTCAACCAGTTGGCTTCAGCAGTCAAGTCACTGGCGCTCATCATGTCATCACGTCCTGTCTTGGCCTCAGCAGTCAAGTCACTATAAAGTTTAAAACTAAAGCGGAAAACTCCTTAAATATTACAGCGAAGTAGGGTGGTGGTTGGGCAACTGTTAAAGCAACGATTGACTGATTAACAATCATTGCCAATGCAGTCGTGAACATTTTAGTTTGAATTGAACAATAGTCATTCCGTTGGCCATCAGAAGTTGCACCTGGGCAATGGATCTTAAAAGGGCCTAAAAGGAACAACCATGAATAAGGCTCATCGGAGCTGAAATGCGTCGGTTGATTCCACTGTGACCAGAACTGCATTCACCATGTTTTTATGGATGTGATTTATTTCTTTAATAAAATTTAACATTTTAGTTACCTACTTCTATGCTGGATTTTTCCTCTTTGTTTGCCTCAGCCAGATCCCAGGCTTTTCCGTGCGCTTGTCATCAGGATTATGGCTGCATCAATGGTGAGCTGACTCTCCTTTCCCCTTTCTCCACTTGTTTCCTTTGACTCATATGAGAAGACCATTATTTAAGGACCTTTGAAAGTTGGGGGCCTAATTTTACATTGGGACCCATGAGCCTCTAGCTTAATTACTGGTGGCCATACATATTTAATGACACTTGGTGGAGGGCAGAATCTCTTTTTGGAGTGGTTTTGGGCATATTCTTTCACATAAAGATCGTTCATGGACCAGTGAATATTGAACAAAAATATTTCAACACGACAGACCACTTTAAAGATATTGATGGTGTCACAATTCCACCCCTCAGTATGTCTGGGATACCGTTACTGACAGCTCAGCCATCCAATCTGGTAAAGGGGCGTGCTGAAACTGTCGGTACTTTGATTGACAGCTCAATCATCCAGTCTGGTGCAGCATCGTGCTGAGTTGTCAGTGTGTTGATTGACAGCTCGGCTGAGGCTGGAAGGCACTGGCTGTCTCCAAGTGTTCATTATCCCAGGTGATTGCAAGGCTACTTAACTCAGATGTTTCTCCCAGACCTCTGCCAGACATACATTCAGCTAAGTGTGGCTTATTCTCTCTGTGCCTTGTGTGCTGCATGTTGATCTTTCATTGCCTGACCTTGGACATCGTTCTGACCATCCGTCTATTTAACCCCTTCTGCTCTGATTTGCTATCCTCCTGGTATTCTGACCTCGTAACGTTACCTGACTACGCTTTTGTCTCTTCCTTCTGTTTATGACGTACCCTCCTGGCTTCTGACCTTGAACTCTTTCATCATCCTAGAGACACACAGAACAGCCAAAACTATCCCAGAAAAATAATCAATTATTATTTACATATATTTTAAGATAATCTCATATATTTAGATGAAATGGGGATGTGAGGGTGTGCTGTGAAAGATTAGTGGAATCCACTATACAAGTATGGGTTTAATCAAAGCAAAACCAGAACATGAATATCACCAAAAAGCGTACAGGCAAGATAAGATAAAAAATATGCCTTTATTCAATAGGTGTGGCAGAAGGTTACATAATAACATTCGTCATTTCCTTGACTAAGGAAATCCTCCGAAACGTACGTCGGGGTGCACAGGCACAGGACCCTGCAGACCCTTTAGGTACAATCTTCATATATATACATACATTGCTGTAATACCTCTATCATTATTATCGCATTGGGTGAACACACCTGATTTAATATATCCCCTTTGGCATATGCGTATTTAATATATCCTTTTCTGGCATATGCGTGTATATATATGTATTGCTGAGATAAAATCTTACTATCACTGCACAACCTTTATCTTATTCAGCACGCCTCTCTGGTATAATATACCACTATGGTAGATTTTTTTTGCACTTTAGGTTTATCTATGTGAAATATATATATATATTTTTTATCACAGTCAGTAGTTGATCCTATTGATGTTGTTTACACGTAAGCACTATGTTGCACTTTATTTGATCAATTTTCATTGTATATTGCCTTGTTTGCACATTATTCACTTTAATTAATATTTTGCTTTCTTGCATAGTAAGGCGGTTTGCTGTATAATTCAGTACATAACTATTTTATATTGGTTGTTGCTAATGGTTATGTATTTTCATGGTCCTGTCATTGCGCACTTGTAATTTAAATTTTATTATTATTATGTAACCTTCTGCCACACCTATTGAATAAAGGCATATTTTTAATCTTATTTTGCCTGTACGCTTTTTGGTGATATTCATGTTCTGGTTTTGCTTTGATTCAACTCTTTCATCATCCTGACTCACAACTTGGCCGTGAGAAGTGACTAGCTTCACAGATGTTCTGTCATTGTATGGCTGAAATCCCCTAATATATTTGTATACTGTAATAAGATTGCCCCTAAGTCTTCGCTTTTTTCCAAATTTAATAATCTGTCTTCTGCAGTTTACTCATTACCTTAATAATCTTGGTCGCTTTTCTCTGCATCTACTCTTTTTCAGCTATGTCCTTCTTACACACCGGAGACCATAATTGTACAAGGTATTCTGTGTGGCCTCACTAGTGACTTGTATGCAAAACTATGCTCTTGTCATGAGCATCTAGGCCGCTTTTAATGGATCCCATTATTTTATTAGCCTTAGCAGCAGCTGCCTGGCATTGGTTACTACAGTTACATTTGCCAACACCCATACACCCGTGTCTTTTCAGTGACAGTTTTACCCAGTGTCCTCTGCCAAAGTGCACACCCTTAAATTTATCTACATTGAACTTCAATTGCTATTTCTCAGCCCAAGCCCCAGCTTATGTAACATTAAATTATCCTCCCCTGCTAATTATTACCCAGCAGAGTTACGTAGCATCTGCAAATATTGAAATTCTACTCTGTATGCCCTCTACCAGGTCATCTTTATTCTGAAACTATAATACTCCCCAATCCTTACACATAATTACACATTTAATTTTCCCAAAAAAAGATATCTTGCATAAACTTTTTATAGTGGATAAAATTTGATATCATTGTTATTGAAATTATTAAATAAAAGCAAAAAAAATTAATATTAATTAAGACTTGGTTGTGACCTATTAAACAAGACGACTTGTGACCTATTATTCTTCATTCATCCCATTAGTCGAAATATCAATCAAAATATTCTTGCCCTTTTCCATTAAACAAAAATAGGATTAAATCCGAAGAGACAAATCAAACTTAAAGCGAACCTGTCAGCTCTGCTGAATGCTTTTACTTTGGCTAGAGTCGAAGTTCTGCCATTTCTAGATTAATCCACCTGTAAAATCCAGAAATATACTGACAACTGGGCATTACTATTCCGCTTGATAAAAGGGTGCGTGCTTACACTGTCTGAAAGTCCAATCTGTAAGGACACGACCAAACAACCCAATGACAAGGGGAGAAATAACGCAAAATTGTCTATTTATTTATACAATTTAGTAATGGTGCAATAGTACAGAATTGTAAGAGAAAAAGTTCCAGAATTGCTCTTTTTGGTGGGAATTAAAGCATTTAAAAAAAACTGACATGTCAGGTTCTCGATAGATAATTTAATAGGAGGGTTTAAAGGGTTTTACAGTACATTGGGAAATACATTAAAGGTAACCTGCATTGTAAAATAACACTATTGATCTGCAGATATGGAGTTAATCTGCAGGTTAATAGAGTTCTGACACCGTGCAGCCACCACATAGAGAGTCCCGCTGCCAGGAGGAAATTAATTTTATTCCCCCTCCCGACAGCCTCGCTCTTTCAGTCATAAGGGTGGCACCGACGCGTTTTTTGTCACCGATCTGTGCATAGAGAGTGGTGGCTGTATTCCCGCCCCCGGCACTGACTGACAGCCGGCCCTATTGCTGAGCCTGCTGTCAGTCATTTCTGGAGGAGGTGTCAGAACGCTATTAACCTGCTATTCTTTCCGTTACTAATTATTTAGGAATAAAAGAAGTACTTCTAGCGGTTATTTAATCTATAATATTTTCTGAAAATTTGCATTATAAAATTCTAATTACAATTAATAGGACTAAAGGAGCCATCATTTCCACGCCTTTTTATTAGTTCTTCCTAGCAACATCCTTTTGGTCCACAGCAGCTGTTGTAACTGGAAGGTAAGGGCAGTTTGTTCTGCTCCTCTGCCAGTTGAAATGGATCCTTGATGATTTCCTAAACGGAAAATGCATTAAACAAAGATGAAAAATGAAGGAAGAAGTTGGATTTTTTTTTAAATTATTACAAATAAAATCAGTTAGTTGCAGAGAATACAGGGAACCTGAGATCATTTCGACTGTACCTCAATCAGCACTGGAGCTGCTCTTTCTATCCCCTCTGGGTGTAGAAGTCCCAACCACCGCCACTAAACGACTGCCAGTCGGCTACATCCAAGCCTTTTGGCATTCAAAACAAAACTCCAAAACATACAATTTTTTCGGCAGCATACCACCTGTTTACGTAAAACAATGTGCTGCCGAGAACACTGATTTTTAAGCATGTTTTGCCCATATGACTGATGTTGGACAAGTTCTGTTGACAGGCCGATAGACTCAAAGTCCTGCAGATGTTTCTTCCCCAAAAAATTGACGGCAAAATAAGTCATGAGGATTAAAAAAAAAAAACAACAAAAAAACCACATACTTATAGACAAATGCTAGTTACTTATTATAATACCAGGGATTGGATAAATATGTAATCAGTTGAGGCCAATATATGGACCCCAAAGATCAGTAGAATAAAGAAGGGCATATACGACAGTGCCTGACGCGGTACCCATGTGTGCAAAATTATATTGTTACCCCAGCTGTGTCCTGGTCAGATAAATAAAGCTGAACTGCAGTACCAGGTATGGCCACGCAGACAAAATTGGCGCTGTGTGGGGTACCGCAGTGAAAACACAGACCTGCAGCAGTGTTCCAGCCATTAATGGTCACACCTAGCAATACCCTTTAATGGAGTATGTCTATCATAAAACACGTTTTGTCCTTTAGAAGTTCATTTTCCATCATGCAGGCCAGCACAAAGCAAGGTCAGAGTACGATACTGCATATTTACACGGAACATTCCTTTCTCATGTGTTCGTACGCACAGTTCTTTTCTAGAGACCTCGATATTCCAAGAGCATGAAAAAAAGAAATTGCACATCTGCCGATTTTTTACTGTCATCATCTACTGCAGAACTGAACAAGTAACAGTTGTGAGTAGTGTCTCAGGGCCCATTCTCTACAATACACAATGGGGCAGATTTATGTATCGTGCCCAATATTTAGTCTGAAACATTTTCAGACTGCCTAATCTATCACTGTAGCGTATGCTAGATGATAACTTTCATGCACCTTTAGCTACTTTTGTTTAACTTTAGACCACCTTAGATTGGTATATTTTAAAGGGGGTGTCCAGGATTAAGGATAGGTCAATGTCTGGTGGGGGTGCGACACCTGGCCTCCTTGCTGATCAGCTGTTCCTGATGTTGGTGGCGGACGAAACAGCTTAATTGATGGAATAGTGGCCAGGACCGCCATCTATTGATTTGAATAGGTGCAGTACCCAGCCGCGGCCACTATACAGTCAACGGAGCTGTGCAATTCCGTAACAGAGAAATTCCAGCAGCCGCTGACATTGGGAAAAGTTAATCGGCGGTGGTGCCAGGTGTCGCACGCCCACTAATCAGACATTGATGACTTATCCTAAGGATAGACAGTCAATGTTAACCCCTTCACGACAGGGCTATACCTTTTCTTTTTTGTGTCCACATAGACATACGAGGGCTGTTCTTTTCTGAGATGAGTTGTACCTTTGAATGACAATATTCATTTTACCACAAGGTGTACGGGAAAAAAAATCCAAATGAGGAGAAATCGTGAGAAAAAAAATAGCAATTCTGACAATTTTTTGAGAACTGTTTCTAACGTGTACATTTTGTGGTACAAATTACCTCGCAATATGATTCTGAGCAAAAGTATAATTACAGCGATAACAAACATGTCTAGTTTTTTTAAATTTTCGTGGTAAATAAAAAAGAAAAATCAGAAGTTTGCCCCCCAAAAAAAAATTGGGGGGTTATGCCGACATTTTACGAGGCTCATAAGGTTTTTATTTTTCAGTCCATAGAGCTGCGTGATGGCTTACTTCTTGCAGTACTAGACCACGTTTTTTGTTATTCCACGTCGGGATGGATGTGACATTTTGTTCGCTTGTTACAGCATTTTTGAGGAATTGCCGAGACTGTATAAACGTAATTTTGCCGTTATTGATTTTTTTTATGTTTTCTGATCTCATTAATTATTCTTATATCTTGACAGATTGGACTTTTCTGAACGCGGCAATACCAAATATATGTATTTCTTTAATATCTTTATTTTTAATGGGGCAAAAAAGGTGTGATTTAAACTTTTATGCATTTTTTTGTTATGACAACCTATCAGCTACCCAAGATCATGTCATAGGCAAAAATGGGCTCATGGAATGACAGTCCCCCATGTTGGTGCGTGTTTAATGTTGCTGTCAGAGTTTGATAGCAGCATTTAACAGGTTAACAAGCGCTAGCAAGTCACCACAATTGTTAGAGGGCAGGTCCTTGTTTTAATACACATACAGGACCTGCTGGGTATGGGGCAGGCTCACCCCTTGAGCCCGCTCCATACACCTGCTTACGGCTTGCGCTGCATATGTATGGCGGAGGTCATTAGAGGTTTAAAGGGACTGTCAGCACAGAATGACTATTGAAACCAAGAACCGGCGGGGCCATTTAAATATACCTTCTCACCTGCTTTTTTTCCCCCCATCTATCCCCACCCTTCTCTGGCTTTATGAAGCCAGAGCTGTCAATCAAAGAAGAGGGGTGGAGATAGGGGGGAAAACAAGCAGGGGCGAAGGTGTATATAAATGATTGGCCCACCGGTGAAGCACCAAGTGGCGGGACTTAGTCATCCTGTGTTGACAGAATCCCTTTAAACGCCCAGACAACCACTTCAAGACCACATTTTGTGCCAAAATTTTGGTGCAGCTTAACATATCTTAAGCCATGCTTCCATTCCAGTTAAAGGAAACCTGTCATGTCCCAAAACATTATTAACCGGCAGATACGGGGTTAATCTGTAGTTTAATAGTGTTCTAAAGCTGTGTGGCTGCTGCACTGAAAACCCGGTTACGGGGAGAAAATTAACTTTACTCCTCACAGTAGCCTCCGGCTTTCAGTCATAGAGGAGCTGCCGACATGGCTTCAGTCACCACTCAGTATATAGTGATGGCGGCTGTAACTGACTGACAGCTCTACACTGATGAACTTAATAAAGTTAATTTCCTCCCAGAAGCTTTTCAGTGCAGTGGTGCAGACAGAATCAGAGGGCCAGAGCTGCACTCACATTTGCCACAGTGTCCATCACCGAGGATCCAGGACTTCTTCATAGTGAGCAGCGATGCAAGAAACTAGTGGGTAACTTCAGGGTTGCCCCCCCCCCCTTGTGACTTCCTGTTCCAGGAGGGGCGATGGACGCTGCCGGAGTGAGTGCAGCCCCAACTTCCTGTGATGTCACATTTGAGACTCCTCTCAAACAACACATCACAGGAAGTACAGATACAAACAATTAGAGATTAACTAGATAGAGAGAAGTAGTTTGGATGTAAGGATAGATATTTCGAAAATACATTTTAGGTGCCGGACCACCCCTTTAACCTTTGAATGTAAAGCCAATATGTTACAGTCATATGAAAAAGTTTGGGCACCCCTATTAATCTTAAGCTTAATGTTTTATAAAAATTGTTTTTTTTGCAACAGCTATTTCAGTTTCATATATCTAATAACTGTTGGACACAGTAATGTTTCTGCCTTGAAATGAGGTTTATTGTACTAACAGAAAATGTGCAATCTACATTCAAACAAAATTTGACAGGTGCATAAGTATGGGCACCCTTATCATTTTCTTGTTTTAAATACTCCTACCTACTTTTTACTGACTTACTAAAGCACTTTTTTTTGTTTTGTAACCTCATTGAGCTTTGAACTTCATAGCTAGGTGTATGCAATCATGAGAAAAGCTACTTAAAGTGGCCACTTGCAAGTTGTTCTCCTGTTTGAATCTCCTCTGAAGAGTGGCATCATGGGCTCCTCAAAACAACTGTCAAATGATCTGAAAACAAAGATTATTCAACATAGTTGTTCAGGGGAAGGATACAAAAAGCTTTCTCAGAGATTTAACCTATCAATTTCCACTGTGAGGAACATAGTAAGGAAATGGAAGAACACAGGTACAGTTCTTGTTAAGGCCAGAAGTGGCAGGCCAAGAAAAACATCAGAAAGGCAGAGAAGAAGAATGGTGAGATCAGTCAAGGACAATCCTCAGGCCACCTCCAGAGAGCTGCAGCATCAACTTGCTGCAGATGGTGTCACTGTGCATCGGTCAACTATACAACGCACTTTGCACAAGGAGAAGCTGTATGGGAGAGTGATGCGAAAGAAGCCGTTTCTGCAAGCACGCCACAAACAGAGTCGGCTGAGGTATGCAAAAGCACATTTGGAGAAGCCAATTTATTTTTGGAAGAAGGTCCTGTGGACTGATGAAACCAAGATTCAGTTGCTTGGTCATACAAAAAGGCATTATGCATGGCGGCAAAAAAACACAGTGCGTTGTATAGTTGACCGATGCACAGTGACACCATCTGCAGCAAGTTGATGCTGCATCTCTCTGGAAGTGGTCTGAGGATTGTCCTTGACTGATCTCACCATTCTTCTTCTCTGCCTTTCTGATGTTTTTCCTGGCCTGCCACTTCTGGCCTTAACAAGAACTGTACCTGTGTTCTTCCATTTCCTTACTATGTTCCTCACAGTGGAAATTGACAGGCTAAATCTCTTAGACAGCTTTTTGTATCCTTCCCCTGAACAACTATGTTGAATAATCTTTGTCTTCAGATCATTTGACAGTTGTTTTGAGGAGCCCATGATGCCACTCTTCAGAGTAGATTCAAACAGGAGAACAACTTGCAAGTGGCCACTTTAAGTAGCTTTTCTCATGATTGCATTCACCTGGCTATGAAGTTCAAAGCTCAATGAGGTTACAAAACAAAAAAAAGTGCTTTAGTAAGTCAGTAAAAAGTAGGTAGGAGTATTTAAAACAAGAAAATGATAAGGGTGCCCATACTTATGCACCTGTCAAATTTTGTTTGAATGTAGATTGCACATTTTCTGTTAGTACAATAAACCTCATTTCAAGGCAGAAACATTACTGTGACCAACAGTTATTAGATATATGAAACTGAAATAGCTGTTGCAAAAAAAACAATTTTTATAAAACATTAAGCTTAAAATTAATAGGGGTGCCCAAACTTTTTCATATGACTGTATATACTGTAGTAAAACTTTTCATTTAAAGAAGCACCTCCATTAATTTTTTTATTCATTAAATGTGTGTACATGCATCTAATGTAGTGTCAGTGTATTAATATACTCCCCTTCCGCTGTTCCGGTGTCCAGCACCGGTCTTCTCTTCTCAGTGACATCACGGCAATTCAGTGACATCACGGCAATTCTGACTAGCCAGATCACTTTACGCTCTATGCTTGACCCAGAAGTCTCTTTTATAATGAAAGCCCCATAGACTTACACTGTAAAAGCCACCTCTGGGTCACGCAGACCACCCGGGTCACTCAGCAGAGCGGTGACGTCACACAGAAGAGGAGAAGAACAGCGCTGGACATCAGAGAGAGTAGCAGAAGGTGAGTATATTAATACACCCACACCACATGCACAGCAATGCATATAATTAATACAAAACCTAATGAGAGTGCTTCTTTAAAGTTTTGTTAAGCATTATATAAATAAACCTGGAACCATTACACAAGAAAAGTTCTACACTAAGCAATAAAGGAACTTATATATCACCTTTTGAGAGCAGCATTGTGCGGGAGCGCTTCCCTTTCCCATGGGCTGAAATAAAAATTCATCTGAAAATCTGGAAGTTTTCAAGATGCTCCACACGTCTTCATCCACCGCTGTAGCTTCTCCTTCCTAAAAAGAATAAATGGCATCATTTGAACATTTTATCAGAATAGTTAAGGCAAGGAGTTTTTTTTTAATCACCATTCAGTATAATTGACATGCATTTTTTTTTTCTAAAGATTAATACAATAATGACAATACCAAAATGTGTTTTTATGGTTTCTTAATCTTGTTTTGAAAAAAAAAAAATAAATAAATAAATTGTGGGGGGGGGGTTCCAATCTTTTTTTTGTGAGACATTTCTGGGCACACATAACTGAGTACTTTTTGTCTTCATTTTTTTTGTTGTTGAAGAAGCAAACTAAAAACAGCAATTCTGGCACAATTTTATTGCATTTTCTTTTTGGCATTCATCATCTAAATAAAGGTATAGTGCTATATTATCGATCCAATTACAGTAATACCTGACTTATACTTTTTTTGTTGTTTTATTACTTTTAGGTGAGAAAAAATTGCATAAAAAATATTTTTGGGTGCGTCATCATATTCTGAGAGCCATTTTCCAATACATACTAACTCTGATCGTTTTTCTTATTTAATTTTATGTGAGGTTAGATGAACAAAAATGGCAAATCTGGTATAGATTTTTTTATGGCGGTCACCATGTAGTTTTATTGTTCTGACATAGTGGATTCAGTGATTCCATACACATATATTTGGGGGAGTGTTTGATTTTTCATTCAACTTTTTTTCAATAAAAGAGAATTTAATTTATTTTTTAAAAACATTTTTATATTTATTTATTTATTTGTTTACTATATTTATTAGTTGCACAAGGGAACTTTAACATGTGATTTAGGTACAGCGTTGCATGATGTCACTCAACAGTGTACCCGGAGCTCAAGATTGTGCAGCAAGAATAGCCTTTTTCTGAGTGAGTGCAACCGGCTGGACACTCCTCATAAGATCAGAATACTCCCTTTTTCTTCTAACCTTGTTTTTCGATGTGCAGTGAACTAAAAATATTCTCATAACCATTCAATTGTCACAGTTAATAGTATAAGCTGTAGTTGCATTTCATATTGAGGTTAGTGCTTTTAGTTAGTAGACTTAGTTATATCTAAGTGTTAGATGTGAGAAATACGGTATCTTTTGGCAATCATTCGAATACAGTCATGGTCAAAAGTCTTGGCACCCTTGAAATTCTTCCAGAAATTGAAGTATTTCTCCCAGAAAATTATTGATGTTACACATGTTTTGTTTCTGGGAAAGTGTCTAGTGGACAGATGGAACCAAGATAGAGCTTTTTGGTAAAGTACATCATTCTGTTTACCGAAAATGGAATGAGGTCTACAAAGAACAGGACACAGTACCTACAGTCAAATATAGTGGAGGTTCAAAAAGGTATTGGTGGTGTTTTGCTGCCTCTGGTACTGGGTGCCTTTACTGTGTGCGCAAGGTATCATAAAATATGAAGAATAACAATGGATTTTGGGTCGCTATGTAGTGCCCAGCGTCGGAGAACTGGGTTTGCATCCTAGGTCAAGGCTCTTCTAGCAGGACAGTGACCCCAAACATACTTCAAAAAGCACCCAGAAATGGATAGAAATAAAGCTCTGGAGAGTTCTTAAGTGGCCAGCAATGAGTCCAGATCAAAATCCCATTGAACACCTGTGGAGAGAGCTTAAAATTGCTGTTGGGAGAAGGCGTCTTCAAATATGAGAGACCAAGAGCAATTTGCAAAAGAAGAGTGGTTCAAAATTCCAGTTGAGAGGTTATAGGAAGCGATTAATTACATTTATTTATTCCAAAGGGCGTGCAACCTAATATTAAGCTGAGGGTGCCAACAATTGGGGTTTTGTGTGAATTTATGTCAAGTTTGCTTTTTTCTGATTTTTGTATTACAATACACACAAAGGAAATAAACGTGTATAACAAAATATGGGTAATTGCAATAATTTTCTGGGAGAAATAATTCATTCTCTGGAACAAATTTCAGCCATGACGGTCCCTAAATATTGATTTTTTTTTTTTGTCACATATGCGCAAATTGTCTTTTCATATAGTTTAATCCATCAAGTGCGCAACATAATTAAAATGTATAATGTGTTCTATTTCTGCAACATAAGAACAATAGATTGAATAATCAATACATAGAAGTTCCCAGAATGGTTTTACTTTAACTTGGATGAGTAATTTTAATAGCATCTGTGGGTCTTGGGTCTCATTTAAACGCCTGTTTCTCACTTAAAAAACGGTCCTATTTTTATTAGTGATTTTGCCAGGTGTCATCCAAGTTTCAACAGTTTTTCTTGAACAAGAAAAAATAATTTATTTTTTTTTTACCTTCTCCTATCTAGCAGTCCATGAAAAAAACAGCCTTATAGAATATACTAGGTAAGTGTTCTATCCCTAAAGAACACAGCTAGAACATGCGTGCAAAAAACAGACATCTGAATAAGAATAAGAACACATCTGTAGAAATGCAATGTCTAGCAGAGAATCTAGATTGTAAGCTATAATCATCATTAACAGAAATAAACACATAAAATAGATCACTCTATTTGTAATGACGATATAATATACGAATTTCACTTTTTGTAATAAAGAAAGAAATAAATTAACTTTTTGATGATATTCTAATTTAGTGAGAAGCACTTGTATGAATCATTTAAATTGTAAAAAAAAAGTGGATGCCATTTTCTGTAATACATACTTGAAGGCTCACAACATGGCCGCATTACTGCACTGTAAATCTTCAAGTTGTACAGAGCCTTATAGAAGCTGAGCGGTTCTGTGATAAACTAAACGGATGCTAAAACTCCATATTTTTATATGGTAAAAAAAAATATTATAATTATGTGGTACCTTGAATGTGAAGTTTGTATCAAACCGAAAATCATTCTCACAGCCAGCGATTCCTCCATTATAAATAACCATGCCCTTCTGCTTTACACACTTCCGGGGAAGTTTGAAGAGGCGAAATGTGGCAGAAACAAATTTGAGGTCACCTGAAAAAAACAAAAAAAAAGCACACATTAGGTTCCTATACACACAGAATGTATAATACTGTGTGAAAAATTAAGTACCTCCAATGGATCAATATCTTGTAGATCCACCTTTAGCAGCAATAACTTGAAGTCTGTGTTTTCTTTATGACTTTTTCAGTCTCTGACATCATTCTGGAGGAATTTTGGTATAGTCTTCTTTAAAATGTTTAAGTTCATTGGGGTTGTGGACATTCATTTATGTACATTTCCTTAGGTCCCAATATAGCATTTCAATTGGGTTGAGGTGTGGACATTGACTTTGCTATTGCAATACCTTGATTCTTTTCTTTTTCAGCCATTGTGTACAATTTCTGCAGGGCTTGGGGTCAATGTCCTCATTGTGTAAGACTCAGTTTTGCCAAATCTTTTGGTTTTGGGTAGATGGCTTCACATTGGACCCCTAATTTTGTTGGGGCCATGCTAGCATTTAAAAAGGAGTTGTCCAATAGTGGACAACCCCCTAATGTTGACCAAACCAACCGATTTTGTTGGGACAGGCTAATCATCTAATTAGATTCTAATGTGTATGTCTGTGGAAATAAGGATTGAGTTGTTAGAATCTTTTTACTAATGATAAAGGCACTGTGAAGTTCATATGAAGAAACAAGCAAGCAGGAATCATAGAATGTTAGAGTTGGAAGAGACCTCAAGGGTTATCGTGTCCAACTACCATCTCAGACAGATGTCTATCCAGCCTCTGTTTGAAGACTTCCATTGAAGGAGAACTCACCACCTCTCGTGGTAGCCTGTTCCACTCATTGATCACCCTCACTGTCAAAGAGTTTTTTTCGAATATCTAATCTATCTTCTCCCTTTCAGATATTTGTAGACAGCTATTAAGTCTCCTCTTAGCCTTGTTTTTTACAAGCTAAACATTCCCAGATCCTTTAACTGTTCTTCATAGGACATACTTTGCAGTCCGCTCACCATCCTGGTAGCTCTTCTCTGAACTTGCTCCAGTTTTTCAATGTCTTTTTTAAAATGTGGTGCCCAGAACTTGACAAAGTGCTACTTCATGTGATCTAGACTCTATGCTTCTCTTAATACATCCTAGAACTTTGTTTGCCTTGTTTGCTGCTGCATCACACTGTTGACTCTTGTGCAGTCTGTGATGTATTAGTATACCCATGGCTTTTTCACATGTGCTGTTGCTTAGTTCTATTCTTCCTATTCTACGGATGTAATTTACATTTTTCTTGCCCAGATGTAAAATCTTGCATTTTTCCCTGTTAAATACCATTCTATTAGTCACTGGCTATTGTTCAAGCTTATTTCAATCCCTCTGAATCCTTTCTCTATCTTCTCTAGTGTTAGCTATCCTTCCTAGCTTTGCATCGTCTGCAAATTGGATTAGTTTACCTTCCGTTCCTTTATGTAGAACATTTATAAAAATGTTGAAGAACACTGTAGCCAGGACAGAGCCTTGTGGTATCCCACTTGAAACACTTTTCCAATTGGATGCCAACCATTTATTACCACTCTTTGAGTGAGTATGATCACTGAGCCAGTTAAGAATCCACCTTACCGTAGCCTTGTCAATCCCATACTTGGTCATTTTTCCAATAAAGAGAGTATGAGATATATTATCAAATGCTTTGCTGAAGTCGAGATACACTATATCTACCGCATTTCGCTGATCCACCCAAGTCAGTGATTCCATCACAGAAGGAAATTAAATTAGTCTGACATGACTTGTTTGCTACAAACCCAAGCAGGCTCTTGTTAACTACTTACATACATGCTGTTTAATAATTTGTTCAAAGATCTTTCCTCGTATAGAAGTAAAGCTCATTGGCCTGTAATCTCCTGGCTCAGTTTACTTTCCTTTTTGAAGATAGGGACAACATTTGCCCTTCTGCAATCTTCTGGGACTTCTCCTGTTTTCCAGGATTTTTCAAAGAATCTGGCTAGTGGTTCTGCAATTTTCTCTGCTAACTCATTCAGTAACTAGGATGTAATTCATCTGCACCAGGAGATTTAAATTCATGTAAATTGTCTAAGTGTTCCCTCACCATCTCTATGGTTATGGATAAAATGGATTATTTTATTCTTTCGATAAAATTTAAAAAGTTCAGACTTCTCAACATCAGTTTTGACCGCTTTACCTTTTTCATCCTGTAAAAATCCTACAGCATCTTTGACTTTTCATTTGCTTTTGAGTATCAAGCAAGCACAGAATGTATCTGTGTCTCAATGGGGAGTAATGAGCAAGTGATGGCAGTATGTTTGCCAATGAGTACTAAACAAGCAGAATGTGAAGGAAATTATGGACTGGGGTCACATTTAGTGGGAATGTGGTCAAAAATTTGTTTTGGTAACTAGTATTCTAGTTAATCGGCTGCTCAGAATCCTTTTCTCTCAAGACCTGGTCTGACAATGGCAACAAATAAGGTATTGCACATCTTGTAATGCCAAAAGTTATACTTGCCAGGAATCTTAGTGGCCGGTCATTCTTTTTTGGAATAACAGCAGAAGAAAAGAAAAAACTCACCCAACCCATTTTCTAATTATTTGCCAAATATGTTAAACACAATGCTATTCCATTATGTAGCGGAGTGTTATGTCTCAAGGTTACAGATGGCTTTCCGCTTTCAAAACTCCATTTTTCCTTGCTCCTTACGTAAATCATTCAGATAACACATCAAGGTCTCTGGCTAGAGTGTGGGCTGCTGCAAGATACCAGATGGGAGTGAAATAAATAATCTCGCCTAATCCAAAAAAAAATAATACCCCATTGTTTGAAGTCACAGTTACTTCCACAAGATCAGGCGAAAATGGCAAAATTTCAAGAAACCCATAGAGTACAATGCATAGAATCAATGATCATATTAAAGTTGGCCAAAAACCCACCAATATTGCTACACACAAAATATGAGAAAATATATTCATTACAAATAGTCTGTATTATAAATATTGAAACACATTACACAGACAATAAATAACACTTAAAAGTGCCAAAAAATGCATATTTCCTATTTGGGCCCTTGGGATACTTTTTGGGGGACTGGTCCCCAGGCATGTAACGTGTGAAAAACAGTTTAGGTCTGATATATGATGAATCCGGTAGAATTTAGTTGTTCGGGCTAAGATCATGAACCTGGCAGGGGGGTCTTTGGGGGAAGAGGCACACATCTGAGGACTACTGTAGGAGTTCAGGCATTTGTCCACCGAAGTTCAATGGAAAGATGCTCTCAGGTGCCAGTTCCAAAAAGGCCTTTCTGAAACCCTTAAGGATGCTCTGGTCCTTCATGGCGCCCCTTGTTCTCTGGTAAGGGCCATGACTCAGGCCATATAAATAGATTGCAAAATCCGTGAGAAAAGTGGTGAATGACAGGCTGGTCATCATACTTCCCCTGAGCAGATCCATTTTCCCGATGTGGAGCCATTGGAGATTAGAGTTGCCAGTCTTCATGTTGCGGAGAGAAGATGTAGACAAGATCTTGGACTTTGTCTATACTGTAGTCTCTCTGGACATTTTCTTAAGAATTGCCCATCTCGTCCTCAAGCTATTAAACCATCAGGAGAACATCTGAGTCTGGGTGATGGCCCAGGAAGTCACCCAGACTCCCAGGTATATTTTTCTTCCTCTGATAAAGTACTGATAAATACGATGTTATCCTTCGAGAATCAGGGGTTGTCAATAGTGATGAGCGAGAGTACTCGTTGCTCGGGTGACCTCCGAGTATTTATGACTGCTCGGAGTTTTAGTTTTCATTGCGGCAGCTGAATGATTTACAGCTACTAGCTTTCTTGATTACATGTGGGGATTCCCTAGCAACCAGGCAACCCCAACATGTACTCAGCCTGGCTAGTAGCT
The DNA here is from genome assembly GCF_051348905.1 of Ranitomeya variabilis. NCBI lineage: Eukaryota > Metazoa > Chordata > Amphibia > Anura > Dendrobatidae > Ranitomeya > Ranitomeya variabilis. The sequence goes on from NC_135235.1 coordinate 67,041,566, forward strand.
GTAAATTATTCAGCTGCCGTGATGAAAACTAAATCTCCGAGCAGTCATAAATACTCGGAGGTCACCCGAGCGTGCTCGGGAAAGCCCGAGCAACAAGTACAATCGCTCATCACTAATTGTCAACATTGACTTACTGTGGGTCTGCTGCTAACTTTATTTATTCCGGACTGGTTCTAAAGTTAAAGTTAGGAACAGTTAGTTCAGAAAGACCAATTCAATTTGGCGCCCTTGGCAAGACATCGTTAGTACACAATTTGGTCAAGACAGCAACGGTGGATTTCACTCTCCAAGTGGGAGCACTCCACTATGAATGCATCTCCTGTTTTGTGTTGGATAATTTACCTGCTGGATTGGTATTGGGGTTTCCATGGTTGCAGAATCACAATCATGTCACTGTTATTGATTGGTGTTAGAAAGAGTGTGAAATGGAGCCCCAATTGTTACAAGAAGTGTCTAAAAAAAAACTTGGAGATGTGTTCTCGGAAAAAGAGGCGAAGATACTACTTCCCCATCTTACCTATGATTGTGCTCGCCTTTACAATTTGTCGGGTCCTGAACGGACCGCCATGAAAGAATATGTTAACGAAAGTTTACGAAAGGGTCTTATCCGTCTTTCCTCCTCCACTATATCTGCTGGATTTTTCTTTGTTGAAAGGAAAGATGAGAGTCTCCTCACGGTTAAAAATACTTTCCCACTTCCACTCAATCCTGACCTATATAACTCATTATATATTCTGGGGACCAGGGTGTTTTGTAAACTTGATCTTGGAGGGGCTTACAATTTGATACACATCCAGAAGGGTGATGAGTGTAAAACAGCATTTTTAACATCTGAAGGTCTTTTTGAAAACCTTGTCATGCCTTTTGGATTATCCATTGCACCTGCTGTGTTTAAAAATTTTCTCAATTATATTTTCTCTGTATGTATTGGAATATATGTATTGATTTATCTGGATGATATTCTAATATTCTCGCCAGATTTGGACACTCACCAGAAACATGTCCGTGTTGTGTTACAGAGATTGAGGGAGAACTCTTTGTTTGCTAAATTAGAGATTTTTTTTTTCAGGAAATCTCTTTCTTGGGGTTTATCTTCTCAGCAGAACGGTTTAAGATGGACCCTGGGAAGGTGCAGGCCACAAATGATTGGGCTCAACATTGTTATCTTAAGGCTTTTGCAGATTTTTCTGGGATTCGCCAGCTATTATAAGAAATTTAGCAAGCGGTTTTCGCAGATTGCTAAACCACCTACTGACCTTAAATGTTAGGGGAAGAATCTCAAGCTTTGGTCGCCAACTGCTATTAGGGCTTTCGAAAGATTAAAAGAGTGTTTTATATCTGCACCCAGTATGATCCAACCTGATGGTTCATTTTGGAGGTGGATGCTTCGGAGATCGGAGTGGGGGCAGATTCATCGCAGAGACCCAAAACTCTGACTAACCATGTGCTTTTTTTTTTTACTAAAAAATGTTTGCCGGTGGAGAGAAATTATGATGTGGGGAATCGGGTGTACTTGCTGCCAAATTGCCCTTTGAGGATTGGAGGCATTTTTTGGAGGGAGCAGTTCATCCAATTATGGTGGTCACTGATCACAAGAATTTAGCTTACATTGAATCAGCTAAAAGGTTAACTCCTAGACAGGCCAGATGGTCCTTGATTTTCTCTCGGTTTAATTTTTCTATTACATTCAAGTCAGGGTCTAAGAATGCAAAAGCTGATGCATTATCTCATAGTCTAGATTCAATTTCTCCTCCAGAAATTCCATCATCCATTATTCCTCAAGGTATTGTGGTTTCTATGGTAACCTTGGAATTGGAAGAGTAGATTCGTGAACTCCTGTCGTTGGCATGTGCACCTAAGATTGTGTGTGTTACAGGAATTTCATGATTCTATCTTAAGTGGTCCTGGAGTTACTGCTACACGGAAAGCCATTTCTAGACTTTTTGGTGGCTGTCCATGCAGAATGATATTAAAGATTTTATATCTACTTGTGAAGTCTGCGTATGCACTAAAGTCAGTCATAGCCAGCCAGCTGGGGAATTGGCTCCATTGCCAATTCCAGAAAGACCATGGACTCATTTCCTTTGTCCATGGATTTCATTACTGATTTGCCTCTGTCTGATGGGAAAACTGCTATCTGGGTGGTAGTTGACAGATTCAGCTAACAAGCTCATTTTGTTCCTTTCTCAGGATTACCTAATGTAGAGACACTCTCCATGCTGTTTATTTCTCATACTGTAAGGTGTTGTGAAATTGGATTTTGGGCTCCCCCGGTGGCCACTGGTGGAATTGAACTGGTGTGCATCATCCTCTCTGTTCACCTGTTTCCATTAGGATGTGGGAGTCGCTATTTAGCCTTGCTCCTCTGTCACTTCCATGCCGGTCAACATTGTAATCAGAAGCCTTTCTGTGCATGTTCCTGCTGCTAGACAACTCCCAGCTAAGTTGGACTTTAGTCCTTGTTTGTTTTTGCATTTTGTTCCAGTTCACAGCTGTAGTTTCGTTTCTGTGTCTGGAAAGCTCTTGTGATCTGAAATTGCCACTCTGATGTTATGAGTTAATACTAGAGTCTTAAAGTAATTTCAGGATGTGTTTTGATAGGGTTTTCAGCTGACCATGAAAGTGCCCTTTCTGTCTTCCTGCTATCTAGTAAGCGGACCTCAATTTTTGCTAAACCTATTTTCATACTACGTTTGTCATTTCATCTAAAATCACCGCCAATATTTGTGGGGGCCTCTGTCTGCCTTTCGGGGAAATTTCTCTAGAGGTGAGCCAGGACTATATTTTCCTCTGCCAGGATTAGTTAGTCCTCCGGCCGGCGCTGGGCGTCTAGGGATAAAACGCAGGCTACGCTACCCGGCTACTGTTAGTTGTGCGGCAGGTTTAGTTCATGGTCAGTTTAGTTTCCATCCTTCCAAGGGCTAGTTCTTATGTTTGCTGGGCTATGTTCTCTTGCCATTGAGAACCATAACAGTTTGACCGGCCAAAAAGGGTTAGATTTATTGACAGAGAAAGGAGAGAAAAGAGAAGTCTGCTGAAGATTTTTTTTTTTTTTTTTTTCCTTCAGTTCTGAGTGTGCTTGTAATTGAATCTCTTGCAAGTCTGCCTATATTGCAGCCTTTCTCTCTCTCTCTCTCCTTCTAATCCTGGAATGGCTCTGTGTTCACCTGTTTAAAATGGATATTCAGAGTTTAGCTGCAGGTTTGAATAATCTCACCACGAAAGTTCAAAATTTACAAGATTTTGTTGTTCATGTTCCTATATCTGAACCTAGAATTCCTTTGCCTGAATTTTTCTCGGGGAATAGATCTTGCTTTCAAAATTTCAAAAATAATTGCAAGTTGTTTTTGTCCCTGAAATCTCGCTCTGCTGGAGATCCTGCTCAGCAGGTCAGGATTGTGATTTCCTTGCTCCGGGGCGACCCTCAGGATTGGGCTTTTGCATTGGCTCCAGGGGATCCTGCGTTGCTCAATGTGGATGCGTTTTTTCTGGCCTTGGGGTTGCTTTATGAGGAACCTCAGTTAGAACTTCAGGCGGAAAAGGCCTTGATGTCCCTATCTCAGGGGCAAGACGAAGCTGAAGTATACTGCCAGAAATTCCGTAAATGGGCTGTGCTTACTCAGTGGAATGAGTGCGCCCTGGCGGCGAATTTCAGAGAGGGTCTCTCTGATGCCATTAAGGATGTTATGGTGGGGTTCTCTGTGCCTGCGGGTCTGAATGAGTCCATGACAATGGCTATCCAGATCGATAGGCGTCTGCGGGAGCGCAAACCTGTGCACCATTTGGCGGTGTCTACTGAGAGGACGCCAGAGAATATGCAATGTGATAGAATTCTGTCCAGAAGTGAACGGCAGAATTTTAGACGAAAAAATGGGTTGTGCTTCTATTGCGGTGATTCAACTCATGTTATATCAGCATGCTCTAAGCGTACTAAGAAGCTTGATAAGTCTGTTTCAATTGGCACTTTACAGTCTAAGTTTATTCTATCTGTGACCCTGATTTGTTCTTTATCATCTATTACCGCGGATGCCTATGTCGACTCTGGCGCCGCTTTGAGTCTTATGGATTGGTCCTTTGCCAAACGCTGTGGGTATGATTTGGAGCCTCTTGAAACTCCTATACCCCTGAAGGGGATTGACTCCACCCCATTGGCTAGCAATAAACCACAATACTGGACACAAGTAACTATGCGGATTAATCCGGATCACCAGGAGATTATTCGCTTTCTTGTGCTGTATAACCTACATGATGTGTTGGTGCTTGGATTGCCATGGCTGCAATCTCATAACCCAGTCCTTGACTGGAAGGCTATGTCTGTGTTAAGCTGGGGATGTAAGGGGACGCATGGGGACGTACCTGTGGTTTCCATTTCATCATCTATTCCCTCTGAGATTCCTGAATTCTTGACTGAATATCGTGACGTTTTTGAAGAACCTAAGCTTGGTTCATTACCTCCGCACCGGGAGTGCGATTGTGCCATAGATTTGATTCCGGGTAGTAAATACCCTAAGGGTCGTTTATTTAATCTGTCTGTGCCTGAACATGCTGCTATGCGAGAATATATAAAGGAGTCCTTGGAAAAGGGACATATTCGTCCTTCGTCATCTCCCTTAGGAGCCGGTTTTTTCTTTGTGGCTAAGAAAGATGGCTCTTTGAGGCCGTGCATTGATTATCGGCTTTTGAATAAAATCACGGTTAAATATCAATATCCGTTGCCACTGCTGACTGATTTGTTTGCTCGCATAAAGGGGGCCAAGTGGTTCTCTAAGATAGATCTCCGTGGGGCGTATAATTTGGTGCGAATTAGGCAGGGGGATGAGTGGAAAACCGCATTTAATACGCCCGAGGGCCACTTTGAGTATTTGGTGATGCCTTTTGGTCTTTCAAATGCCCCTTCAGTCTTTCAGTCCTTTATGCATGACATTTTCCGTGATTATTTGGATAAGTTTATGATTGTGTATCTGGATGATATTTTGATTTTTTCGGATGACTGGGACTCTCATGTCCAGCAGGTCAGAAGGGTTTTTCAGGTTTTGCGGTCTAATTCCTTGTGTGTGAAGGGTTCTAAGTGCGTTTTTGGGGTTCAAAAGATTTCCTTTTTGGGATATATTTTTTCCCCCTCTTCCATCAAGATGGATCCTGTCAAGGTTCAGGCTATTTGTGATTGGACGCAACCCTCTTCTCTTAAGAGTCTTCAGAAATTTTTGGGCTTTGCTAACTTTTATCGTCGATTTATTGCTGGTTTTTCTGATGTTGTTAAACCATTGACTGATTTGACTAAGAAGGGTGCTGATGTTGCTGATTGGTCCCCTGCTGCTGTGGAGGCCTTTCGGGAGCTTAAGCGCCGCTTTTCTTCCGCCCCTGTGTTGCGTCAGCCTGATGTTGCTCTTCCTTTTCAGGTTGAGGTCGACGCTTCTGAGATCGGAGCTGGGGCGGTTTTGTCGCAGAGAAGTTCCGATTGCTCCGTGATGAGACCTTGTGCTTTTTTCTCGCGTAAATTTTCGCCCGCCGAGCGGAATTATGATGTTGGGAATCGGGAGCTTTTGGCCATGAAGTGGGCTTTTGAGGAGTGGCGTCATTGGCTTGAGGGGGCTAGACATCAGGTGGTGGTATTGACGGACCACAAAAATCTAATTTATCTTGAGTCCGCCAGACGCCTGAATCCTAGACAGGCGCGCTGGTCGTTGTTTTTCTCTCTGTTTAATTTTGTGGTGTCCTACCTGCCGGGTTCTAAGAATGTTAAGGCGGATGCCCTTTCTAGGAGTTTTGAGCCTGACTCCCCTGGTAATTCTGAACCTACAGGTATCCTTAAGGATGGAGTGATATTGTCTGCCGTTTCTCCAGACCTGCTGCGGGCCTTGCAGGAGTTTCAGGCGGATAGACCTGATCGTTGCCCACCTGGTAGACTGTTTGTTCCTGATGATTGGACCAGTAAAGTCATTTCTGAGGTTCATTCTTCTGCGTTGGCAGGTCATCCTGGAATCTTTGGTACCAGGGATTTGGTGGCAAGGTCCTTCTGGTGGCCTTCCCTGTCTCGAGATGTGCGAGGCTTCGTGCAGTCTTGTGACGTTTGTGCTCGGGCCAAGCCTTGTTGTTCTCGGGCTAGTGGATTGTTGTTGCCCTTGCCTATCCCGAAGAGGCCCTGGATGCACATCTCGATGGATTTTATTTCGGATCTTCCTGTTTCTCAGAAGATGTCTGTCATCTGGGTGGTGTGTGATCGTTTCTCTAAGATGGTCCATTTGGTTCCCCTGCCTAAGTTGCCTTCTTCTTCCGAGTTGGTTCCTCTGTTTTTTCAAAATGTGGTCCGTTTGCATGGTATTCCGGAGAATATCGTTTCTGACAGAGGTACCCAATTCGTGTCTAGATTTTGGCGAGCGTTCTGTGCTAGGATGGGCATGGATTTGTCTTTCTCGTCTGCTTTCCATCCTCAGACTAATGGCCAGACCGAGCGGACGAATCAGACCTTGGAGACATATTTGAGGTGTTTTGTGTCTGCAGATCAGGATGATTGGGTTGCTTTTTTGCCTTTAGCGGAGTTTGCCCTCAATAATCGGGCCAGCTCTGCCACCTTGGTGTCTCCCTTTTTCTGTAATTCGGGGTTTCATCCTCGATTTTCTTCTGGTCAGGTGGAATCTTCGGATTGTCCTGGAGTGGATGCTGTGGTGGAGAGGTTGCATCAGATTTGGGGGCAGGTAGTGGACAATTTGAAGTTGTCCCAGGAGAAGACTCAGCTTTTTGCCAACCGCCGGCGTCGGGTTGGTCCTCGGCTTTGTGTTGGGGACTTGGTGTGGTTGTCTTCTCGTTTTGTCCCTATGAGGGTTTCTTCTCCCAAGTTTAAGCCTCGGTTCATCGGCCCGTACAAGATATTGGAGATTCTTAACCCTGTGTCCTTCCGTTTGGACCTCCCTGCATCTTTTTCTATTCATAATGTTTTTCATCGGTCATTATTGCGCAGGTATGAGGTACCGGTTGTGCCTTCCGTTGAGCCTCCTGCTCCGGTGTTGGTTGAGGGCGAGTTGGAGTACGTTGTGGAAAAAATCTTGGACTCCCGTGTTTCCAGACGGAAACTCCAGTATCTGGTCAAATGGAAGGGATACGGTCAGGAGGATAATTCTTGGGTGACTGCCTCTGATGTTCATGCCTCCGATTTGGTCCGTGCCTTTCATAGGGCTCATCCTGATCGCCCTGGTGGTTCTGGTGAGGGTTCGGTGCCCCCTCCTTGAGGGGGGGGGTACTGTTGTGAAATTGGATTTTGGGCTCCCCCGGTGGCCACTGGTGGAATTGAACTGGTGTGCATCATCCTCTCTGTTCACCTGTTTCCATTAGGATGTGGGAGTCGCTATTTAGCCTTGCTCCTCTGTCACTTCCATGCCGGTCAACATTGTAATCAGAAGCCTTTCTGTGCATGTTCCTGCTGCTAGACAACTCCCAGCTAAGTTGGACTTTAGTCCTTGTTGGGGGGCGTGGCTACTAGGTGACGTCCTAGGTGACGTACTAGGTGACACACCTTGAGAAAGAGGGTCGGTACCCTCGAAACGCGTCGGGATTGGCCCCTGTTAGTGTCCGTCATACGGACTGGTGACGTCACCTAGTAGCCACGCCCCCCGCTCACCACGCCACTGCACGGCGGCGCTATCGGCCGTAGCTGCCTGCCGGACACTACAGCGGCGAGACTGGTGGGGTTTTCAGCACTACGGGAGGACGCTCCCCGGATGGTAGTGCATCGTTTACGTGGCTGCACTGTCTAATCACAGATCTTCCAAGATAGCAGAGGACGGTCTGCAGCAGCTCATTGTCCCAAGTGGACACATCAGTTCATAACAGTGAGGTAGGTGACTGAGATGTATTCCTAGTCACAGTTCCTCCTGCTAGCGCAGCACCTGTTTGTTGATTTTATTCTAATTTTAATATTGGTTGGCAGGGTTGCACACTACGTGCCAAGGTGCTTGCAGCTGAAGGTACAGGCCAATACATAGCGCCAGTGTGTTACTTTACAGTGTTTAGAACCTCACCATTCTTCTGTAATTATTATTTATTAGGGTTTTCATCCCCATTCTGGTGAATTTTCTAGGATTAGTTCTGAATGTCCTGGGGTGGAGGTCACCGTACAGAGGCTTGGGGATGTCTGGAGGCAGGTTCAAAAGAATATTGGGACTGCTCAGATTCACCAAAAATGGAAGACAGATAGAAGAAGTTCGGTGGGTCCTGTTTTTAAGATTGGGGATAAAGTTTGGTTGTTATCTAGAAACATTAAATTTCAAGTGCCATTGGCAAGGTTGGGTCCAAAGTGTATTGGTCCATATCAGATCTTAGAGGTGGTCAACCCTGTGGCATTTAGATTAAAGCTTCCTCCATCCCTTCGCATCCCAAAATTGTTCCATATAGGGTTGAGCGACTGTTGCTTTTTTAGGGTCGAGTCGGGTTTTGTGAAACCCGACCTTCTCGAAAGTGGGATCGCGTGAAATCGGACGATTCTACTGTAAAGTCGGGTTCCGGACCGGAACACGAAACCCAATGCAAGTCAATGTGGATTATTATTCTCTCTCTCTCTCTCTCCCCTCCGTGCAAAGCATATGTTGTGTTTGACTGCGGAAATCACTGCAGCCCAAACGGTAATATGGCTCTATGACACCGCAGACACCAGGCCGGAACCTATGTCATAACGCTGCCCACACTCCTTAATTGGCTGAAAAAATGGCGGGGAAGGCGGCATACAAAACGCGACTTTGGCGCCAAGATCGCCGACCACGTGGCCGATCCCATGCTGGAGTCGGGTCGGGTTTCACGAAACCCGACTTTGCCAAAAGTCGGCGACTTTTGAAAATGAACGATCCGTTTCGCTCAACCCTAGTTCCATAAATCCTTATAAAAAGGCGTTTGTCCATTCTGCATGGTCTCCCTCATCCCAGCCTCCTCCGGTTTCAGTAGACGGTAGCCTGGATTCTCAGAGGGTCCGTAATTCTTTCCAATACCTCATCCACTTGAGGGGATATGCACCAGAGGAGAGATCCTGGGTCCCTGCTTGAGATGTGAAGGCCGATCGGTTAGTCAGGGCCTTCCATCTACAATTTCCTGGGAAGCCTGGGGGTCCGATGTCCCCCCATCCCAAAGAGGGGGTATTGTCACGGTTCCACCCCTCAGTTTGTCTGGGATAGTTATTGACAGCTCAACCATCCAATCTGGTACAGGGGCGTGCTGAGCTGTGTGTTGATTGACAGCTTGACTATCCAGTCCATGACTGGGAGGCGCCATGCTACTTAACTGAGCTGTTTCTCCTAGACCTCGGCCAAACATACATTCAGCTAATTGTGGTTTGTTTCCTTTGTGCCTTAAGTTCTGTATGTTGATCTTTCATTGCCTGACCTTGGACCTCGTTCTGAACATCCGTCTGTTTAACCTCTTCTGCTCTGATCCGCTATCCCATGGTATTCTCACCTCAGAATGTTTCCTAACTACGCTTTTGTCTTTTCCTTCTGTTTATGAACTACCCTCCTGGCTTCTGACCTTGGACTACTTGACTATCCTGACTCACGGCTTGGGCGTGAGAAGTGACTAGTATCACAGCAACATAGTGAATCAAAAGAACTATACTACAATTCTAATTGGAAGTATTTGCTAATATTATTATGATTTTACCTACTACATATTGGGATAGGATCTTGGAGTTGGGAATACCACTTTAACGAGGCAAGTCTCATCCTATAGACGGAGAAGGCAAGTTCACGCTGCCTTTTTTAAATTGGATTCTAGATCTGTGAAAAGACCTAGTATTTTTCAAAGACAGCACTTGGACTGAAAATACGGTCATGTGAACACAAAGCTTCACCGATATTTTCTTTACCCTAGTTCAGTTCATGGTTATGGTTCTAGGCGTTTCGTGTCACCTGTCCAAATGTTTATAATAAAGGATGTTTTGTAAATTAATACAATATTAAGACTGCAGACAAAAAACAACATTTGGTTATTGTTTGTGTTGTTCCAGTTGTTATTGCAGCCATTCTTCATTGAGGTGAATTTGACTAAACTGCACTATGACAACTATGAGCAGATGGGACACTGTGTGTAAAAATCAAAAGCAAACATGGTTTACAAATCCCGAACAACCCCTTGAAGTTTGCTTTTTTATGGGAAAAGTCATAAGCTGAGAACCTACCAATGATGTCCTCAAATTCTTTATTATTCACACTGATAGAGCTGGAGGTGACGAGACGTGGTGGGCTAAATCCAATCTCCTCAGCAATCAGATAAAGGTCCTTCCAGGAAAGGGCTCCACTAATACATTCTCCTGAACAGACAAAGAGAAGATAATATAGCAGGATCTGGTTTGTGTTCTATCACACCAGCTAAGGCTACTTTCACACTAGCATCGTTTGCAATACGTCGCAATGCGTCGTTCAGGAGAAAAAACACATCCTGCAAAGTTGTCTGCAGGATACGTTTTTTCCCCATAGACTAACATTAGCGACGCATTGCAACGTATGGCCACACGTCGCAACCGTCGTGCGACGGTTGCGTCGTGTTTTGGAGGACCGTCGGCACAAAAAAAAGTTACATGTAACGTTTTTTTTGTGCGTCGTGTCCGCCATTTTCGACCGCGCATGCGCGGCTGAAACTCCGCCCCCTCCTCCCCGGACATTACAATGGGGCAGCGGAAGCGTCGGGCATTACTTTCACAACACGCGTCGGCACGTCAGGCCAACGCTAGTGTGAAAGAAGCCTAAATAAACAATGCCCTGTAGAAAAGGGCATTCATCAAAGCACAAGCCACTGCTCCAATCCATAAATGCCCTCAGGGTTCTCCTAGTCTTAGCAGAAGACTCAGTCAAGTCAGGAGACGTCTGATTTAGTGACATAAATGTCACACACCTGAAAGTGGATGGCCTGTCCACACGCTTTCCGTTTTAAAAGGGGATTAGCAAAGTAACAACTGATTAATTTAAAGGGGTTGTCCAAAACGCCATATTGTTGATCTATCCATAGATTAGATCATCGTTACGAGATCAGTGGAAGTCTGCCACTTGTAAACACTATGAGCATAGCTGCTTAGCTGACAGATGCCGCTACATTAAAACTGGTGGGACCCGCACCCAAGAATCGATTTGTGTCAAACCCCACCAATCTCATTAGTGTGGTGTGACCAGACAACCCTGTTAAGACTCACAGTTTGGTTGACTAAGGGTGCTTTCATATTGTGTAGTGAGTCCTTGTTGGGACATACGCCTGAAATCCCCTGCAAAACGGTATCCGCACGAATACGCTAACGGGGCCATAGACTGTAATGATGCAAAAAGAGCAAACGTGCGTTCTGACATGCATCATTCTCGGGAGTGTCTACTACGTCTGAATGTCCACTTCCAGTAGGCGGAAACTCACAAAAATGATGCTCATCAGAGCGCACATTCACTCTGTCTGCATCATTACAGTCTATGGCCCCATCAGTGCATACGTCCAGACCTCTTTTTTTTTTTTTTTTTTTGGGGGGGGATATTTTGGGACACAGAACGCAATATGAAAGCACCTTAACACTGGTTTCTCACATCTGACATTCAAAGTCCACATGGACACAAACCGTTCTTGAGTTAGGGTCAGGAGAGACGCGATTGGTCAGGATATCACACTTTGCAGCCATGGCTATGACCTTTTAAATGCTGCAACCTGATAATGAGTGTCCAAGATCATGCAGGAATTCGGCTTAAAAGGGTATTTTCATCTCCAAGATCCCATCCCAATATGTAGTAGATGTAATAATAATAATATTAGCAAATACCTCCAATTAGAAATGTAGTATAGTTTTTCTGATTCGCTAAGTTGCTTACCCCATGTGCAGGGCATCACAGTAGCTTGGGTTAGGTTACCCATTGGTTACGACTACTCATATAGTGACAGTTAGCTGTTAGTGGTTGCAACCATGGATATCTAATCTGCTGTAATGCCCTGCACATGGGGTAAGCGACATAGCAAATCAGAAGAACTATACTACATTTCTAATTGGAGCTGTTTCCTAATATTATTACACCTACTAAATAATGGGATAGGATCTTGGAGATCGAATTACCTCTTTAAGGTGCAAGAAACATTAGCAGTACTTACTGAATACACCTGGTTCTATAATTTACATTACTATATTATTCATGATGTTTGTGAAAATTAATTTAGGTGAAATTAATTACAAAAAAAGTGTGTCCAGTGTCTCCCTTGTGAATGTAGCTAAAGTGCATTGTGACCATTGCTGCATTTAAATGGTACGGAATCCATGATTGCACGAGTGAAAGACTGCTACATCCATACAGGACTTTCATTCTCAGCATTAGCCGTGGAGAGTTGGAGTAGGCTGGTGGATAGGTCTAGTCACAGGCTCCCCCAATGGCGGCCATTTGTGCAGGCTGTGAAAAAAGCTGCACTAACAAGTAGGTGAACCTGTAATAATTAGTACATGCCATAAAATAATGTCCACAGCACCTATGTTAAAATAAAGGTAATAAAAGTGGAAAACCCTTTAAACTTTTCACTGCTTAAAAAGGACCTGTCAGCATGATATTCAAACTCTAAAATCCTTTTACTGCTTATTACATCCATACCTTGTTTGTAGTATTTTGTTGTGACATTTTTGAGAACTCAATCCTTGAAATTTGAACCTGTCTCCCCTGTGCAGGTGTCATCATTGCCCAGGTTCGTCATATTAAAAAGCATGCACTGTCAGCTCCCTACGACGAGATCAATGGACCAGCTCCCGCTACATCATCAGAAGCTTACTGCGCCGGCTCCGCCTCACCTGATGAGATGCACCCGGGCTGGGAGAAGTGACCTGTCAATCAAAGTCCGGAAGCCAGCAGTGGGCGAGGAAAATGGAGAGAGGATCGTTGGGCTGGAAGTACAGTGCCCGCCTTGCTATGAAAACTTCAAGAATGGATTAGCCCCAAAAATGGCTCACAAAATACTACAAAATATGTAATTAATATTACAAGGGCTTTGCACTCATGCCTTTAGTTAGGGATCGAATATCATGTCATTTCCATTCAGTTGTCATTTACATGATATTTGCTGGTTAGCAGTGTGGTTCTCAGCCCATCGAACCTCAATGATAAGATCTTCTGATAAAAATCTGGAGTTTGTCAAAAGACAGATAACGCTGCACATACTGCACCTAGAATAAAGCCAATCTCAGGACTGTTTTATAAAAGTGTAAGAATCAATTGCTAAATTTTAGCCTCCTCTGACATAGGCTGCCGTCACGCTAGCAGTATTTGGTCAGTATTTTACATCAGTATTTGTAAGCCAAAACCAGGAGTGGAACAAATAGGAAAAGATATTTACCCTGGTTTCCAGCGTAAAACATCGCTGGTATCCTTGCTTTTGGTGTCAAACCTGACGATACATGCCGGTCTGACGACCAAATAAAGTTCTGAACTTTATTCAACGACCAGCGATATCACAGCAGGATCCAGATCGCTCCTGCGTGTCAAACACAACGATATCGCTATCCAGGACGCTGCAACGTCACGGATCGTTGTCGTTCTCGTTGTAAAGTCGTTTCGTGTGAAGGTACCTTAACAGAAGCAACCAGAGCGATCTCAGATTACTGCTGTTTTAGCACTTAAATGCCAGTGTCTATCTTGTGACAACAGGATTAATGTGGAGTGATCACGCATGCAACAGTTTCAGAGGTCTTGCGGGGAGGTCCCTGCAATTGTGGATTTCTGATGGGTTGCCTAAAACACAGGTTGCTTAGTTAAGGCCCCCATCACCGTCATCTTTGCAATTTCATGAAACTGGGCTTCCTAACAGTTCATAATTTCTTTTATACGTTGCAAAACTCACTCTAGCAAAATATAAAACTAACTAACCTGTATTGTTAACACCGGAATGAGGAAAAGAATAAAATATCAGCATTGTCGTTGCTGTTCCAACTCATAGTATTTACGCCAAAATGTTATCAATCCAAAAATGTCAGCTCACCACACAAATAAAAAACTCCATCAATGTAAGATTTAAAAAGTTACGGATCTCAGAAAATGGCAACACAAGCAACAGTAGGTTTTTTCTTTAACAAGAACTCACAAATTGTTAAACTACTACTGAAGTATACAGTGGGGCAAAAAAGTATTTAGTCAGTCAGCAATAGTGCAAGTTCCACCACTTAAAAAGATGAGAGGCGTCTGTAATTTACATCATAGGTAGACCTCAACTATGGGAGACAAACTGAGAAAAAAAAATCCAGAAAATCACATTGTCTGTTTTTTTATCATTTTATTTGCATATTATGGTGAAAAATAAGTATTTGGTCAGAAACAAAATTTCATCTCAATACTTTGTAATATATCCTTTGTTGGCAATGACAGAGGTCAAACGTTTTCTGTAAGTCTTCACAAGGTTGCCACACACTGTTGTTGGTATGTTGGCCCATTCCTCCATGCAGATCTCCTCTAGAGCAGTGATGTTTTTAGCTTTTCGCTTGGCAACACGGACTTTCAACTCCCTCCAAAGGTTTTCTATAGGGTTGAGATCTGGAGACTGGCTAGGCCACTCCAGGACCTTGAAATGCTTCTTACGAAGCCACTCCTTCGTTGCCCTGGTGGTGTGCTTTGGATCATTGTCATGTTGAAAGACCCAGCCACGTTTCATCTTCAATGCCCTTGCTGATGGAAGGAGGTTTGCACTCAAAATCTCACGATACATGGCCCCATTCATTCTTTCATGTACCCGGATCAGTCGTCCTGGCCCCTTTGCAGAGAAACAGCCCCAAAGCATGATGTTTCCACCACCATGCTTTACAGTAGGTATGGTGTTTGATGGATGCAACTCAGTATTCTTTTTCCTCCAAACACGACAAGTTGTGTTTCTACCAAACAGTTCCAGTTTGGTTTCATCAGACCATAGGACATTCTCCCAAAACTCCTCTGGATCATCCAAATGCTCTCTAGCAAACTTCAGACGGGCCCGGACATCTACTGGCTTAAGCAGTGGGACACGTCTGGCACTGCAGGATCTGAGTCCATGGTGGCGTAGTGTGTTACTTATGGTAGGCCTTGTTACATTGGTCCCAGCTCTCTGCAGTTCATTCACTAGGTCCCCCCGCGTGGTTCTGGGATTTTTGCTCACCGTTCTTGTGATCATTCTGACCCCACGGGGTGGGATTTTGCGTGGAGCCCCAGATCGAGGGAGATTATCAGTGATCTTGAATGTCTTCCATTTTCTAATTATTGCTCCCACTGTTGATTTCTTCACTCCAAGCTGGTTGGCTATTGCAGATTCAGTCTTCCCAGCCTGGTGCAGGGCTACAATTTTGTTTCTGGTGTCCTTTGACAGCTCTTTGGTCTTCACCATAGTGGCGTTTGGAGTCAGACTGTTTGAGGGTGTGCACAGGTGTCTTTGTATACTGATAACAAGTTTAAACAGGCGCCATTACTACAGGTAATGAGTGGAGGAAAGAGGAGACTCTTAAAGAAGAAGTTACAGGTCTGTGAGAGCCAGAAATCTTGATTGTTTGTTTCTGACCAAATACTTATTTTCCACCATAATATGCAAATAAAATGATTAAAAAAACAGACAATGTGATTTTCTGGATTTTTATTTCTCAGTTTGTCTCCCATAGTTGAGGTCTAACTATGGTGTAAATTACAGACGCCTCTCATCTTTTTAAGTGGTGGAACTTGCACTATTGCTGAATGACTAAATACTTTTTTGCCCCACTGTATATATATTATCATTGTTATACACATACATACAGTCATGGCTGAAAGTGTTGGCACCCTTGAAATTGTTCCAGAAAATTATGTTTTTCTCCCAGAAAACTTTTGTAATTACTGTGTATATACTCGAGTATAAGCCGATATTTTCAGCCCAAAAAAATGGGCTGAAAGTGCCCCTCTCGGCTTATACTCGAGTCATGGAAGGCGGGGGGGTCGGTGGGTGAGGGGGAGCGACGCCTGTCAAATACTCACCTACTCCCGGCGCTCCTGACGTGGTCCCTGCAAGTCCCACGGTGTTCGGCGCCGCAGCTTCAAGTTCTTCCCCTCTTCAGCGGTCACGTGGTACCGCTCATTAAAGTTATGAATATGGACTCCACGCCCATAGGGGTGGAGCCGCATATTCATTACTGTAATGAGCGGTACCAGTGACCGCTGGCAGAGGAAGAAGCTGCCGCGCCGTACACCATGGGACATGCAGGGACCGCTTCAGGAGCGCCGGGAGTAGGTGAGTATATTTACCTTCCCTCGTTCCACCAAAGTTCCGTCTTCCCGTCCTCTTGCTGTGACTGTTCAGGTCAGAGGGCGCGATGACGTATTAGTGTGCGTGCTGCCCTCTGCCTGAACAGTCAATGCGGAGAGACGGGACGCTGAGGAGCAGCGGGCAGCGACGAGAGGTGAGTATGTCATTTTTTTTTTTTTTAGTGCAGCAGCAGCATTACATGAGGCACAATGCTGTATGGAGCGTCTATGGGGCCATAAAGAACTGCATGGAGCATTATATGGGGCATCTATGGGGCCATAACTGCATGGAGCATTATATGGGGCCATAACTGCATGGAGCATTATATGGGGCATCTTATGGGGCCATAATGAACTGCATGGAGCATTATATGGGGCATCTTATGAGGCCATAAAGAACTGCATGGAACATTATATGGGGCATATTTGTATATGGAGCATCTTATGAGGCCATAATGAACTGTATGGAGCATTATATGGGGCTCCTGATTCAATATGGATATTCAAAAACACAACCTACTGATGTCTCAATTAATTTTACTTTTATTGGTATCTATTTTTATTTTTGACATTTACCGGTAGCTGCTGCATTTTCCACCCTAGGCTTATTAGGAGGGTCGGCTTATACTCGGGTCGGCTTATACTCGAGTGTACACAGTACGTATGTTTTGTTACACACGTTTCTTTCCTTTGTCTGTACTTGAACGCCACACAAAAACAGAGAAAAAAGAAAAAGAAAATTGGACATCATTTCACACAAAACCCTAAAAATGGGCAGGAAAAAAAATGTTGGCACTAGTGATGAGTGAATATACTCGTTACTCGAGATTTCTCGAGAATGCTCGAGGGTCCTCCGAGTATTTTTTAGTGCTCGGAGATTTAGTTTTTCTTGCCGCAGCTGAATGATTTACATCTGTTAGCCAGCATAAGTACATGTGGGGATTCCCTAGCAACCAGGCAACCCCCACATGTACTTATGCTGGCTAACAGATGTAAATCATTCAGCTGCGGCAAGAAAAACTAAATCTCCGAGCACTAAAAAAATACTCGGAGGACCCCCGAGCGTGCTCGAGAAATCGCGAGTAACGAATATATTCGCTCATCACTAGTTGGCACCTTTCCAAAATGGAGGGTAAACAACTTTGTTTCAAGCATGTGATGCTCATTCAAACTCACCGGTGGCAAGAAACCGGTGTGGGCAATATGAAAATCACACCTGAAACCAGATAAAAAGAGAAGTTGGCTCAATCTTTGCATTGTGTTTCTGTGTGTGCCACACTAGGCATGAACAGAAAGAGGAGAAGAGAAGTGTCTGAGGACTTGAAAACCAAAATTGTTGAAATATATGAACAATCTCAAGGTTACAAGTCCATCTACTAATATCTTGATGTTCCTTTGTCCATGGTGCACAACATAGTCAAGAAGTTTACAAGCCATGCCATTGTAGCTAATCTCCATGGACGTGGATGGCAATGAAAAATTGACGAAAGGTTGCAACGCAGGATAGTACAGATGGCGGATAAGCCTCCCCAATCAAGTTTCAAAGAAATGCAATCTGTCCTGCAGGCGCAGGGTGTATTAGTGTCCGTGGGAACTACCCGTTGACATTTGAATTAAATAAAAAACTATGGCAGGAAACCCAGGATGACCACACTGCTGACACAGTCATAATAAAGCTAGACTGCAGTTTGCCAAAATGAACATGAGTAAGCCAAAGTCCTTCTGGAAAAGCATCTTGTGGACTGATGAGACAAAGATAGAGCTTTGTGGTAAAGCACATCACTCTACTGTTTACTAAAAATGGAATGAGACCTACAAAGAACACAGTACCCACAATCAAATATAGTGGAGGTTCAAAGATGTTTTGCTGTCTCTGAGACTGGATGCCTTGCCTGTGTGCAAGGCATAATGAAATCTGAAGATCGCAATATAGTGCCCAGTGTCAGAAAGCTGGGTTTGTTTCCTAGCTCCTGGGTCTTCCAGCAGCACAATGATCCCAAACATACTTCAAGAAGCAACCAGAAATGGATGGAAACAAAGTGCTGTAGAGTTCTGAAGTGGCAGCAATGATTCCAGATCTAAATCCAACTGAACACCTGTGGAGAGATCTTAAAATTGCTATTGCAAGAAGGCGCCTTCAAATATGTGAGACCGAGAGGAGTTTGCAGAAGAAGAGTGGTCAGAATTCCAGTTGAGAGATGTAAGAAGCTTGTTGATGGTTGCAGGAAGCTACTGATTTCAGTTATTAATTCCAAATGCTGTGAAACCAAAGATTAAGATGAGAGTGCCAACAGTTTTGTCCGGTCAATTTTTGGGGTTTTGTGTGAAATTATGTCCAATTTGCCTTTTTTCTTTGTGTTGTTCCAATACACATAAAAGGAAATAAACATGTGTAATTGCAATAATTTTCTGGGAGAAATACGTAATTTTTCTGGAACAATTTCAAGGGTGCCAACACTTTTGACCATGACTGTATATATAAATAAAAACTATACAAGTTTGGTATCGTCCTAACCAAAGTGACGCAAAAATGTGTTGCCAGGTAAAAACTTCAACTCACCCTATAAAAAAACAAGCTGTCTTATGGCTATGTTGATCGAAAAAATAGTTATAGCTCTTGACAGAAAAAAAAGTAAAAAAGTAAAAGGCCAAAAATAAATAAATTCCAGACATTGCCATGGACACAAGTGGTGTTGTTTCTGGGAAAAAAAAAAGAGATAATCTCAAATACCCCCAATAAACTAATAACTGAGCATTTTTCACCTGAACTTACCCCAAAGCACTTTATTCTGCTTTAATTCATCAGGAATTGGCTTGCTGGAATAAACATCACTAAAGTAAATCTCTCCACCATCCTATAAAACAGAATGTTCTCTTTAGGAGTTGTGACATTGAGGATCCAAGATACCCGATACACACTCAGAGATACCTTGCATGGATTACGGCTATCTTAAATTGGAAAGGTCTTATTGTGAATTATAGTAATGATTGTGCCAATTATCTGTCACATGTCGGTTTAAAGGTGGCCACTGTCAAGACTCTGTTGTTGGGTGTCCCAGGACCAGAGGCTCCTTCCCTGTCCCTAACGCTAAGGGCGCCCTTGCTTGCCCTGTTCCCCGGATTACTTCTGATGGTGAAGATGCCGGGGCCACGTACCTTGCCTAATCTCCTAAATCCACCCTCAGTCTGTACCCTTCCCCCACCCAAGGAAGAGGGGAGTAGTAGTGTACCGTAATACCCCAACCAGACTAACAAGGTAATACGAACAGGGGTAACGGAAAATACCAAACATACAAATATACACACACAGATAACAGAGGAATGCACCGGAGAGTGGAGGATGGGGTTAAACCCCAAGAGTTATCACACACTCAAGAACTAGCAACAGTCTCAGATAAATCCACCAACCGCCTTCTCCTATAATAACCAACAACAACCTCCAGCCATGCACCATAAGCTACTCTGACAATGAGTGCTAGCCAGGACACAGATTTTATAGGAGATGGGAGTGGCTAACAGTGCACTGCTGAGAGCCTAAACTCTCCAGGAGAAGGCAAATTTGCAAACATCAGCCCGGAAGCTGCGCATGGTACGTACTTGGAGGTTCCAACATGACAACGATCCAAAGCACAAGTCCAAGTCGACCTGTCATTGGCTACAGCAGAACAAAATGAAGGTTCTGGAGTGGCCATCTCAGTCTCCTGACCTCAATATCATTGAGCCACTCTGGGGAGATCTCAAGTGCGCAGTTCATGCTAGGCAGTCCAGGAATTTACAGGAACTGGAGGCTTTTTGCCAACAAGAGTGGGCAGCTTTACCATCTGAGATAATAAAGAACCTCATCCACAACTACCACAAAAGACTTCAAGCTGTCATTGATGTTAGAGGGGGCAATACACGGTATTAAGAAATGGGGTATGTGAACTTTTGATCAGGGTCATTTGGATGTTTTGGGTTGTCATTATGAATTAAAAAGAGAAAACACAGTAGTTTGATAATAAATGGCTTCACCCAACCACTAACTATGAGTGGAGAAAAAGTTTTGGTGTTATCATTCACATTCTCTGAAAAAAGGTCAAGAAAGCAAAAATTCTGCAGGAGTATGTAAACTTTTGAGCACAACTGTACATTTAGGCTCCCTTTACATGTCCGTATAAAACTGGTTATCGGAAAAAACAGTATTGGTGTCATCAGTGTTTTGGATCCGTGTGCAATCAATGTGCTATCAAGTGTTTTTCCGGTATGGCAAAAAAAAAATTACAAAGCTTCTCCTATACTTTGCAGTGTTAAACATGTACAGCCCACGGATGACACATTGATGCCATTTGTGTGCTGTACGTGTTTTACACGGACCCTGTCAGTGTGGTTTACATCGACACACGGTCCATATAAAAAACATGGGCATGCCCACAGCAGCATTGATTAAAATGGCAACGTGTAGCACCCGTGAAAAAACAACATACTGTATGTCATATATATTGCATGGACATGTGAAGGAGGCCTTAAATTGAGTATTCCACTCTCACAGGAAAAATCTTTATGTGCTCCAGTATGAGACCAGAGGCATATGGTAGTACAGAATACACTGTGTGCAGAATTATTAGGCAAGTTGTATTTTGCTCACATGATACTTTTTATACATGTTGTCCTACTCCCAGCTGTTCAGGCTTGAGAGCCAACTACCAATTCAGTAAATCAGGTGATGTGCATCTCTGTAATGAGGAGGGGTGTTGTCTAATGACATCAAAACCCTATATAAGGTGTGCTTAATTATTAGGCAACTTCCTATCCTTTGGCAAAATGGGTCAGAAGAGAGATTTGACGGGCTCTGAAAAGTCTAAAATTGTCAGATGTCTTGCAGAGGGATGCAGCAGTCTAAAAAATTGCCAAACTTTTGAAGCGTGATCACCGAACAATCAAGCGTTTCATGGCAAATAGCCAACAGGGTCGCAAGAAGCGTGTTGGGCAAAAAAGGCGCAAAATAACTGCCCATGAATTGAGGAAAATCAAGCGTGAAGCTGCCAAGATGCCATTTGCCACCAGTTTTGCCATATTTCAGAGCTGCAACATCAATGGAGAAACAAAAAGCACAAGGTGTGCAATACTCAGGGACATGGCCAAGGTAAGGAAGGCTGAAAAAGGACCACCTCTGAACAAGAAACATAAGATTAAACGTCAAGACTGGGCCAAGAAATATCTTAAAGGGCCACTGTCACCCCCTCCAGCCGTTATAAACTAAAAGAGCCACCTTGTGCAGCAGTAATGCTGCAGTCTAACAAGGTGGCTCTTTTAGTTTTTGATTCATTTATTACCTCAATAAAGCGTTTTAAGAATTGGCCACAAATACCAGATATTGTATCTGGAGGCGGTCCGAATTGTCCTCTATGAATCTCCCAACTGCCGTCACTCTTCTCTTCAGGGGCGATGGTCGCCGCCCCCTTCGCGCTGTTGCTTCTTAAATCCGGCGCCTGCGCTGTGCGTGCCTGCCTGGTGCAGGCGCAGTCTTCATTGTCAGTCACAGCTCAGACGCAGGGTGCCTGACTGCGCCTGTGCCGGCAGTGCCGCCACCCTGTTCCTGAATCCCCGCCCCGCACTGTGTTATTCATTATGCACAGTGCAGGGCTGGGGTTCCTGGGCATGCGCACTGCGCTTGTCAGACGCTCCCCCGGTCCCCCGCCTTCCAGCGTTGTTCTTTGTGGCTGTTCAAAACGTCGGCAATGAAACCTGTATATTCCGGCAATGCTGGAAGGCGGGGGACCGGGGGAGCTTCTGACAAGCGCAGTGCGCATGCCCAGGAACCCCAGCCCCGCACTGTGCATAATGAATAACACAGTGCGGGGCGGGGATTCAGGAACAGGGTGGCCGCACTGCCCGCACAGGCGCAGTCAGGCACCCTGCGTCTGAGCTGTGACTGACAATGAAGACTGCGCCTGCCCCAGGCAGGCACGCACAGCGCAGGCGCCGGATTTAAGAAGAAACAGCGCTCAGGGGGCGGCGACCACATCCCCAGAAGAGAAGAGTGACGGCAGTTGGGAGATTCATAGAGGACGATTCGGACCGCCTCCAGGTACAATATCTGGTATTTGTGGCCAATTTTTAAAACGCTTTATTGAGGTAATAAATGAATCAAAAACTAAAAGAGCCACCTTGTTAGACTGCAGCATTACTGCTGCACAAGGTGGCTCTTTTAGTTTATTACGGCTGGAGGGGGTGACACTGGCCCTTTAAGACTGACTTTTCAAAGGTTTTATGGTCTGATGAAATGAGAGTGACTCTTGATGGGCCAGATGGATGGGCCAGAGGCTGGATCAGTAAAGGGCAGAGAGCTCCACTCTGACTCAGACGCCAGCAAGGTGGAGGTGGGGTACTGGTATGGGCTGGTATCATCAAAGATGAACTTGTGGAACCTTTTCGGGTTGATGATGGAGTGAAGCTCAACTCCCAGACCTCCTGCCAGTTTCTGGAAGACAACTTCTTCAATCTGTGGTACAGGAAGAAGTCGGTATCATTCAAGAAAAACATGATTTTCATGCAGGACAATGCTCCATCACATGCCTCCAACTACTCCACAGAGTGGCTGGCCAGTAAAGGTCTCAAAGAAGAAAAAATAATGACATGGCCCCCTTGTTCACCTGATCTGAACCCCATAGAGAACATGTGGTCCCTCATAAAATGTGAGATCTACAGGGAGGGAAAACAGTCCACCTCTCAGAACAGTGTCTGGGAGGCTGTGGTGGCTGCTGCACGCAATGTTGGTCGTAAACAGATCAAGCAACTGACAGAATCTATGGATGGAGGCTGCTGAGTGTCATCATAAAGAAAGGTGGCTATATTGGTCACTAATTTTTTGGGGTTTTGTTTTTGCATGTCAGAAATGTTTATTTCTAAATTTTGTGAGTTATATTGGTTTACCTGGTGAAAATAAACAAGTGAGATGGGAATATATTCGTTTTTTATTAAGTTGCCTAATAATTCTGCACAGTAATAGTTACCTGCACAAACAGATATCCTCCTAAGATAGCCAAATCTAAGAAAAAAAAAAAAAACACTCCAACTTCCCAAAATATTAAGCTTTGATATTTATGAGTCTTTTCGGTTGATTGAGAACATAGTTGTTGATCAATAATAAAAATAATCATCTAAAATACAACTTGCCTAATAATTCTGCACACAGTGCAAGACTCATGCACCTGTATGGCACACATTTTACAACAGGGCTATAATAATGTTGTGTACATGAGTCCTATAGGAATATAATAATGACAGCAATGTCTGACACATCTGCTGGAACAGTCTTGCGTATAGTATTAGGCCATGTTCAGACGGTGCAGAAAATCTTTACTGCGAATGTAGTTACAAATCCGCAACTAACACATGCAGATTTTGTTGCAGATTTGGCTGAGGATTTCTCCCCGATTCCCTTACTAAGCATTAAATAGGGTCAAAACTGCCATCCGCACCAGTCTTTCATTTTCGTGTGAATTTTTTTTTAGCAACATGTGACTGCCATTTTGAAAAACCATTTATTTGTATTGTACTGTAAACTGCAGTGAGTTTGCAGGGCGGAATCCGCTCCACAAATCCGCAAGGTGTGAACTTGACCTTAGAGTTAAAGAGAGTAACGTTCTCCTGGGCTTGAATCCTTCCTACAATAATATCTGATTAGAGTTTGTGTGTTCCCTCTGTTTTTACATTGGTGTAATCTGAATTTCTCACACAAATTTGATAAACTCTAATATGATAATTGGTCTCCTTTGAAATTGTACAGGGGGTCTTATTTCACAAAGCTATCATGGCTGCCCATAGCAACCAATTAGAGTCCAGCTTTCGTTTCTTAAACTGCTCAGAAAAAAAGAAAGCTGAGCTCTGATTGGTTGCAGCTGGCATAAAGACAATATTACCGCTGGACTTTTTTTTTTTAAATAAGGCCCTCTATACAATGTAAAGAAACTTTGGAATTTAGGTTATGAGCCCCATTGTGGACAGGAACTCGTGTGAAAGGTGATGATCTCTGCAGAATATATTGGTGTTGTATAAGCAACAGGAATACATACAAATAGGAAATATCAAGGAGGTTGTACCAAGACTACAAGTTCTCTCCTTTCCATGATAACTTGCTGATGGTTTGGTGATTCCGGCATTGAGCAGAGGGTTGGACACTGACCATGGAGGTCCCATCCAACTCCTACGATCACTTGGTCTTCCAGCCCTGGGATTTCCACCGATTATAAGAATGTAATCCACTCGCAGTGTATGTAACTACTAGAGATAGTAGCGTGCCGCACCCGGCTACCGGCAGAAGTCCAATAGACTATGAATGGAGTGGTGGTGCCCATAAATGACGCCTCGCCATTAAAACTGGGGTCTCATTATCTCCCATATGCCTCCAGTAAACCTCCTGTTCAAATATTTCACTTTTGCTTTGATATTACAGCCTTTGTGTTTAATTTCAAATTTTTGCAGTCGAGCAAAAAAAAGAGAAAAAGAAAAATTGCGCTGCCCTGGTCTTACATCCAGATCGGTCATCTGAGAGCCAGGACCAATTGTGTCTCCACTTCTGTGGCCAGCATGCTGAGCGCCTTGGGACTTCACTAGGCCCCGTGACATATTTTATACCTTATTCCTAGTTTCATATATGTTCATTCACTCAACTTTTTGGATTTAGGGTAAGTTCACACAGGGCGTTTTTGCTGCGTTTTTTATGCTAATTTTGTGCTGCTTTTTACAGTACCAGCAAAGACTTCAGAAATCTCATGCACACACATTGTTTTTTTGTGTGATCAGTATTTTGTGCTTTGCTGCGTTTTTTGGACATAGAGCATGTCATTTCTTTCAGCTTTTTTGCTGCGTTTTTTCAGCGTTTTTCACCCATTGACTTGAATGGGTATTGAAAAAACGCAGCAAAAACGCAGGTATCATTATTTGCTGCGTTTTTGCTGCTGAAAATTGAAGGACATTAGCATGGACAAAGAGAGAAAAAAGCACAGCAAAAAAATGCAACAAATACGCACCTAAACCTGCGTTTTTGACGCAGCTTCTTTCCTGCCAAGAAGATCAAGTTTTGCTGCAGAAAAAAAAAGCAACAAAAACACCCTGTGTGAACTTACCCTTCAAACTAATAGTTGGCAACCTATTTATGTCCAGCAAATACAAGTCCTAGTTTACTCTGACATTCCTGCACAGCACTGTAGAGTGTTCCTAGATTACCTTCAGCACTCGGTAGGCTTCTCTTAGGACAGCCTTCTTATCAGGGGAAAGATTGATCACACAGTTAGATCTACAACAAATCAAAATGTATTATATAACTTATATTATAATTTGGCTTATTAATCTTACATGAGATATTTGAGAGCACCATGATGTCAGGACGGAGACCAATATTCCAGTGATATACCACTTACTGAGCTGCTTATAGCTTGCAGTTTTGATAAAAAGTTTTATCTGCTGCAGATCTACCAGTTCTCTGAATGATGAGCTCTGCATGGCCACAACTACACCAATGATTGACAGCTCTCTGTGTGAGTTGTGCATAGGCAGAAAGTTGCCAATTAGTGGTGGGGGTATGGTTACATGGAGATCATAATTATAGTGGACTGTGTGGCACCAAGGGTTAATAGTCCTCTAGTGATAAAATAAGTTTTATTAGCAGGGGATTATCAAAGCTACAACAAGTACCCCAGTTAGTGACACAGCTAGAATCAGGGTCTCATCTCTACGTTAGGCCAGTCTCACACGTCCAGATAATTCCAGTACCGGAAAAATCGGTACCGGAGTTATCTGTGTCCGTGTGCTCACGTGGCACATCAGTGTGGCACACGTGCGGCAGCCGTGTGCCGCCCGTGTGCCCATGTGCCGACTGAGTACCACACGGACCGTGCAGGAGACAGCGCTACAGTAAGCGCTGTCCCCTGCTTTGGGTGCTGAAGCCGGAATTCATTCCTTCTTCCCAGCAGCGTTCGCTGGAGAGAAGGAATGAAATATCAATTTTTTTTTATTATTTTTGTCTTTAAAATCAAGTTCCTTGTCACCTCCCACCACCTGTGCACCCGCCTGCTGGAAATAAAATACTCACCCAGCTCCCTCGATGCTTCCTCTCAGTGCCGCAGCTTGTCCTGTATGAGCGGTCATGTGGTGCAGCTCATTACAGTGATGAATATGCAGCTCCACCCCTACGGGTCATACAGGACAAGCTGCGGCGCTGAATGGAAGCATTGAGGGAGCTGGGTGAGTATCTTATTTCCAGCGGGCAGGCGCACAGTGGGTGGGAGGTGACAAGGAACTTGATTTTAAAGACAAAAATAATAAAAAAAAACATTGATTTTTCATTCCTTCTCTCCAGCGAACTCTGCTGGAGAGAAGAAATGAATGGCGGGTTCAGCACCACAAGCTGGGGGGACAGCACTTACTGTAGCGCTGTCTCCTGCACGGCACACGGACGGCACACGGACAGCATCCGTGTGCGGTACGTGTTTTACACAGACCCATTGACTTTAATGGGTCCGTGTGATCCGTGCGCTCCCACGAACACTGACATGTCTCCGTGTTTTTCAAACGGACACACGGTCCGTGAAAACACGCTGACATGTGCAGAGACACATTGATTTTAATGTGTCTACGTGAGTCAGTGTCTCCGGTACGTGAGAAAACTGTCACCACACGTACCGGAGCCACTGACGTGTGAAACAGGCCTTATGCTGCTTTCTAATTAGGTGGAGAAAACCTGGTTACAGATTCCCTTTAAAGGGAACCTGCCTGTTTCCAACCTCTAAAAGAATAGACACGTATACTGATATAGTAGCAATTCGGGGGTGAAGGGATCTGACAGGTTCACTTTAAAGGGAATCTGTCAGCAGGTTTTTGCTATGTAATCAGAGCATGATTTAGGGGCTGAGACCCTTATTCTAGCGATGTGTCACTTGTTGGTCTGCATGCTGTAATTTTGATACAATCCCTGTTTTCTCTGCTGCACATCTACCGGTGCTCAAATGCTGAGCTTTGTATAACCCCGCCCACACCACTGATTAGCTGTTTTCTGCCTATGCACAGTGTACACTGAAGGCTGTCAATCAGTGGTGGCAGATATGGTTGGACTAGGAGACAGAAGACACCTAGCCCTGTAGTGATAATCTCCTGCTGATCATACACTGATTTTATTGATGAAGCAACACACAGCCCAGTAAGTGACATCGTTGGAATCAGGGTCTCAGATTACATAGCAAAATTTGCTGACAGATTCCCTTTAAGTGTCCACTCCCAGTTGTGTTGATAATTTCCAATATGTACTTACATAATGATGTCAAAGCTTTGGTCACCTATGCCTGCAGATTTAAGGTCTTCAATATACCCATTCACAAAACTAATATTTGGTTGCTGGTAACCAAATTTTTTCATGTGGTAGTCAATATATTGTTTGGAGATTTCAATCTAAAAACAAGTAAAAAAAAAAAAAGGAGATCCTAGGGTGAATGCTACAACACTGTGAAAAATGAAAGAAATTTAATATACATAGAAGAAAAAAATCCTAATATGTTCTATTGGTGTAAACCAAATGTCCAATTCTTGCTTCAAGCATGCAGCTCCACTTTGTGAACGATTAATGTTTTTAATGCAGCGATTATTTGAAGAGGGAAAGGTCAAATGTTATAACTTTGTCACAAACAGTTTTTTTTCTCTATTACTCCAGTTATTGCATGGCAGCAAACCGTACCTGCTCATCAGTCATGTCTACGCCAGTGATGTGTCCCTTACGTCCAACTAGTTTGCTTAGCATGTAACAGTCTCTGCCACTTCCGCTGCCCAAGTCCAGGATCTTGCAGTTCTCCAAACACTCTGGTACCACAAGTCCACACCCATAGTAGCTATACAGGGAGAACAGGAGTCAACCACCTTGCCAAAAAACCATAGTAACAGAAAAGTGTACAATAGTAGTGATGAGCGAACGTGCTGGGATAAGGTGTTATCTGAGCATGCTCATGTGCTAACCGAGTGTCTTCACCGTGCTCGAAAAATGTTCGAGTCTCTGCTCCTGCATGTCTCGTGGCTGTTCGATAGCTAATTCCTAACAAACAGGTAATTCCTGCATGCCTCGGACATACAGCCGTGGGATTTGGAAATATTTTTCAAGTACGCCGAAGACACTCTATTAGCACCAGAGCATGCTCAGATAACACCTTATCCGAACACGTTCACTCATCACTAGAAGGCAACAAAAAAGACACTTCAGGAAAAACACAGTCTGTTTCCCTGAAACATATTCCTCTTGCAAAACTCGAGGAGTACACTGGCCTCCTAAAGCCGCTGTGTGACCACCGGTGTGTTTGTGTAACAATCTTTAAAATTTCTTACCGTGAAGAAACCTCTTCATGAACTTCAGTCAGTGCCTCCTGTATGAATTTCGGCACTGGTTTGGATGGGGTTACACATGCATCGGTTTTCAAATCCTTTGCACTCTTTAAGAACTTCCCATAGTATTCCTATGTAATTGGTAGAAAAAGCAGTCAGTAGGGTCACTAAACATGATCATAAAACTGAAAGAAACTTATTTTATTATCTACAAACCATTTATAAAGCTGCTCAACTTAAGGGGTAATGTTTCTCCTTGTGGAGAGTAACAAGCCAGGAATGGCGTGTCAGAGTGGGAAATAAATATGCAAATCGCCTCTTCAGAGAGGAAGAGGACTAGAACTCTAGTGCCACCTATTGGAAGTAGCAATCCTAACACTTAATATTGACCCTTGTCATATGACTTAAGGTAAAAGCCAAAAAAGAATCTCCATTTGCAGACACAGTGTTTCAGGGTATTGCCCCTCTTCAGTGCAAAGCATGAGATCTGATTTTGCTAGATGAGAGCTTTAAGACTGGCATCTAAGGGTTAACGTTTCTCCACAAGGCAGTGATGGGTAAGAGCAGTATTAATATGTGACCAGTTGTGGTTTGTTAGTCAGTACTAAATGTATATATACCTCACTTGTGACTACTCTGGTCTGTTGGATCTATTATTGCACTTTATTTCTAGATACGGATTTCAATACTGAGCTCTAGCCTATTATGCTGCACTAATGGTGTTGCACCCTTGTTGCACCTGTTTTCCCTAGCTTATAACTCTGTCATCTGCTATTAATGTTACTATTATGTAAGCGTCTTTTACGATTGTACCTTAATAAAATTATGAAATGTTTTATTTCCTAAAGTCCTTGATATACCCTTTAAAGATGACACATTTGTATTTTAGGAAACAAAAATATATACCGTATATACTCGAGTATAAGCCGACCCCTCTAATTTTGCCACAAAAAAACTGGAAAAACAATGACTCGAGTATAAGCCTAGGGTGGGAAATGCAGCAGCTACTGGTAAATTTCAAAAGTAATAATAGATACCAATAAAAGTAAAATTAATTGAGACATCAGTAGGTTAAGTGTTTTTTAATCCATATTGAATCAGGAGCCCCATATAATGCTCCATAAAGTTTGATGGGTCCCATTAGATGCTCCATATTAAAATATGCCCCATATAATCCTGCATAAAGGGTAATAAGGGCCCCATAAGATGCTCCATAGAGATATTTGCCCTATATAATGCTGCACAAACGTTATGGCCCCATAAGATGCTCCATACAGTCACTTGCCCCATATAATGCTGCACAAACGTTAATTATGGCCCCATAAGATACTCCATACAGTCACTTGCCCCATTATAATGCTGCACAATCGTTATGGCCCCATACAGATGCTCCGTACAGTCACTGCCCCTTATAGTGCTGCACAAACGTTATGGCCCCATAAGATGCTCCATACAGTCAATTGCCCCATATAATGCTGCACAAACGTTAATTATGGCCCCATAAGATGCTCCGTACAGTCACTTGCCCCATTACAATGCTGCACAATCGTTATGGCCCCATACAGATGCTCCGTACAGTCACTGCCCCTTATAGTGCTGCACAATCGTTATGGCCCCATAAGATGCTCCATACAGTCACTGCCCCATATGCTTTTGCTGCGATTAAAAAAAACCAAACACATACTCACCTCTCTTCGCTCAGGACCCCCGGCACTTTCAATATTTACCTGCTCCTCGTGCAGCTCCGTCTTCAGCACTGACATTCAGCAGAGGGTGCGCACTGACTACTTCACCGCGCCCTCTGACCTGAGCGTCACAGCCAGAGGACGCTGATGACGGAGCTGCACCGGAACGAGGAGCGGTAAATATCACGCAGCGCTGCGCAGCGCTGTATACTCACCTACTGCTGGCGCTATGCAGTCCCTGCTTCTTCAAGCGCTGCATCTTCTTCCTGTATTGAGCGGTCACAGTTACCGCTCATTACCGAAATGAAGATGCGGCTCCACCTCTATGGGAGGTGGAGCCGCATATTCATTACTGTAATGAGCGGGACCATGTGACCGCTCAGTACAGGAAGAATATGCAGCGCTGAAAGAAGCAGGGATGCGCAGGGACCGCGCCAGCAGTAGGTGAGTATAATTAGACAGCCCCCGCCCCCCCTCCCCTGCCAACCCCCGGGTATGACTCGAGTATAAGCCGAGAGGGGGACTCGGCTTATACTCGAGTATATACGGTACATATTTTCATTATTTCCATTTTAAGATATTAAAAAAGGAAAATGTTTGGGCACCCTGCATGGTTAGTACCTAGTAGCACCCCTTTTGCAAGTATCACAGCTTGGAAAAAGTTTTTGTGGCTTTCAATTCTTGCTTGAGTGATTTTCATCCATTCTTCCCTGGAAAATTCTTCCAGTTCTGTGAGATTCCTGGGGTGTCTTGCATGCACTGCTATTTTGAGGTCTAGCCACAGATCTTCAATGATGTTCAGATCAGGGGACTGTGAGGGCCATTGTAAAACCTTCACCTTGCACCTTTTGAGGTCGTCTATTGTGGATTTTGATGTGTGTTTAGGATCATTATCCATTTGTAAAAGCCATCCTCTTTTCAACTTCAGCCTTTTTTACAGATGGTGTTATGTTTGCATGAAGAATTTGTAGAAATTGGATTGAATCCATTCTTCCGTCTACCCGTGAAATGTTCCCTGCACCATTGGCTGCAACATAACCCCAAATCATGATTGATCCACCCCCATGTTTAATGGCTGGTGAGATGTTCTGTTCCTGAAATTCTGTGCCCATTGTGGCCAAAGAGTTCTATTTTAACCTCATCGATCGACAGGACTTATTTTGAAAATGCATGAGGCTTGTTTAGATGTTCTTTTGCATACTTCTGAAGCAGAATTTTATGTTGAGGACGCGGGAGAGGTTTTCTTCCGATGACACTTCCATGAAGTGTACTGACATTACAGCAGGAGATTGCAGAGGATACATTTTGTGAGGTAAAATATTGTTTAAAACAGTCAGTGAAATATTTTACCTGACAAAATGATTCCGCTGTGATTCCCTGCTGTAATGTCAGTATTGTCTTTTGCTTCCTCCCCTGCCCAGGAGATGTGGTATGCTCCGTACACGGTCAGACACAATTTTTTAAATGAACTTTCGCTTGTGGGAAAACGCTTTTAATGTGATCGGCTTCCTTTGCCTGTAGACACATCGCGCATCTGCTGCCGGGATCTGCCGAATGATTCACTGCGCCTGTGCGGAATTCGCACAGGCGCAGTAAATCAGACCACCGCCATCTTTGTGCAGACAGATAGTGGTGTCACATTAAAACTGCGCATACGCTCCTCCTGCACAAAGATGGTGACAGTCAGTGAATCATTCGGCTGATCCTGGCGGCGGCGTGTTCATGATGGTGTTCCGCTGGTGGTACCGCGCAAGAGGCTGCGTATGGCATATACAGTGTGTCTGTGGTGCATACGGCGTATACAGTGTGTGTGTGTGTGTCATGCATACGGCATATAGTGTTTGTGTGTGGTTCCGCACATACAGTGTGTGGTGTGTATGGTGTATACAGTGTGTTTGTGTGTGTGGTGCGACGGTGTCCCCCTGGTGGTACCGCGCAAGAGGCTGGTACCACCAGCAGTTTCCATATTGAGACACCCATCACTTGGGTATCCCAATATGCAGGTCGGTGAACTTCCGCTGCTTGGAATTCTGGGATCCGGACACATCCGGTCGGAACAGGATGTGAAGGCATTACAAGTGTATATCTAATATATAAAGCTGAATGTGTGTGTGTGTGTGTGTGTGTGTGTGTGTGTGTGTGTGTGTGTGTGTGTGTGTGTGTGCGTGTGTGTGTGTGTGTGTCCGGGATTGGCATCTGAACCGTCGCAGCTACAGCCACAAAATTTTGCACAGTCACACGTCTGGACCCCGAGAGCGTCATAGGCTATGTTGTGAGGTGAAATTTTAACCCCGTGCTTTCCAATTCACCAAACAATTTTGCCCCTATCTACATAATGGGGAAAAAGTGAAAGGAAAAGTGTTGGAGGCGTCGCAGCTACAGGCACAAAATTTTGCACAGTCACACGTCTGGACCCCGAGAGCGTCAAAGCTATGTTGTGAGGTGAAATTTTAACCCCGCGCTTTCCAATTCACCAAATAATTTTGCCACTATCTACATAATGGGGAAAAAATGAAAGGAAAAGTGTTGGAGGCAAATTAACAGCTGCCAGATGTGAACAAGGGGGACTTAAAGAATGAGAGCGATGGCGCCAAAGAGTATATACTGTACAGTTGCTAAGGTGGGGCCCCGACATGGGATAATCACCACACCACCACGGGGATATGAACACACACAAAATGCGCCACACACTACCACGTGCTCGAACACATATACCACCCTCAGCGCATATTTCACCACACATACACCAACCTCGCCACATAAAAGTCGAAACACAAAAGTCGCCGCTCAAAACTCTCCACATGCAAAACTCGCCACACGTGCAAAACTCACCTCATGGAAAACTCGCCACACGCAAAACTTGCACACGCGGAAAAATTGCCACATGCACAAAAGTTGCAACACATGCAAAAGTTGCCTCACACAAAACTTGCATATACTCAAAAGGCACCACACATAAAACTCGCCACGCGCAAAACTCGCCATGCGCAAAACTTGCTGCACACAACTTGCTACACTAACCTGTCACATGCAACTCGACACACAAAAAGTTGCTACACGCATGTCGCCACACAAAACTCATCTCACAAAAGTCGCTACATGCATGTCGCCACACGCAACTCAACACACACAACTTGACACACGAAACTCGCCCTAAAACACACACAAGTCTGGTATTATCCTTCAAAAATAAAAATCTGTTTAATAAGCAGACAAACTACAAGAGCAACAAATGTACCATATAGGAATCCGGCAGCTGTCAGTCACATGACCTGTCTATTATGTGTATGTGTGAGCTAATATATACTGCCAGGGGGTGGGCTTACTGTTGGCTGGGGATTTATCAGGCTGCCAATTTAGCTTACAAATACTGAGGTAAAAATACTGACCAAATAACTTGTGAACGATGTCTAATACAGGAGGAGATGACATACAGATATATACTATATACAGGAGGAGATGACATACAGGTATATACTATTTACAGGGGAGATGACACACAGGTATATACTATATACAGGAGGAGATGACATACAGGTACATACTACATACAGCAGGAGATGACATACAGGTATATACTATATACAGGAGGAGATGACACACAGGTATATACTATATACAGGAGCAGATTACCTACAGGTATATAGTATATACAGGAGGAGATGACATACAGGTATATGCTATGTATAGGAGGAGATGACATACAGGTATATACTATATACAGGAGGAGATGACACACAGATATATACTATATATAGGTGAGATGACACACAGGTATATACTATATACAGGAGGAGATTACATACAGGTATATACTATATATAGGAGGAGATGACATACAGGTATATACTATATACAGGGGACATGACACACAGCAGGTATATACTATATACAGGGGAGATGACATACAGGTATATACTATATACAGGAGATGACATACAGGTGTATACTATATATAAGGGAGATGACAAACATGTATATACTGAGGTGAAAATGAAAAGGTGTGAGGTGAAAATGAAAAGGTGTGAGTGCAAAATGAGAGGAGTGAGGGAAAATAGTGGAGTGATCGGAAAATGACAGATGTGAGGTCGAAATGACAAGTGTTAGGGGGGAATGAGAGGAGTGAGGGGGAAAATAAGAGGAGTGAGGGGGAAAATGAGAGGTGTGAGGGAGAAAATGAGAGATGTGAGGGGGAAAATGAAAGATGTGATGGGGAAAATGAGAAGCGTGATGGGAAAATAAGAGAAGTGAGGTGCTTTAACTAACCACAGATATTTACTATGCCCAGGCAACGCCGGGCTCTTCAGCTAGTATATATATATGTTGTGAACTCTATTTTTGGGCTCCCTCTAGTGGTCACAAGCGGTACTGTGTAGTGTTGTCTTTCTGCAGGTTGCAGCATCAGCTGGTTCGTTATCCTGGTTGGTTTCCTATTTAGCCCACCTGGATACTCAGTTCCTTGCCTGCTATCAATGTATTCAGTGCTCTTCAGATTCCTTGTGACTACCTTGCTCCCAATCTCTCCAAGACAAGCTAAGTTTTTGTTTGTTCATTTTTTGATTATCAGCATTCATCATGTTTCTTGTCCAGCTTGCTAAAATGTGATTTCCTCGCTTGCTGGTTGCTCTAGGGGACGGAGTTTCTCCCCCCACACCGTTAGTTGGTGTGGGGGTTCTTGAAATCTCAGAGTGGATATTTTGTAAGGGTTTTTTACTGACCGCATAGATTTCCTTTTCTATTTTCTGCTATCTAGTATTAGTGGGCCTCATTTGCTGGATCTGCTTTCACCCCTGTGTATGTGTCTTCCTCTTACCTCACCGTTA
Organism: Ranitomeya variabilis; assembly: GCF_051348905.1. Classification (NCBI taxonomy): domain Eukaryota; kingdom Metazoa; phylum Chordata; class Amphibia; order Anura; family Dendrobatidae; genus Ranitomeya; species Ranitomeya variabilis. Next base: position 67,076,627 of record NC_135235.1, read on the forward strand.
TTATTTGTTGGGGGCTTCTATATCTTTGGGGATTATTTCTCTGGAGGCAAGAGAGGTCTTTCTTTCTCTCTAGGGGTAGTTAGTTCCTCAGGCTGGCTCGAGACGTCTAGGATTTTTAGGCACGTTCACCGGCTACTTCTAGTGTGTTTGGATAGGTTCAGATTTGTGGTCAGTCCAGTTTGCCACCTCCCTAGAGCTTGTCCTATGTTTGTTACTTAGCTGGAGTAATTTGTGATCCTCAACCACTAAGGATCATAACAGTACAGCAGGCCATAAAGTGTTTAATGCATCGCAGAAGTGGGATAAAAAGAAGACCTGAGTACATTTTTTTTTTTTCCTCCCGTTTTTCCTTTGCTGCAGTCTGTTTAGCTTCTTTCATCCCCTTGAACTCTGGGTGGTTTTGAGCTCAGCTGCAGACATGAATGTTCGGACTCTGACTTCTAGTGTGGATCATCTTACTGCACGGGTGCAAAGTATTCAGGATTTTGTTATTCATACCCTATGTCAGAACCTAAGATACCCATTCCTGAGTTGTTTTCTGGAGATAGATCTAGGTTCCTAAATTTTAAGAATAATTGTAAGTTATTTCTATCTCTGAGACCTCGTTCCTCTGGTGATTCCGCTCAGCAAGTTAAAATTGTTATCTCCTTGTTCCGTGGCGACCCTCAGGATTGGGCCTTCTCTCTGGCGCCAGGAGATCCTGCATTGCTTAATGTAGATGCATTTTTTCTGGCTCTTTGGCTGCTTTATGACTAGCCTAATCTTGAGAATCAGGCAGAAAAAGCGAAGCTGGCTATCTCTCAAGGTCAGGATGAAGCAGAGGTGTATTGTCAAAAATTTCGGAAATGGTCGGTGCTTACTCAATGGAATGAGTGTGCCCTGGCTGCAAATTTCAGAGAAGGTCTTTCTGAGGCCGTTAAGAATGTTATGGTGGGGTTTCCCACCCCTACAAGTCTGAGTGATTCTATGGCTTTAGCCATTCAGGTTGATCGGCGTTTGCGGGAGCGCAAATCTGCTCATCCTTTGGCGGTATTTTCTGAACAGAGACCTGAGTCTATGCAATGTGACCGAACTCTGACCAGAATTGAGCGACAAAGTCATAGACGTCAAAATGGGTTGTGCTTTTACTGTGGTGATTCTACTCATGTTATCTCAGCATGCTCTAAACGCTTAAAAAAAATCGCTAAACCTGTCACCATTGGTACTATACAGCCTAAATTTATTTTGTCTGTTACTTTGATTTGTTCTTTGTCGTCCTACCCGGTTATGGCTTTTGTGGATTCGGGTGCTGCCCTGAATCTGATGGATTTGTCGTTTGCCAGGCGCTGTGGTTTTGTCCTGGAGCCTTTGGAATTTCCTATTCCTCTGAGGGGAATTGATGCTACGCCATTGGCTGAGAATAAGCCTCAGTATTGGACGCAAATGACCATGTGCATGACTCCCGTACATCAGGAGGTGATTCGCTTTCTTGTTCTGCATAATTTGCATGATGTTGTCGTTTTGGGTCTGCAATGGCTGCAAGCTCATAATCCAGTTTTAGATTGGAAAGCTATGTCTGTGTCAAGTTGGGGTTGTCAGGGAATTCATGGCGATACTCCGTTGGTGTCTATTGCTTCTTCCACTCCTAATGAGGTCCCTGAGTTTTTGTCTGACTACCAGGATGTATTTGATGAGCCCAGGTCCAGTGCCCTGCCCCCTCATAGGGATTGTGACTGTGCTATAAATTTAATTCCTGGTAGTAAATTCCCTAAGGGATGACTTTTTAATTTGTCTATACCAGAGCATGCCGCGATGCGGAGTTATATAAAGGAGTCTTTGGAGAAGGGACATATTCGCCCATCCTCTTCCCCTCTTGGTGCAGGATTTTTTTTTGTGGGCAAGAAGGACGGTTCTTTGAGACCTTGTATAGATTATCGTCTTCTGAATAAAATCACAGTCAAATTTCAGTATCCTTTGCCACTATTGTCTAATTTGTTTGCTCGGATTAAGGGTGCCAGTTGGTTCACCAAGATAGATCTCCGTGGTGCGTATAACCTTGTGCGCATTAAGCAGGGAGATGAATGGAAAACAGCATTTAATACGCCCGAAGGCCATTTTGAGTACTTGGTGATGCCTTTTGGACTCTCTAATGCTCCTTCTGTGTTTCAGTCCTTCATGCATGACATCTTCCGAGAATATCTGGATAAATTTATGATTGTTTATCTGGATGACATTTTGGTCTTTTCTGATGATTGGGAGTCCCATGTGAAGCAGGTCAGGATGGTGTTTCAGGTCCTGCGTGCTAATGCTTTATTTGTGAAGGGCTCAAAATGCCTCTTCGGAGTACAGAAGGTCTCCTTTTTGGGTTTTATTTTTTCTCCTTCTACTGTGGAGATGGACCCAGTCAAGGTCCGGGCTATTCATGACTGGACTCAGCCCACGTCTGTTAAGAGTCTTCAGAAGTTCTTGGGTTTTGCTAATTTTTACCGTCGTTTCATCGCTAATTTTTCTAGCGTGGTTAAACCTTTGACGGATTTGACCAAGAAGGGTTCTGATGTGACTAATTGGTCTCCTGCGGCCGTGGAGGCCTTTCGGGAGCTGAAGCACCGGTTTTCTTCAGCTCCAGTCTTATGTCAGCCAGATGTCTCTCTCCCCTTCCAGGTCGAGGTTGATGCTTCTGAGATTGGAGCAGGGGCTGTTTTGTCGCAGAGAAGCTCTGAGGGCTCTGTGATGAAGCCATGTGCTTTCTTTTCAAGAAAGTTTTCGCCTGCCGAGCGGAATTATGATGTTGGTAATCGGGAGTTGTTGGCTATAAAGTGGGCATTTGAGGAGTGGCGACATTGACTCGAAGGAGCTAAACATCGTGTGGTGGTCTTGACTGATCACAAAAATCTGATTTACCTTGAATCTGCCAAGCGCCTGAATCCTAGACAGGCTCGTTGGTCGTTGTTTTTCTCCCGTTTCAACTTCGTGGTCTCATACCTGCCTGGTTCGAAGAACGTGAAAGCTGATGCACTTTCTAGGAGTTTTGTGCCTGACTCTCCGGGAGTTTATGAGCAGGCTGGTATTCTCAGAGAGGGAGTGATTTTGTCTGCCATTTCCCCAGATTTGCGACGGGTGCTGCAGAAATTTCAGGCGGATAGACCTGACCGTTGTCCACCAGAGAGACTGTTTGTCCCGGATAGATGGACCAGCAGGGTTATTTCCGAGGTTCATTCTTCGGTGTTGGCGGGTCATCCTGGGATCTTTGGTACCAGAGATTTTGTGGCTAGGTCCTTCTGGTGGCCTTCCTTGTCGTGGGATGTGCGTTCCTTTGTGCAGTCTTGTGGGATTTGTGCTCGGGCTAAGCCTTGCTGTTCTCGTGCCAGCGGTTTGCTTTTGCCTTTGCCTGTTCCGAAAAGGCCTTGGGCGCACATTTCCATGGATTTTATTTCGGATCTTCCAGTATCTCAGAAAATGTCTGTCATCTGGGTGGTGTGTGATCGTTTTTCCAAGATGGTCCATTTGGTGCCCTTGCCTAAGTTGCCTTCTTCCTCCGATTTGGTTCCTCTATTTTTTCAGAATGTGGTTCGCTTGCACGGCATTCCTGAAAATATTGTGTCTGATAGAGGATCCCAGTTTGTGTCCAGGTTTTGGCGGACTTTTTGTGCTAAGATGGGCATTGATTTGTCTTTTTCGTCGGCCTTCCATCCTCAGACTAATGGCCAAACCGAGCGAACTAATCAGACGTTGGTAACTTATTTGAGATGTTTTGTTTCTGCTGATCAGGATGATTGGGTGACTTTTTTGCCTTTGGCCGAGTTTGCCCTTAATAATCGGGCTAGTTCTGCTACTTTGGTTTCGCCTTTTTTCTGCAATTCTGGTTTCCACCCTCGTTTTTCCTCGGGTCAGGTTGAGCCCTCTGACTGTCCTGGGGTGGATTCTGTGGTGGATAGGTTGCAGCAGATTTGGAACCATGTGGTGGACAATTTGAGGTTGTCACAGGAGAAGGCTCAGCGCTTTGCCAACCACCGCCGCGGTGTGGGTCCCCGACTTCGTGTTGGGGATTTGGTGTGGCTGTCTTCTCGGTATGTTCCTATGAAGGTCTCCTCTCCTAAATTCAAGCCTCGCTTCATCGGTCCTTATAAGATCTTGGAAATCCTTAACCCGGTGTCTTTTCGTTTGGATCTCCCAGCATCGTTTGCCATTCATAATGTGTTCCATAGGTCTTTGTTGCAGAGGTATGTGGTACCTGTGGTTCCTTCTGTTGAGCCTCCTGCTCCGGTGCTGGTCGAGGGCAAATTGGAGTACGTGGTGGAGAAGATTTTGGATTCTCGTATCTCTAGACGGAGGCTTCAGTATTTGGTTAAGTGGAAGGGCTATGGTCAGGAGGATAATTCCTGGGTTGTCGCCTCTGATGTTCATGCGGCCGATTTGGTTCGTGCCTTCCACGTGGCTCATCCTGATCGCCCTGGGGGTCTTGATGAGGGTTCGGTGACCCCTCCTCAAGGGGGGGGTACTGTTGTGAACTCTATTTTTGGGCTCCCTCTAGTGGTCACAAGCGGTACTGTGTAGTGTTGTCTTTCTGCAGGTTGCAGCATCAGCTGGTTCGTTATCCTGGTTGGTTTCCTATTTAGCCCACCTGGATACTCAGTTCCTTGCCTGCTATCAATGTATTCAGTGCTCTTCAGATTCCTTGTGACTACCTTGCTCCCAGTCTCTCCAAGACAAGCTAAGTTTTTGTTTGTTCATTTTTTGATTATCAGCATTCATCATGTTTCTTGTCCAGCTTGCTAAAATGTGATTTCCTCGCTTGCTGGTTGCTCTAGGGGACTGAGTTTCTCCCCCCACACCGTTAGTTGGTGTGGGGGTTCTTGAAATCTCAGAGTGGATATTTTGTAAGGGTTTTTTACTGACCGCATAGATTTCCTTTTCTATTTTCTGCTATCTAGTATTAGTGGGCCTCATTTGCTGGATCTGCTTTCACCCCTGTGTATGTGCCTTCCTCTTACCTCACCGTTATTATTTGTTGGGGGCTTCTATATCTTTGGGGATTATTTCTCTGGAGGCAAGAGAGGTCTTTCTTTCTCTCTAGGGGTAGTTAGTTCCTCAGGCTGGCTCGAGACGTCTAGGATTTTTAGGCACGTTCACCGGCTACTTCTAGTGTGTTTGGATAGGTTCAGATTTGCGGTCAGTCCAGTTTGCCACCTCCCTAGAGCTTGTCCTATGTTTGTTACTTAGCTGGAGTAATTTGTGATCCTCAACCACTAAGGATCATAACATATATATATCTCAGACCTGGGCAAGATGTGGCCCACGGGCCGCATCCGGCCCACCTGATGATTTTAAACGGCCCGCCAGCTGCCCGCCTGTGAGCAGTAGAGCCGGGTTGATCACCGGTTTATCGCCGAGATGCGAACTCGGCTTCAGGAAAATGGCCGCCACGATCTCCATCTGCGCGCCTGCGGCATCCCGCGGCCATTTTCCTGAAGCCCCGGGAAGCAGAGCACTCCATCTGCGCACGCACGGCCTCAGGAAGATGGCCGCCGCCACAGAAAAGCCGGTGAATAGCGCAGATCGCGCTCTTTGTCTGCCGCTGCGCAGTGCATTCGGCAGTTGTGCATGCACAAAACACTACGCCAACGCCGGGAAGATAAGCAAGAGGTGGGGGAGAAACAGCCATTTCACCATGCCATTTTGACCAGACCAGCGTGATTGACAGGCGAAAACGGCGACTTTGGTAAGGTATTTCGGCAGCATAGGTGGGGAATCAGGGGACAAAAAATACACTAGTGTAAAGCACAGCTCAGGCCCTATGTAACGGTATTTTTATCTCTTACTGAAAAAATGGGGTGACAGGTTCCCTTTAAAATTCAGTCCAGTCTGCGACATCACATTATAGAGCAGGAATGGTGGATTTTCTTTTCAGTCCAGTGGGCAGTCCTATCAGTGACTGACAGCCATCTCTAAATTTACACTTCTGCATAGATCCACCCACTGGATCAAAAATCCCAGAAAGTGCACAGGTTTAAATGATGAAAAACACAGATTATACTAAATCTTTTCTCACAAAACTATATATGCATCTACTCCACTCCTCCTGCTGTATAACATGGTGCCCGCAGATTGGACTGCATTTTCAAGGTGACAGGTTCTCATCAAGATATGGTGTGTCAAGCTAATCAATTTTGTACCAAGTTATAGATTAATGTAAGGTTACATAAGAGGAAGGATTTCGCTTGAGTAAGGCTGCCGTCACACTATCAGTATTTGGTCAGTATTTTACATCAGTATTTGTAAGCCAAAACCAGGAGTGGGTGATAAATGCAGACGTGGTGCATATGTTTCTATTATACTTTTCCTCTAATTGTCCCACTCCTGGTTTTGGCCACAAATACTGATGAAAAATACTGACCAAATACTGCTAGTGTGACGGCAGCCTAACAGTGATTTTTAGACAGACTTATTAGCACTTTGTGAACATATGCGATAAAGTGAAGGATCACGGTCAGTAATACCTTGACATCTTCATGGGTCTGGAGACCTTGGGAGCAGCAGCTGGATGTGGGAGAACTAGACAAATCAACGTTAAGAGAACATTAGAAATATTCAAGGCTTAACGTTAAGCCACAATGTCTTCATATTTTACCTTTGTAATTGGTCCCTAAAAAAAAAAAAATGAACATGAAGGCCATGTTTGCCTACGGCTAATAATGTGGTGGCTCTTAAAGAGGACCTGTCACCGGGTCACAAGTGATCAGTTTTTTGTTATTTTATTCTCACTGCTTCCCTGAGTATTCTGCCATTGTTTTTTAAATAAGGGACACGGTTTCAGAGATACGGACCTTTTTATTCAGTGCTAATTTTTCTGGGTTTTTTTTAATAAGGGGGCGCATTGATTACAGGGTAATAATGCAGAGAAGCTTAAGAACACACAACCCTCGGACAATCCTGTGAGCCACGTCCCTTGTGAAAACTATAAAAATTTGCACTAAGTGAAAAAGTCTATGTCCGTGGAGGAGCTGTATGGCAAATTTAAAAAGCAGTGGGAATAAAATAAAAACAAATCTGGCTACTTTTTGATGGTGACAGGTCCTCTTTAACTGCTAGCAAATAAAACTAAAAAGCAGAAAACTGTTTACATCAGGTAACTTTGCAGGAAGAACAGGGACTGGTCTATAGCAGACTGGTGAGTGATTTTCACTGATGAAGCCCCCTCCAGACCGGTTTGGACATCTTCACTATCATAAGCCCCTGTGTAATATGTGGGGGGGTTCCTCAAGGGAAGTGGGTTCACTCACAATTTTGCCTAAGGCTATGTGCACACGTTGCGGATTAGCCTCTGGAATTTTTTGTGCTTATTCTGCATCTCTTGGCAGAAAACGCAGGTGCGGATTTGATGTGTTTTTTATGCGGATTTTGTGTGAATTTACTGCGGATTTCAGCGTTTTTACCCCTGCGGATTTCTATAATGGAATGGGTACAAAAACGCTGCAGATCCGCACAAAAGAAGTGACATGCTCCTTCTTTTAATCCGCAGCTTTTCCGTGCGGAATTTTCAGCGCCATTGATTTACATTGTACTGTAAATCACTTGCGGATCTGCAGCATTTCTGCATCGCAAAAAACGCTGCAGATCCGGAGTAAATCCGCAACGTGTGCACACAGCCTTATACTGCTATTAATAAGGAATGGGATCTAAACATCCTCCAAGACCAACTTCTCCCAACCATCCAGGAGCAATGTGGTGTTTGTTTTTTTCCAGCCTGATGGAGACCAGGTCACAAGTCAAAAGTGATAGCCAAGTGGCTCATTGAACAAAACATCGACATTTTGGATTCATAGCTAGGAAACTCCCCAGATCTCAATCCCGTTGAGAACATTAGCTCAATCCTGGTGGACAAATAAACATACAGAATTTGTGATAAACTCCGAGCCCTGATTAAGCAGTGGCCTGTCATCAGCCCTGAAGTGGATATCCAGCACGTCAGGGAGAAATGCAGAAGTCTCTGAAAATAAGGGCGAACTTTGTAAATATCGGGTCTTTGCAGAAACTTTATGTATTTATCAATAAAAGTTCAAAAACTTTTGAATTCTCTAATTCAACTTCAGTGACCATAGAAACATCTGAATAACAGGTTTAAAAACACCGAAACCACAAAAAAACTAAATTTGTCAGTCTCAAAACTTCTGGCCATGACTGTACATAGACACCTGAACATATTGATAATGGTACGATTATGGATTCCTTACCATGAGGAGTTTATTTGGCATTGGTGCAGCTACAAGCCATCGTACAGCTGTATACATACAACCCATGTGATCAGTCTGGATCAGGTGCCCATGTGGACACAGTGAGAACAAAAGGACTTTTTTTTTGTCCCTACTGTGTTAACCCTTTATGAACATCTGATCAGTGTCTTCATAAAATGGCGCTGATCAGCATCCAATCACAAACAGTACTGGCCAAAAGTTTGGACACACCTTCTCATTTTAAGATTTTTCTGTATTTTCATGACTATGAAAATTGTACATTCACACTGAAGGCATCAAAACTATGAATTAACACATGTGGAATTATATACTTAACAAGAAAGTGTGAAACAACTGAAATTATGTCTTATATTGTAGGTTCTTCAAAGTAGCCACCTTTTGCTTTGATGACTGCTTTGCACTCTTGGCATTCTCTTGATGAGCTTCAAGAGGTAGTCACCGGAAATGGTCTTCCAACAATCTTGAAGGAGTTCCCAGAGATGCTTAGCACTTGGCCCTTTTGCCTTCACTCTGCGGTCCAGCTCACCCCAAACCATCTCGATTGGGTTCAGGTCTGGTGACTGTGGAGGCCAGGTCACCTGGCGTAGCACCCCATCACTCTCCTTCTTGGTCAAATAGCCCTTAAACAGCCTGGAGGTGTGTTTGAGGTCATTGTCCTGTTGAAAAATAAATGATGGTCCAACTAAACGCAAACCGGATGGAATAGCATGCCGCTGCAAGATGCTGTGGTAGCCATGCTGGTTCAGTATGCCTTCAATTTTGAATAAATCTCCAACAGTGTGACCAGCAAAGCACCCCCACACCATCACACCTCCTCCTCCATGCTTCACGGTGGGAGCCAGGCATGTAGAGTCCATCCGTTCACCTTTTCTGCGTCACACAAAGACACGGTGGTTGGAACCAAAGATGTCAAATTTTGACTCATCAGACCAAAGCACAGATATCCACTGGTCTAATGTCCATTCCTTGTGTTCTTTAGCCCAAACAAGTCTCTTCTGCTTGTTGCCTGTCCTTAGCAGTGGTTTCCTAGCAGCTATTTTACCATGAAGGCCTGCTGCACAAAGTCTCCTCTTAACAGTTGTTGTAGAGATGTGTCTGCTGCTAGAACTCTGTGTGGCATTGACCTGGTCTCTAATCTAAGCTGCTGTTAACCTGGTGACTCAGTGTTATGACCCCAATGGCGAGGGTCTCAGAGGAACGTGGAAGTCTGCAGAATACAAAAATCCAGCTCATAGGGCAGTGGTAACTGGGTTGACCATATATCTACTCCTAACGCCAACACTAGAAGTAGCCGGGGATCATTCCTACGTTGATTCTAGATGACACGCGCCAGCCGGAGAATCTAGCTACCCCTAGTAGAGGAAAACAAAGACCTTTCTTGCCTCCAGAGAAGGGGACCCCAAAGCTGGATAGAAGCCCCCCACAAATAATGACGGTGAGGTAAGAGGAAATGACAAACACAGAAATGAACCAGGTTTAGCACAGAGAGGCCCGCTTACTGATAGCAGAATAAAGAAAGGTAACTTATATGGTCAACAAAAACCCTATCAAAATCCACACTGGAAATTCAAGAACCCCCGAACCGTCTAACGGTCCGGGGGGAGAACACCAGCCCCCTAGAGCTTCCAGCAAAGGTCAGGATATAGATTAGGAACAAGCTGGACAAAAATACAAAACCAAAACAAATAGCAAAAAGCAAAAGGCAGACTTAGCTGATATAACTGGAACCAGGATCAGTAGACAAGAGCACAGCAGACTAGCTCTGATAACTACGTTGCCAGGCATTGAACTGAAGGTCCAGGGAGCTTATATAGCAACACCCCTAACTAACGACCCAGGTGCGGATAAAAGGAATGACAGAAAAACCAGAGTCAAAAAACTAGTAACCACTAGAGGGAGCAAAAAGCAAATTCACAACAGTACCCCCCCCTTAGTGAGGGGTCACCGAACCCTCACCACGACCACCAGGGCGATCAGGATGAGCGGCATGAAAGGCACGAACTAAATCGGCCGCATGAACATCAGAGGCGACCACCCAGGAATTATCCTCCTGACCATAGCCCTTCCACTTGACCAGGTACTGAAGCCTCCGCCTGGAGAGGCGAGAATCCAAGATCTTCTCCACCACGTACTCCAACTCGCCCTCAACCAACACCGGAGCAGGAGGCTCAGCAGAAGGAACTACAGGCACAATGTACCGCCGCAACAAGGACCTATGAAATACATTGTGAATAGCAAACGACACAGGAAGATCCAGACGAAAAGATACAGGATTAAGGATTTCCAATATCTTGTAAGGCCCAATAAAACGAGGTTTAAATTTGGGAGAGGAGACCTTCATAGGAACAAAGCGGGAAGAAAGCCATACCAAATCCCCAACGCGTAGTCGGGGACCCACACCGCGGCGGCGGTTGGCAAAGCGCTGAGCCTTCTCCTGTGACAACTTCAAGTTGTCCACCACATGATTCCAGATCTGCTGCAACCTATCCACCACAGAATCCACCCCAGGACAGTCAGAAGGCTCCACATGACCCGAAGAAAAGCGAGGATGGAAACCAGAGTTGCAGAAAAAAGGCGAAACCAAGGTGGCGGAACTAGCCCGATTATTAAGGGCAAACTCAGCCAACGGCAAGAATGTCACCCAATCGTCCTGATCAGCAGAGACAAAACACCTCAAATAAGCCTCCAAAGTCTGATTGGTTCGCTCCGTCTGTCCATTAGTCTGAGGATGGAAAGCAGACGAAAACGACAAATCAATGCCCATCCTACTACAAAAGGATCGCCAGAACCTGGAAACGAACTGGGATCCTCTGTCTGACACAATATTCTCAGGGATGCCGTGCAAACGAACCACGTTCTGGAAAAACACAGGAACCAGATCGGAAGAGGAAGGCAGCTTAGGCAAGGGAACCAAATGGACCATCTTGGAGAAGCGATCACATATCACCCAGATAACGGACATGCCCTAAGATAGCGGAAGATCAGAAATGAAATCCATGGAGATATGTGTCCAAGGTCTCTTCGGGACAGGCAAGGGCAAGAGCAAACCGCTGGCACGAGAACAGCAAGGCTTAGCTCGAGCACAAGTCCCACAGGACTGCACAAATGACCGCACATCCCTTGACAAGGAAGGCCACCAAAAGGACCTGGCCACCAGATCTCTGGTGCCAAAAATTCCCGGGTGACCTGCCAACACCGAGGAATGAACCTCGGAAATGACTCTGCTGGTCCACTTATCCGGGACAAACAGTCTGTCAGGTGGACAAGACTCAGGCCTATCAGCCTGAAATCTCTGCAACACACGTCGCAGATCCGGAGAAATAGCTGACAAGATAACTCCATCTTTAAGAATACCAACAGGATCAGCGACTCCAGGAGCATCAGGCACAAAGCTCCTAGAAAGAGCATCGGCCTTCACATTCTTTGAACCTGGTAAATACGAGACAACAAAATCAAAGCGGGAGAAAAACAATGACCAGCGGGCCTGTCTCGGATTAAGGCGTTTAGCAGACTCGAGATACATCAGATTTTTGTGATCAGTCAAGACCACCACACGATGCTTAGCACCCTCGAGCCAATGACGCCACTCCTCAAATGCCCATTTCATGGCCAACAACTCCCGATTGCCCACATCATAATTTCGCTCGGCAGGCGAAAACTTCCTAGAGAAAAAGGCACAAGGTTTCATAACAGAGCAACCAGGGCCTCTCTGCGACAAAACGGCCCCTGCCCCAATCTCCGAAGCATCCACCTCAACCTGAAAGGGAAGTGAGACGTCAGGCTGGCACAAAACAGGCGCCGAAGTAAACCGGCGTTTCAACTCCTGGAAAGCCTCCACGGCAGCAGGAGCCCAGTTAGCTACATCGGAGCCCTTCTTGGTCATATCCGTCAAAGGTTTCACAATGCTAGAAAAATTAGCAATAAAACGACGGTAGAAGTTAGCGAAGCCCAAGAACTTCTGAAGACTCTTAACTGACGAGGGCTGAGTCCAATCAAGAATAGCTCGGACCTTGACTGGGTCCATCTCCACAGCAGAAGGGGAAAAAATGAACCCCAAAAAGGGAACCTTCTGTACACCAAAGAGACACTTTGAGCCCTTGACAAACAAAGAATTTTCACGCAAAATTTTAAAGACCAACCTGACCTGCTCCACATGCGAATCCCAATTATCAGAAAAAAACAAAATATCATCCAGATAAACAATCAAAAATTTATCCAGATACTTCCGGAAAATGTCATGCATAAAGGACTGAAAAACTGAAGGCGCATTGGAGAGCCCAAAAGGCATCACCAAGTACTCAAAATGACCTTCGGGCGTATTGAATGCGGTTTTCCATTCATCACCTTGCTTAATGCGCACAAGGTTGTACGCACCACGAAGGTCTATCTTGGTGAACCACTTGGCACCCTTAATCCGGGCAAACAAGTCAGACAACAGCGGTAAAGGATACTGAAATTTGACAGTGATCTTATTTAAAAGCCGATAATCAATACAAGGTCTCAAAGATCCGTCCTTTTTTGCCACAAAAAAGAATCCCGCACCAAGAGGGGAAGAAGACAGACGAATATGTCCTTTCTCCAGAGACTCCTTGATATATGAACGCATAGCGGTATGTTCAGGCACCGACAGATTAAACAGTCTTCCCTTAGGAAACTTACTGCCTGGGATCAAATCTATAGCACAGTCACAGTCCCTATGAGGAGGCAGTGCACTGGACTCAGACTCACTGAAGACATCCTGATAATCAGACAAATACTCCGGAACTTCCGAAGGCGTAGAAGCAGCAATAGACACAGGCAGGGAATCCCCATGAATACCACGACAGCCCCAACTTGAGACTGACATAGCCTTCCAGTCCAGGACTGGATTATGGGTCTGTAACCATGGCAGCCCTAAAACAACCAAATCATGCATTTTATGTAAAACCAGGAAACGTATCACCTCGCGGTGTTCAGGAGTCATGCACATGGTAACCTGTGTCCAATACTGCGGTTTATTTGCTGCCAATGGTGTAGCATCAATACCCCTAAGAGGAATAGGATTTTCTAATGGTTCAAGAGTAAAACCACAGCGCTTAGCAAATGAGAGATCCATGAGACTCAGGGCAGCACCTGAATCTACAAACGCCATGACAGGATAAGATGACAGTGAGCAAATCAAAGTTACAGACAGAATAAATTTAGGTTGCAAATTACCAACGGTGACAGGACTAACAACCTTAGCTATACGTTTAGAGCATGCTGAGATAACATGTGTAGAATCACCACAGTAGTAGCACAAGCCATTCCGGCGTCTATGAATTTTCCGCTCATTTCTAGTCAGGATTCTATCACATTGCATTAAATCAGGTGTCTGTTCAGACAACACCATGAGGGAATTTGCGGTTTTTCTATCACATTGCACCGAATTAGGTGTCTGTTCAGACAACACCATGAGGGAATTTGCGGTTTTGCGCTCCCGCAACCGCCGGTCAATTTGAATAGCCAGTGCCATAGTATCATTCAGACCTGTGGGAATGGGAAAACCCACCATAACATTCTTAATGGCTTCAGAAAGGCCATTTCTAAAATTAGCGGCCAATGCACACTCGTTCCAATGTGTCAGCACGGACCATTTCCGAAATTTTTGGCAATACACTTCAGCCTCGTCCTGCCCCTGAGACATAGCCAGCAAGGCCTTTTCTGCCTGAATCTCAAGATTGGGTTCCTCATAAAGTAAACCGAGCGCCAGAAAAAACGCATCAAGATCAGCCAATGCCGGATCTCCTGGCGCCAGCGAAAAAGCCCAATCCTGAGGGTCGCCCCGTAAGAACGAAATGACAATTTTTACTTGCTGAGCAGAATCTCCAGATGAACAGGGTCTCAGGGACAAAAACAATTTACAATTATTCACGAAATTCCTAAACTTAAACCTGTCTCCGGAAAACAGTTCAGGAATCGGTATTTTAGGTTCTGACCTAGGATTTCTGATAACATAGTCTTGTATGCCCTGCACACGAGTAGCCAGCTGGTCCACACTTGTAATCAAGGTCTGGACATTCATGTCTGCAGCAAGCATAGCCACTCTGAGGTAAAGGGGAAGAAGAAAAAAAAAAAAAAAAAAACAACTCAGAATCTTCTTTCTTATAATCCCTCTTCTGCAATGCATTAAACATTTAATACTGGCCTGGCAAACTGTTATGACCCCAATGGCGAGGGTCTCAGAGGAACGTGGAAGTCTGCAGAATACAAAAATCCAGCTCATAGGGCAGTGGTAACTGGGTTGACCATATATCTACTCCTAACGCCAACACTAGAAGTAGCCGGGGATCATTCCTACGTTGATTCTAGATGACACGCGCCAGCCGGAGAATCTAGCTACCCCTAGTAGAGGAAAACAAAGACCTTTCTTGCCTCCAGAGAAGGGGACCCCAAAGCTGGATAGAAGCCCCCCACAAATAATGACGGTGAGGTAAGAGGAAATGACAAACACAGAAATGAACCAGGTTTAGCACAGAGAGGCCCGCTTACTGATAGCAGAATAAAGAAAGGTAACTTATATGGTCAACAAAAACCCTATCAAAATCCACACTGGAAATTCAAGAACCCCCGAACCGTCTAACGGTCCGGGGGGAGAACACCAGCCCCCTAGAGCTTCCAGCAAAGGTCAGGATATAGATTAGGAACAAGCTGGACAAAAATACAAAACCAAAACAAATAGCAAAAAGCAAAAGGCAGACTTAGCTGATATAACTGGAACCAGGATCAGTAGACAAGAGCACAGCAGACTAGCTCTGATAACTACGTTGCCAGGCATTGAACTGAAGGTCCAGGGAGCTTATATAGCAACACCCCTAACTAACGACCCAGGTGCGGATAAAAGGAATGACAGAAAAACCAGAGTCAAAAAACTAGTAACCACTAGAGGGAGCAAAAAGCAAATTCACAACACTCAGATAAACATCCTCAGAAGCAGAGGTGACTCTTGGTCTTCCTTTCCTGGGGCGGTCCTCATGTGAGCGAGTTTCTTTGTAGCGCTTGATGGTTTTTGCCACTGCACTTGGGGACACTTTCAAAGTTTGCCCAATTTTCCGGACTGACTGACCTTCATTTCTTAAAGTAATGATGGCCACTCGTTTTTCTTTACTTAGGTTTTTTCTTGCCATAATACAAATTCTAACAGTCTATTCAGTAGGATTATCAGCTGTGTATCCACCAGACTTCTGCACAACACAACTGATGGTCCCAACCCCATTTATAAGGCAAGAAATCCCACTTATTACACCTGACAGGGCACACCCGTGAAGTGAAAACCATTCCCGGTGACTACCTCTTGAAGGTCATCAAGAGAATGCCAAGAGTGTGCAAAGCAGTCATCAAAGCAAAAGGTGGCTACTTTGAAGAACCTAGAATATAAGACATGATTTCAGTTGTTTCACACTTTTTTGTTAAGTATATAATTCCACATGTGTTAATTCATAGTTTTGATGCCTTCAGTGTGAATGTACAATTTTCATAGTCATGAAAATACAGAAAAATCTTTAAATGAGAAGGTGTGTCCAAACTTTAGGTCTGTACTGTATATTATACAACTGAGAAATCAAATCAGTCCTGGGCTTTATAATCAGGAGCAAGGGTTTCTCATAGAAGTTTGTGCTTAATGTGGAGTTCATCACACATTATAAAAATGCCCTGTTTGGAAGGATTGTACATTTTCTACC
Organism: Ranitomeya variabilis; assembly: GCF_051348905.1. Classification (NCBI taxonomy): domain Eukaryota; kingdom Metazoa; phylum Chordata; class Amphibia; order Anura; family Dendrobatidae; genus Ranitomeya; species Ranitomeya variabilis. The sequence goes on from NC_135235.1 coordinate 67,092,558, forward strand.
TCAGTGTTTGTTCATCGCTTGCATTCTGTATCGTATGGGGCAGGATAATAATAATTCCTCTTGGAATCACAGTGTTATTCCAGACATCCCTTATAGGTAGAACTGAAAGGTGTTAGATATTTGAGGCTGGAAACAAGGAATGTGACCTACTGTAAACATTCTATATATATAATACACAATGCAAATAAAAAAAAAACCTTTCCAAAATCCGTCCGAAACGTCATAGGACTGGTGCAACTCTACCCATTCTCCAGCCGAATTGCAGAGATATTTGACATTATTACACACGCAGATTCAGAAAAAAAAAACCAGCAGAGACATATTACCTGCCCTGTGACATGTCCACGTTCTGCAGCAGCTGCTTCCTCCCATCCCATAATGCTTTGCAGTTTCATGGTTTTCTCACCCCCCCTCCATTCCAGACATAGCACATCAGCCCACGCCTCTTGTGTGTACATCATATACTCAGTTACAGGCTTACAGTGGATAAAGGTTATGTCCTCTTCCTCATTTCAAAAGGCATACAAGTACTAGTCATTGGCAGGCAATGCTGGCACTTGTAGTTCTCTAACACCAGTTTGCTGTCAGCACCACAAAAGAACTGAAACATCATATTAACAGAGCCATAACATTACCCCTTCCCGACCAAGGGCGTAAACAATGGCAGATTCAAGTCCCATAAAGGAGCTAAGAAAATAAAGAAAGGTTTTAAAAAAATATATAAAAAAAATTCGAACCACCCTTTTTTTATTTCCAGCCGTAAAAAGATAAAACTAACATATTTGAGTTTGCCAAGTCTGTAACAGCCCAGGCTATCAAAATATAAAATGAATTAACCCATAGAGAAAATGCGGTACAGACAGAGAGAGAGAAAAAAGTAACTGCAGAATTTTTTTTTTCTGGATGCTGTACTGCCCTTAAAAAAAGGTTGAAAAAGCAAAATCAAAAACGTATGTGGGTACCACAAATTGGGATCAATAAAAATGGTCAGCTTGCCATGAAAAAATGAATCCATAATGCAACAGCTTCAATCGACAAAAATAAAAGCATTTTAGATCTTAAAAAAAATAACAAAAACTAATGAAAAGCATTGGTTAGAATTTAATAATACCAAATAGAAAAATAATCAAATTAATTAACCAATGTGTCTATGGACTAAATGTGGACAATCGTCGCTACGACATGAAGAAACAGAGGCTCGACACCCCACGATAGAAAGCAGTCCAGAAAATATTCCAAATCCAATAAATATTAAAAAAGTATAAATTTTATTAAGGATTACATAGTGCAAGGATAATAGCAGCAACAATGAAAATACAGAGGGTTAAAAAGAAACGCTCTCGGGTCGGCAGAATACTACACGGGCCTGATATAGTAAGCACGTATTTGCTAAGGTGTCTATAGTGCAAACACCACCCCATATAGTTGTATCTGCTTGAAATGGATCATAAGAACAGGATAAGAACACATAATATGTGACACAAAGTAAGCAGCAGAAAGGTATATAGAATAAGGACATAATAGTCCTCCCCCAGCTCATCGAACAGCTGCGCTGCAGAGAACAAAATATATTTATACACATAGTGTGTTACAAGAAGTAAGCAGCAAAGAGGTATATAGAAATCAGGACATAATAGTCCTACCCCCAGCTCAAAAGTAGCTACGCTGCAGAGGACAAATATATATATACGGCAAAAAGATATATACCCACTACCTGCAATGGAGTGATGCTGGTGGCCCAGAGGATCTGCCCGAGATGTGGCAGCAGCTACACAACAACCTAGTGATCGCAAGTGGGATGATTTATGTTTATCCATTCAGAATTTACTTATTAAACGTACCAAGCTATGGTGGAATCGGGCCTTTTTGGAAAGATACATATCTAACAAACTTATCCCTAGAGGTCTGCGTGTCAAGGTCATTCCTGCTTTTCCGGTGGACGATGAAATATTTGTGGCTAATTGGGAGGAGGCATGCAGCAATTGTTCGGGTGTGTTTATGCAACTATTGATGAACTTGAACACCAAATCCATAGGTGAACTTGATAAAACTATTGATCTTGCTCAGACTGAATTGAAAGCAGGGTGTCCAGCTGAGAAAATACAGACCTTTAATCTTGATTTGGAGAAATTATTGGACTCAACAGTAAAGAAAATCCATGAGTCTCAAACAACTAAATTTAATAGAGATGTGAGAGACTTTAGAAATAAATCCGTCTATCAATGGCGCAAACAATCCTCTAGTCTCACTCATATTCCATGAACTTCCTCCTATACCTCTATTTCTTCACTTAGTGACCAGTCTGATATACCATCAACATCTATGGTCACACGTTCTGGAGCACCAAACAAAAAACAGTCTGATTATACTTTTCACCCATATAGACGCCGTGATCCTTCCCCTGTTGAATACAGAAGGAAGGATAATAAGGTAATTAATTTGAGTCACCATACTCTTTCTAATGCTGATCTCACATTATTGAGTAAGGGTCTTTCTTTTTCTCCGGTAATGGGCTTTGACACATTCACAGCAATCAAAGACCTTCACATCTTCGCCAGATCATTGCTTTTCAAACGTTATTTTTATGATGACAATTTGCACCAATTATTTCCAACAGCGGAAGAACAGGCTGCTATGGACCTATCCATCGAGCACAGTCTCCCGGAAGGAGGTAAGATACTTCCTTCTATTCGCCCTCATTCAAAAAAATTTCCACCACTCTCTTCTTGTGCTAACATTGATATGTTTGTAAAGCTGGTCACTAAAGATTTTTGGAAAATTCCGCAGTATGGGCGTTTTGATAATTTAACTAGGGAGGAACGTAACTGCCTGAATGTCTTACAAAACTTGTCTGATGTAGTAATAAAGCCGGCAGATAAGGGGGGAAACATCGTGATTTGGCCAAAGATCATGTACGAAAAAGAGGTATTTCGCCAACTCAATGACAAAATTTGTTATAGGAAATTGACGTACAACCCCTTATCTGCCTTTTGCTCTAAGTTAGATGCCATCATTAAAAAAGCTACTATCAGAGAGATTATTTATTACGAAAGATCTAGCATCGGCACTGGCGGTTTGCGAACCAACCATTTCAACCTTGTATCTCCTCCCTAAGTTACATAAAAACATCAATACCCCTCCAGGACGTCCTATCATATCCGGTAGAGGCAGCTATCTTGAAAATGTTGGTCGATGGATAGATTCAGTCCTGCAGCCGCTAGTGTGCAATTTGCCATCTTATCTTAAAGATACTGGTGAGTTCCTTTGGAAAATTGATGGACTGTCCATTGAATCTGACTCTCAATTTGTGACAATCGATGTTGAATCGTTATACACAAATATCAGGCACATCGATGGCCTTCGGGCCGTCAGATATTTTCTGGACATGTCCACATTTTCCGAAGGTATGAAGAGCTTCATAGTCGAACTTTTAGAGTTCGCTTTGACGCACAATTTTTTTTATTTTTAAGAGGTCCTTTTTCCTACAGCTCCAAGGAACAGCCATGGGAGCGGCCTTCACGCCGTCCTATGCTAATCTGTTCTTGGGGCTGTGGGAAAGGGACCTCTTCCTGTCAGACCAGCAGGCGTCGATGGACCGCGTCCTTCTATGGACGCTGTACATCGACGACATTTTCCTGGTCTGGCAGGGTTCCTCTCATGAACTGAATGTTTTTTTGATTGATTTGAACAGCAATGATCGTAATATTCGGCTTACGTATACCATCAACTTTGATTCTGTTGAATTCTTGGATGTGACGGTGAAAAGAAGCCCTAACGGAGAAATACTTTCAGACGTCTATAGGAAGCCTACCTCCACGAACTTATTGCTCCATGCCTCCTCCTCCCATCCACAATTTATGATTAACTCTGTCCCCATCGGACAATTCTTGCGCCTCCGCCGGATTTGTTCTTCCAATGCGGATTTTGAAAGACAGGCGGTAGATTTGAAAAATCGATTCCTTGAGCGGAGATATAGTCGTTGCACTCTGAAGAGGGCCTATAACAGGGCTAAATACTCTTCTCGTAATGATCTACTTTATAAACACACTAATAATAATAGACATTCTGATAATCAGAGTAGATTCATTACCAACTTTAATTGTCATTCTGCATCAGTGTGATTGGCTCTTTCTAGATCTTGGCATGTATTACAGGCTGATTCTACTCTGGCTAAATTTTTACCTGACACACCACCAATCACATTCAGGAGATCCAAAAATCTACGGGACCTCCTTACCAAAAGCCATTATGAGGATATACCTAGGGTTACATTTTTGAATCAGGGTAATCGTAGGAGTGGATGCGTTCCGTGTGGCCATTGTGTTGCTTGCTGTAATATTGACAGAATTGACACATTTTCAAATTCAAGTGGATCCAAAACTTACAAAATCAAGAAATTTATTACATGCACAACGAGGTATGTGATTTATTATGCGGTATGTCCTTGCGGTCTTATATATGTAGGACTTACATCACGCCTACTTAAAGTCAGAGTATGTGAACACGTATTGGGTATACAGGCCGCTGTTGGCCACACGGATGCCTCCACTCTAAAAACGATACCCCGACATTTTTTGGAATTCCATCAATGTAACAGTGATCTCCTGAGAGTAAGGGGTATTGATTCCCTTGACATTAACATTAGAGGTGGTAAACTGTCGCAACGCCTAGCACAGGCAGAAGCCAGGTGGATCTGGACGTTACAAACAGTCCATCCGTTGGGACTAAATGAAAACCTCCCATTTTCCTCATTCCTATGATGTACATGTTTCATTATTTGGATATAGCTTGCACTTATCTCTGTTGTTGTGGTGAAAATATATATTGTTTATTGTTTTATGTATTTTTAACCTTATGTCTATTTTTTTTATTTTAGGTATTGATGGGTTGTGTATTAATTGCTCGGTTTTCCTTTCCATAATCTTCATTCATTTTGGCTGAACCCTGGTTGTCATCCATTACAGTATACTCAATCAAGCAAAATATGTGGCTTATTCTTTATGCATTATTCTGTTTACATATTATTGTTTTGTATTTGTTTGTATCTATTTACATTGTAATTATTATACATATCATAAGTGCTGGGCCCATTTCTATTTAGTATGTACTTTGCTCCCCACCTGTCATGAATCCCCAATGGCTAGGGATAGCACAGGACAACAAAGTACAAATAAATAACGGACGAGCTCTAGGGTGATGGAACCTGGGCTGACCGCTGCCCTACGCCTGACAAACGCAACTAGAGATAGCCAGGGAGCGTGCCTACGTTGGTTCTAGACGCCACGCACCAGCCTAAGAGCTAACTAGTACTGCAGAGAAAATAAGACCTCACTTGCCTCCAGAGGAATGAACCCCAAAAGATATAGTTGCCCCCTCACATGTATTGACGGTGAAATGAGAGGAAGGCACACACATAGAGATGATATATATAGCTTTAGCAAATTGAGGCCCGCTGTAAACTAGAAAGCAGAAAGATACAAAAGGGGACTGAGCGGTCAGCAAAAAACCCTAATCAAAAATACCATCCTGAGATTACAAGAACCCATGTGCCAACTCATGGCACATGGGGAGAACCTCAGTCCACTAGAGCTACCAGCTAGCATAGAAACATAATAAGCAAGCTGGACAAAAAAACCAAACAACTGAAAATCAGCACTTAGCTTATCCTGAAAGATCTGGGAGCAGGTAGGCAGGAACCAAACAGAGCACATCTGAATACATTGATAGCCGGCAAGGGAATGACAGAAAGGCCAGGTAAAATGGGAAACACCCAGCCTCTGATGGACAGGTGGAAACCAAAGGCCGCAACCCACCAAAGTCACCCAGTACCAGCAGCAACCACCAGAGGGAGCCCACAAACAGAATCCACAACAGTACCCCCCCCTTGAGGAGGGGTCACCGAACCCTCACGAGAACCCCCAGGGCGATCAGGGTGAGCTCTATGGAAGGCGTGGACCAAATCAGTCGCATGAACATCGGAAGCGACCACCCAGGAATTATCCTCCTGACCATAACCCTTCCACTTAACCAAATACTGGAGTTTGCGTCTGGAAACACGAGAATCCAAGATCTTCTCAACAACATACTCCAATTCTCCCTCCACCAGCACCGGAGCAGGAGGCTCAACCGAAGGAACAACGGGTACCTCATACCTCCGCAACAACGACCGATGGAACACATTATGAATAGCAAACGATGCTGGGAGATCCAAACGAAAAGATACAGGGTTAAGAATCTCCGAGATCCTATAAGGACCGATGAACCGAGGCTTGAACTTAGGAGAAGAGACCTTCATAGGGACAAAACGAGAAGACAACCACACCAAATCCCCAACAAGAAGTCGGGGACCCACGCGGCGACGGCGATTAGCAAACTGCTGAGTCTTCTCCTGAGATAACTTCAAATTGTCCACCACCTGATTCCAAATCTGATGTAGCCTGTCCACCACCACGTCCACTCCAGGACAATCCGAAGACTCCACCTGACCAGAGGAAAAACGAGGATGAAACCCCGAATTACAAAAAAAAGGAGAGACCAACGTGGCAGAACTAGCCCGATTATTAAGAGCAAATTCGGCCAGTGGCAAAAAAGCAACCCAGTCATCTTGATCAGCAGAAACAAAACACCTCAAATAAGTTTCCAAGGTCTGATTAGTTCGCTCCGTCTGGCCATTCGTCTGAGGATGGAATGCAGACGAAAAAGACAAATCAATGCCCATCTTGGCACAAAACGTCCGCCAAAATCTAGACACAAACTGGGATCCCCTGTCAGAAACGATATTCTCCGGAATCCCATGCAAACGAACCACGTTCTGAAAAAATAACGGGACCAACTCAGAGGAGGAGGGCAACTTAGGCAAGGGCACCAAATGAACCATCTTAGAAAAGCGGTCACACACAACCCAGATAACGGACATTTTCTGTGAAACCGGGAGATCAGAAATAAAATCCATGGAAATGTGCGTCCAAGGCCTCTTCGGGATGGGCAAGGATAACAACAACCCACTGGCCCGAGAACAGCAAGGCTTAGCTCGAGCACACACTTCACAAGACTGCACAAAGGTACGCACATCCCTAGACAAGGAAGGCCACCAAAAAGACCTGGCCACCAAGTCTCTAGTACCAAATATTCCAGGATGACCAGCCAACACAGAAGAATGGACCTCGGAGATGACTCTACTGGTCCAATCATCCGGGACAAACAGTCTTTCTGGTGGACAACGATCCGGTTTATCCACCTGAAACTCCTGCAATGCACGTCGCAAGTCTGGGGATACGGCGGACAATATTACCCCATCCCTAAGGATACCAGTAGGCCCAGAGTCTCCAGGAGAGTCAGGCACAAAACTCCTGGAAAGAGCATCTGCCTTTACATTCTTTGAACCTGGCAGGTATGAAACCACGAAATTGAAACGAGAAAAAAAACAACGACCAACGAGCCTGTCTAGGATTCAAACGCCTGGCAGACTCAAGGTAAATGAGATTCTTGTGATCAGTCAAGACCACCACACGATGTTTAGCACCCTCAAGCCAATGACGCCACTCCTCAAATGCCCACTTCATGGCCAAAAGCTCCCGATTACCCACATCATAATTGCGCTCGGCGGGCGAGAATTTTCTAGAGAAGAATGCACATGGCTTCATCACCGAGCCATTAGAACCTCTCTGCGACAAAACCGCCCCCGCTCCAATCTCGGAAGCATCAACCTCAACCTGAAAAGGAAGTGAAACATCTGGTTGACACAACACAGGAGCAGAAGAAAACCGGCTCTTAAGTTCCTGAAAGGCCTCCACAGCCGCAGGAGACCAATCAGCAACATCAGCACCCTTTTTAGTCAAATCAGTCAAAGGTTTAACAATACTGGAAAAATTAGCAATGAACCGACGATAAAAATTAGCAAACCCCAAGAACTTCTGAAGGCTCTTAACAGATGTAGGTTGTGTCCAGTCACAAATAGCCTGAACCTTGACGGGATCCATCTCAATAGTAGAAGGAGAAAAAATGTACCCCAAAAAAGAAATCTTCTGGACTCCGAAGAGACACTTTGAGCCCTTCACAAACAGAGAATTGGCCCGCAGAACCTGAAACACCTTCCTGACCTGTAGAACATGAGACTCCCAGTCATCAGAAAACACCAAAATATCATCCAAATACACAATCATAAACTTATCCAGATATTCACGGAAAATATTGTGCATAAAGGACTGAAAGACTGACGGAGCATTGGAGAGTCCAAAAGGCATTACCAAATACTCAAAATGGCCCTCAGGCGTATTAAATGCGGTTTTCCACTCATCACCCTGTTTTATCCGCACCAGAGTATACGCACCGCGAAGATCTATCTTAGTGAACCACCTAGCCCCCTTAATGCGAGCAAACAAATCAGTTAATAATGGCAATGGATACTGATATTTGACTGTAATCTTATTCAAAAGGCGATAATCTATACAAGGCCTCAGGGAACCATCTTTTTTTGCCACGAAAAAAAAACCTGCTCCCAGAGGGGACGAAGATGGACGAATATGTCCCTTTTCCAAGGACTCCTTAATATAATTCCGCATGGCAGTATGCTCTGGCAGTGACAGATTAAATAAACGACCCTTAGGGAACTTACTGCCAGGAATCAATTCTATAGCACAGTCACACTCTCTATGAGGAGGGAGCGAATTGAGCTTAGGCTCCTCAAAAACATCCCTATAGTCAGACAAAAACGCAGGGATCTCAGAAGGAGTAGATGAAGCAATTGAAATCGGAGGTGCATCACCATGAACCCCCTGACATCCCCAGCTTAACACAGACATTGTTTTCCAGTCCAGGACAGGATTATGAGTTTGTAACCATGGCAGACCAAGCACTAGTACATCATGTAAATTATACAGTACAAGGAAGCGAATCACCTCCTGATGAACGGGAGTCATGCGCATGGTCACTTGTGTCCAGTACTGCGGTTTATTCATAGCCAATGGTGTAGAGTCAATTCCCTTCAGAGGAATAGGAACTTCCAGAGGCTCCAGACTAAAACCGCAGCGTTTAGCAAATGACCAATCCATAAGACTCAGGGCAGCGCCCGAATCCACATAGGCATCGACGGAAATGGAAGACAGTGAAAAAATCAGAGTCACAGACAAAATGAACTTAGGCTGCAGAGTACCAATGGCAAAAGATTTATCCACCCTTTTTGTGCGTTTAGAGCATGCTGATATAACATGAGCTGAATCACCACAATAAAAACACAATCCATTTTTTCGCCTATAATTTTGCCGTTCACTTCTGGACTGAATTCTATCACATTGCATAGTCTCAGGTGCCTGTTCAGAAGACACCGCCAACTGGTGCACGGGTTTGCGCTCCCGTAAACGCCGATCAATCTGAATGGCCATAGCCATAGACTCATTCAGACCTGTAGGCGTAGGGAACCCCACCATAATATCCTTAATGGCCTCAGAAAGACCATTTCTGAAGTTTGCAGCCAGGGCGCACTCATTCCACTGAGTAAGCACCGACCATTTCCGAAATTTTTGACAATATATTTCCGCTTCATCATGCCCCTGAGAGAGGGCTAACAAAGCCTTTTCAGCCTGAATCTCCAGGTTGGGTTCCTCATAGAGCAATCCCAATGCCAGAAAAAACGCATCCACACTGAGCAATGCAGGATCCCCTGGTGCCAATGCAAATGCCCAATTCTGAGGGTCGCCCCGCAGGAAAGATATTACAATCTTGACCTGTTGAGCAGGGTCTCCAGAGGAGCGAGATTTTAAAGAAAGAAACAATTTACAATTGTTCCTGAAATTCAGGAAGGTAGATCTATCTCCAGAAAAGAACTCTGGAATAGGAATTCTAGGTTCAGACATGGGAGTGTGAACAACAAAATCCTGTATGTTTTGAACTTTTGCCGCGAGATTACTCAGGCTGGAAGCCAAACTCTGGACATCCATGTTAAACAGCTAAGATCAGAGCCATTCAAGGGTTAAGAGGAGGTAAGAAGCAGCTAGACAGCAATTAAGGGCTAGGCAGCAAAACTCTGAAGGGAAAAAAAAAAAAATTTCCCTTAAACACTTCTATTTCTCCTGCTTCAGCTCAAAATATTAACACTTTGTGGGCCGGCTATACTGTCATGAATCCCCAATGGCTAGGGATAGCACAGGACAACAAAGTACAAATAAATAACGGACGAGCTCTAGGGTGATGGAACCTGGGCTGACCGCTGCCCTACGCCTGACAAACGCAACTAGAGATAGCCAGGGAGCGTGCCTACGTTGGTTCTAGACGCCACGCACCAGCCTAAGAGCTAACTAGTACTGCAGAGAGAATAAGACCTCACTTGCCTCCAGAGGAATGAACCCCAAAAGATATAGTTGCCCCCTCACATGTATTGACGGTGAAATGAGAGGAAGGCACACACATAGAGATGATATATATAGCTTTAGCAAATTGAGGCCCGCTGTAAACTAGAAAGCAGAAAGATACAAAAGGGGACTGAGCGGTCAGCAAAAAACCCTAATCAAAAATACCATCCTGAGATTACAAGAACCCATGTGCCAACTCATGGCACATGGGGAGAACCTCAGTCCACTAGAGCTACCAGCTAGCATAGAAACATAATAAGCAAGCTGGACAAAAAAACCAAACAACTGAAAATCAGCACTTAGCTTATCCTGAAAGATCTGGGAGCAGGTAGGCAGGAACCAAACAGAGCACATCTGAATACATTGATAGCCGGCAAGGGAATGACAGAAAGGCCAGGTAAAATGGGAAACACCCAGCCTCTGATGGACAGGTGGAAACCAAAGGCCGCAACCCACCAAAGTCACCCAGTACCAGCAGCAACCACCAGAGGGAGCCCACAAACAGAATCCACAACAGTACCCCCCCCTTGAGGAGGGGTCACCGAACCCTCACGAGAACCCCCAGGGCGATCAGGGTGAGCTCTATGGAAGGCGTGGACCAAATCAGTCGCATGAACATCGGAAGCGACCACCCAGGAATTATCCTCCTGACCATAACCCTTCCACTTAACCAAATACTGGAGTTTGCGTCTGGAAACACGAGAATCCAAGATCTTCTCAACAACATACTCCAATTCTCCCTCCACCAGCACCGGAGCAGGAGGCTCAACCAAAGGAACAACGGGTACCTCATACCTCCGCAACAACGACCGATGGAACACATTATGAATAGCAAACGATGCTGGGAGATCCAAACGAAAAGATACAGGGTTAAGAATCTCCGAGATCCTATAAGGACCGATGAACCGAGGCTTGAACTTAGGAGAAGAGACCTTCATAGGGACAAAACGAGAAGACAACCACACCAAATCCCCAACAAGAAGTCGGGGACCCACGCGGCGACGGCGATTAGCAAACTGCTGAGTCTTCTCCTGAGATAACTTCAAATTGTCCACCACCTGATTCCAAATCTGATGTAGCCTGTCCACCACCACGTCCACTCCAGGACAATCCGAAGACTCCACCTGACCAGAGGAAAAACGAGGATGAAACCCCGAATTACAAAAAAAAGGAGAGACCAACGTGGCAGAACTAGCCCGATTATTAAGAGCAAATTCGGCCAGTGGCAAAAAAGCAACCCAGTCATCTTGATCAGCAGAAACAAAACACCTCAAATAAGTTTCCAAGGTCTGATTAGTTCGCTCCGTCTGGCCATTCGTCTGAGGATGGAATGCAGACGAAAAAGACAAATCAATGCCCATCTTGGCACAAAACGTCCGCCAAAATCTAGACACAAACTGGGATCCCCTGTCAGAAACGATATTCTCCGGAATCCCATGCAAACGAACCACGTTCTGAAAAAATAACGGGACCAACTCAGAGGAGGAGGGCAACTTAGGCAAGGGCACCAAATGAACCATCTTAGAAAAGCGGTCACACACAACCCAGATAACGGACATTTTCTGTGAAACCGGGAGATCAGAAATAAAATCCATGGAAATGTGCGTCCAAGGCCTCTTCGGGATGGGCAAGGATAACAACAACCCACTGGCCCGAGAACAGCAAGGCTTAGCTCGAGCACACACTTCACAAGACTGCACAAAGGTACGCACATCCCTAGACAAGGAAGGCCACCAAAAAGACCTGGCCACCAAGTCTCTAGTACCAAATATTCCAGGATGACCAGCCAACACAGAAGAATGGACCTCGGAGATGACTCTACTGGTCCAATCATCCGGGACAAACAGTCTTTCTGGTGGACAACGATCCGGTTTATCCACCTGAAACTCCTGCAATGCACGTCGCAAGTCTGGGGATACGGCGGACAATATTACCCCATCCCTAAGGATACCAGTAGGCCCAGAGTCTCCAGGAGAGTCAGGCACAAAACTCCTGGAAAGAGCATCTGCCTTTACATTCTTTGAACCTGGCAGGTATGAAACCACGAAATTGAAACGAGAAAAAAAACAACGACCAACGAGCCTGTCTAGGATTCAAACGCCTGGCAGACTCAAGGTAAATGAGATTCTTGTGATCAGTCAAGACCACCACACGATGTTTAGCACCCTCAAGCCAATGACGCCACTCCTCAAATGCCCACTTCATGGCCAAAAGCTCCCGATTACCCACATCATAATTGCGCTCGGCGGGCGAGAATTTTCTAGAGAAGAATGCACATGGCTTCATCACCGAGCCATTAGAACCTCTCTGCGACAAAACCGCCCCCGCTCCAATCTCGGAAGCATCAACCTCAACCTGAAAAGGAAGTGAAACATCTGGTTGACACAACACAGGAGCAGAAGAAAACCGGCTCTTAAGTTCCTGAAAGGCCTCCACAGCCGCAGGAGACCAATCAGCAACATCAGCACCCTTTTTAGTCAAATCAGTCAAAGGTTTAACAATACTGGAAAAATTAGCAATGAACCGACGATAAAAATTAGCAAACCCCAAGAACTTCTGAAGGCTCTTAACAGATGTAGGTTGTGTCCAGTCACAAATAGCCTGAACCTTGACGGGATCCATCTCAATAGTAGAAGGAGAAAAAATGTACCCCAAAAAAGAAATCTTCTGGACTCCGAAGAGACACTTTGAGCCCTTCACAAACAGAGAATTGGCCCGCAGAACCTGAAACACCTTCCTGACCTGTAGAACATGAGACTCCCAGTCATCAGAAAACACCAAAATATCATCCAAATACACAATCATAAACTTATCCAGATATTCACGGAAAATATTGTGCATAAAGGACTGAAAGACTGACGGAGCATTGGAGAGTCCAAAAGGCATTACCAAATACTCAAAATGGCCCTCAGGCGTATTAAATGCGGTTTTCCACTCATCACCCTGTTTTATCCGCACCAGAGTATACGCACCGCGAAGATCTATCTTAGTGAACCACCTAGCCCCCTTAATGCGAGCAAACAAATCAGTTAATAATGGCAATGGATACTGATATTTGACTGTAATCTTATTCAAAAGGCGATAATCTATACAAGGCCTCAGGGAACCATCTTTTTTTGCCACGAAAAAAAAACCTGCTCCCAGAGGGGACGAAGATGGACGAATATGTCCCTTTTCCAAGGACTCCTTAATATAATTCCGCATGGCAGTATGCTCTGGCAGTGACAGATTAAATAAACGACCCTTAGGGAACTTACTGCCAGGAATCAATTCTATAGCACAGTCACACTCTCTATGAGGAGGGAGCGAATTGAGCTTAGGCTCCTCAAAAACATCCCTATAGTCAGACAAAAACGCAGGGATCTCAGAAGGAGTAGATGAAGCAATTGAAATCGGAGGTGCATCACCATGAACCCCCTGACATCCCCAGCTTAACACAGACATTGTTTTCCAGTCCAGGACAGGATTATGAGTTTGTAACCATGGCAGACCAAGCACTAGTACATCATGTAAATTATACAGTACAAGGAAGCGAATCACCTCCTGATGAACGGGAGTCATGCGCATGGTCACTTGTGTCCAGTACTGCGGTTTATTCATAGCCAATGGTGTAGAGTCAATTCCCTTCAGAGGAATAGGAACTTCCAGAGGCTCCAGACTAAAACCGCAGCGTTTAGCAAATGACCAATCCATAAGACTCAGGGCAGCGCCCGAATCCACATAGGCATCGACGGAAATGGAAGACAGTGAAAAAATCAGAGTCACAGACAAAATGAACTTAGGCTGCAGAGTACCAATGGCAAAAGATTTATCCACCCTTTTTGTGCGTTTAGAGCATGCTGATATAACATGAGCTGAATCACCACAATAAAAACACAATCCATTTTTTCGCCTATAATTTTGCCGTTCACTTCTGGACTGAATTCTATCACATTGCATAGTCTCAGGTGCCTGTTCAGAAGACACCGCCAACTGGTGCACGGGTTTGCGCTCCCGTAAACGCCGATCAATCTGAATGGCCATAGCCATAGACTCATTCAGACCTGTAGGCGTAGGGAACCCCACCATAATATCCTTAATGGCCTCAGAAAGACCATTTCTGAAGTTTGCAGCCAGGGCGCACTCATTCCACTGAGTAAGCACCGACCATTTCCGAAATTTTTGACAATATATTTCCGCTTCATCATGCCCCTGAGAGAGGGCTAACAAAGCCTTTTCAGCCTGAATCTCCAGGTTGGGTTCCTCATAGAGCAATCCCAATGCCAGAAAAAACGCATCCACACTGAGCAATGCAGGATCCCCTGGTGCCAATGCAAATGCCCAATTCTGAGGGTCGCCCCGCAGGAAAGATATTACAATCTTGACCTGTTGAGCAGGGTCTCCAGAGGAGCGAGATTTTAAAGAAAGAAACAATTTACAATTGTTCCTGAAATTCAGGAAGGTAGATCTATCTCCAGAAAAGAACTCTGGAATAGGAATTCTAGGTTCAGACATGGGAGTGTGAACAACAAAATCCTGTATGTTTTGAACTTTTGCCGCGAGATTACTCAGGCTGGAAGCCAAACTCTGGACATCCATGTTAAACAGCTAAGATCAGAGCCATTCAAGGGTTAAGAGGAGGTAAGAAGCAGCTAGACAGCAATTAAGGGCTAGGCAGCAAAACTCTGAAGGGGAAAAAAAAAAAAAAAAAAAATTTCCCTTAAACACTTCTATTTCTCCTGCTTCAGCTCAAAATATTAACACTTTGTGGGCCGGCTATACTGTCATGAATCCCCAATGGCTAGGGATAGCACAGGACAACAAAGTACAAATAAATAACGGACGAGCTCTAGGGTGATGGAACCTGGGCTGACCGCTGCCCTACGCCTGACAAACGCAACTAGAGATAGCCAGGGAGCGTGCCTACGTTGGTTCTAGACGCCACGCACCAGCCTAAGAGCTAACTAGTACTGCAGAGAGAATAAGACCTCACTTGCCTCCAGAGGAATGAACCCCAAAAGATATAGTTGCCCCCTCACATGTATTGACGGTGAAATGAGAGGAAGGCACACACATAGAGATGATATATATAGCTTTAGCAAATTGAGGCCCGCTGTAAACTAGAAAGCAGAAAGATACAAAAGGGGACTGAGCGGTCAGCAAAAAACCCTAATCAAAAATACCATCCTGAGATTACAAGAACCCATGTGCCAACTCATGGCACATGGGGAGAACCTCAGTCCACTAGAGCTACCAGCTAGCATAGAAACATAATAAGCAAGCTGGACAAAAAAACCAAACAACTGAAAATCAGCACTTAGCTTATCCTGAAAGATCTGGGAGCAGGTAGGCAGGAACCAAACAGAGCACATCTGAATACATTGATAGCCGGCAAGGGAATGACAGAAAGGCCAGGTAAAATAGGAAACACCCAGCCTCTGATGGACAGGTGGAAACCAAAGGCCGCAACCCACCAAAGTCACCCAGTACCAGCAGCAACCACCAGAGGGAGCCCACAAACAGAATCCACAACACCACCCTAATGCATAATATTGGTATTAATGTTCTATTTCTATTGTTGGGGTGATCTCCTAGGAGATCTGATTGTTTTCTATCTGTGGGGCTTCGTTATGCACTTTCATTATATGACCAGGCTTCATTCTTTTCTTTTGTTTGTTGTGATATTCTTAGTATTTCACCCCCTCCGCGGCCAGTACGCATGCGTGCTGCGCTCCTGCTTCGCCTGCCGGTTACCTGTATCTCTATGTGTCCTTGGGCATCGGGTCACGTGGGGATTACGTGTATCCTGATGCCCGAGGTCACATGACGCGGGTGCCGGCCGGCGTCGCGGTTGCCGCGGTGACGCATGCGTCACTTCCGGTTTGCGGCTGGGGTCACTTCCGGGACGCATTGAAATAAAAAAAAAAACGGCACTTTGAATCTCTAGCATGCCCCCTGACGAAGGTGCCAACCAAAACGCGCTTTGGGGCAGTCGGGCAGATCCTCTGGGCCACCAGCATCACTCCATTGCAGGTAGTGGGTATATATCTTTTTGCCGTATATATATATTTGTCCTCTGCAGCGTAGCTACTTTTGAGCTGGGGGTAGGACTATTATGTCCTGATTTCTATATACCTCTTTGCTGCTTACTTCTTGTAACACACTATGTGTATAAATATATTTTGTTCTCTGCAGCGCAGCTGTTCGATGAGCTGGGGGAGGACTATTATGTCCTTATTCTATATACCTTTCTGCTGCTTACTTTGTGTCACATATTATGTGTTCTTATCCTGTTCTTATGATCCATTTCAAGCAGATACAACTATATGGGGTGGTGTTTGCACTATAGACACCTTAGCAAATACGTGCTTACTATATCAGGCCCGTGTAGTATTCTGCCGACCCGAGAGCGTTTCTTTTTAACCCTCTGTATTTTCATTGTTGCTGCTATTATCCTTGCACTATGTCATCCATAATAAAATGTATACTTTTTTAATATTTATTGGATTTGGAATATTTTCTGGACTGCTTTCTATCGTGGGGTGTCGAGCCTCTGTTTCTTCATCTTAAAAAAAATGTAGACACATACCAAGGGGCAGATTTGTCAGGGCTTTTTACACCAGTTTTCTTGCGAAAAAAAAAATAAAATAAAAAAAAATATCTCTGTAAGGTTATAAAAATTTTGCACAATCCAACGCTTCATAACAGTTTTGGTATTTTGACGCTAGTATCGGCCAAATCAGCCAAAGTGAATGGAGGAGCATGGACAGAGCAGAGCAGCACCGGATTGCCGGCT
The DNA here is from genome assembly GCF_051348905.1 of Ranitomeya variabilis. NCBI lineage: Eukaryota > Metazoa > Chordata > Amphibia > Anura > Dendrobatidae > Ranitomeya > Ranitomeya variabilis. The sequence continues at coordinate 67,109,679 of NC_135235.1, forward strand.
TCATGAAAAGTTATGCCACGTTAGTGGTGTAAACTTACCCCAGAAATGTTACTCTGGCCCCAGCATTGTATGTGAGGCTCATGCCACAGAGAAAATGCTCCAAATTCATCAAATGAGCTCTCAATGAATATGGTACATCGTACTCCATCAATCCTCTTTAAGACTGGTGTGTGTAATGCCAATCTTAACAAACCAGCCCTTAACTTTAGTTGTTTTTTTTCTATACAAACTTTCGAATTTTCTTTTACCACTTAAAAATAATAATATTTAAGATAAAAAATATTGCACAAGTTTGGCATTGTCGGGCTCGCGGACCTGGAGAATCATGTTGCCAAGTTATTTCTACTCCAAAATAGCGTCATGTGACAAGGCTCGTTAAAGGGTCGACATTGACTGTTAGGATTGCTACTTCCAATAGGTGGCACTAGAGTTCTAGTCCTCTTCCTCTCTGAAGAGACAATTTGCATATTTCCCAGAGGAGCATTGCGGCTTCAAGTCTCCTCACCTCGACATGCTTATCATGTCACTCTCCGCAAGGAGAAACAATACTTCTTGGATCCCGGTCAGACGCCTCTCAATCAGCCAAACCAGATCTCCACTTTGCACTGACGAGGGGCAGTACCTCGAAACACAGTGTCTGCAAATTGAGATTCTGGTTTGCCTATTATCCTAAGTCATGTGACAAGGCTTGTTAAAGGGTCGACATTGACTGTTAGGATTGCTACTTCCAATAGGTGGCACTAGAGTTCTAGTCCTCTTCCTCTCTGAAGAGACAATTTGCATACTCCAAAATAGAAATTGTAAAAAAAAAAATCCACAGAAAAATGGCAGAACTGGAGGTGCAATGAGAAGAGCAGAAGGCAGCGGGTAAGGCCTCTTTCACACTTCCGTCGGTCGGGGTGCGTCCTAATGCAGGAGAGAGAGAATATTTTTCCCTGACTTGAAAATCCTTCCGGGCATGCTCATAATGAAAAAACGTGATACATCGCTGGATTCCTGTTTTTGACGGTCAGCGACGGATCCTGCGTCCATAGGCTTCCATTATAGCCGATGACGGACAGCGCAGGACCCGTCGCTGAGTGATTTTCCCACGAGAAGAAAAAACGTTCCTCTGAACGTTTTCTCCGCGTCACTTAGGCTGCTTTCACACTAGCGTCGGCCCGACGTGCCGACGCGCGTTGTGAAAGTGATGCCCAACGTGAGCAGCGGAAGCAGTCTTACGACGTTTCTGCTGCCCCATTGTAAGGTCCGGGGAGGAGGGGGAGGAGTTTCGGCCTCGCATGCGCGGTCGAAAATGGCGGACACGACGCGCAAAAAAAGTTACATGTAACTTTTTTTGTGCCGACGGTCCGCCAACTTTGCAGGATGCGTTTTTTCTCCTAAACGACGCATTGCGACGTATTGCAAACGATGCTTGTGTGAAAGTAGCCTTACCGCTATTTTCCGATGGATCCAGTGCACGACGGATAAAACGGAAGGCTATCCGTCACAATCCGTCGCTAATACATGTCTATGGGAAAAAACAGGATCCAGCAGAAAAATTAGCACGATCCTGTTTTTTCAAAACTCGACGGATTTTGATGGGAGAGAAAAGACGGAAGTGTGAAAGAGGCCTAAGTCTATTACTATAGTCAAGGAACTTGACACCAGTGGCACTACTCCAGCGCTGAAATAAAGCAATGCTGGAGTGGTGCTTTAAAACCACCTGCCCAATAGTGCACAGTTCCCCCTCATGCTGCGAAAGCAGCCCTAACCTGTTGGGCCTTTGTCCTAAGGAGTCCGGCTACATCTGCTACCGATACATGAGCAGCAGATTCTAAGGTTCCGGAAATAGTGAGAGGCGATTTCTATGGATCAGAGCACTATTTCCAAACACATACCACAGGTGATTGCTCAAATTAAGACCTGGAAAATTTGGAGACCATTTGACATCTTGAAGTACTGGGATAAATAAGCAATCAGAGGCAATGGTCCATAGGGAGTAGCAATGCATCAAGAAAATGAAAGTCCTAATACTTGGATTAAGGCCTCACTAAGGAGTTTGTTTTTCACATACGTGTTCTATCCGTGATTTTCAGATAGATTACTACGGGAATGTACTCCATGATGCTCTACAAATGTCTGAGTTTGTCTGCAAAAAAAGCAAAGACATGTCTGTTTTTGATTAGGGTCACAGATAAAAAGTACCCATACTAGTTTATAGGTCTGTAAAAATCACAGTACACCAATGGCATCAGCCTACAGTTCATGATTAACATTGCAATGAATCTTTGCACTTTATTTTTTCATATGTGAAAACTACTAATGAAAAACAGATGACTAAATCGCTGATGACACTGGTACCGTTTTTAGTGTATGTGAAAAAAATCATAGACATTTGAATGAACCATTAATCTGCTATGTAACAGATTTTCCTGAAGCTGTTTGGTTTGGGAAAACTTTATCCTCACACTTGCTAATTATTATTTTTTTTGCATCCAACACATCATCTTGAAGAACTGACTGCTCACGTGCAGCCTAAAATATCCCACTCCTTAATATGCGCAATTGTAATGAGATGATCAACGTTCCCCTCTTCACTTGTTAGTAGTTTTAGGCTGATTATATATATATATATATATATATATATATATATATATATATATATATACACTAGATATATCACATCTAGTGATGAGCGAGTGTACTCGTTGCTCGGGTAATCTCCAAGTATTTGTTAGTGTTCGGAGATTAAGTTTTCATCGCCTCAGCTAAATGATTTACAACTAGAGTTGAGCAACTTTTACTTTTTTCGGATCGAGTCGGGTTTCCCGAAACCCAACTTTGTGAAAAGTCGGGTCGGGTGAAATCGGCCGATTATTGCAAAAACTTGGGGGCCGACTGAAACACGAAACCCAATGCAAGTCAATAGGGAATCAAAGTCGGCAGTGAGTGGAGAACAGAAAAACACCTACAGTGCCCATTTTAATGACAAAAACATCAATTCTTATTACTTAAGCTTGTCAATAGTTAGGCATTGAAAACTGGGGGTCATTTGGCTAAAGTTGTCGGGGGGTAGGGCTGGCTCAAGATTTTCGTGGGCCCAGGAAACGCGTTGGCATTGGCACTGGCACAGGGCCCCTCATAGTACGGCGGTGTGTTTGATGGCGGGTGGCGCCTCCCACTGGCAGAGACACTTTTGCGTACTATGAGGGGCCCTGTGCCAGTGATGTCGCCAACGAGTATTCCCCCCCCCACCTGATGAAGGAACCTGCACTTTCATCTGCACCTTCCTCTTTGTCCCCGTGTAAGGTGGTATAGTATGCGGGAAGGGGAAACAGACTTTCAGCAGGGTCAGATTCTGGCTGTGTAGAGTGCAAGGGGAATGTAGTGGTCTGGGTCAATGTACCAGCAGACTCATCTAGCAGTGGCTGGGCAATGGGCAGGATGAGGAGGAAACACAGATATAGGCCCAAATAATAAAGTAGGCTAAATGCAGTTCAAAATTGATAACAGGACTAAACAGGCGGCATTGCTTTGTTCAGTGGAGGAAAACTGTAATGAGTGGCAGAAACAGTTAGTAGGCCCAAATATTAAAGTGGGCTAAATGTCTGCCAAAAAATCGTTCATAAATAAACAGGCGACATTGCTTTGCTCAGTGTCGGAAAATTGTAATGAGTAGCAGACTAAGTTAGTAGGCCCAAATAATAAAGTGGGCTAAATGTGTGCCAAAAAATTGTTCATAAATAAACAGGCGACATTGCTTTGCTCAGTGTCGGAACATTGTAATGAGTAGCAGACTAAGTTAGTAGGCGCAAATAATAAAGTGGGCTAAATGTCTGCCAAAAATTGTTCATAAATAAACAGGTGGCATAGCTAGGTACAGGGGTGGGCTCCTCTACTGAGTAGCAGACAGTGGTAGTAGGCGCAAAGTATTAACTGGTCTAAATGGAGGCCAGGGCCCCTGTATATTTTAACCATCATCTATCATTTCAACAAATTTGTATTGGCAGTGCCATTGAAGGATTTAACAGCACAGACTACACAGTGGTGGAGCAGGGAGAGGTAAGTATTGCAAGTGGTAGAGCACTGTTCGAGCTGGGGGGAACACTCTCTCGTGGGCGGCGGTACTGGCACAGGGTCCCTCATATTACGACGGTGTGTCTGACGTTGGTTGTGCACCACCACCGTCAGAGACACTTCATTGTACTATGAAGGACCCTGTGCCAGTGCCGTCACCCAAGAGTGGGCACACCGACCTGTCCAGGCAAACGGAACTCGCACGGGTGCTTGTGCCAGGTGGTGACCACGGCCCCGTGGGGGGAGTCAGCCCATTTAGGGAGGTATAAAAATGGCCTATGGTGGACATTCAGCAGCTGCAAATGGAGGAATTGGAGAAGTCAGTAAGAGGAGGCCAAAAGCAAGACATTTTTCAGGCAAGCTACGTGTCAGCAGGGGAAGATGGGGCAAAATAATTTGAAATCCATGATTGGTTCATTTTAACGAAGGTTAGATCATCAACATTTCGGGTAGCCAGACGTGTCCTTTTTTCGGTCAGTATTGAACCAGCAGCACTGAAGACTCTTTCTGATAGCACACTAGCAGCTGGGCAAGCGAGCTCCTGTAATGCATATTCTGCCAATTCAGGCCAGGTGTCTATTTTAGATGGCCAGTAATCAAAGGGGAATGACCTGTGAGGGAGAACATCGATAAGGGAGGAAAAGTAGTTCGTAACCGTACTGGACAAATGCTGTCTCCTGTCACTTTGAATTGATGCAGCAGTACCTGTCGTGTCAGCGATCATTGCGAAATCACTCCACAACCTGGTCATAAAACCCCTCTGTCCAACGCCACTTCGGATTTGTTCACCTCTAATACCTCTGCCATGTTGCCCCCTACGGCTCGTGTGAGAACCATCACCGCCGCTGTGTGCTGGGAATGCCTGAACCAAACGGTCTACAAGAGTTGCTTGTTTGGTAGCCAATATTTGCTCAAGGTTCTCATGTGGCATGATATTTTGTAATTTTCCTTTATATCGTGGATCCAGGAGGCAGGCCAACCAGTAACCGTCATCGGTCATCATTTTGATAATGTGGGGGTCCCTTTTTAGGATACGCAAGGCACACTCAGCCATGTGGGCCAATGTTTCAGGTGTCAATTCACTGCTTGTGCTGGGTTGAGGAGCACTTTCTTGCAAATCAACATCACTTGTGTCCCGCAAAAACCCTGTACCTGACCTTGCAACGCCACCAGTTTCTATTGCCCCCTGAGAAGCATCCTCCTCCCATAAATATTCATCCCCATCATCCTCCTCCTCTTCGTCCGCCACCTCGTCCAGGAGAGGTCCCTGAGCAGACAATGGCTGACTGTCATCAAGGCTTCCCTCCTACTCAGCTGCAGACGCCTGCTCCTTAATGTGCGTCAAACTTTGCATCAGCAGACGCACTAGTGGGATGCTCATGCTTATGATGGCGTCGTCTGCACTTACCAGCCGTGTGCATTCCTCAAAACAATGAAGGACTTGACAGAGGTCTTGTAGCTTCGACCACTGCACACCAGACAACTCCATGTCTGCCATCCAAGTGCCTGCCCGTGTATGTGTATCCTGCCACAAATTAATTACAGCACGCCTCTGTTCGCACAGCCTCTGAACCATGTGCAGTGTGGAGTTCCAGCTTGTTGCAACGTCATTACGCGGTGCTGGGGAAGATTCAGCAATCGCTGATTGTTCAGCATACGGCTGGAGTGTACGGGCGACCGGCGGATGTGCGAGGAAAGTCTTCGCACCTTCAGGAGCAGGGCTGGTAACTCCGGATAATTTTTGAGGAAGCACTGCACCACCATGTTCAAGGTGTGAGCCAGGCAAGGTATGTGTTTCAGTTCTGAAAGGGCTATGGCAGCCATAAAATTCCTTCCGTTATCACTGACTACCTTGCCTGCCTCAAGATGTACACTGCCCAGCCATGACTGAGTTTCTTGCTGCAAGTACTTGGCCAGTACTTCCGCGGTGTCTGTTGTCGCCTAAACACTTCATTTGTAACACAGCCTGCTGACACTTACCACTAGCTGTTCGATAATGGGACACCTCGTGTGCAAAACTGGCAGCTGCGGATGGAGTGGTCGTGCGACTGCGCTCTGTTGACGAGCTTTTGCTTCTGGAGGAGGAGGAGGGGTGGCGAACGCCTACAGCCAACTGTTTCCTAGACCGTTGGCTAGGCAGAACTGTCCCACTATGGCTGTCCCCTGTGGACCCTGCATCCACCACATTAACCCAGTGCGCCATGATGGACACGTAACGTCCCTGGCCATGCCTACTGGTCCATGCATCTGTTGTGAGGTGCACCTTTCCACTGACTGATTGCCTCAGTGCATGGACAATGCGGTCTTTGACATGCTGGTGGAGGGCTGGGATGGCTTTTCTCGCAAAGAAGTGCCGACTGGGTAGGTCATAGCGTGGTACTGCGTAGGCCATCAGGTCTTTGAAAGCTTTGCTTTCAACCAACCGGATTAGTATAGCAATGTGGGCGTTCAAACCCCGTGTACGCGGATGAGATGATGAGTACTTTCTTTTCCTAACGAGTCTCTTGTAGGGTGAGCTGGACTGGAGAGCTGCATATGGTGGAACTAGCGGTGGTGGTGGTGGACATGGCGGATTGAGAGAGGGTTGCTGATGGTATTCTTGATGTTGGCCTACATACAATGTTTCCTACCAATAACCTTGTGATTCCGACTGCTTTAGCCTTGCGACGATACCTCCACATTTGCTGCTGGTGGTGTCCTAACCGGTGGGCTTACAGTGAGGGAAGTAATGTAGCGTTGCTGACTACCTTCATTCTGAGCAGGTTCACCAACGTTACGGGACGTTTGGTAGTTAGTCCAGGCTTGCAAGTGCATGCTGGTTAAATGTCTAAGCATGCACGTTGTATTTAAATTTTGAAGATTCTTCCCTCTGCTAAAGGTCTTTGAGGATTTCTTACAGATAACTTTTGACTGATCATTCAGATCTTGGTTAAAAAATTGCCACACTACACTCTTCCTACTATGGAATACCTTTTCAGGCATTGCACGCTGTGCTACTTTCACCAGATGGCCACGCTGTCCTAAAACTGTTTTTGTTTTTGACAAACGTTTTTGGCCTGATACGGGCCTGTCAGATGACAGATGTTGCGATGTACCTGGCTGCTGCGGATCATCCTCCTCCGCTTCTGAGCTACTGGCAGCGGCACCCTCTTCCCCCAATGGCTGCCAATCTGGGTCAACAACTGGGTCATCTATCACCTCCTCTTCAATGTCATGTGCACCTTCCTCTGTGTCACCGTGTAAGGTGCTATAGCTTTCGGGACAGGGCACCATAGTCTCATCAGGGTCAGATTCTGGCTCAGTACACTGCAAGGGCAATGTAGTGATCTGAGTCAATGGAACAGCATAATAATCTAGCTGTGGCTGTGCATCAGTGCACTCCATGTCCGATTCATCTTGCAATGGGCAGTTAACGATTTCCCTTTCTAACCCAGGTACGGTATGTGTAAAGAGCTCCATGCAGTAACCTGTAGTGTCGCCTGATGCATACTTCACTTTTGGTTTGGGTGAAGGACACAAGGAAACGTCTTGTTCCTGACCGGGAGCATCCACTGACAACTTGCTGCTTTTATATTTGGAACTTTCCGAAGAGGAGGCGAAAGAGCTAGAGGGTGAGTCAGCAAAGAAAGCCAAAACTTTTTCCTGCTGCTCCGGCTTTAAAAGTTGTTTTCCTACTCCCAGATAAGGTAGCCTTCGAGGCCTTGTGTAGCCAGACGATGACGCTGGCTCAACGCCTCCTGCCTTAGGTGCTATTGTGCTTTTGCCACTACCACCAGATGCACCACCACCACCATCAGTACCAGCTGGCAAACACCGCCCACGGGCTCTTCCACCAGACTTCCTCATTTTGTGGAAAATCTAACCAAAATAACAACCATTATATGGTACTGTAAAACAAGGTAGAAGGTGTATATAAACTTGTTGAGAATTTAAATCTCCCTTTTTTTTTTTTTTTTTTTGGGGGGGGGGGGGGGGGGGAGACTGAACCAAAACTCAGGCCCAGTGTATATAACAATGCAATCTAAGTGGCAGAAAGTGGCTGGAAAGTCAGCGATCTTTGAATTTGTCCGATCCGTTTCGCTCAACCCTATTTACAACTATTAGCCAGGCTGAGTACATGTGTGGGTTGCCTGGTTGCTAGGGAATCCTCACATGTAATCAAGCTGTCTAGTAGCTGTAAATCATTCAGCTGAAAACTTAATCTCCGAGCAATCCTAAATACTCGGGACCACCTGAGCATGCTCGGGAAAACCCCAGCAACGAGTATACTCGCTCATCACTAATCATATCGCATCGAGAGGTAATGTTACTATGGGGGCAGGCATGCAGCGCTGTTGTTGCCTAATGGCATCATGTAATAATCTAATGACTTTTGCAACAGGGGACTCATGTGCTTGACGCCTACACTTATATGCATTGTTTTTGTCCCAGCGATGCTGTTGCTCTTCAAGAGTCTCATTTGCCCTTGGTCTTCGACGTTGTACCTTTGCTGCTTTCCTTTCATTGTCATTGGCATACTTTTTAGGAGCCATGTTGGCGTTGATATTTTTTTTTAAATGGGTTTTCCCACGAACAAAAGTTCATTTTAAAAATTGTCTGTGTCTGACCATGTACCGAACATACCACAGCTCCTGGGCAGGGGAGGAAGCAAAAGACAATACTGACATTACAGCAGGAGATTTGTTATGATCTGGTGGCCTAAGAGCAGCATGAGATGTACTCTGGAGAAGGTGGTACCTGTACTGACCGCAGACCCTGAACTTAACACCGCAACTAGAAGTAGCCGTGGAATGTACCTAGCGCTCCCTAGACATCTCGACACAGCCGGAGGACTAATTACCCCTAGAGATAGAAAAGGGAAAACTATCTTGCCTCAGAGAAAATCCCCAAAAGACAGGCAGCCCCCCACAAATATTGACTGTGAGAGGAGAGGGAAAAAACATACACAGACTGAAATGAGAATTTAGCAAAGGAGGCCACTTCTAGCTAAATAGAAAGGATAGGACAGAGTACTATGCGATCAGTATTAAAACACTAGAAAATATCCACCACAGAAAATACAAATCTCCACAGCTAACTAAAGATATGGAGGGTATATCTGCATCTCCAGAGATACCAGCTTGGCTAAACAAATCCTTATACAGACCAAGCTGGACAAGACAAAAAACATGGAAAAGAACTGAACCATAAGGCCACAGCATGTAGACAGAAAAATCAAGGCCAGAACTTGTCTTTGTTGAAATAAACTGCAAAGCAGAAGAGACCAGGCAGGGATGTGAATCCTCCAGGAACAATGGACAACTGGCACTGACTAAAGGGTGAAGCAAGACTAAATAGCCCAGTCAAAATTGCAAAAAGTGAACACACCTGATAAATGCTGCGATTCAGAGACAGCAGCGCTACCACTTACAACCACCGGAGGGAGCCCAAGAGCAGAATTCACAACAGTACACCCCCCCACCCTTGAGGAGGGGTCACCGAACTCTCACCAGAGCCCCCAGGTCGATCCGGACGAGCAAAATGAAAGGCACGAACCAAATCATGAGCATGAACATCGGAGGCAACAACCCAAGAATTATCCTCCTGGCCATAACCCTTCCATTTGACAAGATACTGAAGCTTAGCCTCGAAAAACGAGAATCCAAAATCTTCTCAACCACGTACTCCAACTCCCCATCAATCAACACCGGGGCAGGAGGATCAACAGAGGGAACAACGGGCACCACATATTTCCGCAACAAAGATCTATGAAAAACATTATGAATGGAAAAAGAGGCCGGAAGGGCCAAACGAAAAGACACTGGATTGATAATCTCAGAAATCCTATAAGGGCCAATAAACCGAGGCTTAAACTTAGGGGAAGAAACCTTCATAGGGACATGACGGGAAGACAACCAGACCAAATCCCCAACCCGAAGCTGGGAACCAACACACCGACGACGGTTAGCAAAACGCTGAGCCCCCTCCTGAGACAACACCAAATTGTCAACAACATGAGCCCAAATTTGCTGCAACCTGTCAACCACAGAGTCCACCCCAGGACAATCAGAAGGCTCAACCTGCCCCGAAGAAAAACAAGGATGAAAACCAGAGATACAAAAGAAGGGTGAAACCAAGGTAGCAGAACTAGCCCGATTATTAACCCCTTCAAGTTGCGGCCCTTTTTCGTTTTTGTGTTTTCGTTTTTCGCTCCCCTCCTTCCCAGAGCCATAACTTTTTTATTTTTCCGTCAATATGGCCATGTGAGGGCTTATTTTTTGCGGGACGAGTTGTACTTTTGAACGACATCATTGGTTTTACCATGTCGTGTACTAGAAAACGGGAAAAAAATTCCAAGTGCGGTGAAATTGCAAAAAAAGTGCAATCCCACACTTGTTTTTTGTTTGTTTTTTTTTGCTAGGTTCACTAAATGCTAAAACTGACCTGCCATTATGATTCTCTAGGTCATTCCGAGTTCATAGACACCTAATATGTCTAGGTTATTTTTTATCCAAGTGGTGAAAAAAAATTCCAAACTTTGCTTAAAAAAAAAAAAAAAAAAAAAAAAAGTGCAATTTTCCGATACCCGTAGCGTCTCCAATTTTCGTGATCTGGGGTCGGGTGAGGGCTTATTTTTTGCGTGCCGAGCTGATGTTTTTAATGATACCATTTCGGCGCAGATACGTTCTTTTGATCGCCCGTTATTGCATTTTAACGCAATGTCGCGGCGACCAAAAAAAACGTAATTCTGGCGTTTCGGATTTTTTCCTCGCTACGCTGTTTAGCGATCAGGTTAATGCTTTTTTTTAGTTGATAGATCGGGCGATTCTGAACGCGGCGATACCAAATATGTGTAGGTTTTTTTTTTTTTATTGTTTTATTTAGGATGGGGCGAAAGGGGGGTGATTTAAACTTTTATATTTTTAATATTTTTTTCACATTTTTAAAAACTTTTTTTTTTCACTTTTGCCATGCTTCAAAAGCCTCCATAGGAGGCTAGAAGCAGGCACAGCCCGATCGGCTCTGCTACATAACAGCGATCATCAGATCGCTGTTATGTAGCTGAAATGCAGGTGTGCTGTGAGCGCCGACCACAGGGGGGCGCTCACAGCAGGCCGGCATCAGTAACCATAGAGGTCTCAGGGACCTCTATGGTTACCTTCCTGATGCATCGCCGACCCCTGATCATGTGACAGGGGTCGGCGATGACGTCATTTCCGGCCGCCCGGCCGGATGCGGTAGTTAAATGCCGCTGTCTGCATTTGACAGCGGCATTTAACAGGTTAATAGCGGCGGGTGAATAGCGATTTCACCCGCCGCTATTGCGCGCACATCTCAGCTGTACAAAACAGCTGACATGTCGCGACTTTGATGTGCGGTCACCGCCGGAGCGCACATCAAAGCAGGGGACCCGACATGCGCAGTACATGTACGGCGCATGTCGCGAAAGGGTTAAGGGCAAACTCGGCCAATGGCAAGAAAGCCACCCAATCATCCTGATCAGCAGACACAAAGCATCTCAAATAAGTTTCCAAAGTCTGATTAGTTCGCTCGGTTTGGCCATTTGTCTGAGGATGAAATGCGAAAGAAAAAGACAAATCAATGCCCAGCCTAGCACAAAAGGCCCGCCAAAACCTAGAAACAAACTGGGAACCTCTATCGGACACAATATTCTCCGGAATGCCATGCAAACGAACCACATGCTGAAAAAACAACGGAACCAAATCAGAAGAGGAAGGCAACTTAGGCAAAGGTACCAAATGAACCATCTTAGAAAAACCGGTCACAAACCACCCAGATAACTGACATCCTCTGGGAAACCGGAAGATCCGAAATAAAATCCATACAAATATGCGTCCAAGGCCTCTCAGGGACCGGCAAAGGCAAAAGCAACCCACTAGCGCGGGAACAGCAAGGCTTGGCCTGCGCACAAGTCCCACAGGACTGCACAAAAGAACGCACATCCCGAGACAAAGAAGGCCACCAAAATCCCAGGATGACCAGCTAACACAGAACAATAAACCTCCGAAATCACTTTACTAGTCCATCTGTCAGGAACAAACAGTTTCCCCACTGGACAGCGGTCAGGTTTATCAGCCTGAAATTCCTGAAGAACCCGTCGTAAATCAGGGGAGATGGCAGAAAGAATCACCCCTTCCTTCAGAATGCCGACCGGCTCAAGGACCCCAGGAGAATCAGGCAAAAAGCTCCTAGAGAGGGCATCAGCCTTAACATTCTTAGAACCCGGAAGATACGAGACCACAAAATCAAAACGGGAGAAAAACAGGGACCATCGGGCCTGTCTAGGATTCAGCCGTTTGGCAGACTCGAGATAAATCAGATTCTTATGATCGGTCAAGACCACAATACGGTGCTTGGCCCCCTCAAGCCAATTTCGCCACTCCTCAAATGCCCACTTCATAGCCAACAACTCACGATTGCCGACATCATAATTGCGTTCCGCAGGCGAAAACTTTTGAGAAAAGAAGGCACACGGTTTCATCAAGGAACCATCAGAATTCCTCTGAGACAAAACGGCCCCTGCCCCAATCTCAGAAGCGTCAACCTCAACCTAAAAAGGAAGAGAAACATCCGGCTGACGCAACACAGGGGCAGAAGTAAATCGGCGTTTAAGCTCCTGAAAGGCAGAAACAGCCGCAAAGGACCAATTCGTCACATCAGCGCCTTTCTTCGTCAAATCGATCAGGGGTTTAACCACACTGGAGAAATTGGCAATGAAACGGCGATAAAAATTAGCAAAGCCCAAAAATTTCTGAAGGCTCTTTACGGATGTAGGCTGGATCCAATCATGAATGGCCTGAACCTTAACCGGATCCATTTCTATAGATGAGGGAGAAAAAAAAATGAAGCCCAAAAAAGAAATCTTCTGTACTCCAAAGAGGCACTTAGACCCCTTCACAAACAAGGCATTATCACGAAGGATCTGAAATACCATCCTGACTTGTTTCACATGAGACTCCCAATCATCTGAAAAAAATCAAAATATCATCCAAATATACAATCATGAATTTATCAAGATAATTCCGAAATATATCATGTATGAAGGACTGAAACACAGATGGAGCATTAGAGAGCCCGAATGGCATCACAAGGTATTCAAAATGGCCTTCGGGCGTATTAAACGCAGTTTTCCAATCGTCACCCTGCTTAATACGAACAAGATTATATGCCCCTCGAAGGTCAATCTTAGTAACCCAACTAGCCCCCTTAATCCTAGCAAACAGATCAGAAAGCAAAGGCAAAGGGTATTGGAATTTGACCGTGATCTTATTCAGGAGGCGATAATCAATACAGGGCCTCAAGGAGCCATCTTTTTTGGCAACAAAAAAAAAACCTGCTCCCAATGGTGAAGATGGCCGAAAATGCCCCTTCTCCAAGGACTCCTTAACATAGCTCCGCATGGCGGTATGTTCTGGCACTGACAGGTTGAAAAGTCGGCCCTTAAGGAACTTACAGCCTGGAATCAAGTCAATAGCACAATCACAGTCCCTATACGGTGGAAGGGAACTGGACTTGGGCTCATTGAATACATCCTGGAAATCTGACAAAAACTCAGGAATTTCAGAAGAGGGGGAGGAGGCAATTGACATCAAAGGAACGTCACCATGAACCTCCTGACAACCCCAACTAGTCACAGACATAGATTTCTAATCTAATACCGGATTATGCAGCTGTAACCATGGGAAACCCAGCACAATAGCATCATGCAAATTATGCAACACCAGAAAACGACAATCTTCCTGATGGGCTGGCGCCACGCACATGGTCAGCTCTGTGCAAAACTGAGGTTTATTTTTAGCCAACGGTGTAGCATCAATGGCCCTCAAAGGAATAGGACTCTGCAAAGGCTGCAAGGGGAAACCACAACGTCTGGCAAATTCTAAGTCCATTAAGTTTAGAGCGGCGCCTGAATCCACAAACGCCATGACAGAAAATGACGATAATGAGCAGATCAGGGTCACAGATAACAGAAATTTAGGTTGTACAGTACTAATGGTAACAGAACTAGCGATTCTCTTGGTACGCTTAGGGCAATCAGAAATAACATAAGCAGAATCGCCGCAGTAAAAACACAACCTATTCTGACATCTGAATCCTTGTCGTTCAGCTCTAGACACAATCCTATCACACTGCATAGGCTCAGGACTCCGCTCGGAAGACAATGCCATAGTGCGCACAACTCTGCGCTCGCGCAAGCGCCGATCAATCTGAATGACCAGAGACATAGAATCACTCAGACCAGCAGGCGTGGGAAACCCTACCATAACATCTTTAACGGATTCAGAAAGACCCTTTCTGAAGATTGCCGCCAAGGCATCCTCATTCCATTTAGTCAGTACAGACCATTTTCTAAACTTCTGGCAATATGATTCTGCCACTTCTTGACCCTGAGACAGGGCCAACAAGGTCTTCTCAGCATGATCCACTGAATTAGGTTCGTCATACAATAACCCAAGCGCCTGAAAAAAGGTGTCTACATTAAGCAACGCCAGATTCCCAGGTTCCAGGGCAAATGCCCAATCCTGGGGGTCACCACGCAGCAGAGATATAACAATTTTAACCTGCCGGATGGGATCACCAGAGGAACGGGGTTTCAGAGCAAAAACCAGTTTAGAGTTATTTTTAAAGCTCAGAAATTTGGACCTATCCCCAAAAAACAAATCAGGAGTTGGAATTCTAGGCTCTAAAACCGGAGTCTGAACGATATAATCGGAAATACCCTGTATTCTAGCAGCTAGTTGATCCACACGAGAAGCCAATCCCTGAACATCCATACCAGCGCTGAACTCCTGAGCCACCCAGAGGTAAAGAGGGAAGAAAAAAAAACCCACAACAGACTACAGAAAAAAAAAAAAAATGGCTCAGCACTTTCCTTCCCTTCTTCTGAGATGCGGTTAACTCATTGTTGGCCAGTTGTACTGTTATGATCTGGTGGCCTATGAGCAGCATGAGATGTACTCTGGAGAAGGTGGTACCTGTACTGACCGCAGACCCTGAACTTAACACCGCAACTAGAAGTAGCCGTGGAATGTACCTAGCGCTCCCTAGACATCTCGACACAGCCGGAGGACTAATTACCCCTAGAGATAGAAAAGGGAAAACTATCTTGCCTCAGAGAAAATCCCCAAAAGACAGGCAGCCCCCCACAAATATTGACTGTAAGAGGAGAGGGAAAAAACATATACAGACTGAAATGAGAATTTAGCAAAGGAGGCCACTTCTAGCTAAATAGAAAGGATAGGACAGAGTACTATGCGGTCAGTATTAAAACACTAGAAAATATCCACCACAGAAAATACAAATCTCCACAGCTAACTAAAGATATGGAGGGTATATCTGCATCTCCAGAGATACCAGCTTGGCTAAACAAATCCTTATACAGACCAAGCTGGACAAGACAAAAAACATGGAAAAGAACTGAACCATAAGGCCACAGCATGTAGACAGAAAAATCAAGGCCAGAACTTGTCTTTGTTGAAATAAACTGCAAAGCAGAAGAGACCAGGCAGGGATGTGAATCCTCCAGGAACAATGGACAACTGGCACTGACTAAAGGGTGAAGCAAGACTAAATAGCCCAGTCAAAATTGCAAAAAGTGAACACACCTGATAATTGCTGCGATTCAGAGACAGCAGCACTACCACTTACAACCACCGGAGGGAGCCCAAGAGCAGAATTCACAACAGAGATTGCAGAGGATACAGATTGTGAGGTAAAATATATATATATATTTTTTTTTTTAAAAAAAAACAGTCAATGAAATATTTAACCTCACAAAATGAATCCACTGCGATTCCCCTGCTGTAATATCAGTATTTTCTTTTGCTTCCTCCCCTGCCCAGGAGCTGTGGTATGTTCGGTACACGGTCAGACAGTCAATTTTTAAAATGAACTTTTGTTCATGGGAAAACAACTTTAATGTGACCGGCTTCCGCTGCCTGTAGACGCGTTGCGCATCTGCCGCCGGGATCAGCCGAATGATTTGCGCCGACGCAGTAAATCAGACTGCCGCCATCTTTGTGCAGATAGCGGCAGTCACATTAAAACTGCATGCGCTCCTCCTGTACAAAGATGGCGGCAGTCAGTGAATCATTCGGGTGATCCCGGCAGCGGCGTGTTCGCTGGTGGTACCACGCAAGAGGCTGCGTGAGAGTGAGTGTGAATGAGTGTGTATATGAGTGTGATGCGTACAGCGTAAAGTGTGTGAGTATGTGTTGCGACGGTGTTCTGCTGGTGGTACCGCACAATAGGTTGGTACCAGCAGCAGACACCTATCACTTGTGTGTCCAAATATGGCGGTCGATGAATTTCCTCCGCTTGGAATTCTGGGATACGGTGACATCTGGACAGAACAAGAAATTAATTCACACGCCGGGTAATTGCTGCAGAGGTTGGTGCAAATTTGAAAATTTACAACACTTTACATACAGCACAATAGATGTGGATGGGGTTAAAAAAAAACAAAAAAAAAAAAAAACCAACAACTACTCAGCTTATACATATTTTTTTTTTCCTACTATGTGTGGAATAAAGGAAAATATTTAAGGCTATGTTCACACGTTCAGGATTTCCATCCTTTTTTTTTCCTGACTGAAACTGCAGGTCTCTGCAGAAAACGCAGGTGCGTTTTTGGTGCGTTTTTTGGTGCGTTTTTTAGTGCGTTTTTTAGTGCGTTTTTTGATGCAGTTTTGTCTGCAGATTGTCTGTGTTTGACAGAAATAAAGTTTACTGCAGTGGGGGGGGGGAAAAAAAAAAAAGAAATGATGTCATTTCCTTGTCCAACCCTTTTCTTCTTCCATCCTCCATTTTGGGACTAAACACCAAAATGAGTGGACGTGTTTTGAATGACAGCGCTCCGCGTTTTGCGCCGCATGCGTCACTGCAGCGCACGCATCCGGGCGCAGAGGACGCAGCAAGTTGCATTTTTGCTGCGTCCAAAATCAATCAAAAAAAGGACGCATGCGGTGCAAAACGCAGCGTTGTGCATGCGTTTTGCTGCGTTTTACTTTGCGTTGTGTGTTGCGGCGCCGACGCTGCGGCGCACAACGCAAATGTGAACATAGCCTAAGTGCCACGTGCCACGTATTTCAGTGCCACGTATTTCAGTGCCACGTGCCACGTATTTAAGTGCCACGTGCCACGTATTTAAGTGCCACGTGCCACGTATTTAAGTGCCACGTGCCACGTATTTAAGTGCCACGTGCCACGTATTTCAGTGCCACGTGCCACGTATTTCAGTGCCACGTGCCACGTATTTCAGTGCCACGTGCCACGTATTTCAGTGCCACGTATTTCAGTGCCACGTATTTCAGTGCCACGTGCCACGTATTTCAGTGCCACGTGCCACGTATTTCAGTGCCACGTGCCACAATTTAAGTGCCACGTATTTCAGTGCCACGTATTTCAGTGCCACGTATCACGTATAAGTGACACGTGCCACGTATTTAAGTGACACGTATCACGTATTTAAGTGACACGTATCACGTATAAGTGACACGTGTCACGTATTTAAGTGACACGTATCACGTATAAGTGACACGTGTCACGTATTTAAGTGACACGTATCACGTATAAGTGACACGTGTCACGTATTTAAGTGACACGTATCCCACGAAGATTTTCCATGGAGAACAGACACATCCAGAGATATGTCTGCTCTCCACGGCTGCAGCAACACACTGACAGGAGCCATAGTTCCTGTCGGTGTGTCACTGTGCATGCGCGAGCGAGTTAACCGGCGGTCATTGACCCCGGCTCTCTCGCTTAACGGCAGTGCTGCGTGGGAAAGTTCAACGCAGCTGTACTGCTGTTAACCGAGACGCCGGAGCCATTAAACTCCGGAACAGTACGCGATACACTGCTAGGAGCTTCGCTCCTGGCAGTGTATCGCCGGAGAGCAGCCGATCGGCGTGGGACACTCGTTTTATGGATTCTGCGGACAGGGAGTATGGATTTGATTTTTTATTTTGTGATTTTTTCCTGGAGGATCGAGGGCTTCGCCTACAAGTGTGCTGTTGGTGAGTATATACTCTGTGTTATGTGTTGTATGTACTGTGTGTCATGTATGTGTATTGTGTGTGTTTTGTGTAACTTTACCATTGTGCTAAGTCGCTGGACACAGGGACAACTCTCCCATCCTAATACCGGATGGGAGTAGTAGTCCCATACGGCGACTTGGCACAATGGAGGCACTATCGTCGCATGGGGACACACAGACATACCAGATCAATCAGACGCCCGACATCGATCCCCATGCGACGGTATGCCTCCATGATGACAGTCTTCAGGAACGACACTCCGCCCACGCACTTCCGGCCCCGCACTTCCGCCGGCTTCCCCGCACTTCCTGCAGCTGCGGTTCTGCACATCAAACCGCAGTAAAACCCGCAGATATATTTTTGATCTGCGTGTTTTACTGCGATTTTGACCTCACAATGGAGGTCTATGGGTGCAGAACCGCTGCGGTTCAGGAAGAAGAATTGACATGCTCCTTCTTTTTTCCGGGAGCTATTCAGCGCGGCTTTTTTTTTAAATTTCCGGACCATGTGCACAGTGTGTCCTGTTTTCCATAGGGTACAGTGTACTGTACCCTGCATGGAAAACAGCTGCGGAACCGCAGCGGCAAAACCGCCGCGGTTCCGCGGTAAAAAACGCACTGTGTGAACATGGCCTAACACTTCCCCTCCCCCCCCCCCCCAAAAAAAAGGTCAAAAGCCACAGGGAAATATTAAACGCGAAAAAGAAAATAGAGGCGATAAAGAACAAAAGGAAAAAAAAAAAGAAAGAAATGTTCTTCATTTTATTATGCAACATCGATAATATTCTTCTTATAAAAGTCACAAAACAGTTTTAATAATTTAATTTTGCATAATAACAACATGAACAGAATACACGATGTCTGATACTTTTCTACAGCTGCTTACAACTAACCACTTTTCGCCATTTCAGTACTGATTGCACAGAGTCAGACCGTAAGGTCACTGGAAAAAGCGAATGGAGAACACACATTTATCATTCAGACTGGGGCTACACGACGACAGCAGTACTCAGACAAGTCTAGTGACCAAAAATGTTCGTGCAACTTTTCTGCAACTTGCTGTCAGTGACTATTTTATGCATTTGATGTAAATAAAACGCAAAGTTACAGACAGGTCGCAAGTGCTTTGCATTGAAGTCTGTGAATAGTGTGTCTTGCAACCGGCAACAAAAAATCTAAAACATTTTCAAACATATCCGACTTTCATAGTAAATCGCAGGTTGTAATGGAAATCATTACGTCAAGTGTTGAAATGTAGGGGAGGAAAGACTGGAGAGAGACAAAGCACAAAAACAGGGTCTTATCTGGGTAACTGCACAATTGTGCTCACACAACCACCGATAACGCTGAAGGCTGCTGCAGACCCACGAGGAGATGAATCCATAAGTGATAGAGAAACAAATGGGTTAGTTCTGCGCTGCCATGGAAGAAAAGATGTACTCAGGATTGGCATCCTTCAGTGATATGTCAACATGTTTCAAAATTTACACCTTATACCACCTGATCTGATTGTCCCGATGAAGAAGTTGCATACTTCGAAACGCGTTGACAAATAAACCACCTATACTCGGATTGGTATCCTTCATCTTTTCTTCTACGGCAGTGCAGAACCAACCCATTTGTTTCTCCACTACTTAGGCAATGTTGAAATGTGTCACTGCGATTTCAGTTTTGAGTGACATTATGTATTTCACGGAGGAATACCAGAGTAACGGCACAATACAGAACGACAAAGAAAAAGATGGTTCATATTTGTAATTTCTTAAGAAATGCAAGCATTTACCGAAACAAGCATGTCAGAAGAGCTGACGGGTCTTATTTAACTTAAAGGCAACCTGTCGCCTACAAGTATGCCATTTCCCTCTGCATATAGTGATAATCTGCAGTAAATAATGTGTAAAACCTATTTGGCAGGTTTACTGAAACTGCCGCTACAGAGCAAGGTTTAATCTCCCTGAAGCCACGCGCTTGCAGTCATTAGGGCGGTGCAGGGGGCTGAACAGTCATATTGACAGCGATGTGCGTGGGAGCCATCACAGCTGTAATATAAATAAATAAAACTGATTTTTCTCCCTGTAGCTGCTGTTCCAATAAGCCAAGGAGACCTCATTTAAGGATTGGCACTATATAGCATTTCTGGAGATGACAGATTCTCTTTAAAGAGAACCTGACAGGAGGTTCATGCTGCTCAATAACAGGCAGCATGAATCAGAGACCGGCTGTGCTATAGCGCAGCTTCTCCCCACCCCTCTAGACTGAGAGACATGAGAAGGACATCAGTGACTTATATCTTGGAATAGTCATCCCAGCCACATGGTCCCTGACCAGCTTTTCAAAGTATGATTTGTTTTCAGAGTAAAACGTACATGGCTGCAATAGTGCCATGAGAGTCTGATGCTTGTTGCTCAGGCACCATGAACATCCTTCTCTGCCCCTTATGCTTTATACTTCAGCCCTGCTTTTCAGATCCCCAGAATGTCTGGATATGGAATGTTATGGAACGTTAGGGTCAGCTGTAGTAAGCACGGAGCCTTTCATAGGAGTTATACGTCCCAAAGATTTAACCATGCATACCTCCCGTCATATAAATAATCCTCCTCTGATCTGACCCCAGCTGTCTGCCCACCCTGTGGATGGGGATGGATGAGGAGTGCCGGTCACAGACCATGGTTAGGTAAATTAACATTTCTGTGGCAGTATTGAATTGATAATTTGGGGGCATGAAACTTTGCACTTTTTCCAACTAGGCAGCATAAAGTTATCTGAATTTACAAAATAGAAATATCAGACTATTAGGTCACTTGCACACACATTCTAAGCAAATGACTCAATGGGGCAGGTGTTAAGAGGTTTAGTTGCATTTTAGGCAGAATTTTACAGTCAGTGCAGTACTGGGCCAAGTTTACAGGCAGTCACGTATCGCATGCCAATTACTGCCAGACAGTCACAAGTGTGGTTCCGCTTTCCCAAACAGTCGTTCTCAACATTCCCTTCCGGGCTTGAATGACATCACTTTCGCTGGGATATGTGATCAAGCCATCAGTGCTGACCTCCAGCATATGTGCAGATCAAGTCACCCGCCTTCACCGTGAGCACTGGACGCCAAAAGTGCAGCCAAAGGAATGTTATAGTTAGCCGCTTTCTGGCTAATCGACATGACGCTGTGGCAAATAGGCACCACTATGGCTCTTCTGCGGACATTGCATGTAACCATATAAAACATCTTCTGAAAGGACATAAAAACACTATCCCCAGAAGAATAAACCAGCAAAGGTAGAAAATATATTAGTCCACAAGTCTGGCAACTGGAAATAAAGTTGGTTGTGCTGCTTGTAAAAGGCTGTGGATCGTTGCCAAATATCACCACATATGATAAATGAGAAGATTCTAGCATTCACAGAAACAAAACTTTAAACTTACCGTATATACACTCTAGTATAAGACAAGAGTTTCAGACCATTTTTTTTAGGCTAAAAGTGCCCCTCTCGGCTTATACTCGAGTCATTGTCCCAGGGGGTCGGTGGGGGAGCAGCGGCCGTCACATCATACTCTTCTGCTCCTGGCGTGGTCTCTCTGTATGTCCCTGCTTCTCCAATGGTCTCTGGTGCCTACAGATCTTCCTGTGTTCAGCGGTCACGTGCTACCGCTCATTAAAGTAATGAATATGGACGTGACTCCACTTCCATAGACGGAGTGCATATTCAATACTTTAATGAGTGGTACCATGTGACCGCTGAACACAGGAACAAGTTGCCGGCGCGCACCGGAGACAGAAGCAGGGACTTGCAGACCGCGTCAGGATGAGGCGAGTATGACGGGGGAGGGTGAGCCATGCGATATTCACCTGTCCCCATTCCACCGCAGGGCTCAGTCTTCTATTTTTTTTTATGGCAAAATTAGGGGTCTCGGCTTAAACTTGAGTATATACGGTAATTTTATTAGAACAGCTCCTTAAAACCATGATCGATTTAATAATCCAGAAACACATGGCCTACGCCTTCCAAACCTATAGCCATCACTGAGAACCCTCTATAGGTTTGAACCATGTAGGAAATAGGATTCTGGATTATTACTAATATTTTTTATGGTTTTAAAAAAGATATTCTAATAAAATGGAATTTTAATGTTCTGCTTCTGCCAAGGCTGTATATTCTATAAACCAGTAGTGGCCATGCAGTTGAGTAAAAGATCCCGACAGGTTCCCTTAGGCCTGTGTCACACTTACGTATGCAATGCAAGTCTCTGGACTCAATACCCGGCACTGCTGCCGACACTCGGGACAGGACTTTGCGGCTGCATGTATTTCTATGCAGCTGAACGCTCCAGTCTGAACCACCGGCGGCAGTGCCGGGTATTGATGCGAGTTTCTGGCATTGCACACGCAAGTATGAAACCGGCCTTACTGTGTATGTTTTATCCTTCTCTGGCAGCTCATTAATATCAATGACATTTAGTAGAAATGAAGAAAATAGTGTGGGGGAAAAAAAAAAGTACTAAACAGTAAAGAATACAGGAATAGATTTAGTAGTATTGCCACAATGATTTTCAGGTGCCAGGAAAACGTTGAAATTCTAAATTGTCTCAAAGGATTATGGTCAACTTTAAAAGTTCTACCCACAGGACAGGCGACATCCTGCAGAACGGTGGGGATCCCAGGAGTCCGATCCCAGAGATTGGGACATCACTAGAGTGGCACATAAGGCCGGTTTCACATTTGCATTTGTAGGAGCTGCGGACTTCCTCCTACAAACGCAAATGTGAAACTAGCCTAAGGGTACCGTCACACAGTGCCATTTTCATCGCTACGACGGCACGATTCGTGACGTTCTAGCGATATCGTTACGATATCGTTGTGTCTGACACGCTACTGCGATCCGGATCCCCGCTGAGAATCGTACGTCGTAGCAGATCGTTTGAAACTTTCTTTCGTTGTCTAGTGTCCCGCTGTGGCGGCATGATTGCATCGTGTGACACAGGTTGTATACGATATGCGCACAGTAACCAACGGCTTCTACATCGCAAATACGTCATGAAATTATCGCTCCAGCGCCGTGTATTGCAACGTGTGACCGCAGTCTACAAAGCTGGAGCGATAATCATACGACGCTGCAACGTCACGAATCGTGCCGTCGTAGCGATGAAAATGGCACTGTGTGACGGTACCCTAAGTGTTACACTTGGCAATCTCCATCACAGGACAAATGGAGTGGTGGTGCACACGTACGGCTACTAGACTATTCCTAGGGGGAATTTCAAAGCCCGTTCTAAGGATCAGTGAGGTAGAACTTAAGTTATCACCTATTTTATGAATAGGTGCTAATTTTAAATATTGAGAACAATCCATCAAAGACTGTAAGGGTAGGTGCATATGGTCAGTAATTGGCAGCACATGTCCGCTGCGTACAAAGCGCTGACGCCTTTTGAAAGCAGGTAATTCAGCATGTGTTCATTGAACCGTGTGGAATCATTGCGTCCAATACATTGTATGGGTGAGATTTATCTTGCAAAAACTTGTGTCTCCACAATATAAAATTGACATGCTGCGGTCTGGAAAGACGAGTAGCATGTCCGCCTCCACAGGTAAGCAACGGGTGCATGCATAGTGGGCATGAGATTTCTTGAAATCCCATCCACCATGCTGTAACATCTGTACGCTGCGGAGGTACGCACCGTCTACTGAGTGTGCACCAACCCTAGGTGGCTTCATAAAAAGGTCTCAGTTGTTGGACAGATTAAGGGGTGGGGATCCCGTTTTCAGGACTATACACTGACAAGGGGAGGCAATAACCAATGCGAACAGAACCATAATACTATATGTAAACAGTCAAAGTAAACTGCCCCAATAGGCGTACAGTCTCAGTATGGCTCACCATTACCGCCACTTGTTATTATACCATGCTTATAAGTATGGCATAACACCACAATGATAAATCCGAGTAGAGTGCATTGGGATAACACACACACACACACACACACACACACACACACACACACACGTAGAAGATTTGCTGCAGCATCTTCAAGTAAATGTCTTCCTCTGGAACAAGTAACAGGGCCGTCCAACAGCGGGAAAACGAATGATATTCAGTGCATTTCAGATCTGCATTATGCAGGATATAGTCCAGAGCAAAACAGAATTCTTCTCACTTTAACAGATGCTTTAACTGATCCTGAAGGTTTGATGACTGCTCAACACTACGCATAAAAGAGAAAAGATTACACATAGAACTGCTACTCAAACACAATTCATAAAATATCATGGGCAAATATAGGGTGATTTACACGCTACTTTACCCGGAAAACTCGCTGCAACTTCTAAAAGAGACGATCTATTATAGTGAAATCTTAAATGCCAATTAGACACACAATGCACAGGGTAAACCTAGTTACACCCTATGCCCATCGGGAGATATATAACTTATCGGTCCTGTACAATTTACATAATTATGACCTACAAAAGATTGCAGAAAAACCTCATCGTACCAAAAACTTATAAATTTTATTTGAAACAATATTCCAACATTATAAAAACAATACTGATGGAGATGGTACCCCAGGCCAGAGGTACGCTTGTCATTGTATTATGCCGTGTGGCAAGAGAGATTTCTTTACCCTAACAACTATTACATATACATAGGCGGCGTGATTTAATGTTGTGACAAGCGTACCTCTGGCCTGGGGTGCCTATATATTGGTACCATCTCCATCAGTGTTGTTTTTATAATGTTGGAATATTGTTTCAAATAAAATTTATAAGTTTTTGGTACGATGAGGTTTTTGTGCAATGTTTTATAGTGAAATCTTGACTGTACATACTGTACTTTGGGTCATGAAAAACTGATGTTTTAAAGCAGGTTTTGAAAATGTCCACCATTCGCATCCAAGCATGCCAACACGCACCGATCCATATTGTTGAATGTATTCGGCAGGACGTCTTCTGGGGTCATAGCCTGAATTTCTCGTTTCATGTTCTCTCCGACTGCCTGTAATGTTCGCGGCCTGTTACTGTACACTCACCCGACCCTTCAAATGGCCCCAAAAGGAAGAAAAAAAGAAAAAAAAAACAAACAAAAAAAAAAAAAAACCACGCAATAACGAATTCTTTTCTTTTGTTCAAGCCCCTTCAATCCCTAAACGACAGGGACTCTAAGAGTGAACATGACCTTTCTTGGCCGCTTGTTGACATGTGGGATACGACATACCTGTCTCTTGGGAAAGCCTGTGCAACAATTTACGTGGAGCTGCCAGAAGTCGCTGTTTCACATCTCGAATTATTTTCTCAGACATTTTCGGTTGTCCTCCATCATGCTTATCCAGTATTGTCCCTGTTCGTTCCAGCTTATTCACCAATTACTTAAATCCACCGTGTATTCCACTTCCAAACTTCTTTAGAAACTCACTTTGACACCTATTTAAAGGACTCCATTTTTCAGTAAGTTTTCACAATGAAAACACGTTGCTCCACACGTTATCTGTACATTGCTAATAAGAAGGAATTTTGCAGGAGTGAAATGCAAGCACCAGACAAACCACGGATGTGCAGTAAAGCCATGTGGCAAGTCTATTTAATAGTGGAGACAACCAGCAAGGCAACAAGTCGGCGAGACCACTTGGCGTGAGGATGCTTGTCATCATTGAGGTTCATTGCACTCTCACTTCTCATGAACGAGTGTATGTACTGTCCAAGTTTCAGTACAGTTGATCATCTATTTTAGAAGTTGCAGCAATTTTTCCATGTAAAGTAGTAACTATCACCCTGTAGATTGTAAGGTCAAACTGCACAATGTGAATCTGCCCTTTAAGTGGCGATGTCAGCTTGATTCCAACAAGACCCTTACCCCCAGGTGAGGACAGTTAGATGACTACAAGCTTCTACATACTATGTACTCACCGGTTTATATGGTGTCTGCTGGGTACCCAAAATAAGAAGTGAGTCTAACAGATTCAGAATTATTCTATAAATCTCTACCCCTTCACTTGACAGTTACACACATAAGCAGAGAAAGGTGTTGTAGTGTGTTGGTGCCAATAAAATCTGACTATCGGTTTTGATACTGAATACACAGGGTCTGATGGAGACCGCTGCTGTCAATTAGGCCCCATTCACACATCAGATTTTCATGGTTTTTAGGAAATAGTGCATGGACATACTAAAACCATTTGTGTAATGTCCATTACAAACACAAATGTGTGAATTTGACCTTACTCTATGGAGGGGCAGGTATAAAGTTAAAATAGGTATTACACTTATGGGCTGGGTGCCATTCTCCTAGATGGAAATCGGTTGAGCAGCAAATTGTGCAGTGAAGGCACGACCATATAGTGTGCATCAGGGTGTTGAGGGGAAACAAGGATCGGGCATATCACATTTCAGCCTGCCCCATCTTTTTTGTTCTCATAGTAGATAAGCTGTCACTAGAGGTGTCCCGCAGTGAACACAAAACTTGGCTGAGCTGAGAATATATGTAATTGAGGGGGTTTGGGTAGGAAGAGATGTCGACTGAACGATCATCTAAGGTGTATGGCCACATATAATCTCTAGTCTTAAGGAGTTTTTCAGTTTTGGAAAAATCTCTGTCCCACTGCTGCAGGGTTTGTTTTTTTTGTTTTCTAAACACCCTCACCAGGTCCAGCAGCGAGTTTGCGCCGTAGCTCCTATTATTGTAGTGCTCACGTCATGTTGATAATTGCAGCCGATCAGTGAGTTCAGCGGTGCTGCACAAGTAGACGGCGTCAGCCGCTGAGCTCACCGATTGGCTGCACCGCCATGTACATGACACCAGCACTGCAAACGATAAAACAATAACAGAAGCAACGGCGGAGGGTCACCGTTGGACCTGGGGAGGGCGAGTAAAGCCCAGTTTGATTGTTTGGTAGGTTTTCTTGTATTAAAAAACAACAACAAAAAAAAAAATTAAGTAAAGTACCTTTGGGGACAGGAGTTTTCCCAAAATGGATACCCCTTTGATTTGTAAAGATGGTTATATGCAAAGTAACTTTATTTTGCCCGATTCCAGATTGACTGAACATTTTCATGCATTTCCTACCCAAGTCCAAAAACACAAGGCTTGGTTATTATGCAACATAAGAAAGCGTATATCATTTCTGAGACAGGGGACAGAGACTGATGTGAATGATGAGTCTTGGTACGATACAGAATATGCTGGTGCTATACAAGTAACAGCAGTAAATAACCAGACTGGTTTTGCTTGGTTTGATTTTCCGCAAGCAAATACACCTTCACCCGACTTAATGTGAAGAATAATCGGATACTCACTTCTTCTGGATGGCTTCTTGCCTGGAAAATAAATTATATGAATACTATTAGTGAGCAGTCCGGAGCCGATGACACACGTGATGACATAGGTGTAATAAACACACTTACTGATACTGGAGATGAGTTGTTATAATTGACATTTTTCTCAGGCTCTGAAAAGATCACATATTGTGAAAGTTAGAAATAATCATGAAGTTGTCATAGTAAACAGTTGGCTGTACTTATATGGTAGATTTTACCAGACAGGCGCACCTTACCTAAAGAGCTTTCAGGGAGTTTAAGGGTTATTCCACTAATTTTATATTAATTGCTTATCCTAAAGTATAGGTGATCAATATCAAATTGATTGTCTGCAAATCTGACTGAACAGGAGTGGATGTACAGTATCTAGCAGCGAATAATGCACAATTGCCAGAACCATGATAATATGCTTCACAACCATTTACATTCTGCCACTGAGAAACGTCAATTAGTAGGGGCACCGGGTGTCAGACCCCCACCAATCTGATACTGATGACCTATCTCACGGATAAGTCATTGATCTAAAAGCAGTGTAACAACCCTTTAAAAAAAAAAAAAAAAGTTGTACATGATCCAAAAAAAAAGATGGTTGCTCTCTTCCAGAGACAGCGCCCCATCTATCCATGGTGGCGTCTGGCATCATAAGTTATCTCCATTGAAGTTAATGTGGAGGGACTGGAATACCATAGAAAACCTGTGGACAGTAAGTACTGTAGCCATGTTTTTTCTCAACTCGTGCAACCACTTTAATAAAGTACTGAGGGCTTGCATTGTGATGGGGGTCTCTCCTCCTGTTACATTTCCTAGACCCCTGACAAATACATGAGATTACACTGGAAATGTCAGAATTTCTGGACTACTAAGATCCCAGGGCTTTCTTACTCTAGAAGTCCTAATTCAAACCCCGTTGTGCTCATTATGGAAAATGTTGGTGATCCAGAACCAGCAGCTTCTCACATGAATCTATGACATCAAAAGATCTTTTTCCTGGGATTCCCCTTCTGTTCTTATTAGGCCGGCGTCACACTTGGCGTAAGACAACACGCCACGTATTATACGTCCGTACTACGGCCGTAATACGGAGAAATGTTCCCAAAATAGTGATCCGTAGTCAGGGTGTGTCAGCGTATTTTGCGCATGGCATCCTCCGTATGTAATCCGTATGGCATCCGTACTGCGAGATTTTCGCGCAGGCTTGCAAAACCGACATCTAATGGATTTATGTGCTCAAATGTTCCTTAAAAAATATATATATATATATATATATATATATTTTCTGTATTTATATTTCATTCAGCGCGATATCTGTGAAAAGTCGGTAATTCAATTGCCGGCTTTTGCTCTCTCCTTCACAAACCTGACAGGATATGAGACATGGTTTACATACAGTAAACCATCTCATATCCCCTTTTTTTTTTTTGCATATTCCACACTACTAATGTTAGTAGTGTGTATGTGCAAAATTTCAGCGCTGTAGCTGCTAAAATAAAGGGTTAAATGGCGGAAAAAATTGGCGTGGGCTCCCGAGCAATTTTCTCCGCCAGAGTGGTAAAGCCAGTGACTGAGGGCAGATATTAATAGCCAGGAGAGGGTCCATGGTTATTGGCCCCCCCCCCCCCCCCCCCGTGGCTAAAAACATCTGCCCCCAGCCACCCCAGAAAAGGCACATCTGGAAGATGCGCCTATTCTGGCACTTGGCCACTCTCTTCCCACTCCCTGTAGCGGTGGGATATGGGGTAATGAAGGGTTAATGCCACCTTGCTATTGTAAGGTGACATTAAGCCAGATTAATAATGGAGAGGCGTCAATTATGTCACCTATCCATTATTAATCCAATTGTTTGAAAGGGTTAAAAAACACACACACACGATTTAAAAGTATTTTAATGAAATAAACAGCGGTTGTTTTAATAATTTATTGCTCTCTCAATCCATTTGCAGGCCCTCGCTTGGCAAAATAATAAACACACAATATACATACCTTCTGATGTCCGGTCACGTCCCACGATGTAATCCATCTGAAGGGGTTAACTAATATTACAGGCACGAGCTGCGATAAACCACTCGCTCGTGCCTGTAATCCCCCGGGTGCTGAAAGGAAAGATGGATCTGTACTTACATTGAGTCGCGGTGAGGCGCCCCCTGCTGGATGTTCTCATGAACTGCAGCCTGGGAACTTTTTCCCACGCTCCAGGTCATATGAGGACATCCACCAGGGGGCGCATCACCGCGACTGAAGGAAATGTAGGTCAATGACCTACATTTCATTCATTCGCCGGGGAATTACGAGCACACTGCTGCATTAGCAGGGCTCCTGCTTGTAAATTATTTTAACCCCTTCAGATGGATTACATCGTGGGACGTGACGGTTCAGCTGAGGGTATGTATCTTGTGCGTTTATTATTTTGCCAAGCGAGGGCCTGCAAACGGATTGAGAGAGCAATAAATTATTAAAACAACCGCTGTGTTTATTTCATTAAAATACTTTTAAATCATGTGTGTGTGTTTAACCCTTTCAAACAATTGGATTAATAATGGATAGGTGTCATAATTGACGCCTCTCCATTATTAATCTGGCTTAATGTCACCTTACAATAGCAAGGTGGCATTAACCCTTCATTACCCCATATCCCACAGCTACAGGGAGTGGGAAGAGAGTGGCCAAGTGCCAGAACAGGCGCATCTTCCAGATGTGCCTTTTCTGGGGTGGCTGGGGGCAGATGTTTTTAGCCACGGGGGGGGCCAATAACCATGGACCCTCTCCTGGCTATTAATATCTGCCCTCAGTCACTGGCTTTACCATTCTGGCGGAGAAAATTGCGTGGGAGCCCACGCCAATTTTTTCCGCCATTTAACCCTTTATTTTAACATTAGTAGTGTGGAATATGCAAAAAAAAAGGGGATATGAGATGGTTTACTGTATGAAAACCATGTCTCATATCCTGTCGGGTTTGTGCAGGAGAAATGAAAAGCCGGCAATTGAATTACCGACTTTTCACTAACACCGCTGCGTATTTCTCGCAAGTCACACTGCAGGTCCGTGTGGAATCCGTATTTTTCTCGCCCCCATAGACTTCCATTGGCGAATTTTTTGCGCAATACGCTGACAAACGCAGCATGCTGCGATTTTGTACGGCCGTAGAAAGCCGTATAATACTGAACCGTAATATACGGCAGATAGGAGCAGCCCCATTGAGAATAATTGTGTCGTTTATTTTGCGAGTTTTACGGACATAATTTCTGCGCTCTTAGGCTATGTGCACACATCAGGATTTTGTCAGGATTTGTAGCCAAAACCAGGAGTGGAACAATTAGAGGAAAAGTATAATAGAAACATATGCACCACTTCTGCATTTATCACCCACTCCTGGTTTTGGCTACAAAACCTGATGAAAAAGCCTGACAAAATCCTGACGTGTGCACATAGCCTTACGTCCGTAAAACTCGCCAGTGTGACGCCGGCCTGAGTCTCACGTTTAACCACTAAATACTTGAGAAGTTGTACTGGCATTTTAATATATGTAACAAATTAAAGAGGTTATCCTCTTTTAGCATGCACCACTCAATAGACTCAGTGCTCAATGGCTCCAGCTCTGGCCTTTGTTGATCACTCGCGACAATGAAGTTACATCTGGAGCTGGTCTATATGCGCTAATCCCAGTCACTGGCAACAATCAATATAGACATGATGTCACCGCTGTAGTCGATAAAGATTGAATCAGCGGAGAAGAAGCAGTGCTGGACCTACAAATGGGAGCCCATTGTGTTATTGTATGTATCTTTCAGCCTTACCAGTAATAAAAGTTAAAAGACCCCTTTAACCGATTAAATCATCTATTAAATGTAATTTACTTTATATAAAAAAAAAAATTAAATAAAAAAAAAAAGCCATCACCTGCCCCTTACTGGGGAATATCTTTAGGACAGCATTAATACACGCTGCTATAAGCTTGTTCTTATAAATAAGAACATGCTTTGCAGAGAACTCCTTGGAAATGTATTTCTTGTTGAAAAATAATATCAAAATATTGTAAAGTACAGATATAGGTTTAATAACGAATTTAAAGGCAGGCTAAATAATGTTTGCTTACATCTTCTGAGTGCAAGATGGCATCTTCTTGCATTACCATGTTTCTTGCTGCATGACTAAGGAGCTATTAAAAAAAAACAAAACACAGAAAATAGTCAGTTATATGAATTGTCGACGTCACACTTCTTATCGCTCATACAGGCGCTGGAACCATCAACACAAGTAACAAGTAGCTTTCTTTGGGGGCTCCATGGATGGTATACATCCATTACAAATAAGCCATTGGTATATTAGGTTCAAGAGGTTCTCTCTTATCTACACAGAAAAAAAATGCAGCGCTCCCACCTCAACAGCTAAGACCCTACAGTATGATAAAGATTAGTAGGAAATATCGAACTTTGCTACGTCAGCCACCTGAAAACCACGAGGGGTCTCGCTGAGGCCTAGTGCACAAGGACACCCGGGCTGGAGGTCACCGTGCTACAACAAGTTGCATTCATTGTGTGGTTCACAATGCACTCCTATGACTTGAGGGCCACAACTGGCTGAAAGGTGCAGTAAACTAGTTGGATAACCACAACAAGGACCTGTCACCAAATGTTTCATCTTGAGCTGGACACACGATGTAATAGTGGCTGTAAAGTCTAATGGGATTATTATTATTCTCTTCGTTGCGGACGTATAATATTGGCACATAATGAGTTAAAGTGGGTTGCCCTTCTGTTTACCCAAAATAAAATAATAAAACATTTATACTAACCTCCATAATAGTGAAATATACAAAAAAAAAAAAATAAAAAAAAAATTCACCTATGCCTGTATACAAAAGCATTGTGCATCCTGAGCCTCCTGGTTCATGTACAGAATGCTAGACATAAAATAGACTAACACACAGGGAACATGGAGATTGGGTCTACAAGTTTGCTACATCAATAATTCAGAAGAAAATTTGATACCGTGACCATCCCATGACCATATTAGATCTTGGTCCTCACCTCTGAGCTCCTTGATCCTTTCAGCACTTGTTTGGTGAGTGCTATAACGTCAGCACCGCACGTCCCGACCTTTTCTGTGAGAAGCCCTTTAACCGATTGCCCGTACTTAGTCTGCCCATCCGCGGACGCTGCCATCTTCGCTACCACTTCCTTCTCCATCATAAGTACAGCTGCAGGGCTGACCATGGAGACAGGTTATTTTTTTCTCATTTTCTTTGTCTAGTAGAGTTATTGCTAATATCAGCAGTGATACAGAGTAAATACATCATATGGACCACACAGGGCCTCCTCACGCTGTACACACACACACACACACACACACACACACACAGCACGCTGTACACACACACACAGCACGCTGTACACACACACACACACACACACAGCACGCTGTACACACACACACACACACACACACACACACACACACACACACACACACACAGCACGCTGTACACACACACACAGCACGCTGTACACACACACACACACAGCACGCTGTACACACACACACACACACAGCACGCTGTACACACACACACACACACAGCACGCTGTACACACACACACACACAGCACGCTGTACACACACACACACAGCACGCTGTACACACACACACACAGCACGCTGTACACACACACACACAGCACGCTGTACACACACAGCACGCTGTACACACACACACACACACAGCACGCTGTACACACACACACACACAGCACGCTGTACACACACACACACAGCACGCTGTACACACACACACACAGCACGCTGTACACACACACACACAGCACGCTGTACACACACAGCACGCTGTACACACACACACACACACAGCACGCTGTACACACACACACACACAGCACGCTGTACACACACACACACAGCACGCTGTACACACACAGCACGCTGTACACACACACACACACACAGCACGCTGTACACACACACACACACAGCACGCTGTACACACACACACACAGCACGCTGTACACACACACAGCACGCTGTACACACACACACACAGCACGCTGTACACACACACACACAGCACGCTGTACACACACACACACAGCACGCTGTACACACACACACACAGCACGCTGTACACACACACACACAGCACGCTGTACACACACACACACAGCACGCTGTACACACACACACACAGCACGCTGTACACACACACACACAGCACGCTGTACACACACACACACAGCACGCTGTACACACACACACACAGCACGCTGTACACACACACACACAGCACGCTGTACACACACACACACAGCACGCTGTACACACACACACACAGCACGCTGTACACACACACACACAGCACGCTGTACACACACACACACAGCACGCTGTACACACACACACACAGCACGCTGTACACACACACACACAGCACGCTGTACACACACACACACAGCACGCTGTACACACACACACACAGCACGCTGTACACACACACACACAGCACGCTGTACACACACACACACAGCACGCTGTACACACACACACACAGCACGCTGTACACACACACACACAGCACGCTGTACACACACACAGCACGCTGTACACACACACAGCACGCTGTACACACACAGCACGCTGTACACACACACAGCACGCTGTACACACACACAGCACGCTGTACACACACAGTATAACACCGCACAGGGCCTCCTCACGCTGTACCCACACACAGGACACTGTACACACACACACACACACACACACACACACACACAGTATAACACCGCACAAGGCCTCCTCACGCTGTACACACAACACACACTCAGCGCGCTGGACGTGCACCGTACACACTCCTCACACACAGTACACAACTCTCTTCCTCACACAGTGCACACTCCTCGGCACGCTGTGTACCGTCAGTGCTGTCTGTGCCCTGTCCGTCTCCTCAGCTCGTCTTTATAGGAACCTGCAGACCTCCAGCAGCGGCGCAGACATCATCTGCAGTGCCAGTCACGTGTCCTGCCTCCGCAGCAGCTTCCTGTCTCCCATAATGCACTGCAGCTTCCCCGCTGCCTCCGTCCAGTCCTCAGTGACTCCTCACCCAGCAGCAGGAGCTCAGTAGCCTGACGGTCAGCGCTCTCCTCCCGTACACCGGACACTCATGATTTATAGCAGTCGCACATAGCTGATATTTGTCATTTTATCCCTAACTACTGAGTGACAGGACATGCTGGGACTTGTAGTTCTCCAACACTAGAGAACTGTTTTCTCTGCTTCCTATACTCACACAGTAACATTAAAGGGAATCTGTCACCCCCAAAATTCGCCTATAAGCTGCGGCCACGGTCATCGGGGTTAGCTACAGCATTCTGTAATGCATTCTGTAATGCTGTAGATAAGCCCCCGATGTATCCTGAAAGATGAGAAAAAGAGGTTAGATTATACTCTCCCAGGGGCGGTCCGGGCTGGGTCCGATGGGCGTCGCGGTCCAGCGCCTCTCATCTTCATGCGATAACATCCTTGTCTCCCTGCCGCGGCTCCTGCGCAGGCGTACTTATCTGCCCTGTTGAGGGCCTCTCTGACCTTTCCTGGTGCCTGCGCACTGCAGTACTTTACGCTGCCCTCAATAGGGCAGATCAGTACGCCTGCGCAGAAGCCGCGGCAGGAAGAAAAGAAGAGGACGTCATCGTATGAATATGGGAGGCCCCGGCCCGCAGCGGGACCCCCCCTGGGTGAGTATAATATAACTTGTTTTTCTCATCTTTCAGGATACATCGGGGGCTTATTTACAACATTACAGAATGCCGTAGATAAGCCCCTAATGCCGGTGGGCTTAGTTTATAGGCCAATTTTGGGGTGACAGATTCCCTTTAATCTGCTTGTTTGCATTGCATATATTTAACCCCCGAGTCTGTTTTCACCTTCCTGACCAGGCCAATTCTGACCACTGTCCCTTTATGTGGTAATAACTCTGGAACGCTTCAACAGATCCTGGTGATTCAGAGATTGTTTTTTTGTGACATATTTGATTTTGTACTTCATTTAGGGTACGTGTCCACTTTCAGGATGGCCGGCAGTTTGGACGGAGCGGCAAACCCACTCCGCCCCCTTCTGTGACGCGATGATGCCGGATGTGTTCATTGCACACATCCGGCATCATCGGCCCTGTGATTTACCTTGTGGCGGAGCAGCGTCGCCGCAAGGTAAACGGACATGCTGCGATCTTAAAAGACGCGCAGCATGTCCGGAATCGCAGGGCCACTGGGTGCGTGTTACCACGCATAGTGGACACGGGATTTGATAAAATCCCCTCCACTATGCTGTAACATCTGGACGCTGCGTGTTTGACGCTGCGGCTCTGCGTAGCGTCAAACACGCAGCGTTTCCTGAAATAGCTAACTAAATAGTTAATAAATAACATTTCCCACATGTCTACTTTACATCAGCACAATTTTTTAAATATATATTTTTTTTGTTAGAAAACTATAAAGGTTAAAAGTTGACCAGCGATTTCTCCATTTTCCAACAAAATTTACAAAACCATATTTTTAAGGACCACCTCACATTTGAAGTGACTTTGAGGGGCCTATATGACAGAAAATACCCAAAAGTGACCCTTCAGGTACTTTACAGGAATGAATGGAATGTGGAAGAAAAAAATAAAAAATTAACTTTTCATAAAAAATTTACCTTAGAACCAATTTTTTTACTTTCACAAAAGTAACAGGATAAAATAGATCATGGAATTTGTTAAGCAATTTCTCCTGAACATGCTGATACCCCATATATGGGGGAAATCTACCGTTTGGGCGCATGGCAGGGCTCGAAATGAAAAGCACCATTTGACTTTTTGAATTTCAAATTTGCTGGCATAATTAGGCTACTTTCACTACTTTTTTGTGTCCGTCGTAGTGCAGCAAAATGACGGATCGACGGACGTCATGAAAGTAGCTAAAAACGTGTTCGACGCATCCAGTGTAATGACTGATGCGTTGTTCACAAATTCTGGGAAAATAAAAGAGAGAGAGCAGAGAGAGAGAGATTTTTCCCGGACTAGAAAATCCTTCCAGGCATGCTCAGAGGGGGAAAACTGGATCCGTCGCTGGATTCCAGTGTGCGACGGATCCTGCGTCCATAGGCTTCCATTCTAGTGAACGACGTATGACGCAGGATCCGTCTCTACACGTTTTCCCGACGCAGACAAAAAACGTTACATTGAACGTTTTTTTCCAGACGACGGACCGCCAAAACGCGACGTGTGGCCATCCGTCGTGATCCGTCGCTAATACAAGTCTATGGGAAAATGCAGGATCCTGCATTCTCAAAAATCGACGGATTGTGACGGGAGCTGAAAGATGGAAGTGTGAAAGTAGCCTTAGTGCACGCCATGTCGTGTTTGGAGACCCCCTGATGTGCCTAAACAGTGGAAACCCCCCACAAGTGACAATTTTTAAAACTAGACCCCTCAAGGAACTTATCTAGATGTGTAGTGAGCACCTTGAAACCCCAGGTGCTTCACAGAAGTTTATGACAAAGCCGTGAAAATAAAAAAAATTAATTTTTCCCACAAAAATGTTTTTTTAGCTCCAAGTTTTGCATTTTCATAAGGGTAACAGGAGAAATTGCACCATACAATTTGTTGTGTTATTTCTCGAGTATGCTGATACATAATACATGGAGGAAAACTACTGTTTGGGC
This sequence comes from Ranitomeya variabilis, assembly GCF_051348905.1. Lineage (NCBI taxonomy): Eukaryota > Metazoa > Chordata > Amphibia > Anura > Dendrobatidae > Ranitomeya > Ranitomeya variabilis. The sequence goes on from NC_135235.1 coordinate 67,146,779, forward strand.
GCACGGCAGAGCTTGGAAGGGAAGGAGAGCAATTTGACTTTTTGAATGCAAAATTTGCTGGAATAATTAGCGGACACCATGTTGTGTTTGGAGAGCCCCTGATGTGCCTAAACAGTAAGGCCCCGTCTCACATAGCGATTTACCAACGATCACGACCAGCGATACGACCTGGCCGTGATCGTTGGTAAGTCGTTGTGTGGTCGCTGGGGAGCTGTCACACAGACAGCTCTCTCCAGCGACCAACGATCAGGGGAACGACTTCGGCATCGTTGAAACTGTCTTCAACGATGCCGAAGTCCCCCTGCAGCACCCGGGTAACCAGGGTAAACATCGGGTTACTAAGCGCAGGGCCGCGCTTAGTAACCCGATGTTTACCCTGGTTACCAAAAAAAACAAACAGTACTGTTGTGAAATTGGATTCTGGGCTCCCCCGGTGGCCACTTGTGGAATTGTACTTGTGTGCATCATCCCCTCTGTTCACCTGCTCCTATCAGGATGTGGGAGTCGCTATATAACCTTGCTCCTCTGTCAGTTTCATGCCGGTCAACAATGTAATCAGAAGCCTTTCTGTGCATGTTCCTGCTACTAGACAACTCCCAGCTAAGTTGGACTTTTGTCCTTGTGTGTTTTTGCATTTTGTTCCTGTTCACAGCTGCTGTTTCGTTACTGTGTCTGGAAAGCTCTTGTGAGCGGAAATTGCCACTCTGGTGTTATGAGTTAATGCTAGAGTCTTAAAGTAATTTCTGGATGGTGTTTTGATAGGGTTTTCTGCTGACCATGAAAGTGCCCTTTCTGTCTTCTTGCTATCTAGTAAGCGGACCTTGATTTTTGCTAAACCTATTTTCATACTACGTTTGTCATTTCATCTAAAATCACCGCCAATATATGTGGGGGCCTCTGTCTGCCTTTTGGGAAAATTTCTCTAGAGGTGAGCCAGGACTGTCTTTTCCTCTGCTAGGATTAGGTAGTTCTCCGGCTGGCGCTGGGCATCTAGGGATAAAAAAATGTAGGCATGCTACCCGGCCACTTCTAGTTGTGCGGCAGGTTTAGTTCATGGTCAGTATAGTTTCCATCTTCCAAGAGCTAGTTCTCATATATGCTGGGCTATGTTCTCTCGCCATTGAGAATCATGACAGTTTGACCGGCCCAAAAAAAAAAAAAGGGTTAAATTACTGGCTGAGAAAGGAGAGAAAAAAGAAGTCTGCTACAATTTTTTTTTTTTTTTTCCTCTAGTTCTGAGTGTGCTCTTAATTGAATCACTTGCTAGTCTGCCTATACTGCAGCCTTCCTCTCTTTCTCTCCTTCTTATCCTTGAATGGCTCTGTGTTCACCTGTTTCAAATGGATCTTCAGAGTGTAGCTACAGGTTTGAATAATCTCGCCACAAAGGTACAAAATTTGCAAGATTTTGTTGTTCATGCACCTATGTCTGAGCCTAGAATTCCTTTGCCTGAATTCTTCTCGGGGAATAGATCTCACTTTCAAAATTTTAAAAATAATTGCAAATTGTTTTTGTCCCTGAAGTCTCGCTCTGCCGGAGACCCTGCACAGCAGGTCAGGATTGTAATTTCCTTGCTCCGGGGCGACCCTCAAGACTGGGCTTTTGCATTGGCACCAGGGGATCCTGCGTTGCTCAATGTGGATGCGTTTTTTCTGGCCTTGGGGTTGCTTTATGAGGAACCTCATTTAGAGCTTCAGGCGGAAAAGGCCTTGATGTCCTTGTCTCAGGGGCAAGATGAAGCTGAAATATACTGCCAAAAATTCCGCAAATGGTCTGTGCTTACTCAGTGGAATGAGTGCGCCCTGGCGGCGATTTTCAGAGAAGGTCTCTCTGATGCCATTAAGGATGTTATGGTGGGGTTCCCTGTGCCTGCGAGTCTGAATGAGTCCATGACGATGGCTATTCAGATCGATAGGCGTCTGCGGGAGCGCAAACCTGTGCACCATTTGGCGGTGTCTACTGAGAAAACGCCAGAAAATATGCAATGTGATAGAATTCTGTCCAGAAGCGAGCGGCAGAATTTTAGACGAAAAAATGGGTTGTGCTTCTATTGTGGTGATTCAACTCATGTTATATCAGCATGCTTTAAGCGTACTAAGAAGCCTGACAAGTCTGTTTCAATTAGCACTTTACAGTCTAAGTTTATTCTATCTGTGACCCTGATTTGTTCTTTGTCATCTATTACCGCGGACGCCTATGTCGACTCTGGCGCTGCTTTGAGTCTTATGGATTGGTCCTTTGCCAAACGCTGTGGGTATGATTTGGAGCCATTGGAGGCTCCGATACCTCTGAAAGGGATTGACTCCACCCCATTGGCTAGTAATAAACCACAATACTGGACACAAGTGACTATGCGTGTTAATCCGGATCACCAGGAGGTTATTCGCTTTCTGGTGCTGTATAATCTACATGATGTTTTGGTGCTGGGATTGCCATGGCTGCAATCTCATAACCCAGTCCTCGACTGGAGAGCTATGTCTGTGTTAAGCTGGGGATGTAAAGGAACTCATGGGGACGTACCTTTGGTTTCCATTTCATCATCTATTCCCTCTGAGATTCCTGAATTCTTGTCTGACTTTCGTGACGTTTTTGAAGAACCCAAGGTTGGTTCACTACCTCCGCACCGGGAGTGCGATTGTGCCATAGACTTGATCCCGGGTAGTAAATACCCTAAGGGTCGTTTATTTAATCTGTCTGTGCCTGAACACGCGGCTATGCGAGAATATATAAAGGAGTCCTTGGAAAAGGGACATATTCGTCCTTCGTCATCTCCCTTAGGAGCCGGTTTTTTCTTTGTGTCTAAGAAAGACGGCTCTTTGAGGCCGTGTATTGATTATCGACTTTTGAATAAAATCACGGTTAAATATCAATATCCGTTACCACTGCTTACTGATTTGTTTGCTCGTATAAAGGGGGCCAAGTGGTTCTCTAAGATTGATCTCCGTGGGGCGTATAATTTGGTGCGAATCAAGCAGGGGGATGAGTGGAAAACCGCATTTAATACGCCCGAGGGCCATTTTGAGTATTTGGTGATGCCTTTTGGTCTTTCAAATGCCCCTTCAGTCTTCCAGTCCTTTATGCATGACATTTTCCGCGATTATTTGGACAAATTTATGATTGTGTATCTGGATGATATTCTGATTTTTTCGGATGACTGGGACTCTCATGTCCAGCAGGTCAGGAGGGTTTTTCAGGTTTTGCGGTCTAATTCCTTGTGTGTGAAGGGTTCTAAGTGTGTTTTTGGGGTTCAAAAGATTTCCTTCTTGGGATACATTTTTTCCCCCTCTTCCATCGAGATGGATCCTGTCAAGGTTCAGGCTATTGGTGATTGGACGCAACCCTCTTCTCTTAAGAGTCTTCAGAAATTTTTGGGCTTTGCTAACTTTTATCGTCGATTTATTGCTGGTTTTTCTGATGTTGTAAAACCATTGACTGATTTGACTAAGAAGGGTGCTGATGTTGCTGATTGGTCCCCTGATGCTGTGGAGGCCTTTCGGGAGCTCAAGCGCCGCTTTTCTTCCGCCCCAGTGTTGCGTCAGCCTGATGTTGCTCTTCCTTTTCAGGTTGAGGTCGACGCTTCTGAAATCGGAGCTGGGGCGGTGTTGTCGCAGAGAAGTTCCGACTGCTCCGTGATGAGACCTTGTGCTTTTTTTTCCCGTAAATTTTCGCCCGCCGAGCGGAATTATGATATTGGGAATCGGGAGCTTTTGGCCATGAAGTGGGCTTTTGAGGAGTGGCGTCACTGGCTTGAGGGGGCCAGACATCAGGTGGTGGTATTGACTGACCACAAAAATTTAATTTACCTTGAGTCTGCCAGGCGCCTGAATCCTAGACAGGCGCGCTGGTCGTTGTTTTTCTCTCGGTTTAATTTTGTGGTGTCTTACCTACCGGGTTCTAAGAATGTTAAGGCGGATGCCCTTTCTAGGAGTTTTGAGCCTGACTCCCCTGGTAATTCTGAGCCCACAGGTATCCTTAAAGATGGAGTGATATTGTCTGCCGTTTCTCCAGACCTGCGGCGGGCCTTGCAGGAGTTTCAGGCGGATAGACCTGATCGTTGCCCACCTGGTAGACTGTTTGTTCCTGATGATTGGACCAGTAGAGTCATCTCTGAGGTTCATTCTTCTGCGTTGGCAGGTCATCCTGGAATCTTTGGTACCAGGGATTTGGTGGCAAGGTCCTTCTGGTGGCCTTCCCTGTCACGAGATGTGCGAGGCTTTGTGCAGTCTTGTGACGTTTGTGCTCGGGCCAAGCCTTGTTGTTCTCGGGCTAGTGGATTGTTGTTACCCTTGCCTATCCCGAAGAGGCCTTGGACGCACATCTCGATGGATTTTATTTCGGATCTGCCTGTTTCTCATAAGATGTCTGTCATCTGGGTGGTGTGTGACCGTTTCTCTAAGATGGTCCATCTGGTTCCCTTGCCTAAGTTGCCTTCTTCTTCCGAGTTGGTTCCTCTGTTTTTTCAAAATGTTGTTCGTTTGCATGGTATTCCGGAGAATATCGTTTCTGACAGAGGGACCCAATTCGTGTCTAGATTTTGGCGGGCATTCTGTGCTAGGATGGGCATAGATTTGTCTTTTTCGTCTGCTTTCCATCCTCAGACTAATGGCCAGACCGAGCGGACTAATCAGACCTTGGAGACATATTTGAGGTGTTTTGTGTCTGCGGATCAGGATGATTGGGTTGCTTTTTTGCCTTTGGCGGAGTTCGCCCTCAATAATCGGGCCAGCTCTGCCACCTTGGTGTCCCCGTTTTTCTGTAATTCGGGGTTTCATCCTCGATTTTCCTCCGGTCAAGTGGAATCTTCGGATTGTCCTGGAGTGGATGCTGTGGTGGAGAGGTTGCATCAGATTTGGGGGCAGGTGGTGGACAATTTGAAGTTGTCCCAGGAGAAGACTCAGCTTTTTGCCAACCGCCGTCGTCGTGTTGGTCCTCGGCTTTGTGTTGGGGACTTGGTGTGGTTGTCTTCTCGTTTTGTCCCTATGAGGGTTTCTTCTCCTAAGTTTAAGCCTCGGTTCATCGGCCCGTACAAGATATTGGAGATTCTTAACCCTGTGTCCTTCCGTTTGGACCTCCCTGCATCCTTTTCGATTCATAATGTTTTTCATCGGTCATTGTTGCGCAGGTATGAGGTACCGGCTGTGCCTTCCGTTGAGCCTCCTGCTCCGGTGTTGGTTGAGGGTGAGTTGGAGTACGTTGTGGAAAAGATCTTGGACTCTCGTGTTTCCAGACGGAAACTCCAGTATCTGGTCAAATGGAAGGGATACGGTCAGGAGGATAATTCTTGGGTCACTGCCTCTGATGTTCATGCCTCCGATCTTGTCCGTGCCTTTCATAGGGCTCATCCTGATCGCCCTGGTGGTTCTGGTGAGGGTTCGGTGCCCCCTCCTTGAGGGGGGGGTACTGTTGTGAAATTGGATTCTGGGCTCCCCCGGTGGCCACTTGTGGAATTGTACTTGTGTGCATCATCCCCTCTGTTCACCTGCTCCTATCAGGATGTGGGAGTCGCTATATAACCTTGCTCCTCTGTCAGTTTCATGCCGGTCAACAATGTAATCAGAAGCCTTTCTGTGCATGTTCCTGCTACTAGACAACTCCCAGCTAAGTTGGACTTTTGTCCTTGTGTGTTTTTGCATTTTGTTCCTGTTCACAGCTGCTGTTTCGTTACTGTGTCTGGAAAGCTCTTGTGAGCGGAAATTGCCACTCTGGTGTTATGAGTTAATGCTAGAGTCTTAAAGTAATTTCTGGATGGTGTTTTGATAGGGCACTTTCATGGTCAGCAGAAAACCCTTTCTGTCTTCTTGCTATCTAGTAAGCGGACCTTGATTTTTGCTAAACCTATTTTCATACTACGTTTGTCATTTCATCTAAAATCACCGCCAATATATGTGGGGGCCTCTGTCTGCCTTTTGGGAAAATTTCTCTAGAGGTGAGCCAGGACTGTCTTTTCCTCTGCTAGGATTAGGTAGTTCTCCGGCTGGCGCTGGGCATCTAGGGATAAAAAAACGTAGGCATGCTACCCGGCCACTTCTAGTTGTGCGGCAGGTTTAGTTCATGGTCAGTATAGTTTCCATCTTCCAAGAGCTAGTTCTCATATATGCTGGGCTATGTTCTCTCGCCATTGAGAATCATGACACAGTACATACTCACCATCTGATGTCCGTCAGGTCCCTTGCCGTCTGCTTCCTGCTCTTACTGAGCCGCCGTACACTGAGAGCAGAGCGCAGCGGTGACGTCACTGCTGTGCTGCGCTCTCACTGTACGGCCGGATCTCAGTCAGAGCAGGAAGCAGACGGCAAGGGACCTGACGGACATCAGATGGTGAGTATGTAGTGTTTGTTTTTTTTTTACATTTACGCTGGTAACCAGGGTAAACATCGGGTTACTAAGCGCGGCCCTGCGCTTAGTAACCCGATGTTTACCCTGGTTACCAGTGAAGACATCGCTGGATCGGTGTCACACACACCGAATCAGCGATGTCAGCGGGACCTCAGCGACCGAAAAAAGGTCCAGGCCATTCCGACACGACCAGCGATCTCACAGCAGGGGCCTGATCGCTGGTACATGTCACACATAGCGAGATCGCTACTGAGGTCGCTGTTGCGTCACAAAACTTGTGACTCAGCAGCGATCTCGCTAGCGATCTCGCTATGTGAGACGGGGCCTGTAGAAACCCCCAACAATTGACACCGTTTTGGAAACAAGACCCCTCAGGGAACTTATCTAGATGTGTATTGACCACCTTGAACCCCCAGGTGCTTCACAAAAGTTTATAATGTTGAGCCATGAAAATAAAAAAAATCAAATTTTTCTCACAAAAATGTTTTTTAGCCCCAAATTTTGTATTTTAAAAAGGGTAACAGGAGAAATGGTCCCTACAATTTGTTGTGCCAATTTCTCCTGAGTTCACCGATACCCCAAATGTGGTTGAAAACTACTTTTGATTCACAGTGCAAAGCTTAGAAGGGAAGTAGCGCCACATTACAGTGCAGATTTTGCTGCACTTGTTTGAGGGTGCCATGTTACATTGGCAGAGCCTCAGGTGTCGGATCAACAGAACCCCCATAAGTGACCCCATTTTACAAACTAAACCCCTCATTGAGTTCATCTAGTGGTGCAGTGATTACATTGACATCATATGTGTGTCATAGAATTGAGCAGTGAAGACAAAATAATTTACATTTTTACCATCAAGATTGTGTGTTCGCCCCAAATTTTAAATTTTCATACTGGGAAATGGGTAAAAATGGCACCAAAATGTTCCCACAATTTCTGCTGAATGTAGAAATACCGTATATACTGTATGGCTGTGCAGTACTGCTTAGCCACACGGTGAGACTCTGGAGGGACGGAGCCCTATTTGCCTTCCGGAGTGCTGCTTTTCCTAGAATAGTTTGCAGATTCCAGCCTGTAAGTGATAGAAAAGCATAATCCTCCCTTAAATAGCCCCATTTTGGAAATTTTACCCCTTTGGGAATTTATCCACAAATGTAGTGATGACTTTCATTCCATGGGTGTTTTCCAGAAACAAGCAGTAGTGGATGTTGCTGAGTGAAAATTGCAAACTGTCATTGTAGTGACCAGTACATGGTAGTGCCCAGTACGTTATGCCCAGCTCATGTTTCTGGAGACACGCACCCATAAATGAGGCAGGGTGATCTCATCACTATAGAAATGCCAAACATGTGTACGCTAAATGTGATTTAGACACACTGGGGCTCAGAAGGGATCGGGCATTTGGATTTGGGAATGTAGAATTTGCTGGATTTCTTTTGTGAGCCATTTAGCTTTTCCAGAGCCTTTGTACTACCAGTAACGTGGAAGTCCCCTATATTTCCGTTAATGGATGACATCTAGGATCACAGTTATCCGACGCTCTACGCTGACCACTTACTTTGGGGTTTCCAACTAAATCTCTGAGTGACCTGATTCATATTAAACCCCCGTGAGGAGCTGGCCACTTACTAAAGACTATTGGACCAATGCACATAGAGCAGAGTCCACAGCTCTACGGGTTGCCAACTTTCTAGCACGTAGCATCGGTTACGTCAATATTATTGTTGTATTTTATTAGATATTTTCTCGCTGTGTTTTATTAATGATTTACTTGCTCATCAGTTTAGCCTCAGGAATCAATGTTTCCATTCAGTGACAGTAAGCAGAGGAAGACTTGCAGGCTGGATCTAATGCATACACAAGGCCCAACCCAAGATTAGTAATCAAGGAGCTCTATCATTCCATTGTTCTTCCACCCAATAGTCCCATTGTGTGGATGGGGATTGTAGACCCAGGGGAGCCGTCACTACATGGGGCGGTGGTCTCAAATGCAGTCCCAGGTGATAAGCGATATATATGGAATATATTTCATTCTTTGAGCTAAAAGCAAATATTTATGGAGGAGGGAGGAACAAAAGGCATATCTTAGGTCAGGTATTTGCGAGAGTGACGTTGAATGGAGAGGATCGAGGATGATGTCATGGAGAACATGACTGGAGAACAATGCGACAGACATATTTTTCAAGTCCAACCGTATATGTAAATCCCACAGGCTAAAGGTACTGTCACACAGTACCATTTTGATCGCTACGACGGCACGATCCGTGACGTCGCAGCGATCGTATGATTATCGCTCCAGCGTCGTAGACTGCGGTCACACGTTGCAATCACGGCGCTGGAGCGATGCCGAAGTCCCCGGTAACCAGGGTAAACATCGGGTAACTAAGCGCAGGGCCGCGCTTAGTAACCCGATGTTTACCGTGGTTACCAGCGTAAACGTAAAAAAACCAAACAGTACATACTTACATTCCGGTGTCTGTCCCCGGCGTTCTCCTTCTCTCCACTGTGTAAGCGCCATAGCCGGCAAGCACAGCGGTGACGTCAGACGTCACCGCTGTGCTCGCTTTCCGGCTGGCAGACGCTCACTTAGTGGAGAGAAGCTGAGACGCTGGAGGACAGACACCGGAATGTAAGTATGTACTGTTTGTTTTTTTTTACTTTTACGCTGGTAACCACGGTAAACATCGGGTTACTAAGCGCGGCCCTGCGCTTAGTTACCCGATGTTTACCCTGGTTACAAGCGAACACATCGCTGGATCGCTGTCACACACAACGATCCAGCGATGTCAGCGGGTGATCAAGCGACGAAAGAAAGTTCCACACGATCTGCTACGACGTACGATTCTCAGCAGGATCCCTGATCGCTGCTGCGTGTCAGACACGGCGATATCGTAACGATATCGCTAGAACGTCACGAATCGTACCGTCGTAGCGATCAAAATGGTACTGTGTGACAGTACCCTAACTCTCAATGAATAACATTTTTCTTGAAAAAAAAAGAAGCCCCATGACTGAACATTAACAACTCGGAGTCCGTGCCCCCTCAATTTACTTGAATGGAGAGCTAATTATTTTAATAGCCAGCTTGTAATGTTACATCTCCTTTGCAGTGGCTTGTACAATAAGAGAAGATATTACAAGATGACACTGGAACTAGCACGACAGGAGGCAGCTTCAGTGTGACTTTCTATGTATTTTAGAGAATACCTTGTCTCACCAGCACACAGAGATTATTGACTAAACGTAACATTATGCTGATAGAAAGCCGCAATGCTAAATGATTGCGGCATAGTCTGAGGCTAGGTTCACATTGTGTTAAGTGCAGTCCGTTCAACATATGCGTTGAACGGACTGCGCAACGCAAGTGCCTTTTAAAGATCGTGTTATGCGATCGCGCTAGTGGCGATGCTCCATCTGCGCTAGTGGTGACGGACCCGAAAACGCTGCAGACCGCGTCCGAGGGTCCGTCACAGAATGGCGGCACATCGCTAACGCATGCCGATTATGACGTGTTAGCGATGCGATACATAATGGCAGTTAATGGGTGCGCTAACGCATCCGTTACATAGCCTTAGTGCCGCTATGTAACGGATGCCGTCAGCACATTGCCATTATCGCAATGTGAACCCAGCCTAACTGATGTCACAGACCTCGGTACTGTAGACTGGACTATATGTTTGAGGTTCTTCCAATTTAGATTGCGTCTTTCTATAAGACTTATTACTTCGAATGAACCCGCAATAAGGTCATCTGAGCCTCATTAAAATTTGTGACATGAGATCTGTGTCGTTTCTGTACTGCGAATAGTTGGGCTTGCCATCTACTAATTCTCTCTCTTCCTTGCTCATCCTTTACTGAATGCACTTCAGTTCAGCTATCCCTTTCTTATACTCAAATAACAAAAAATGTGCACAATGGGGCAGATTTATTAATGTTGTTAGCTCATGTCGGCCAAAAGTGTCAATAACGACAGGTTCGGCCAACAGTCTAAAGTGTATAGGAGCCAATTGATCGTTAGGGTTGATAAGGTTCCGGCATGTCCAAATTCGGACTGATGGTCCTTTTGCTTTGCCTGAGATTAGCCGCCACCAGAGTTGTCTGGCAGCAGCTCGTTCATAGAGAATATAGGAGCGCTCAGGCCGAGGGACAGCTTCTGTATATGGGACAGGCCGTGAAATAGCAGCTGGACAAACGATCGGCCAAACCATTGTTTGGCCAACAGCCTTCTAATGTGTATGGGGGCTTTAGACAAGTGCAATCTTAGACTGGACAGTCTGAAAATGTGCCAAATTGATCACAGTGCTGGATAATAAATGTAGTACATCTTTATAGTTGATTCCTAATCAAAGTCAATGGAGCCTAGCCTGTTGTATTGAACCAAGGCACCATCAAGTCATCAAAATTTCTTCTTTTCTTCTCAAGAATAAGAAAATAGCTCATTTTTTAAATTCCAGCAGACTGGCCGCGCCGATGCCAGCTGTAGGCACCGAGTTTTCATGCATAATACACTAATACATACATATAACAAGGTCCCAATTTAGTCTCAACCCCTGTGGTCTACGCTAAGTTTAGGTGGTACTAGTTTTCTTATATATCAATTATTCTACTTTGGCAAACTATGAAATTTAATTACCAATCTATCAAACTGTGTTCTGATTGCTCATCTTCTTGAATTATAATAAGGGCATCAGGAAAGGAGAATGAGCAACTCTTCCAGCACTGAGGGAGTTAATAATCTCTTAGCAGTAATTGGTCGCTCTGAAAACCCCGGCGATATTTATTTGAGCTGTATACTGAAATAGTGATTACAAGGTGGAGAAGATCCCAGCATGATTGTGTGGCTTGGTGGTGCTTTGCTTTTAGCCTTTGGGCTCATTCTCATCTCTATCTGGAGAAGAGGATTAAGAAGTCCTGGATCTGCAAAGTATCCCAAGAGCTTACCTTCATTGCCTGTCATTGGGAGCTTACTTCACCTTGGGAATCACCTCCCTCCACACATACTATTCTGTAATCTGCAGAAAAAGTATGGCAGCCTCTACTCCTTTATGATGGGTTCCCATTATGTAGTGGTTGTGAATAATCATGAGGATGCCCGGGAGGTTTTGCTGAAGAAGGGAAAAACATTTGCTGGAAGACCCCGAACGGTGAGTATCACTTAGATAAGTCCTTCTTCAGTTATTACATAGTGAGAATATAAGTGGTGACTTGATATATCCAGCAAAAAAGTAATAACTGTAAATTATGAGTGTGAAGAAAGAGCAGGCTATTGTGGATGGCATGGGTCGTGGTAATGCTCAAGGACAGGACTTCAAGGCTGAACACAAGACTTAATGAAATTCTTCAGATATTTACAAACCTCATTAACTCTCAGTGGTTCTTTGCTTTTTGGTCTGTAATGCTGGGATGCAAACGCTATATCGATTTTAGGGTCAGGTTCCACTAGTAAAAGGGTATACGATAACAATTTGATAGGTATAGATTTCAAGACAACACAGAATTCAGATTCTTGCATTGCCAAAAAGTCAATCTGCGGAGAGGTGGCCGGGACATAGTGAGACATCATAATTCTTCTTCAACGTCCCACACGACATACCGGATGGGTCAAGTAAGCAGAAACTGAGGCTATCCCAATGTAGTGGTACCATTGTATGCCATCTATGCTGTAGATGTCACCCTATAAACATAGCTTAAACAGTACTGGGGCTACTTGTGTAGTTTCTGTCTTTCTGTTAGGTCTTACCCATTCGCCAAGGAGACCTTCAATTCTTAAGTCTGACTTACTCCCAGCACATCTCTGAGTTTTAGAGACCTGTTAAAAATTGAGAATACACCTCCTTTAGAGGGCAGCAGGCATAACCTATATCCAACTCCATTATGTAACTTAAAATGATGGGCTCTGATGTTCCGAGATATATAATTTCTTAATCAAGAACTAGAGCATCCATGTTTGAGAGATCTTCTGTGTTTTTCAGGCGGTTCTCCAGCATTGCAACTAATATTTTATTCCAAATTTGTTCTAGAGCGGAGAACATAAGGGCAGTGAGTTTGAGCACTTAGCACCATTAATTTCCATTGCATCGGCTCCTGGAGGATGCGGTAGAAATTTACATTGTCACATCACTTTGGCCCGAGTATGAGACACTGTCACAGCTGTAACTTGAGGTTCCCGAATGAAAGGACTTCCATGTGCTTTCACTGTGATGTTACATCTAAAATGTTTTTAAATATTGGATTTTATATACCATATAATGTTGTAGCCCGTGTAGCTGTGGTGGTGTGAAGAAAGCTTTTCTCAATGTCTTGTGCTGAGTTTAAAAGGGTTTAATAAACTAAAAGATTGATGACTTAGCCTAAAAAATTTACCTATAATATTTGACTGGTGGGAGTGTTGACCTCCAGGACACTTGATCAATAGGACCAGACTCAATGGCTCTTATGGAAGAATTTATGTGACAATATAGACAGTGAAGGGGACGCGGCACTCCCCGGACCCTCTGATTGCGCTAAAGGGTTAAAGTGCTCTAGGTCAGACCCCAACCAATCTTCCCCATCACTGCCTATCATTGTAATGGATTATTATTTTAAAACATGACAATTTACATAAGGAATACATTTAGATAAAATGAAGTATCTTTGTAAGAATGTTGCTTTACTTATCCAATACCTGTTTCAGGTACAATAATCAGGAGCTGCATTCACAAATCTGCAAGGTTCAGTGCTTAAGTCTCCCAGCTTTCTTTCTGATGCCTTTTTGATTGTTTCTAAGAAAGGTCAAAAAGATTATGAGTGCACCTTTGGCTTATATTACATGCTATATGGAACCAGTACAATGAAAGTGATGCAAGGTTATGCCTTTCGATATCACTGCAATAGAGGTGAGGGGTTAATGAGGACTGGAGGTCCTCTGCCCTACTAACGAGCTATAGTTTGCAGATTCAGTTTTTATAGCAGGCTCCTGCATTACATATAAGAGGCATCAAGGGGGATTTCTTCCTTCCATTGAGTCACTGGCTTTTTAAAACATTAATCTCTTAGGCTAAAGCTATACGACGACATGTGTCGCACGACACTGAAATCGCATTGTGACATTGCATCTAATGATAACCTATGATGTCACATTTTGACCTCCGACCTACTGCAACATAAAGTCACATATGTTTCCAAATGTGCTCGATTTTCTGTCTCCGGTCTTAAGACACACAAGACTCTCTTGCCATAGACTTCAGTGTAACTCGCACATGACATACCAGCGATTTGGCCATTTTTTTACAGCAAAATCAGCTTTAAAATAGTCACACTGCAGGAAATCATAGACAAGCTGTAGAGATGTTTTTGGTCGCACGCGACTTGTCTGAGAATTTACTGTTGTGCAGCAAATGTCACTATACAACCCAATCTTAATGTGATTAAAAAATGTATTACAAAATGTAAAAAAATAACAAGGTCAACAAAAAGACATTTATTAGTATAAAAAAATTCTGTTCATACAGCTAATTAAAAAAGCTACGTATTGGGGATGAACACAGCCATAATAACATGCACAATTTATACAACACAAAAACAGTGACTAAAATAATCCAATTTCTCTCACTTAAAACAAAACTTCATATGGCCAAGTCAATAAAAAAGTAAAAAGTTATGACTGTCAAAAGGTCTTCGTATGGACCTCTAGAGGTGGTTCACTATGCCTTCATATGGACATCTAGAGGTGCTCTACTATGTCTTCATATGGACATCTAGAGGTGCTCTACTATGTCTTCATATGGACATCTAGGGGTGGTTTACTATGTCTTCATATGGACATCTTGGGGTGCTCTACTATGCCTTCATATGGACATCTAGGGGTGCTCTACTATGCCTTCATATGGACATCTAGGGGTGCTCTACTATGCCTTCATATGGACATCTAGGGGTGCTTTACTATGCCTTCATATGGACATCTAGGGGTGCTTTACTATGTCTTCATATGTACATCTAGGGGTGCTCTACTATCTCTTCATATGGACATCTAGGGGTGCTTTACTATGTCTTCATATGGACATCTAGGGGTGCTTTACTATGTCTTCATATGGACATCTAGGGGTGCTTTACTATGTCTTCATATGGACATCTAGGGGTGCTTTACTTTGTCTTCATATGGACATCTAGGGGTGCTTTACTATGTCTTCATATGGACATCTAGGGGTGGTTTACTATGTCTTCATATGGACATCTAGGGGTGCTTTACTATGTCTTCATATGGACATCTAGGGGTGCTCTACTATGTCTTCATATGGACATCTAGGGGTGGTTTACTATGTCTTCATATGGACATCTAGGGGTGCTTTACTTTGTCTTCATATGGACATCTAGGGGTGCTTTACTATGTCTTCATATGGACATCTAGGGGTGGTTTACTATGTCTTCATATGGACATCTAGGGGTGCTTTACTATGTCTTCATATGGACATCTAGGGGTGCTCTACTATGTCTTCATATGGACATCTAGGGGTGGTTTACTATGTCTTCATATGGACATCTAGGGGTGCTTTACTTTGTCTTCATATGGACATCTAGGGGTGCTTTACTATGTCTTCATATGGACATCTAGGGGTGGTTTACTATGTCTTCATATGGACATCTAGGGGTGCTCTACTATGTCTTCATATGGACATCTAGGGGTGCTCTACTATGTCTTCATATGGACATCTAGGGGTGGTTTACTATGTCTTCATATGGACATCTAGGTGTGCTCTACTATGCCTTCATATGGACATCTAGGTGTGCTCTACTATGCCTTCATATGGACATCTAGGTGTGCTCTACTATGTCTTCATATGAACATCTAGGGGTGCTCTACTATGCCCTCATATGGACATCTAGGTGTGCTCTACTATGCCTTCATATGGACATCTAGGGGTGCTCTACTATGTCTTCATATAGACATCTAGGGGTGGTTTACTATGTCTTCATATGGACATCTAGGGGTGCTTTACTATGTCTTCATATAGACATCTAGGGGTGGTTTACTATGTCTTCATATGGACATCTAGGGGTGCTCTACTATGTCTTCATATGGACATCTAGGGGTGCTTTACTATGTCTTCATATAGACATCTAGGGGTGGTTTACTATGTCTTCATATGGACATCTAGGGGTGGTTTACTATGTCTTCATATGGACATCTAGGGGTGCTTTACTATGTCTTCATATGGACATCTAGGGGTGCTTTACCATGTCTTCATATGGACATCTAGGGGTGGTTTACTATGTCTTCATATGGACATCTAGGGGTGCTCTACTATGTCTTCATATGGACATCTAGGGGTGCTCTTCTATGTCTTCATATGGACATCTAGGAATGGTTTACTATGTCTTCATATGGACATCTAGGGGTGGTTTACTATGTCTTCATATGGACATCTAGGGGTGGTTTACTATGTCTTCATATGGACATCTAGGGGTGCTCTACTATCTCTTCATATGGACATCTAGGAGTGGTTTACTATGTCTTCATATGGACATCTAGGGGTGGTTTACTATGTCTTCATATGGACATCTAGGAGTGGTTTACTATGTCTTCATATGGACATCTAGGGGTGGTTTACTATGTCTTCATATGGACATCTAGGAGTGATTTACTATGTCTTCATATGGACATCTAGGGGTGGTTTACTATGTCTTCATATGGACATCTAGGAGTGATTTACTATGTCTTCATATGGACATCTAGGAGTGGTTTACTATGTCTTCATATGGACATCTAGGGGTGGTTTACTATGTCTTCATATGGACATCTAGGAGTGGTTTACTATGTCTTCATATGGACATCTAGGGGTGGTTTACTATGTCTTCATATGGACATCTAGGGGTGGTTTACTATGTCTTCATATGGACATCTAGGAGTGGTTTACTATGTCTTCATATGGACATCTAGGGGTGGTTTACTATGTCTTCATATGGACATCTAGGAGTGATTTACTATGTCTTCATATGGACATCTAGGGGTGGTTTACTATGTCTTCATATGGACATCTAGGAGTGATTTACTATGTCTTCATATGGACATCTAGGAGTGGTTTACTATGTCTTCATATGGACATCTAGGAGTGATTTACTCTGTCTTCATATGGACATCTAGGAGTGATTTACTATGTCTTCATATGGACATCTAGGAATGGTTTACTATGTCTTCATATGGACATCTAGGAGTGATTTACTATGTCTTCATATGGACATCTAGGAGTGATTTACTATGTCTTCATATGGACATCTAGGAGTGATTTACTATGTCTTCATATGGACATCTAGGAGTGATTTACTATGTCTTCATATGGACATCTAGGGGTGGTTTACTATGTCTTCATATGGACATCTAGGGGTGCTTTACTACGTCTTCATATGGACATCTAGGGGTGGTTTACTATGTCTTCATATGGACATCTAGGAGTGCTCTACTATGTCTTCATATGGACATCTAGGGGTGTTCTACTATCTCTTCATATGGACATCTAGGGGTGGTTTACTATGTCTTCATATGGACATGACACCCCATTATGATAGGCAGGGAGACGCTCTGTAAGAACTTCAGTTCTGGTGGTTTTGAGCATTCCAGGAATTACTTAGACAGCGATTTATCTGAGTGACCTCCATGTAGTACTACATTTCAGGTTATAAAGGGCCTATCAGTTCTGAGAAGAAAAAAAATGTGACTGAACATGAAATTATAATACTTATCTCCGATATATGTCATGGGTAAATCAGATTATTTCCCTCAGTATTACAGAACAGAGAATGTGAATTTTATTTTAAATTTAGTAGAAATCTGGTAACATTCTTCTTTAGGACCTACCTACTGGGGGGTAAATAGAATAGCCACTTTTTACTGCTTAGTCACTACAATCCAAGCAAGGAGATAATTTATCATATTTACCTATACCTATTGGGCGCACTAAATAAAAATGTGGATTTAAAAATAATGGAATACTTATGATGCAGCGGAAATAGAACAAAAAGCAAAAACTGGCCCTTCTGACCCATTGAGTGGTCCTCTATAAGCCATGGACTGGTGGTGAGGGCCTGTGTACAGGAGGTGCTCTGTGTCTCTAAGGCTACGTTCACATTTGCGGTGTGCGCCGCAGCGTCGCCGCCGCAACGCACAGCGCAAATGTGAACACATGCACAACGCAGCTTTTTGCGCCGCATGCGTCCTTTTTTTCATTGATTTTGGACGCAGCAAAAATGCAACTTGCTGCGTCCTCCGCGACCCGACGCGGGCGCCGCAGGGACGCATGCGGCGCAAAAAGCAAGTGCACCGCATGTCCATGCGCCCCCATGTTAAATATAGGGGCGCATGATGCATGCGGCGCCGCTGCGGCGCCCGCCGCTGCGGCGGGCGCCGCTAATGTGAACGTAGCCTTATCCTCTTTTTCTATAGGTGTCTGTACGATGTCGGTATTTAAAGAGCCAGCATCCCGTGAGAATGGCCCTTTAAAATATGTGAATGAACTATTGTATCCTAAATATCTCTGTTCTTTCCTCTCAAGGTAACAACCGATATTTTGACAAGAGATGCCAAAGATATTGCTTTCGCAGACTACAGCCCCACTTGGAAGTTTCACCGTAAATTGGTGCACTCTGCTCTCAGCATGTTTGGTGAAGGGACCATCGCCATTGAGCAGATCAGTGAGTATAGAAATGACGAGGATTTTAGATGTCTGTGCAAGTAGAGGCGGGTTGGGCACTGATCTCATAGAACACTGATAACTTATCAATCAGACTGCAAATGGGTGTTTGCTTTGGATAGATTATCATGAATGTGTATTGAAAATAATCTAATCATAAGGTGCACTGCTGATTGGACCACCAAATCATCAACAGTTTTCAACAGGGAAAGCGACAAGGGTTCAATTTCCCAATGGTATCAGCTAAAGGGAAATTAATTAATACGCAATGCAAGGATATGCCAGGTCATCCACAGTAAACCATACTCTTTGTATTCACCCTGGTTAATAGATGATTAGTTTTAATTAGTAGGATAGTTTATTGGAAATCCATTAATAAGGTTCTGAAGAGCTGAGGTTCTGGGTTGTAATAATCAACAAAGCAGGTTAACGATGGAACTATTTTTTTATTCCTTACGTCCATGGTCTTACAACCAGTCCAGTTAGATGGTCAATATACATTGCACCCAGTCCACAAGATCCCAACCTGGAGCTGGTAGTCCCACTACTCTCATACCAGGCGATACGCTCTGTCTCCTAACTTGTGTCTGGCCCACGGCTTTTGTATCTCCCGCCAATATAGTCTGTGGTTACAGTCCACGCGCCTCCAGATGACAGATACCATCTACCGTAGCACATGTATCTCGCTCCAGCCAGCAGCAACAGTCCTCAGGATAGGTCCTCAAATACAGAAGACAGATAATATGACCACAGCACATGTATCTCGCTCCAGCCAGCAGCAACAGTCCTCAGGATAGGTCCTCAAATACAGAAGACAGATAATATGACCACAGCACATGTATCTCGCTCCAGCCAGCAGCAACAGTCCTTAGGATAGATCCTCAAATACAGAAGACAGATAATATGACCGCAGCACATGTATCTCGCTCCAGCCAGCAACTGATCTCCAACCACCATAGGCCACCATCAGGGGCACTAGGACCTCAGCAACAGATCCCCACCCCTCGATGTAACCGTACCAACACACTCACTAAACATGTGGCTCATTGTTCCAGGTATCAGCGCCCAGGATGGGCAGAAGTGTTCACACCCTCCTCCTTAAACATTTGATGAAGAATATTCCAGAAGCCCAGTTTCCAGCCTGTCTGCAGGGTTGTGTATTAGGGATGCCCCCTGAAGAAAGGAACAAAGACACACATGCCCCCAACAGATGTAGGACAGAAATTCTAATGTAGACTTTATGTATACATGATCTCCACCTGGCATGTCTTCCTCTGATTACTGTCACTGACAGGAAACATTGATTTGTGAGGCTGAACACTTTCCAGAAGAGATTTGTGCACCTTAAAGTGACAAGCAAGTAAATCTCTAATAAATACAACAATATGATCGGCGTTCTGATGCTCCTTGCTGGAAAAGGTCCGTGGCCAGCTCCTCACAAGGGTATTTCAAAATGATTTTCATACTTTAAACCTTTCCTGTTCCATGACATCCTACTACATCATGGACCAGGTGTTTGTGTATGGATTGGGCTCAGACGGTGATCCCATTCCTCACAGAGCAGGTACCAGCTGTTTCATACAGCCAGGACCTACCTCTAACAGCAGCAACTGGAGCTAGCGCAGATCTCTTCTGTATTACCAATGCCACTGTCAGCCTGGGATAGCTGCATTTAAGGGCCCAATCCTGGTTCGGTATCCATTGGCGTTACGTCTTGCTTCTTATTTTCGGTTGCCATGACAGCCACAAGAGACTAAAAAAGAAGGCACAATTTAAAAAGAAAAAGTTTAAAAAATTATTTTAAAAGGTAAAAAAAACCATAAGAGTAATTCCCTCCCCGAGCTTAAATATGTAAAAAAAATTAATTACTTAATAGAAAAGGGATATTTGGTACTGTTCGTAAAAGTCCAATTTCTCAAAATAAAAAGTGACTTAATAAGTAAGTTAAATGCGGTAAAGAAAAATTAAACAAAACTTCAGAATTGCAGTTTTTTGGTCTCTACAAGCCACACTTTTGTCAGCTATTGACTCAGTCGCCCCTCTCATTCACAGCAGAATGTGACAAATCAATAGACAACCCTGGCACATCAAACCACACAAAAAAACTGTGCCAAGTGTCCAGGGTTGCAAAGCAATGCTGAAAGAAAAAATGCACTCACAGGAAAACTAGATCACATTCAAGCAAGCATTTAAAAAACTCAAGTTGGCCCTCACCTCTGCTAAACAGGAATACTTCACAACACATCTTCTCTATCCCACAACCCCAAACAGTTAGTCGACACTTTTAGTTCCCTCCTCCATCCACCCCTGCCACCTTCAAACTCCTTCATATCTGAGAAGAATTTGCTACACATTCCAAAAACAATATCGACCACATCAGACAAAGCTTTAATGGTCAACCACCATAACCCCTCTGCACAACAGACCAATGTCCTTCCCTTATAACCTTCTTTCCCATCATCACTGGACAAATGTTTGATAATTTTCTCCCGAGTCACACCTCACCACTTGTGCGCTTGACCCCCATACCATCCCACCCCCTCCCCAACCTCACCACAATGCTTATTTCAGCCATAACCCATCTCTTCAACTTATCATTAACCTACGGTGTCTTCCCTTCGTCTTGCAACCATGTAACCATAATAAATAATTTTATCCTATAGCCTCAGCATATTCCACAGCACTTTACAATTATGCTGGGAGATGTACAGACAATCAAGACAATACAAGTATGAACACATAGTTCACCAGTTACAGGAGGATTGAGGGCTTTACTCACAAGCTTACTATCTATAAGGAAATAAGGGGACTACATTACACCCGTCCTGCAGAAACCATCCCTTGATCCAACCTCTACGTCTAGCTATCTCCCCAAATCACTTCCCTCAAAACTCCTTGAACAAAACTCCCACCTATCATCCAACACACTCTTTGACAACCAGTAATCCAGCTTCCAATACTTCACTGAAACTGCCCTAAACTACTGACTTGCTAAGTGCCAAAGCTAAAAGACAATAATGTGTACTCCTCCTTCTTGACCTGTCCTCACCTTTGTCACAGTTGACCACTTCCTCTTACTACAGATCCTCTCTTCCCTTGGCACCAAAGATCTTGCCCTCTCCCGGATCTCCTCATATTTCACTATCTGCAAATTTAGCGTTTGTACTAGGACATGCCATAAAGTCTCAAGGCTTCTAATACCACCTACATACTGATGACACTCACATCTACCTCTCATATGTCACCTCTCTGCTGCCCAGAATCCTAGAATGTCTATCATCCATATCCTCCTTCTTCTCATCACACTTTCTAAAACTCAATATGGACAAAACCAAATTCATCACCTTTCCTCCATCTCCCTCAACCCCCCTGCATGGCCCATCAGAATAAATGACAACACCCCTGTGTCACTATTCCGCTGTCTTGGTGTAACCATCGACTCTGCCCTGTCCTTTAAAAAACACATCCAAGCCCTGACTACCTCCTGCCTCCTTCAACTCAAAAATATTTCCAGTAACCCCCTATGCTCAACCCTGAATCTACTAAAATGTTAAGGTACCTTCACACTGAGCGACTTTACAACGAGAACGACAGCGATTCGTGACGTTGCAGCGTCCTGGATAGCGATATCGTTGTGTTTGACACGCAGCAGCGATCAGGATCCTGCTGTGATATCGCTGGTCGGAGCTAGAAGTCCAGAACTTTATTTGGTCGTCAGATCGGTGTGTATCGTTGTGTTTGACACCAAAAGCAACGACGCCAGCGATGTTTTACAATGGTAACCAGGGTAAATATCGGGTTACTAAGTGCAGGGCCGCGCTTAGTAACCCGATATTTACCCTGGTTACCATTGTAAAAGTTAAAAAAAAAAAAATACATACTCACCTTCTGATGTCTGTCACGTCCCCCGGCGTCCACAGGGTTTAACTGCTTTCGGCAGGAGCGCTGCTAACTGCACGTGCTGCTGCCGAGAGCTTCCCTGAGATATGAGAAGACAGTTTCAACGATGCCGAAGTCGTTCCCCTGATCGTTGGTCGCTGGAGAGAGCTGTCTGTGTGACCGCTCCCCAGCGACCTAAACAGCGACGCTCCAGCGATCGGCTCGTTGTCTATATCGCTGCAGCGTCACTGAGTGTGATGGTACCTTTAGTGCATGCCCTCATCATCTCCCGCCTCAACTACTGCAATATCCTCCTCTGTGGCCTTCCTGCTAACACTCGCACCTCTCCAGTCTGTCCTTAACTTTGTTGCCTGACTCATTCACCTCTCCCTCACTACTCCTCCACCTCTACCAATTCCTTCAGTGGCTTCCAATTACCAAAATCATTTGGTTTAAACATTAAATAATAATATAATCTTTATTTTTTTTATATAATAGATAATGACCTACAAAGCCGTCCATAATCTGTCTCCTCCATATATCTCTAACCTGACCTCCTAAGACTTCCCCCCATATAATTTCTTCTCCTCACTAGACGTCTGTCTCTCTTCCACCCTCATACGTTCCTCACCCAACCGTCTCCAAGATTCTTCCCAAGCATCCCCCGTCCTCTGGACTTCATTGCCTCCATGCCTCCAATTGTCTCTTGCATTTGGGAACTCCAGACACAGCTTGAAAACCAATACCTTCATAAAAGCCACAGCCTGCAACGACCCCGCTGCCACCTCACCATCAGTAGATCTGTTGCAACCCCTCGACTTTTCCCAACATCTTGCTGTAAGCCTGGTCAGTTTTACTATATAGTGAACATGGCAAATAAAAAAAAAAAACAATTGTGTAATTGCATTTTTCTTTTGCAATTTCAACAAACTTGGAGGTTTTTTTCCCTTTTTCTAATTCGGCAATATGATTTCCCAGGTCAGTGCAAGTATGCAGATACCAAACATGTAGTTTTTATTTAAATGGTGAAAAAAAATTCTGAAATTTGTAAGTTTTTGCGTTTGTCACCATTTTCCGAGACTTGTACCGTCTCCATTTTTCGTTATCTGGGGCTGTGTGCAGGCTTAATTTTTGCAACCTGATCTGATGTTTTTGTTGATACTACTTTGGGGTACATATGATGTTTTGATCGCCTCTTACTACATTTTATTGCAATGTTGCGGCAGCCACAAAAACGTAATTTTGACTTTTCTATTTTTTTCTCATTAGGCTGATTACCAACCGGAATAATTTATTTTATATTTTGATTGATCGGACATTTCTGAACGCAGCGATACCAAATGTGTGTTTTTTGTTTTTTTTTAATTGTCTTTTTTCAAAGGGACAAATGTGGGGTGATTTCTATGTGTAGAGGAAATCGTGATCTCCTATGAACGCCATCCACGAGCCGGCATTGACAGGAGTGTCGTAATGACAGACACAGGGGTCTTCTGCAGACCCTCATCTGTCAACCCATCGACTCCCATCGATCACATGACAGGGGCGCCAATGGTCGGGATTTAAGACACTCTTCTGCATGGCGCATGTTAAATCCCACTGCCTGAACTTGACAGCGGGATTTAACTGGTTATCAGCCTCTGCTCCACCCACGGCTGTTAAAGGCACATGATGGCTGATTAAATCAGCTGTCATGTGCTGGGAAAGATATGGGCTCAGCATGTGAACCTGCATCAAAGGCAGGGACACGACATGTGATGTAAATGTACGTCATATGTCATGAAGGGGTTAAAACTACAACTCGTTCTGCAAAAATAGGGAAGGAAAAAACAAAAGCGCAAGAAGCAAAAACTGGCTCCTGCAGGAAGGGGTTAAGCAATCTCATCTTTAAGCAGAGAAAATTCACCGTAGAAATCTCTGACATGCTGCAGATTTTTGCCGCAGATTCCATCAACTAGATAACTGAGCCTCATCGATTTACTTGGATGAAAACAATGAAGGTTCCTATTCATTATCTACAGACACAGGTCCTAAAAAAATACAGACTTGATATGCAAATTATGAAGAAAAATTACATATCTTTTCACTTTTTTTTTCTGCTGAAACTAGAAAACTTTTATACTATTCATATAGTCTTTGCACAACATCTTGACATGCACCCTCTAGTGGTAACATTTGAGAACGCTGGTCAAACCGCAGCCATCCCTGGTATAATTTACTATGTAATATTATTTGTGATATTAAATATATTAATAAGAATATAATTACATTTCTGTTACTTGTTGCAAAAAAAAAACATTCAATACCTTTCATAGTGAAAAACGTGTGGTAATACCTCCAAAAAAATACTACAGTGAACCTCAAGAACAACAGGCTTATTAGATGAAAATCTTTGTGGCTCTGCTGACATCTGGTGGTCAGTTTTTGAATTACATGACCAAAATTTATTATAGAGTAGATTATGTAAAATTTACTTTTCCGTTTGTATATTAACTATTTATGGTACATGTCTAAAAATATTTGAAACAAAATATGTAAAAATATATATATATATATATATTTGAAGGGTCTAATCATTTTTAAAGTGTTCCATTAAAACTGTGGATAACTGGCTTATTATTTTAACAATTAAAAAGTAAATATGGAATGGGGGAAAAAAATGCAATGTCTTCTTCTTATCGATCTGTTTATCTGTGCATTCGTCTGTTTAGTACAAAAGTGCTAAGGTATGATCATTCCCATATCTGATAATTGTCTATTGGACTGTACAGTTTGTAACGTCAGTTTTTTGTCATCTGCAAACTACAGATAGTCCCTGCATTTTACTAATTGTAACACAACAACTAGAATTATTAATATATAGACCCTCTCTGTGACTGCAGACTTTGGAATACTCACATCACACACAATGCCGGGTGGTCACGTGACTGCAAGTGCGCGATATACATATTCCCTGCCACATTCCAACTAGACGTGTCCAGCATAGCTCAAGACAATAGAATTGAGCAAGGCCAATCACGTCTAGTCGGCATGTGGCTGGATGTATATCGCATACTTGTGGTCATATGACCCACTGATCCTGAGTTTCCTGACAGCGTGCGCTATGAGAATTCCCAAGTCTGCAGTCACGTAGAGGGTAGAGTATAGATATAACTGTCACATGTGTAATAGCACCCCCTAGTGTTCTTTTGATGTAGTAAGTGGACGATCCATTTAAAGAGAACCTGTCAGTCTATTCTTGCTCTCCAAACCATGGGCAGCATGATACAGAGTCTTTCTGCCCTTTTGCAGCAAACGTTACAGACAGGTTCCCTTCAATTTCACTTTATTTAAAAAAATGTGATCCAATTATTCTTCCTTCTCTATTGTAGTTTCTCGCGAAGCTGCCTCCTTGTGCCAAACCCTTACTTCCCAGACCCTCCCACTCGACGTGGCTCCGGACCTAACACGAGCCGTCACCAACGTGGTTTGCGCATTGTGTTTCAACACAAGATATAGTAGAGGTGATGAAGAGTTTAAGACCATGCTAAGCTACAGCAAAGGCATTGTGGACACCGTGGCAAAGGACAGCCTGGTTGACATCTTCCCTTGGCTTCAGGTATGCCCACAATGGAAAGTAGACTTAAGGGGAATCTGTCACCAGTTTTTTGCCACTTAATCTAAAAGCAGCATAATGCAGGGGCAAAGATCCTGATTCCAGCAATGTGTCATTTACTGGGCTGCTTGCTGCAGTTTTGATAAAATCACTGATGTATTGACAGTAGATTATCACTAGAGGACTAGTAAACCTGCTGCCATTTAGTCCTCCATATTCATGAGCTCTGTATAACCCCACCCCCACCACTGATTTGCAGCTTTCTGCCTATGCACAGGGTACACAGAAAGCTGCCAATCAGTGGTGGGGGCGGGGTTATACAGAGCTCAGCATTCAGAGAACTGCTAGATCGGCAGCACATAAAACAATTTTTAAGCAAAACTACAACACCCAGTAAAGTAAGGGGCACATCACTGTAATCAGGGTCTCTGCTACTACATTATGCTGCTCTCAGATGGCGTAGTGAAAACCTGGTGACCGATTCTCTTTAAAGTGATACTCTACAATCTATCCTACGAATACTGTGCAATTGTGGGTTGTCAAATTCCGCTGAATAAATGGACTGATGTAGTTTCATTGATCGATACACTCGTCTGTTTTACCGAATGGATCAAAGTGTCCGATCCGCGACACTCAGTGCTGTGCACGTCCTCCCTTCAACTCTGCCAATAAAGTCTATGGGGTTCTATTCCACACAAATGACAAACAGAAGACGTCCTTTTTACTTCAGTGATCTGTGTTTCATCCATTTTTCATAGATCCATTGATAAGAGTCAATGGATAAATAAAAGTTCAGACAGGCTACCCGAGTCAGATATTAAAAACGGATGAGAAATAAATGGATGCAGCATGGAGGGAAAACAGATGACGCAGGAAGGAGTCACGGTCCGTTTTACATGGTTGTAAAAAATAGGCATGGTAAGGGCGAATGCAGCCTAAGAATGCGACAAGCACAGACACAAGGCAACATTTATATACCGCTATCATAGTCATGGTGGCTGCCAGGCATTCCGAGAAGAATAAAATCAATATAAAATTAATTAATTAAATAGAGGCCTGGCCCTGCTTGCACACCTGACACACACCAATTGCTAATTCGACACTTGCCCCTGCACACAATGAAACCTAACCCAGCTCATCGCGGAACAGAAACGGTTCCCTCTCTATGGGGTCATCTTTAGGCTATGCACCCATGATGAGTTTTTGGTGAGTTTTTGATGTTGCAGATTTTCTGCAGCATTTCTGCACCCACTAAGGTTGCTTGAATTTTTTTTGTGAAAAATATGCAGTGTAAAAACTCATCGTGGGAACGTAGTAACGTAGCCTTAGCGTGCACCTGAGCCTATAAAAGCATTCCTATTCTGCTGCACATATATGACATGTTCCAGAAACAACAAGACATTATTAAAGCAATGCGCCAATAATAATAAAAAAAAGATGGACGTGTGAAAAATGTGACCGCTCAGATGTGGAGCCACATGAAAATGACTTGTCCCCAGCCTGCCCACATGATCGCCAAAATCCAACTTCCTAGGCTATACAGATACCCCCACTAGTGAGTTCCTGAGCGCAATATCCCACCTTAAAATTTACTATGGTATCCTCTTAAGTGGGAACTAGTTAGGTTTTAATCCAACTTGTCCTGAAAAAGTTGAATACAATTTTTTATCGAAGAAGGCGGCTCTACCCAGTGACTGACCGCATTCCCTGTACGACTTTACATAGAGAAAGCTGACAATCCATAGATAGGACCGCCCACTGGACTCCTAAATAGAGAAAGCGGGAATTTAAGTGATCAATGAACCAATGACAATTTGGAATTAAATAATTAGTGAATGTTCTTTAATGTTTTCAGATATTTCCCAACAAGGACCTGGATGTATTGAGACAGTCAGTGGCAACCCGAGATCAGCTGCTCGAAAAGAAGCTAAAGGAGCATGAGGTAGGCGAGGCGGAAGGTATGCAAGAGAAAAATCACTGAAAAACACATTCAAAATTATTATTAATTTTTTGTTATAAAAATTTTACGGAACTTCCCAATAGGTAATTATTATGGGAAATAGCTTTATGATAAATGCACAAGTTAAACCCCCCAAAACCATTCACACAAAAACCACAGAAAGACTTTATTATAGTAAAATATTTGTGACGCCAGCAGCACAACTTGGTGACCCAACACTTGCATCACCCTAGGTGACACGCTCGCCTGTCCATGGCCCGTTCTCTGCTCTGCTTCCCTTAGGAGACCATTAGCCATTCCATCCAATGTCTATGACTGTGCATGTCTGTCTGAACCAGGCACCTGCACCTCAGCCTGATTCCCCCCAAATATTCCCTATCAAATAACTTTTGGATCGCTCATGGTGGCCCAAAACTACCAAATCCATGTGTGTGAAATGCTCCAATCCCTTCCAACAAAAAAACATACTGGCCAAAATTACAATTTCTAGATGATTCAGCCCTTTCCCTAAGACCACCTATCACCATTTTTCATTCGTAAAAAAAAAAATCAGGAGAGCCTATTTTTTGAGGGGTTTGTGTTGTGAATTCTGTTGTGGGTTCTGCTCTTGGGCTCCCTCCGGTGGTTATAAATGGTAGTGCTGCTGTTTGTCCTTCACAGCAGTCATCAGGTGCTTCCACTTTGGACGGGGCTATTTAGTCTGGCTTCACCCTTTAGTGAGTGCCAGTTGTCCATTGTTTTTCTGGAGGATTCACATCTCTGCTTGGTTTCTCCTGCTGGATTGTCCAAATCATCAAAGATAAGTCCTGGCTTTGTTTTTGCAGTCCACATGCGGTGGACTTTATAGTTCAGTGAATTGCTATGTTTTTTCTTGTCCAGCTTTGTCTGTGTAAGGATTTATTCAGCCAAGTTGGAAGCTCTGGAGTCGCAGTTACCCTCCAAGCCTTTAGTTAGGTGTGGAGATTTTTGTATTCTCTGTGGTGGATTTTTGTAGTAATTTAATACTGACCGCACAGTACTCTGTCCTGTCTTTTCTTTCTAGGTAGCGTGGTCTCCTTTGCTAAATTCTGTTTTCAGTCTGCGTTTGTAATTTCGCTCTCCTCTCACAGTCAATATTTGTGGGGGGCTGCCTTTCCTTTGGGGATTTTCTCTGAGGCAAGATAGTTTTCCTGTTTCTTTCTTTAGGGGTAATTAGTCCTCCGGCCATGACGAGGTGTCGAGGGAGTGACAGGAACATCCCATGGCTACTTATAGTTGCGGTGTTAAGTTCAGGGTCTGCGGTCAGTATAGAGGCCACCTACTCCAGAGCTCGTCCATGCTGCTCCTAGGCCACCAGATCATAACAGGTTTGATTAAACCCAGCAACTTTTTCATGGGGCTTCTATTTTGGTTCCTGTACCCCCGATTATCCTGCCAAAATGTGGACTGTTGGCAACTATGTAAACCATACTGTGCTACCTTCTTAAATCCTCTATGCTAGCTCTCCCGCTCACTGTTACACCACTTACTGCCTCAAAAACAACCCGACCAGACCCCTAACACCACTCTAACTGCAGCCATCATTATTTTCACTCTTTTAAAAATATGACTTAATCTGACTCAATCCTGCCACCCAATTCTATTCCGGGGGCTGAATGGTTCCCCTTTCCTCCTTCTTGCCGACACTTTTACCTGCTTTTCCCATTACAGTCTATATGTCCTTTATATTAGGACGTGAAATTGTGACTGAGTCTTGTCACTGACAGTAGGGTCCTGGCACACCCTGAAATGTCAGGATTTCTCCGACGTTTCCTTAAAAACTTAGACAACAGAGATCTGACCACCACTATCCTTCCTACAAGCGCCCTAAGCTTATGTTAGTCTTGTAATATGCGGATTTGGGCACTCTACATTGCCGCACCCTTTCCTTGCCTTTACATTATTATTCTCATTGGTAGTAGATCCGGAGCGGTGTTTGAGATCTCTGGTTTCTGACTCTAATTTCCGTATGTTCCAGGCGGCTTTTTGTAGTGAATCCGTCAAGGACTTATTGGATGCTCTTCTGAAAGCCAAACTCAGCATGGAAAATAATAACAGCAATATGTCCCATGATGTGGGACTGACGGAGGATCACATCCTGATGACTGTCGGGGATATATTTGGAGCAGGAGTGGAGACGACGTCTACGGTGTTGAGATGGGCAATTGTATATTTATTACACTACCCAGAGGTGAGACCATTGCTTAGATGTATTTTTTAGAAGTGAGTGGTAGAAGCATTGCTAACATTAGTCGGATTCACCCTTTCAGGTGCAGAAGAAGATCCAGGAGGAGCTGGATATGGGGGTTGGATTCGGAAGACATCCACAACTGAGCGACAGGAAAATCTTACACTACTTGGAAGCCACCATAGCTGAAGTTCTGAGAATTCGGCCTGTCTCCCCTCTACTCATTCCTCATGTTGCCATGAAAGATACTAGGTGAGAATTTTGCATCGGGACCTGTAGAATTTGTGAATTGCATTGAATAATGTACTTATTCTTGTTACCTGGCCGCACTGTAAAGGGGTAAATGTACTTTTGAAAAACAATCACAGGCGTAATTATATTGGGTGCAGGTGTTGCAATCTCACCCGGGCCCGGAAGCCTAGAGGGGCCCAAATGGTCCCATACGCCCAAATGAGAAGACTAATATTATTGAAGACCCTTGATAGTTGGGGGCCCTGATGGAGTTTTTGGATTGGGCCAGCGAGCATCGAGCTACACAACCCTTTACCATTAAAAAGGTTGACCTACTTTAACAACTTATCACCTGTGCACAGGTGATAAATTGCTAATCGCTGAGTATCCAACTGTTGAGACCCCAGCAGATGCCAAAAACAGAGCTCTTCAGATCTCTATGGCGCAAGTGCCCCACAACTTAATTTATTGTCTATGGGACAGTCGGAACTATCAAAGCATTGAACATGGCTGTCTTCATCAGTTCTTTACATAATGAAGGGAGCTGTAGTATATGATAGATTTGTGAATACCAGCAGTCTGGTGCCCAGTGAACAGCAACTTAGTGTAGGACAAACCCCTTTAAGACTCTTGGTAAAAGGTTGACTGATGGTAACGGGTGTATTTTTAGGGGTTAATATGCATTTTCAACTTTAAACTGCTCTCCGGGCATTTCCCAGCAATGGCCAATGCCTGGGATAGGTCATCATCAGCTCTAACAGCAGCAGGATAGGAGATCAGCTCCTATTTCTTTGGAGTTCTGCAGCACATAGCAGTGACTGCTACACATGGAATGTAGCTGTGCTGCGCAGCACCATCCAATGTTTACATGCAGCGGTTACCAGAGCTGATCAGTGGGGTTGTCGGGTATCATAGAGATAGATCTTCAGTATCATATGCATGGAGAATCCCTTCAAGCACCTCTTTAAGAACTCCTTTAAGCATAGTGATGACTGTGGTAAGCAAACAACTTTGGGTGGTCAATGAAATTCTGTTTATGGATAATTTGGGTCAGTAACTGTGTTTTGTACGGCACATTAATGGTTATACTTGTTTTACAGCATCGGAGAATACACCATTCCTAAAGAAGCCCGAGTGGTTATAAACCTGTGGTCGCTGCACCATGACGACAAGGAATGGGTAAACCCTGAGGACTTTAAACCAGGTTTGTAGAAAACATTTTTTTAGGTATTTTTTAATAACCCAAAGCTGATTTTTTTTACAGAATATCAATTTTCATGATCTGACGTGAACAACCATCTGCAGAGGAAACATTTCCAACTAGTTAGATCAAATCTGATAGGGGAATCTGGACCATTGATCGGCAATGATTGCTTTGTCACCATAGACACCCGCATTATCGTCACCGATGCTCTTTATCAGTTATATCGGCCTCATTATCCACGCCTTTACGACAGTCTTAATTGAGCGCACACAATTATCAGTTCATCAGTGACAATGTTAAGTGCTTCCTTCTCAGAAATCTAAAACAATATAACTTAAGGACGCAGAGCCACGATCATAAAACTCATAGAGATCAGACTGCTGGGTGAAAGGTCGACCCGAAGGAAAGAACTGTAATGTGCTCAGGGAGGATTTGATTCAACGTAAAAACTTATCAAACCGTTCTACCCAACTTGTATCTTATGTGTATGGACACTTTCAATTCCCCCCATACCAGAGGTGTCAAACTGCGTTCCTCGAGGGCCGCCAACAGGTCATGTTTTCAGGATTTCCTTGTATTGCACAGGTGATAATTTAATCACCTGCACAGAATGATTCCAGCACCTTGTGGAATGCTAAGGAAATCCTGAAAACATGACCTGTTGGCGGCCCTCGAGGAATGCAGTTTGACACCTCTGCCCCACACACAATAGATAGCTGCTGGACAAACCATTGTTTGGCCGGCAGATGTCTCTCTGCACTCCCCCATACATGGGAGCGCTCCCCCTGTGTTTTCTATGGACGAGCTGCTGAAAGTCTCATCTGGTGTCGACTTATCTCACCAAAAACAAAAGGATCAGCAGTCTAAAATAAAAAATGCTGAAACCTTTTCTTCCTTGACATCATCTGTCAGGGGAGAGGCTGAAGACCACCATACACGCTGGGATCAGTGGGTTCTGTTGACATTAGTCTACTTTCTATCGGGGGCATTAGTTAGTTTAAAAAGGGACAGCAAACGGACTCCCAGAATTTAGAAGAACCATTCACACTTTCCCTTTTCTCATGGATTTGTGCGTCTTTTCCATTAAATTTAATGCATTTGTTATTCTAAACCATTTTCGCGTATCAGATGGGATCATGCATTGTGTGGGGCTCTGTTAAAAAAAAAAAACATATGACACACTGACCCTGTAATCCGAATATGCCCTTAGGGAACAGGTATATGGTCGGATTCCCGTGCACCACTCCTATTGCTGCGTGCTTAGCTAGGCATAGATCTCCGCCAAACCACCAAAAAATCCAAGTAGAAGAATACAAGGCACCGGAACTCTTCTTAGATGTATACTTTATTGATCATGCCATATATCCAGTAGAAAATCAGTAAAAAAAAGGCAATATTTTGGCAACAAATGGCCTTTTTCAACCTAGAGCATTGTTTCTTTTGTTCTGACTTGAAGAAGGCCATATGTGGTAGAAACGTTGCTGTTTTTCTACTGGATGTGGGACATGATTAATATATAGTACTTTTGACGAACTTTCCCGATGCCTTGGGATCTTCTATATGTCCTTAAGGAACATTTGCCAATGTCCAGAATACAAAAAAAGTGATGTTTTTTAAACTGGTGAGGCTCAAATTTTTATGTGATTGCAATTATAATAATTTATGAGTTAATGGTACATATTAGTATTTGTGGAAAATGCTAAATATTACTTGTAGTACAGACTTATTGTCACGCTCACGCCCTGACTGGTGGGCGTGAGCTCAGGGGGTTTGTGGCCCCACTGTGCCACAAACCAGACTACCCTGAAAGGGGTGTGACTATGACAGCTGCCTGGGTTTTCACTGGAGCCTCTGATGGTGAGGTCAGGCTTGTGCAGCAGGCAGCTGCCAGGTGCTACTCCAGGGTGGTGTCTGGCTGTGGCTGCTGATCCCACTTGGGACACAGGAACACTAGGATTGGTGCGGGCATCAGGCAGGACTAGCAGATGAGCACGGATGAGATTCAGGCGAGTAGGCTGGCACGGCTGAGACACAGGGCTGGCAGAGACACGGCAGAGAACACAGGGCTGGCAGTGACACAGGACTGGCAGGGACGGCAGGAACACAGGACTGGAAGGCACGGCAGGAACACAGGACTGGAAGGCACGGCAGGAACACAGGACTGGAAGGCACAGCAGGAACGGCAGGACTGGCAGGAACACTGGATTGGAAGGCACGGCAGAGAACACAGGACTAGTTGATGTGGTTTATGATGGAACAGGTAGGGACCTGTTCACACTGGAGGTGCAGGTACGGATATGTAGTGTGGAGGAACAGGTAGGGATCTGTTCACACAGGAGGTGCAGGAAAGGAAACAAGCAGAAAGGAATGAGGTATGAAGGAACAGGTTGGGACCTGTTCACACGGGAGATTCAGGTACGGAAACAAGCCAGACGAAAAGGAGAATGAAGGAACAGGTTGGGACCTGTTCACACAGGAAGAGAACCGCAAGGCTGTGGATAGGAATGGTAGAGCAGCAAGAGATAGTGTAGCAACAGAAGCTAAGCAGAGCGGAACCGCAAGGAATGCGGAGAGGAGCTGCAGCAAGGGATAACTGCAGCAGCAGAGCAAAGCATAACTGCAAGGAATGCGGAGAGGAGCTGCAGCAAGAGATTACGGCAGCTGCAGAAGCTAAGCAGAGTAGAAAGGAGCAGAACCGCAGGAGTGCAGAGCAGAGATAAAGCCACAAAGGTACAGAGCAGGCAGAGCCGCAAGAGTGCAGAGTGTAAGCAGACTGAGAACACGAGGAAAGACACAGCAGGGAAGGAAGCCACAGACAAGGAGACAGAGATAAGACTAAGTTCAGACAAGGAAATGGTACAAGACAAGAAACAAGGACAAAGACACAGGGACCAGGATATTCTGCCTCCTGGAGGGTGGACAACAAGATCAAGGCAATAGCACAGAGAATCCTCCAGAGAGGGAGTAACACAAAGCAAGGCCTGGCAAACTCAGAAGCTAAGCACAAACTGAGCTAACACATTGCACAGGCCCAGACCACTGGGTAGAGCTGCACTAAATACTGGAGGCCTCCTGGCAATTGGCCAGGAACAGATTAGACAGATGCACCTGATTCCTATAAGAACCAGAGAGTTCAGGCGCCGCCCCATTATACACACAGCCATGAAGTATGCAGAGAGCAGAGACACAGAACATGGAGCTGGCATGAAACAGAAACCACATCATGGCCTGGAGCAGTGGGTAAGATA
The DNA here is from genome assembly GCF_051348905.1 of Ranitomeya variabilis. Lineage (NCBI taxonomy): Eukaryota > Metazoa > Chordata > Amphibia > Anura > Dendrobatidae > Ranitomeya > Ranitomeya variabilis. The sequence goes on from NC_135235.1 coordinate 67,181,095, forward strand.
GTGTGAGAAATGCGAGGCCATGCCGTGATGCCAGCAAAGTTGTTACACTTATCATGTAGTTTTATTTTGTCTAAAAAAATATTGTCTTTGGTTTTTGGCTTGGGCACTGTTCACACTACTTGTTTTGCAATGTCTGGGGTTCTGGGTGACTGCATACAGCCTAACAGGGACCACGGCTTAGTGACAATTACAATGTGCAGTCGCATAGGCATTATGTTGCGTCATTGTTTGTGAAAAGTAATGGAAACACTTTTCAGAATACTGGGTGAGTCACTTAGTTGTCAGAGTGAATGTGCCCAAGTTATGTGCCAAGCTAGAAGCCTCTGGGGTGAGTCTGGCTGACACAGTACAGGATGACCACCAACCTTAAAAGTTTAGCGACTCCACCATTAGTCATTCCTCCTCATGAGTAGGGACAACTAATACCAGTCATGTTTGACCATCGTTCTTCGTGTTTTGATGCTTTTTATTATAACTGTAAATGTCTTATCTATGTGTCCACCACTCGCATCTTCATCATCCTTATCATTAGCATACTCTTACCCTACTGATGTGTTGAATTTAAGCACAACTCCACCAATAATTTAATTGTGGACATTCCAATAATCATACAGCCCCACTTCACTACACGGCTTCTTATCTTTCACAGATCGCTTCTTAGATGAAAATGGACACCGTTTGTACTCACCAAGTCAAAGTTACCTACCATTTGGTGCTGGAATTCGAGTTTGCCTTGGAGAAGCTCTGGCCAAGATGGAAATTTTTCTTTTTCTCTCATGGATCTTGCAGAGGTTCACTCTGGAGGTTCCTGAGGGAGACCCTTTGCCAAACCTGGAGGGAAAGTTTGGTGTTGTTCTTCAAGTCAAACCATTCAAGGTGAACGCAAAGCTGAGAGACGCCTGGAAGAACATTGACATCACTTCGTAAACACTGCACAATGTAACACGTATGGATCCCAAAGTGCTTTTGAAGATTTGAGGGGTTGTCTCAAGTTCTTATGTGGGTACATTTGAATAATGCTTCTAAAAACAAGCAACTTTGCAAACTACTTTCTACTAAAAATGTTGTCTGTTCTCAAGAATGGATGGATTTTTATTTTATAGTGTACAGCTTGTTGCCGGTCACCCTTAGAGTGGCCAGTTACATATGTAGGGAGCGCACCTCTTTACAGCCTCTTAACACCACTCTGAAGCCTGGCAGAATTGCTGGATTTGACCTGCTTCAATTCCCCTGCACTTCTCTCATGCTACAGAGGCAAAATTGCCTTTGCTAGGAGCATGAGGGTACGCACAGTTTGGACCAGCGGTGCGAGCATGCCTCTGGTCCAAACTGTCAATCTTCAGGAGCGCTCCTCCCCATGCCGAGCAGGAAGTCAGCGGGACAGGTGCAGTGCGCTTCTGAAGAAAAGAAAAAGAGGTTGAGGCAACCCCATTAAGGGTATGCTACAATGCTGCATTTTATCTGCTAGCCTCTTGGAGTGGAAATGCATTGGCAACATCATATCATTGCAAAACTGGTTCAGCACACATACATTTCTCCTTTCTGCTTTGCCATCTTTGCTTTGCAAACAGTGAAATATGCGCCGTCATCCGCAGCACAAATTGACTGTTGTGGAATTTAGATCCTCAGCGTTGCTCAATATATGCTGTGGATATTTTTTATAGTGTGTGCAGGAGATTTCTTAAAAACAGTGGTGGATGGTGCATTAAAGAGAACCTGCTATGGGCAGCATGAATCAGACACTATCTGCGGTTTTGCAGCCAGGTATGGTTGCAATTGCACATCCAGGTTCGGACTTTTTAAATTGGTGTTGTAATATTCATAGTGCGTTTACAATCTAATGTTATATAGTTTCTCCTGCCTGAATGGAGCTTAGAAAAATGCCAAATAGGCCGCTGAATGAGAAGCTTTCTTTCATATATAGGATCCAAGTGGAGATCAGTTGTCGGGGTCAGCCTTGAATTGGATAGTGCTCTGTGCTCAGTGGCGGACACCCAAGATGGCCCCTGAGCAAGAACAACACATTGGCCCTTTGCAGTCCAATAGCTCTTCGTAAAGCACAATTCCACCTGCTTCGGAGGCGTTACTGGCCCCCTTACCTCTTGGGCCCCTGTGCAGCTGCACTGATAGCACCAATGATTTGTCCGCCCCTGCCTGTTCAGTACCATCAGTTGGTGTCCTCCTACCCACATGGTGTACTGTCAAACAGTGAATAATATGCGCTATACGATATGCCATAATAGTGGTATATATTCTCCAAAAAATAAATTTGCTTAAATAAATAATAATGTGTAGTGCTGCCACTACCAAGCACTGCAAAAGTAATGTACTGTACAGTGCTAAGGTAGCAGTGGCACACAGTGTGCGAATAGATAAAACCGCTCAGCACATAAATAAAACCACCTGCTCCATACATAAAGTAGTCTAATAAAAATGACATACAATGTCTAAATAGTACGGTAACATAACTAAAAAGCAAAAAGTTACAACACCATCCTGATGAGGTGGCATGGTTAAGGTGGCCATACACTTTTATTGCTTGACAGCTATTCTTCTCGAGTCACCCCACACACATGCACACTCGGATTACCTGCACATGCATGTGTACTCATTGGGGAGAGGGAAATAAACCGCTGCCCAATATCTGCCCTATCCTGTTTATCCCCCGGATCTGTCTAAAAAACATTGGCCGAACATGAATTACACATGAGATGGTCAGTCGATCTTATCGAAATCGGGGCTTCAATCTCATGTGTATGCAAGCGTCATTCCCCTAAGGCCGACCCTCATCATAACACCCTGACTTTAGTTAGACTTCACAATATGTTGTGTGAAGGAATCTACAGCATTTACCAAAAAATGACCATCTGCAGCACTTTTCCCCCACTATCGTCCTTTTTTAGTTTGTATAAACTATAGAAAATGTAGCGTATGAATATGTATTATTTGCTTTATGGTATTTTTATCGTATTTTATTATGGACGTAGTGGTGTCTGGAGTCTGACACCTTAAAGGGATCGTCCGGCCTTAGGGTACAAGTCTGTGGTCACTCCATGTGACTGCAGACTTGAGAATCCTCACATCGTGCTCACTACGCACTGTTTGGATTCCTTCGTGTCGGCATTGGGAGAGGCAGGCATGTGACCACAAGTATGTGACTAGCACGTGCCGACAAATTGGGCATGGCCTCGCTCCATGAAATTGTATGGAGCGGGGACGGACAAGTCTAGTCAGAATGTGGCCAGAAATATGCGAATCACATACTTGCAGTCAGATGACTGCCCACTCCCACCATCAGTGAAACCTCACAGCGTGCAGTGTGCGCGATGTGAGGACTCACAAGTCTGCAGTCACATAGAGCGACTGCAGACTTGCATCCTAAGGCCGGACAACCCCTATTATATTTTCAGCTTAGCACTCCTGCATTTGAAAACAAAAACTTATTTAACTGTAAAGTAAACATAGAAATAACTGTGAACATTTTTTTAAACCAGGTACTTCTAATTATATTAGTCTTTTTGTACCAACTTTAAAACACCAGATTCAGGAGAGGAACAAGGTTCCACCTGCCCAATGCCTAATAAATATATATATATATATATATATATATATATATATATATATATATATATATATATATATATATATAAATCCAAAAATCCAATGATTTATTTCAATAGAAATAGGATGCAAACTATTATTTTTGTAAGATGAATCAGAATTTCAGAAAGTCATCATTTTTTTTTATCTACTGATAATGCAGCAATTACTTTACTGTCCTTGAGCGGTTGGAATCACGTCCAAAATCATATTATATAAAACGAACTCCTGGGGTAATTGTCTATTTTGTTTTGTTAAAAGATCTTTTGTAAAATTATGTACTCTGTATGAACAATACATTAAGCAATAAAGATGAAATCCATTATTACCAAGATGTCACATTTATGTGCAGGCATGTAATCCCCGTATTTTTCCTAGGCAGTGTCCTTTTATTTCAGTTCCATCTTATAGTGGATTTTTTCCTTTAAAAGATAATTACATTTATTATTTACCCATACTTGATAAAAATGTAATATCTAAAATTGAGACATTAAACACACCTTCCTTTAGGAGCGCCTGAAAATCCCCCCCAAAATGCCCCCTGTTGGGTGGGTTTTGTATTAACCCTATCCATTTTGCAGTTTGGTTCGACAAAGTTGGCAAGGACGTCTGCTCATCAGTTCTACCATGCACCCAGATTGATTTTACACATACATGCCAACTTTTTGAAATGATCTGGCAGGAAACTTCAGGATGTATCAGGGGGCGGCAAAATTATTCAATAATCCCGGGATGCTAGGGGTGAGTCAGATCACATTTTAATGACAACGACAAACTCCGATAAGAATGGCAACCTAACAAAATGAGGAGGAAAATAAATTAAAAAGTAAGTTTAGAAAAGGCGCAAAAGGAAAGATGAATATGACACAAACAAAATCAGGCTCAAAACACCAAAAATTAAAATAAAAAAGCCGCAAATGCAATAATGAATTGAGCCCATATTGCTGTATTTTTCCACGTGGCAAAAGAAGCGACACGTCATGACTTAAGGTGTTTATGCTTGGTTAAAATGCTCCAAATATGTATATATTAAATTAAATGGAGAAAAACAGCATAAAAACCTACACCAGAAACCTGCCCAAAAAAACTTGAAAGTTACAAGCAGAAAAAAATCACGTAGAAAAACACTGTGTGTGATCATGCCTTATAATGCGATATGAACCTTATAGGTGGATGCTTCATATCTGACCATAAATCCCTATTTTATTTAACAGAGAAAAGTTATTCTAAAGTTTTTGTTTTTTTTTAACTTGTCAATCACTTATTCAATATTCCGGCTTTTTTATGATGTTACATCAAAGTTTGCAGCAGGAAGCAGATCGTGTGTTTTGTTTTTTTTTCTTGTGCTCCAGATGCAGAGAAGGATGTTGCCGCCTTCACCAAATATCTATACCGGTAATCAACACTTTCTCAGTTGCCAGTTCCAATTAATTGCTTTTGAGTCTCCAGCAGTGAGGAAATGAAGTTGCATAATTAGATATTCAATCACAGCCGTTTCATTTCATCTTTTTATCTCGGGAGGGACACATCTGCAGGACAAATTTCAAAAATCAAAATGTTTATGACAAAATCCCCAGATTCTAGATGACACATGTATGTTCACAGTCACCAGAGCTGCTCACAAATGGGGTTTCTATCATTTCAAAATAATAATAAAAAAAAAAGTTAAAACATCGGTCTAACAAGGTATTTGTTTGAGATAGAGCAAAAGAATTCTTCCTTTTAGGTCCCAAATAATAAAAAACAATTGGCGAAGATCTGTCACTAGAAAACCCAAGATTCCGAGGAACCAGAGAAAATGGGGATAAAACATCACATTTATTCCATTAGTCCAACCTTAAAAATCACATGGTGAAATACAATTGAGGAAGACGAATGAAGCAACGTTTCAGACCAAAAGTGCCTTTCTGAAGACAGAAGCAAAATAAAAATTACAGCTTGTGGGGGGGGGGGAGGGGTCTAACGGAATCATCACTGAGCCGCCAGTGGTGCATGAGAAAGGCTCTTGGACTAGGTAAGATCTGTCACTACTTTTTCATCTCAATCATATACAGTCATGGCCGAAAGCGTTGGCACCCTTGAAATTGTTCCAGAAAATGAAGCATTTCTCCCAGAAAATGATTGCAATTACAAGTTTTGTTATGCACATGTTTATTTTTCTTTATGTGTATTGGAACAACACAGAAAAACTGAAAAAAGGCAAATCTGACATAATTCACAGAAATCCCCAAAATTAGGCAGGACAAAATTGTTAGCACCCTTAACTTAATATTTGGTTGCACGCCCTTTTGAATAAATAACTGCAATTAATTGCTTCCTATAACCATCAAAAAGCTTCTTACACCTCTCAACTGGAATTTTTGACCACTCTTCTTTTGCAAACTGCTCCAGGTCTCTCATATCTAAAGGCGCCTTCTCCTAACAGCAACTTTAAGATCTCTCCACAGGTGTTTAATGGGATTTAGAGCCGGACTCATTGCTGGTCACTTCAGGACTCTCCAGCACTTTGTTTCCATCCATTTCTGGGTGCTTCTTGAAGTATGTTTGGGGTCATTGTCCTGCTGGAATGACCTAGAATGCAAACCCAGCTTTCTGATACTAGGCACTACATTACAACCGAAAAGTCTTTGATAATCTTCATGATTTCATGATGCCTTGAACACAGCCAAGGACCCAGTATCAGAGGCAGCAAAACGACCCTAAAACATCTTTGAGCCTCCACCATATTTGACTGTAGGTACTGTGCTCTTTTCTTTGTAGGTCTCATTTCATTTTCGGTGAACAGTAGAATGATGGGCAGCACGGTGGCGCAGTGGCTAGCACAGCAGCCTTGCAGCGCTGGAGTCCTGGGTTCTAATCCCACCTTGGACAACATCTGCAAAGAGTTTGTATGTTCTCTCTGTGTTTGCGTGGGTTTCCTCCGGGCACTCCGGTTTCCTCCCACATTCCAAAGACATACTGATAGGGAATTTAGATTGTGAGCCCCATCGGGGACAGTGATGATAATGTATGCAACCTGTAAAGCGCTGCGTAATATGTTAGCGCTATATAAAAATAAAAGATTATTATTATGATGTGCTTTACCAAAAAGATCTATCTTGGTCTCATATGTCCACAAGACACTTTCCCAGGAGGATTTTGGCTTACTCATGTACATTTGGCAAACTGCAGTCTAGGTTTTTATGTCTCTGTGTCAGCAGTGGCAGTGGGGTCCTCCTGAGTCCCCTGCCATAGCATTTAATTTCATTCAAATGTTGATGGATAGTTTGTGCTGACAATGTTGCACCCTGAGCCTGCATGACAGCTTGAATTTCTTTTTAACCTGATTGGGGCTGCTTATCCAACATCCGGACTATCCTGTGTTGTAACCTTTCATCAATTTTTCTCTACCATCCACATCCAATGAGATAAGCTACAGTGCCATGCTACTATTATCAGGATGGATGATAAATGTATGATCATGACTGCTGAGATTCCCACTGATCCAGTGAGCAAGGGTCTAAAGTCATCTAAGTGAATGGAGCTGCTGTGAGCATGTGGGACCACCACTCTAATAAACAAGGAATGAAGAAGTGGTCGCACATACTCACTATCCAGTCACATAGGAAACTTTCTTGTGAACTGTGTGGGGTCCCAGTGATTAGACCCCCACAGATCTTACATATATCTTGTAGCGAAGTCATATATGTTGTTTATGGGACAACCTTTTCAATCCTCCCCATATAATGATTTTTGTTATGCCATATACACAAGTTTATATTATAAGATTAGATCATTTTTATTAGAATAAATAATTATGCAAAAAAATGGATGTTTTTAAAGCATGGATTAAATCCCACAGGAATAGCATAGACACACCATGTATATGGACCTGTAGTGAGATTCGGACTCAGTGTCCTATGATGTAAGGCACTAGTGTCAGTGATTATGAGTATATATAAAACTGCTATACATGGCTATCTACATACATAGCAGTTCAAGGAATAGTATTTTCTTTAATTTCTTACCCCATCAAATTCATTGCCCATTTGTTATACTATGTATTAATAAATGAGGACCTTCCATCCAACAATGATATACATCGGGCTCTCTACTGTAGTGTCACCTAGTGTTGGACATTGATGTATAGAGCAGTTACCTCCAATAGGTGGTGCTGCCGAGCCAGCCTAATTCCTTTTGGAAGGGAGCTACAACCCCTGGCAAAAATTATGGAATCACCAGCTTGGGGGATGTTCATTCAGTTGTTTAATTTTGTAGAAAAAAAGCAGATCACAGACATGGCACAAAACTAAAGTCATTTCAAATGGCAACTTTCTGGCTTTAAGAAACACTAAAAGAAATCAAGAACAAAAAATGTGGTTATCAGTAATGGATACTTTTTTTAACCAAGCATAGGGGAAAAATTACGGAATCACTCAATTCTGAGGAAAAAAATTATGGAATCACCCTAAAAATTTTCATATCCAAAAATAACACCTGCATCAAATTAGATCTGCTCGTTAGTCTGCATCTAAAAAGGAGTGATCACACCTTGGAGAGCTGTTGCACCAAGTGGACTGACGTGAATCATGGCTCCAACATGAGATGTCAATTGAAACAAAGGAGAGGATTATCAAACTCTTAAAAGAGGGTAAATCATCACACAATGTTGCAAAAGATGTTGGTTGTTCACAGTAAGCTGTGTCTAAAATGTGTACCAAATACAAACAACATGGGAAGGTTGTTAAATGCAAACATACTGGTAGACCAAGGAAGACATCAAAGCGTCAAGGCCAGAAACTTAAAGCAATATGTCTGGAGTCAACGTCTTTGACCGAACTGTAAGACACCGCCTAAAGGAAATGGGATTTACATACAGAAAAGCTAAATGAAAGCCATCATTAACACCTAAACAGAAAAAACAAGGTTACAATGGGATAAGGAAAAGCAATCGTGGACTGTGGATGACTGGATGAAAGTCATATTCAGTGATGAATCATGAATCTGCATCTGGCAAGGTGATGATGCTGGAACTTTTGTTTGTTGCCGTTCCAATGAGATTTATAAAGATGACTGCCTGAAGAGAACATGCAAATTTCCACAGTCATTGATGATATGGGGCTGCATGTCAGGTAAAGGTACTGGGGAGATGGCTGTCATTACATCTTCAATAAATGCACAAGTTTACGTTGATATTTTGGACACTTTTCTTATTTCATCAATTGAAAGGATGTTTGGGGATGATGAAATAATTTTTCAAGATGATAATGCATCCTGCCATAGAGCAAAAACTGTGCAAACATTCCTTGAAAATAGACACATAAGGTCAATGTCATGGCCTGCAAATAGTCCGGATCTCAATCCAATTGAAAATCTGTGGTGGAAGAAGAAAATGGTCCATGACAAGGCTCCAACCTGCAAAGCTGATCTGGCAACAGCAATCAGAGAAAGTTGGAGCCAGATTGATGATGAGTCCTGTGTGACACTCATTAAGTCCATGCCTCAGAGACTGCAAGCTGTAATAAAAGACAGAGGTGGTGCAACAGAATACTAGTGATGTTTTGGGGTGTTTTTTTGTTTGTTTGTTTTTCATGATTCCATAATTTTTTCCTCAGAATTGAGTGATTCCATAATTTTTTCCCTATGCTTGGTTAAAAAAAGTAACCATTACTGACTGCCACATTTTTTGTTCTTGATTTCTTTTAGTGTTTCTTAAAGCCAGAAAGTTGCCATTTGAAATGACTTTAGTTTTGTGCCATGTCTGTGATCTGCTTTTTTTCTACAAAATTAAACAACTGAATGAACATCCTCCAAAGCCGGTGATTCCATAATTTTTGCCAGGGGTTGTAGTTTACATATCTTTTTACCCAGGGAGCATTGCTTGCTCTGTAAATCTTCCTACACCAGATTCACAGTCTCCATAAAGACAAACAGTACTCCCAAGATAATAAACTATTTGCCGTGAGCTTTGACTTTTATGTTTAAGACATGTTTAAGATGAATACATCTTACACTTACAGGAAGAAGAATGCACAGAGTCAAAGCTAACCATCTGCCAATGGTGTCAGTAACAACTGGTGGTTTAATGTAAACCAGACACATTTATAATTAACTGTGAGCTGTTCCAGTAAATGAAGCAGATGCTGAGGGTTACAATTTCATAATGTCAAGTATTTTCTCTTGGCTATAGGGTCTAGGATTTTGCTAGAAAGCAGGACCTCTCGGACAAGACTCCGACTTTTCTCTTTGCAACAAGCTGCCATTATGGTTGGTTACTGGACTTTTCTAATCCGAAAATTGCCAAAATTTTTTTTACGGAATTGTCATTTTCAGGGTCGGTGTTGTTGATGTTCACACAAAAATGTTTTTACATGGAGTTTAAAGGGAATCCATTTCAAAATCCACATACAGTAAATAAAACCTTTTGAATATTGATTTTGATGGGTAATCCACATCGTTGTTCATACAGCAAGATTTTTGTGAGTTTATTTCCTACAAGGTTTTGAAAATGTTTGCATGCAAATAAAGAAGTGACATATCAATTCTTTGACGTAAATTCCTCTTGGAATCTACCGTACTTGTTCAAGTAGAAATCAGATGTGTGAAAAAAAACACGCATCATATTTGGAAAACCTTGACTATGGAATTCTCTTGGAAAAAAATCAGTGTGAACATAACCTTAAAGTGGGGTGTATTTTAAAAGGCTAAAAAAAATAAAAAAAAAAAATTGGAAAATGAAACAACACACTAAGTAATATCCATGTGTCTTCGTGAAGCAATACCATTATTCCATGTTTATGTCCTAGCATGATCTGATTTTTTTGCAGACCAGACTTGGCCTAGCCCCATAACGGGATGATGCTCCATTTTTACAGAATTAGTTTTTTTCTGCATTCTTAAAAATAGACATGGTCAAGAATAAATAGGATAACAGGAGGAAAGCTCAAATAAAACAAAAACAAAACATACTGACCTGCTCAATCCCCTGAAGATTCAGGCTCAACGCTCTAATAGTCAACATTTGCCTTTGTTCATGTGTCGCACATCTATGTGACCGCTGCAGCTAATCACTGACCTCAGTATTCTTGCTAGCTGCAGCAGTCACATGGATGTACATGGCCCCATTAAAAAGAGGCTGTCCTTATAAAACAGCCCCATTAAATAAACATGGAGACAAGTTGTTTGTTGTTAGGCCTCATACACATGGGAAAGCAGTGGTCTCCACCCCAAATAAGCAATTGTAAATCTGCGCGGGCACAAGAAATGTTCTAGAATTATTAGTTTCCAGGAAATTTGATAAGTTTTTGGAGAAAATTTTCCCTGGCCATGGAGCCTAGCGGAGTCCAAAAGGTCCCTTAGGCCCATATGAGATAGAAGTAGGGCCGCTGAGTGCAAACAACTAGTAACGTGCAGGTATTTGGTGTTTGCTGATGGAAAGAAATGAAGTCATGGACTTTTTTAGTCTACGGGTGTTAACACATTAATATAAAGTAACGTGCAGATGTCATTCTGTAAGAAAAGGCAATTTTTCAAAACCAAACCACTGTTTTTCTTCTGTTTGAATACAAACTATCCATTCTTGTCATTCAGTGAGACTCGACGTCTCTGGAACGTTCACCTATCACCAATCTGCACACCTAAAAATGAGGTAACTCATATATCATAGGAGCACTAGCACCAATCCGATTTGGACGGTCTACCATGAATGCCTTCTGATATAACCAGACCAGCCACTTCTCAGACCTCTTTGTAAATTTCCTCTCATTTTATTTCTCTGAATCTATTATAAAGCAATCATGGAAACTGCAGAAAGTGTTAACTGAGAATATGTCCTTGTTAGGCCTTTAGGGGCCTTTAAATATTAACTCCCTGGCTGCCGATTGTAGTATTGACAAGCAAAGTTCAAGGGGGTATCTGAGACATGAAGGTAAATTAAAGCGAATAAGTAACTTACTAATAAACATTATTGATAAAGTCTGCCCCAGTCTCAGCTGTTGATAGCAAATAACCAAGAAGTCATGATGTCCTCTAAGGTACATGCACACGATCCAGAGTTTCTACGGGTTGGACGCTGTGTACTTGTGCAGCGTCAAACCCGCAGTGTCCATATGTTACAGTGGATAGGATTTCAAGAAATGTCATGTACACTATGCATCCACAGATGCTCATGGATCACCTACGGAGACAGACATGCGGAGCATCTTTCCAGACTGCAGCATGTCTATTTCTCTTGTGGAGAAATTTCTCCAATAGAATGTATTGGACGCGGTGAATCCACATGAGTTAGTGGTCACAGGTGGATTCACCTGTGTTCAGTAGACGAAAGCGCTTTGGATGCAGTGAACATGTGCTGTGTCCAAAACACTGCTGCTTCCAGATTGTGTGCACCCGGCCGTACTCATAAAATGTTTGGGATGAGGCGGATGAAATGGCATCAGATCCAGATTCAGTCATAGAGGCGCGCAGGTGAGGCTTCAGTCACCACTCACAGTGAGTAACAGCTGTAAGCACACAACACTACTTTGATGAACATCTTATTCTGCACAGATGTCCTGCACAGTGAGCTGTCAATCAAAGTGCAGGGTCGGCTTTTAGTCAGTGCTCACTGTGTACTGAGTGGTGACTGTAGCTGCTCCAGGCACTCCTCTATGACCTAAAGCTAGCAGCTCCTGGGAGGAATAAAGTTCATTTTCTCCCTGTAGCCACACTATCAGTAAAGTTGTCGGACAGCATTATAACACTATTAACCTGAGGATTATCCCTATACTTGCATGCAGGCTAATAGCGTTTGGGAACATGACATGTTCCCTTTAGGTATCTGAGATGGTACCTTAAATATCATGCTGCCTTCCTCTCCAACAAGGAGTGAGAAGAGGACAGGATGAAAATGCAGCGGACCTTCTAGTTTTGTGATGCGTGGGAGTTGTTGGACCACCACCATGACTGTTATACATTATGTATACCTTGACCGACAGGTACACCTCTGTTTTTTGTATAAATCGAGTGTTTGTTTGCTTGGCTCATCTGGCTGTATCTGACTCAATCCGATTCCATAAACACAAAGGCGTCTCGCTGCTTGCTGTACCTAGAAAGCCTAAAGCAAATGTGCATAGGTTCCTAGAAATACAAGTAGATTAGGTTGTAATTTGTATTCACAGAACACGCTAATCATTGTCAGCAGTGCAGTCGTTTTTTTCTAAAACTCCCATTACATTACATGTACACACAATGCAGTCCTTCAAAAGCTTATTGGAAAAGAGATGACAAGTGATATTCATAGGAAGTAGCTAGAGCGCACCATCAGCAAATGACAGATTACTTCAATTGTCACTTTTGCTTCAAACTTTGCGTAGTAGTACAATTGCATGTAAGATACTCTATAATATTTTTTTATGAGGGTTTTGCTTATTCCTTTCCCGCCTCTTTCCTGAACTCTCCACCCACACTGAAAAATATCATTTTAAATCTCTTTGTTAAAGCAAGGTGAAATGCCAGCACAGGGAGATGTCGACTAACACCTCTTATTATACTTTATGGAGATGGGAGGCAGAAGCGGAGGAGCAACGTTTAGCACTTTTACAGACAAGGTAAACAGAAGCAGATTTTGCTGCATCCTCTAGAAAATCAAATTTCAATTCTGAGCTGGATTCACAGCTAGACAGCTCAGTATTGCTGTATAATGTCTTCCAAGCTGTTGCTTTTGTCTCTGTGTTACAGAGATAGAAGAGAAAGGTCACATTTCTGTGATGTGTATGAGAGCATAGCAACTAGTATCCACCCACCAGCTCAGGGACAACAGAAAATGAAAGACACAGCCTGCAAATGGGAAAAGTGGTTAAAAATTGCAAGATACAATTATGTAAAGGTCACAAATAGTGTTATTCCTCGTGAACAACAACCATGACAGCTTATTGTGAAAAGTTTTTATGTTTCCATCAACATGGCGCTACAAGGGCTCATTTTTACTGGATTGACTGCTATTTAATTTACCACCTAAAGTACTGAAAATTTTGGAAAAAAAAGTTCAAGGGGTTGAATAGTAAAAAAGGTCCATCATGGTTGCTCAGGTTTTGTATTTACGACATTTCTTCTGTGGCAAAATAAAATGGTAATTTTATTCCGTGTATTAGTATGATTACAGTGGTACCAAATTTAGGTTGTTTATTTTATATTTTACCACATTTAAGAAAAAGTAGTAAAATATTGAAGTGACGAGGAGCTGAGCTGCAGTATGTGGGAGCGGCCACTACACGGTGTACAGAGCTGTGCTGTTCTGTACTCTGTGCACATCTGGCCACAGCACGAGCTGCAAACATGATCAGTGAAGGGTCTGGGTGTGGTACCACTACTGATCTGATATCGTTGACCTTCCCCAATATCTTAAGTCCTGGACAACTCCTTTATCCCCTTCTTGATCTTTGATGTATATTTACATCAATGGTCATGTCCCTGCCTTTGATGTGGGCTCGGCGTGCGTGCGAGTCCACATCTTTCCCCGCACATGATGACTGATTTAATAATTCCTCATGTGTCTGTAGCAGCCGGCAGCTGTTAACCACTTAAATCCCGATGTCAATCACTGACAGCGGGATTTAACATGCGCTGGGAAGAAGCGCAACATTAATCCCACCCATCGATGCCCCTGCCACATGATCGCAGGGCGCCAATGGTTCGTCATGACAGCCGGGGTACACTGATGACCCCCGTGCCTGTCCGTTGAATACCAGCTTGTGGATGTCATCCATAGGTGATCATGATTTCTGCTATACCTACGATCCCAGCTAAAAGTCTCCTAAGGGGACTATTGAGCCCCTTTTTGCCCTATTAAAAATAAAACAATTTTTTGTTAAAATACGCGTTTGATACCGCAGCATTCAGAATCGTCTGATCTATCAAAATATTAAATAAATTAATCCAATCGGTAACCGGCATAATGAGAAAAAAAACAACAACCCAGAATCATGTTTTTTTGGTCATGCAAATGCAATGAGGTGATCAAATCATCATATCTGCACAAAAAAAAAAAAAATGTCATCTTGGGACGCAAAAAATAAGCCCTCACATAGCACCATATACTGAAAAACAAAAATGTTGCTTGTCTCGGAAAATGGCGACATAAGGGACATTTTTTTTCACCACTTAAATTAAAAAAAAGCAAAACAAAACTATACATGTTTGGTGTCTGCGTACTCGGATTGAGCTGCGGAATCATATTGCCAGCTAAATTTTACCATATATTGAACATGGTAAATAAAAAAAGTATGGAATTGCACTGTATAATCCTGGATAACACCCTCAACTTTAGTTGTTTTTTATAAAAAAAAAAATAAATAAGGCAAATTCTGATTTTGTTTTGTGAATGCCTCTTTAATGTGAGCAGTCAGTTGTCGCTTATTTGCTCCATACCCAGAAAAACAAGTCGCGCTTACAGTCAGGGCGCCTGGGACATTTTGGTCTGCAGAATCCAAACTATGCGATCCCTTCCCCTCAGTCATCGCAGCCTTCACCAACAGCGACTGTTCAAGGTACAAAGTGATGCCTGTTCTTCAGATGTGACCTTCAAGTGAACTCACCAGACAATTACATTTCAGTCCCAAAGAAATAAAGTGGTTTCCCACGATGAAAACCTGCAATACATTCTTTTTACGTTTTCATGGTGGACTTGGGTTTTATTTCTCAAGTGATCCCTTTTCTGTTATCAAACTCTGTCCAGCTGTGATCATGAGAAGGTAATAGTCATTTATTTAGCACCATCAACTCGTACGGGGCAGAGCCATGCGATACAAGACATAATAAAAATACATCTCCACTGTATGTAATAAATATTTTCATTTCCTTTAGGTTCGCTAATTATTATTCTACTTTTCTTACAGGAATATTGGCATTTTTCTTACTGATTTGGCAGCCACTTTTGCAAAAGTATCAGAGGAAAGTGCTGCCATCTTGGTTGTCCGCATGGCCATATTTTTGTTCTAAGTGCAGTAGGTGAAAAATATTTGACAGCATTTGGACCAATACCGTAATACACCAACCAGACTAACAAGGTCATACAAACAGGGATACAGGAAAATACCAATCATACAAATATACTCACATAAACAACAGAGGTAAACAGCGGAAAGTGCAGGATGGTGTAAAACCAAAGTAGGAGAAGGAGGGGAATTAGCACGCAAACCAAAATCTAGCAACGGTCTCAGATAAATCCACCAAACGCCTTCTCAAACAACAACAAACCACCATCTCCTAACCATGCAGCATGAAGCTATCTCTCTGGCAATGAGTGCTAGCCAGGGCCCACAATATATAAAAGATGGGAGTGGCTAACAGTGAACAGCTGAGAGCCTTAATGCAGGAAAGCTTCCAGGAGCTCTCAACTGAGCAGATTAACCACTGCACTGCTCAAAGAACCTGCACCATTTATGAAGGTGACATGCTTCTAAACAGTGCAGGAGTAGGAGAAATCAGACACTGCAGCCTTCTGGCTCCTCTCTGTTGCCATAAATACGTGACACTATATTTGAGCTTGCAAATTTTAATAACTGTTAATGTATAAAAGCAGATGTCATATGGATGACAATACAGAGGAAAGAGGTCAATTTTTTTCTGGATGAAAATTGGATAATTTAGTTATATACTCATGTGAACTCAACCTTAAAGGGGGTTTACCGGCCTTAGACTACAAGTCTGCAGTATGTTGCGTACACGGTGCGCGCTGTGAGGATTCTCCGGCCCTAGTAAGTAGCTGGTGGTTATATGACCATAACTATGCACATACCTGGCCACATGCCAACTAGACCTTTCCTGCCTCACTCCAGCATCTAGTCAGCACGACATCACATATATGCAAATCACATACTTGCAGTCACGTATACACTGGTCCCAGTGTCAAAACATTTTCACAGCACGCAGTGCACGCCATGTAAGGATTCACAAGTCTGCAGTCACATCATGTCTAAGGACATGATGTGACAGCTACAGGAATTGCTGGCCGCAGAATATATTTGCTGCAGTCGGAAGCAGAATCTGATGGGGGTTGAACACGTCAGAAAGAACAAGACTAGCGAGAAATTAGTGTTTTGTTTATTTTTTAAACCCATTCCATCTAGATTTTTTAGGATGGCTGATACCCAATGCACTCCCTGCTGAAGCTGCCCATGATTGCATGACGAAGGTGTGAGTTTACTGTAGAGACCCTGTCCCGTTTCCACGTTCTCCTCTTGACACTCGGAACCTTGCGATGAAAGTTGTTTTCATGGCAGTCGACTCTCTCTGAATAGCCACAGAGATCGGTTTCTGGGATCTCTTCCAGTCGACTACCTGGAGCGTTTTTGTTTTTTTTAAACTTTTATTGGCAAAACGTACGTGACAGACATAGCTATACACTCACTCTAACACTCATTAAAAAAGTGGAATTTTTCCTAATAGCTTTATGTGTGATAGTAGCCTTAAAAAGATCACTTAACACAGACCCCACCCATTCACACGTTAACCCCTAAAGGACATGTAATGTATTTCTGTAGGCTTAAACATTAAACAAACTTAAGTAATTTAAAGTAGCTGTCCTGTATGTACGTGAGGAATAACACCAATTCTGGTAAATGAATGGCTTAGATTCTGCACTTTCCCCTCTGCAGGCTGTCTCTAATAATCTGCATCTAATCTAATCTGCCATCCACTCTGAGCTGGGGGGGGAAGAAGACTGGCCACAGTGATTTAATAATAATAATAATAATAATCTTTATTTTTATATAGCGCTAACATATTCCGCAGCGCTTTACAGTTTGCACACATTATCGTCGCTGTCCCCGATGGGGCTCACAATCTAAATTCCCTATCAGTATGTCTTTGGAATGTGGGAGGAAACCGGAGAACCCGGAGGAAACCCACGCAAACACGGAGAGAACATACAAACTCTTTGCAGATGTTGTCCTTGGGGTTTGAACCCAGGACTCCAGCGCTGCTGTGCTAACCACTGAGCCACAGTGATTTCTTTCATAAGTAACACAATGAGGGCTTTCTGCTGTTCATTCATTTTTTTAGCAGACAGAGAGAGACAGCAGCATGATCTTGCTGGTCTCCAGCTGTCGGTTTCCTTTCCCTGGTCTTCTTTCCTCTCTGTAGCGTATATGGGCTGACACCACAAGTGACTCTGCAGCCCACCTTGTGGGAGCAAGGCCGATTTGAGTTTTATTTTTTTTCCATAGTGGATGACTAGTTCAGGATGCAGCCATGGGCATAGGGTGAGACAATGTGGTTATCCTCAACTTTGAGCTTTCCAGACAATTACAACCTTTTATGCATGTGGTTTTTGACATGGCACATTGTAGAAGCACTCTGAAGGTCCCTGTAAACATTGGGTAAAAATCAGCGGCTCCCACCAATTAGCAGACCATCTCATGTATATGGGGGTCTCCCGACTCTCCCTCTATGGAGGATGTCCAATTAGAGAAGGATCCGGTTGTTGGAATTTCAATGTCTGATTCTTTTTCTCGATGTGGAGATAAGCTGCTACTTAGCGTTCCTGTGTATGGGGGGAGTCGTGTGAAATAGCCATCAGGCAAACAATCAGCCGTCAGCCATCTTGTATATGGCCGTGGCTGACTCAAGTTATAATCCTAACCCAAAAAGCAAGATGAAGGTTTCCTGCTCACTAGACTCTATTAGTAATTAGAGATGATACTTTTGATTAATTTCACGTAAAACACAAACAGAAAAGGGGTCATAACATACTTGAACAACTGCAGATGTGGTATATGGCTGTTAAAAATCATTTATTAAAAAAACATACAGAGTCCTGTAATCTACCACCTTTGCACAGACAATTGCCAGTAAGGAAATAGAGAGAAAAAAAAGCAATTTATGATGGGTATATTCCTGGAAAAGGCAAAGATAGGAATTGTACTAAATGCCATCATTATGTGATCAATGTAGGACTCCGTGGTGGAGGTGACTAGGAAAGTGAACTCTACAAATGTGGATAACGAGAAAAGCACTAACTCAGTCTGCTTCTCATTTATAAGTAACTAGCTGTACTACCCGGCTTCGCCCGGGTTAATGACTGCTGTTAGCAAAATAGAATGTGTTAACAAAAATTTATTCTGCACACAAAAACCACAAAACAAATAGATAGAAATGTAATTATTAAAAGGCAAAAACTAAGCAAATAGAAGCATTTCACAACATATATTAGCTTTGTTATACTGAGAATGTCTTTGTTGCCTATATTAACTAATCAGAGCTCAGGTTAATTAACTGTAGCAAAATAGAAGCTGAGCTGTGATTGGTTGCTATTGGCAGCCTGATAAATCCCCAGCCAACAGGAAGCCCTCCCCCCTGGCAGTATATATTAGCTCACACATACACATAATAGACAGGTCATGTGACTGACAGCTGCCGTATTTCCTATATGGTACATTTGTTGCTCTTGTAGTTTGCTTATTAATCAGATTTTTATTTTTGAAGGACAATACCAGACTTGTGTGTGTTTTAGGGCGAGTTTTATGTGTCAAGTTGTGTGTGTTGAGTTGCGTGTGGCGACATGCATGTAGCGACTTTTGTGAGATGAGTTTTGTGTGGCGACATGCGTGTAGCAACATTTTGTGTGTTGAGTTGCATGTGACAGGTTAGTGTAGCAAGTTGTGTGCAGCAAGATTTGTGCATGGCGAGTTTTGCGCGTGGCGAGTTTTATGTGTGGTGCATTTTGAGTATGTGCAAGTTTTGTGTGAGGCAACTTTTGCATGTGGTGCAACTTTTGTACATGTGGCAATTTTTCTGTGTGTGCAAGTTTTGCATGAGGTGAGTTTTCCATGAGGTGAGTTTTGCACGTGTGGCGAGTTTTGCGTGAGCCTAGTTTTGCATATGGCGAGTTTTGCATGTAGCGAGTTTTGAGTGGTGACTTTTGTGTTTCGACTTTTATGTGGCGAGGTTGGTGTGTGTGTGTGGTGAAATGTGTGCTGAGGGTGGTATATGTGTTCAAGCACGTGGCAGTGTGTGGCGCATTTTGTGTTTGTGTTCATATCCCCGTGTGTGGTGAGTATCCCATGTCGGGGCCCCACCTTAGCAACTGTACGGTATATACTCTTTGTCGCCATCGCTCTCATTCTTTAAGTCCTCATTGTTCACATCTGGCAGCTGTCAATTTTCCTCCAACACTTTTCCCTTCACTTTTTCCCCATTATGTAGATAGGAGCAAAATTGTTTGGTGAATTGGAACGCGCGGGGTTAAAATTTCACCTCACAACATAGCCTATGACGCTCTCGGGGTCCAGACGTGTGACTGTGCAAAATTTTGTGGCTGTAGCTGCGACGGTACAGATGCCAATCCCGGACATACACACATACATACATACACACATTCAGCTTTATATATTAGATATACCTGTATGTAATCTCCTGTATATAGTATATACCTGTGTGTCATCTCACCTATATATAGTATATATCTGTGTGTCATCTCCTGTATATAGTATATACCTGTATGTCATCTCCTCCTATACATAGCATATACCTGTGTCATCTCCTCCTGTATATACTATATACCTGTAGGTAATCTGCTCCTGTATATAGTATATACCTGTGTGTCATCTCCTCCTGTATATAGTATATACCTGTATGTCATCTCCTCCTGTATGTAGTATGTACCTGTATGTCATCTCCTCCTCTATATAGTATATACCTGTGTGTCATCTCTCCTGTATATAGTATATATCTGTGTGTCATCTCCTCCTGTATATAGTATATACCTGTGTGTCATCTCCCCTGTAAATAGTATATACCTGTGTGTCATCTCCTGTATATAGTATATAGCTGTATGCCATCTCCTCCTGTATTAGCCCTCGTTCACACGTTATTTGGTCAGTATTTTTACCTCAGTATTTGTAAGCTAAAATGGCAGCCTGATAAATCCCCAGCCAACAGTAAGCCCACCCCCTGGCAGTATATATTAGCTCACACATACACATAATAGACTGGTCATGTGACTGACAGCTGCCGGATTCCTATATGGTACATTTGTTGCTCTTGTAGTTTGTCTGCTTATTAATCAGATTTTTATTTTTGAAGGATACCAGACTTGTGTGTGTTTTAGGGCGAGTTTCGTGTGTCAAGTTGTGTGTGTTGAGTTGCGTGTGGCGACATGCATGTAGGGACTTTTGTGAGATGAGTTTTGTGTGGCGACATGCGTGTAGCAACTTTTTGTGTGTCGAGTTGCATGTGACAGGTTAGTGTAGCAAGTTGTGTGCAGCAAGTTTTGCGCATGGCGAGTTTTGCGCGTGGCGAGTTTTATGTGTGGTGCCTTTTGAGTATGTGCAAGTTTTGTGTGAGGCAACTTTTGCATGTGTTGCAACTTTTGTGCATGTGGCAATTTTTCTGCGTGTGGCAATTTTTCTGCGTGTGCAAGTTTTGCGTGTGGCGAGTTTTGCACGTGTGGCGAGTTTTGCATGTGGAGAGTTTTGCGCGTGGCGAGTTTTGAGCGGCGACTTTTGTGTTTCTACTTTTATGTGGCGAGGTTGGTGTATGTGTGGTGAAATGTGCACTGAGGGTGGTATATGTGTTCGAGCACGTGGTAGTGTGTGGCGCATTTTGTGTGTGTGTTCATATCCCCGTGGTGGTGTGATTATCCCATGTTGGGGCCCCACCTTAGCAACTGTACAGTATATACTCTTTGGTGCCATCGCTGTCATTCTTTAAGTCCCCCTTGTTCACATCTGGCAGCTGTTAATTTGCCTCCAACACTTTTCCTTTCATTTTTTCCCCATTATGTAGATAGGGGCAAAATTGTTTGGTGACTTGGAAAGCGCGGGGTTAAAATTTCACCTCACAATATAGCTTTGACGCTCTCAGGGTCCAGACGTGTGACTGTGCAAAATTTTGTGCCTGTAGCTGCGACGCCTCCAACACTTTTCCTTTCACTTTTTCCCCATTATGTAGATAGGGGCAAAATTGTTTGGTGAATTGGAAAGCGCGGGGTTAAAATTTCACCTCACAACATAGCCTATGACGCTCTCGGGGTCCAGACGTGTGACTGTGCAAAATTTTGTGGCTGTAGCTGCTACGGTTCAGATGCCAATCCCGGACATACATACATACATACATACATACATATACACACACACACACATTCAGCTTTATATATTAAATGGGTGTCACTGTCCATCAGCCTCCTCCAGCTTTTTATTATTTCTTTTAGATTGGAGGAGGTAATGGTGAGGTCTGCTCACATGGACCAAGTCTACAGTGGTTAGTTTTTGTTCTCATTTTATTCCTAGTGGTTTTCAGGGTATTCCGGTGTTTTTGGATTTTTCACTCCACCTGTCACAGGTTTACCATGACAAAGAGGGACTAGAAGACCGCAGCATCTGATTTCATGTACTCATGATTAGAAGCAAGTCTCCTTCATAGTAAATGGCGCAGGGGTTAAACTGTTCAGCTTAGGCTGGTTTCACATTTGCGGTTATGTCCGCAGCGTTTCTGACGCATACATCAACATGCATCTTCATCTCCTATCTTTAACATTGTAGACGCAGGTGCATGCGTTCACTTACGCAGGCTTTTTTGCGGTGTGCGGTGGGGCGCGCCTAGTGCAACATGTTGGAGGCGGCAAATTTCCAATAAATATGCGCAGGCATGCTCGTGCGGATGAGTGCGTTAAAAAAACGCATTACTGTCTATGGGAACGCATACGTATGCATGTCTTTGTGTATGCATGCGTTTGATGCGCTTGCGTACTTCGTACTGCGCATGTCCAGGAACTGGTTTAGATACGCCCATTGAGACACGCCCTCCTGAAAATATCAAACACATGAGCATAAAAAGCGCAAACGCATGCAAAAATGCATGCAAACACAGCATTTTTTTCCATCATGCACAAGTTGATGTGGATAAAAAACGCTGCATTATCATGCGTTTTTCTATGCGTTTGCGGACGATACGCTGCGGACTCATACTATCTATCTATACTATCACTCCCCACTTCCATGGGTGGGTGACAACTAAAGGGCTTATTCAGGAGTTCAGCAAAGTACGTGGCTTATGCAACCACGGCGATCGTGTTCTGGGGGTGAATATTGCTTCCCTGTTCATTGCTATAAGAGTTCAGCATGCAGGGGAGCAAATACTGTGGTCTGTATTCAGAATTCCTATGTAAATGCAAAAAAAAAAACAACAAAAAAAAAACAACATTTTGACAATGTGTTTCCAGGAACTACAAAAAAAAAAAAAAAACCCACTCGGATTATAAAACGCAAGAGACAAGGAGCAATTCCTGAAGAGTCTTCTGATTGAGAAAGAACATTTTTGACTGCCAGAAAAAGACATAGCGTCCGATTAATCAAGACCAGCTTGATGAGGTGGCGTGCTCGTCAACCGCTCCCGATTACTGAAGAGGCATAAGCCTTCATGAATCAAGATCATTGGACAAGTGGCATGCACGTCACCACAAATCCTACTCCAAGGATTGTGGAGAAGCGTACAACGCCGCTCATCATAAATTTGCCACGTCCCCAAACTCACCCCAGTTCTGCCCATTTCGGTGGAGGTGGGAAAAACTGGCATAAAGACGCCTATAGTCGCAAAATTTAGGCGCACCTCAGAGTTATGCCTACATTTTGCCACTTTTCAAAGCTTTTGCACCAGAATTCTGACATGAAGGCTTTGATGATTCGGGCCCATAGTGTTTACATAGTCTAAGAAAGTTTCAGCAAATAAAGATTGTTCTTTTTACACTGGAAAAAATGTAATCCTTTTCCTAACAATTTCTAAATCAATTCCTCACGATTTCAAGATCTCCGCTCATAGTCCTTCTAGAGGAGCCGTCATGGTTTACATCCTGTGTATATAAATCTGTCCCGGTCATGTGCTGATCGCACAGGTGCTCAACATGCTAGAATTACTGGACAGTAATCAGAGCTGTGGCTTTAAAATCCTTAGAAATAAACATGACTCCAAGCGAAGTTCCACATTCATCTGCTGTTTGGACAGCAAGCTGAGGAATGTTTACAAACCCGCTGGGACAGTCACAGAAATTTCAGCAACAGATCCACCACATCTGAATATACCACTACTCGGACACCCCCTTCTTAAATGTGTACTCTGTAAAACAAGGCTGGGGAACCTTTTTTCTGCCATTTGGATATTTACACCATCCTTTAGGGGCCATACAAAATTATCTGCTTGAAAATTACCCTGCCAGATTTGATCGAACATTTAATTAACTCCCCCCTAACATGATAATATAAACAGCTTCTCTTTGGTGAGATGTGTGATGTTATGTGGTATTGATGATGTTGCTACTAGTTACTGCTTTTACAAATTTTCATCGGTCTGGAGAGCACCCAAGTTTTGTAAAGAAGTCGCAGCAGTAAGTCGTACTGAACCCAGATGTCTTCTCACAGGTGGAAATTATGCTGCACATACAACATACAGGAGACACAGACACTGCTGCTTTTTTCAACATACAGGAGACACAGACTGCTGCTTTTTTCAACATACAGGAGACACAGACTGCTGTTTTTTTCAACAGACACACAGATACATATATATACATATATATATATATATATACACACACACATATATACACACACACACATTATATAGGCGCCATCAGGACTGGATTATATTACAGACAGACATCCATCCATCCATCCATGTACCATAGGAAACATGGGGGATGTGACATACATCACAGGAGACATGGGGCCGCGTTGCAACCTTCCATCTATTTTTCTCTGCAGCCAATATCCAGTGAGATTAGCTACAGTGCCAGGGGTGTAAACTTCTTGATTATGTTGAGCACCGTGGACAATGGAACATGTCTGGAGATGGACTTGTAACCTTGAAGTTGTTGCTATTGTTCAACAATTTTGGTTCTCAAGTACGCAGTTTGTTTCTTCTCTTTCTGTTCTTCGTGCTTACTGTGGCACATACAGACACACAATACAAAGATAGTCAACATCTCACATTTTTATCTTCTTTCAGGTGTGATTTTCTTATTGCCCATACCTGTTACTTGCCACAGGTGAGTTTGAACTAACATCATATGCTTGAAACAAAGTTGTTTACCTACAATTTGTAAAGGTACCAACAATATTAATGGCCCATTTTGGGGGGTTTTGTGTGAAATTATGTCCATTTTGCTTTTTTTTTTCTTTTTCTCAGTTTTGTTTTTGTGTTTTTCCAATACACACAAAAGGAAATAAACAATGTGTATAACGAAACATGGGCAACTGCAATAACTTTCTGGGAGAAAGGGTGCCAACACTTTCAGCCATGACAGTACACCACAGGAGAAATTGGGCTGCCGTATGCATCACTAGAGAGACATCGCAGGAGACGCTGTTACTGCTGTCATTCCCTGTGGATTGGAATCTATGGATTGGCCTTAGTAATGGATCCACCACTGATCAAAACTTCAGGGGCGACACATTAAATGTTTTCTAAAAATTAATTTGCACTTTAAAATGCCCCAACATTGGCAATGTCTTTAAATGAATGACACCCATTAAGTGTATATTTTTATGTTATAAAGATTAAAAAACATTTCTTTTGCAACAGTTCTCATGGCACAAATAATCCAGCGAGTACAAAAGCAACGCAAAAACACAAGCACCATTTTATTCTCAAAAAATTTTTTTTTTTTCTTTTTTATTATTATTGTCCAACAAAATGAAACGAAATCCAGTGCAAGAAAGTTGTCAATGTCGATCCATGTTGCCACAGATATTTTAATGCAAATATCGGAAGTGCACATTCATTTACAAAATAATGTAAAATTAAAAAATTTTCCCTAAGCGTAGAGCAGACATTGTTCAAGATACAAAAAAAACAAAACTTTGCACTTTCCATGAGGCAAATTGTAACATTCAACCTTCTTAATGGTGTCAGTCAACAGTAACGTGTAGAGCGGTGACAATCTTAATGCCTATAGACCCCTCTAATACATTTTCTAAAGAAAATTCCCATCTCTTCTGAAATGGAAGGGAATGTTAAAAAAAAAAAAATCTACAAAATGTATAATGTAGCAGTAACATCTTACCCTTACCGCATGGGATACATACTCACATAGGCATGCATTCCCATAATAATCACATGGTGACCACACTACAACATTTTTTTACTTTTTTTTTCCTTTAGTGGTCAATGTAAAAATTGCAATCATTTTAACATAAGAAAAAAATACTGCTCAAAAAAACAAAAATCCAACAGTTGCTGTGCTCATCTTGGACAATGGATGGAGGAACTGGTGTTATTTCAGGGGCGTATCATCAGCCAAGAATCAGTGCTGGATCAGCATCATCATTGGGATTTCTAAACCATGCAAATATCTATGTGCTTTACAGAGACCACCACGAGTGGAAGGAGAAGCGACCATAGTAGCTGCGGAGCAGACCAGCTGCTTTTTAATTTTACTATGAAATTCATTCAAGGAAACCAAAAGCTTGGAGCTTTTGTAGGAAAACAAGAGAGAAAAGCTTATATTTAAGGCTAGTAAATGACCCATCTTCAACAATTACAAGACATTTCCAACTTGAGGTGAAGCCTACTACATATACAGTACAGACCAAAAGTTTGGGCACACCTTCTCATTTAAAGATTTGTCTGTATTGTCATGACTATGAAAATTGTACATTCACACTGAAGGCATCAAAACTATGAATTAACACATGTGGAATTATATACTTAACAAAAAAGTGTGAAACAACAGAAATAATGTCTTATATTCTACGTTTTTCAAAGTAGCCACCTTTTGTTTTGATGACTGCTTTGCACACTCTTGCTATTCTCTTGATAATCTTCAAGAGGTAGTCACCGGGAATGGTCTTCCAACAATCTTGAAGGAGTTCCCAGAGATGCTTAGCACTTGTTGGCCCTTTTGCCTTCACTCTGGTCCAGCTCACCCCAAACCATCTCGATTGGATTCAGGTCTGGTGACTGGAGGCCAGGTCATCTGGCGTAGCACCCATCACTCTCCTTCTTGGTCAAATAGCCCTTACACAGCCTGGAGGTGTGTTTGGGGTCATTGTCCTGTTGAAAAATAAATGATGGTCCAACTAAACGCAAACCGGATGGAATAGCATGCCGCAGCAAGATGCTGTGGTAGCCATGCTGGTTCAGTATGCCTTCAATTTTGAAAAAATCCCCAACAGTGTCACCAGCAAAGCACCCCCACACCATCTCCTCCATGCTTCTCGGTGGGAACCAGGCATGTAGAGTTCATCCGTTCACCTTTTCTGCGTTGCACAAAGACACGGTGGTTGGAACCAAAGATCTCAAATTTGGACTCATCAGTCCAAAGCACAGATTTCCACTGGTCTAATGTCCATTCCTTGTGTTCTTTAGCCCAAACAAGTCTCTTCTGCTTGTTGCCTGTCCTTAGCAGTGGTTTCCTAGCAACTATTTTACCATGAAGGCCTGCTGCACAAAGTCTCCTCTTAACAGTTGTAGAGATGTGTCTGCTGCTAGAACTCTGTGTGGTATTGACCTGGTTTCTAATCTGAGCGGCTGTTAACCTGCGATTTCTCAGGCTGGTGACTGGGATAAACTTATCCTCAGAAGCAGGGGTGACTCTTGGTCTTCCTTTCCTGGGGCGGTCCTCATGTGAACCAGTTTCTTTGTAGCGCTTGATGGTTTTTGCCACTGCACTTGGGGACACTTTCAAAGTTCTCCCAATTTTTCAGACTGACTGACCTTCATTTCTTAAAGTAATGATGGCCACTCGTTTTTCTTTACTTAGCTGCTTTTTTCTTGCCATAATACAAATTCTAACAGTCTATTCAGTAGGACTATCAGCTGTGTATCCACCAGACTTCTGCACAACACAACTGATGGTCCCAACCCCATTTATAAGGCAAGAAATCCCACTTATTAAACCTGACAGGGCACACCTGTGAAGTGAAAACCATTCCCGGTGACTACCTCTTGAAGCTCATCAAGAGAATGTCAAGAGTGTGCAAAGCAGTCATGAAAGCAAAAGGTGGCTACTTTGAAGAAACTAGAATATAAGACACAATTTCAGTTGTTTAACACTTTTTTGTTAAGTATATAATTCCACATGTGTTAATTCATAGTTTTCATGCCTTCAGTGTGAATGTACAATTTTCATAGTCATGAAAATACAGAAAAATCTTTAAATGAGAAGATGTGTCCAAACTTTTGGTCTGTACTCTATGTGACCCCACGGCATCACAGAGGCGTCACCTCTCTTTGGAAAACTTGATTAGGGCTAGCATATCCCTTGCTACAAAATCACTGATGTGCCCACAGCGTCTGTTTTTTCACATGCTTTCATCACAATACTGGCGCATTCTCCTGATCTTTCCTTCCGTTCTAATCACAACTTTTCCAATTTCTGAAGGCCCAGGTGCATTGTCAAATCTGGGCGTTCTCTACTGCTCTCCATCCAACGGAGGAATCGTCGTGTAGAGGTCTTCCTGTATTATGAGCAATGAAACCAGAAGATTATTTTTTTTCTCTTCTCGAATATGATTACAATAAAATCCAGACATTTCTCATACTGTAGCCTCCACCTGTATTCTTCAAGCTCCAGCTTCTACTCATCACCAAAGTTCTCATTACCAAAGCCCCAATGAATAAAAAAAAAAGGCATCAGTAAAGCATGTGTTCTTACTTTAGCTTTGGTAGAACATTTCCAAGTCTTTAAATGAACAGAACAATGGAAAAAAACAAACAAAATAAAAAAACAACCAGGTGGAACAGAACAGTCACTTAATAATATGCTTCTGTCCTACAGGACATGGCTTTAGCCACGGGAACTGCTACTGTTATGAGAATTTGGAGAGTCCTGTTCATTAATTGTGTTTAGCAAGCTCAAAGGCTGACGTGGCAACGGTGGATGGTCATTACTATCACAATGATCAAAAATCCCTTCTTCGTCTCGGTGGGGACGAGCATCACAGGAATCGCAAGTGTCACAGAAGTTTTCCCCTGTGTCATCAATTAAGCCATCAAGCTCTTTAAAGTCATCATGATGGCCTCTACTGCATAGACAGACTTCGATCCCTGAGTCACCAGTGAACCTCCGATGTCTCCCTGGCGTCTTGTCTTTGCCGTCAAAGAAACCGCTCTGATCGAAGCCGTCAGAGCTGTAGTCCTTCAAGAGTTCTTTTGAATCCTTGTCTAAAAAGGACACTTGATCGGCCATCTCCTCCAACTCTACACCACAGGCAGGATCGTTGGATTCGTGGCCATTTGGCTTGTTTGCTACTCGTTCCAGACATGTCGTAGAAGGTTCACAGTCCACAACGCTGGGTGGTCTCGTTGTGCCACTACAACTTGCTGCAGCTGGAGAACTCGCTTGGCTGTTCTGGGGGTTTCGGACAACCTCGGCGGTTCCTGAACTCGAACATGCTGCAACACATTGCTGGTGTAGGACAGTGTATGGTGGCGGGGGGGTAGGAGGTCTATTGACCACTTCTTCATAAGGAGGTAGCAGATAATTTGGCAAAAATCCTATAGAAAGAAGAAACACGGTCAATAAAAGTAAAAATATTTATTACATTAAAAATAAAATTAACACAGCACATAGAACCCAAGGTCAGTATGGGATTTTCCCAATATATACAACTTTACAATAAAAACACAAAAACAAAACCACATTTTGTGTGTGTGGGATATTGAATTCCATTAAAAACATATTTCAGGGTTTGTTTGTTTTTTTAGAAGACCACCCATCTAGAAGAGGTGTTTCCAAACGTGTCATATCTGTATGCATGTCATTATAGGGAATCTGTCAGCAGGTTGCTATGAAATCTGAGGTCAGTGTGATTTAGGGAGACCCCGATTCTAGCTATGTGTCAGTTACTCGACTGTTTTGCCGTTTAAAAAAAACAACAACAAAGTTTCATCAGCAGGAGATTATCACTACAGGACTAGATGTTTTGTGCCTTCTGGTCCAACTACGCCCCTAGCACTGATTAGCAGCCTTCTGTCAATATACAGTACACACAGAAAACTGCCAGTGGTGTGGGCAGAGTTATACACAGCTCAGCATTCTGAGCTCTGCTAGATTAGCAGCAGAAAAAAACCCAAAACAATTCACTGGACTCAGGGTCCCTGTCTCTACATCATGCTGCTCTCAGATTACAAAACAAAAATATTAACAGATTCCCTTTAACAACGTACCTGTATCTACTTCCCATTTGGATGCAAATTCAAAAACTAGCGCAGTGGCGGAAAAAGGAGATCTTACAGGTGTATCCGCCATTACCCTTGATATAATTCATTTAAAGGGAATCTGTCACCCCATTTTTTGCCTATAAGCCAAGGCCACCGCCATCAGGGGCTTATCTACAGCATTCTGGAATGCTATAGATAAGCCCCCCGATGTAACCTGAAAGATGAGAAAAACAAGTTAGATTATACTCACCTGGGGGGCGGTCCGATCCGATGGGCGTTGCGGTCCGGTCCCTCCCATCTTCTTACGATGACGTCCTCTTCTTGTCTTCACGCTGCGGCTCCGGTGTACTTTATCAGCCCTGTTGAGGTGCCTGCGCACTGCACTACTTTGCTCTGCCCGCAACAGGGCTGATAAAGTACGCCAGAGCTGGAGCCGCGGCAGGAAGCAAGGAAGAGGACATCATTGTATGAAGATGGGAGGCCCCGGACCCGGATCTGCGACGCCCATTGAACCGGACCACAGCAGGACCGCCCCTGGGTGAGTATAATCTAACCTCTTTTTCTTATCTTTCAGGTTACATCGGGGGCTTATCTACAGCATTACAGAATGCATTAGGGTATGTGCACACGTTGCGGATTTCTTGCAGAAATTTCCTAAAGAAAACCGGAAATTTTCTGCAAGAAATCCGCATTTTTTTTTTGCGTTTTTTTAGCATTCTGCAAGCGTAATTAGCTTGCAGAATGCTAAAGTTTTCCAAGCGATCTGTAGCATCGCTTGGAAAACTGACTGACAAGTTGGTCACACTTGTCAAACATAGCGTTTGACAAGTGTGACCAACTTGTTACTATAGATGCTGCTTTTGCAGCATCTATAGTAAAAGATAGAACGTTTAAAAATAATAAAAAAAATAAAAAAAATGCTTATACTCACCCGCAGACATCAGATCTCCTCACCGGCGTCCGTTCCTATAGCTGATGTGTGCGCGCAGGGCCTTCCATGACGTCACGGTCACGTGAGCGGTCTCGGCCAATCACAGGACAGTGACGTCATTCGGCAAGGTCCTTCACCGCACACCAGCTACAGGAACCAAAGCCAGCGTGCAGCACAGAGGCGGGAACACTTCGGGGGCCATCAGAGGGTGAGTATAGGACTATTTTTTATTTTAATTCTTATTTTTTTACCAATTATATGGTGCCCAGTCCGTGGAGGAGAGTCTCCTCTCCTCCACCCTGGGTACCAACCGCACATAATCTGCTTACTTCCCGCATCGTGGGCACAGCCCCGTGCGGGAAGTAAGCAGATCAATGCACTCCTAGGTGTGCGGAATCCCCTGCAATTCCGCATTTTAATGAACATGTTGCTTTTTTTTCCGCGATGCGATTTTTTCGCGGAAAAAAAGGCTACATTTGCACAAAAAATGCGGAATACACTGAAAATAATGGGAGGTATATGTAAGCGTTTTTTTCGCGTTTTTATCACGTTTTTATAGCGAAAAAACGCGAAAAAAACGCGAAAAATACTGAACGTGTGCACATGGCCTTACAGAATGCTGTAGATAAGCCCCTGATGGCGGTGGCATTAGCTTATAGGCAAAAAATGGGGTGACAGATTCCCTTTAAGGACTTCAACATCTCATAAATCTAATACTATACAATATTTTGGTATAAAAAAAATAAAATAAAAAACAAAAACAAACCCTGAATGGCTGCAGCACACATCACATCCACTGGTCGGCTACAAAAACAAATGCAGCAGGAACATCTCCTGACCGAGTATCACAAAACCTATTTCAAAGCTGTTCATTTTGTGACACATCCTGGGAGATTTCAAAAATGTAGGACGGACACATCTGCATGTCACAGAGGTTCTGCAGATGCTGGGTTGAGTTTTTCAAAACAATACGGTAGTGACGAACCAAGGCCAGACGAATGCCGAGAACCAGAAGTTCAGTAATGACAGCTACTTTCTGATATTGCCCATATTTCTTTACAGTGAATCCTCTCCAATACTTTGTATGTGTAATTACTTCTGTCAGCTTTACCTGCAGAGGTAACTCATTAGGGCCGTCGGCCACATTTCAGACCCGCTAACGACTTCTAGAATAAACTCCGGAGCAACTCTTTACCTGACACTGAATTGATCCTGCTGTACAGAACTCACTGCCAATGCCTAACTTGCACCAACTAGAGTATTTTGCATACTACATCTTCATACCTCTGACGGGGCACCTCATGACATTTAGACAGGGAATAAACAAGGTTCAAATAATCTGATCCAGTTTACTGCATACCATGGCAATGATATTAAAGGGTCACCCCAGGAAACAACTGATACGCAGCATTATGCCAAGTGCAGGGCGTTGTGCCACACTACATATATATATATATATATATATATATATATATATATATATATATTCACAGCCCCCTGACCTTAGGACAAGGCAGAAGGGTTTTTTAAATTTTTTATTTATTTATTTTTTAACACCTATAGATACCTTTTCACTTTTTTTTTGCAGGGCAACTAAGGCAGACCGCACACATTAGGTAGGGCCCCTGGTCACTCACTATTCTTTCTGATCCCTGTATAAGTATTCAGAATAGGGAGAAGGGGGTCAGCCACTTCCAGACGTGTTTCTGTGAGCTACATAAGAACAGAAGGATCAAGCAAGCTGAAATACATCAGCCCGATCCTTTTTCCACACCAAATACAAAGTCGGACAAGAAATCGGGAGGCTGTCATACACAATAGATGGTAGATCAATTCAGTAAGCAAGGTTAAAAGTTAAGAGCCTAAAAGTTTGTTATTAGTGATGAGTGAACGTACTCGGATAAGGTGTTATTTGAGCATGCTCGTGTGCTAACCGAGTGTCTTCGATGTGCTCGAATAATATGTTCGAGTCTCTGTGGCTGTTAGACAGCTGCAACACATGCAGGGATTACCTGTCTGTTAGGCAATCCCTGCATGTGTTTCAGCTGTCTAACAGCTGCGGGGACTCGAACATATTATTCGAGCACATCAAAGACACTCGGTTAGCACACGAGCATGCTCAGATAACACCTGATATGAGCACGTTCACTCATCTCCACTTGTTTGATCAGCACATTGGAGACTTTTCCAAAGCTAGAATGAACGGGAATATTAAAGAGAGCTACTTACGGAAGTAAAATGGCACAGAAGAGTAGCTGTGAGCTTCACGATAAGCTATGAGGTTGATCTCGTGCTGCCGTTGCTGTGCTTGCAGCCTGTGCTTCGCTCGCCGATGATGGCATACACAGCAACAGCTGAGTATTATGATTATTGTCCACACCAGCCAAAACCCTGGAGGAGAGGAGAAATGGAAATCAATGACCTCAAGGGGATCACTAAATACAACCTACAAGGCAGGAAAAAGCAGCTAAAGCGTGGGAGGCTTGTCCCCCCGAGACCACATCTACATATCAGACATTACCCTCCTCGGCTCTCTAGCATATAATCTATGATGAAATAGAAGGCAAAGGGTAATAACAAAAAATAAATTAAAAAAAAGTATTGTCCTGCTACCTTTATAATACATAAGGGTATGAAGCGGTGACCAGCCAAGATCTGTATGTCTAGATACAAAGTGCTGCTAAGTTCATGGAGACTGTGGGAATAGATCAGACCAGATTCTGCGGAACTTGCAGAAAGGAAGAACGGAGAGAAGTTATTAGCGATTCGTCTGTCTACGCATGTGCATTTTTGGGGGTACACTTCTAACTGCGGACACTGGGAGTTGGGGGGACCATCCAGGTTCTCGTACAAGTTATCGATAGTTTTCGCAGATAGCACTGGTACCTTTTATAGTCTAATAGGGCTGTTCATATGTCTGTATGTTTTTTTCCAAACTGAATGGTCAGCACAAAATCCTAAAGACATGCCCGATTTTGATCAGCCTTGAATTAAATTTGTCAATGCTCATTAGTCCGTGAAGAAAAAAACAAACAAACAAAAAAAACAGCACTCAAATCCCATTTGAACTGTTTAATATGAGAAGCTTGAGAATCCTTCAGACTTTTTTTTTTCCTGAGTCCGAGAAAAATTGATCAAACTGAACTCAGATGGTAAAAACAGACACTGACCAAACTGATGAAATTCTGAAGAGAAAAAAAAAAAAAACTGGTGAAAATTAGTGATGAGCGAATATACCCGTTAGGCCTCTTTCACACTTCCGTCTTTTAGCTCCCCTCGAAATCCGTCGATTTTTGGAAAAACAGGATCCAGCAAATTTTTCTGCAGGATCTTGTTTTTTCCCATAGACTTGTATTGGCGACGGATTGTGACGGATGGCCATCCGTTTCATCCGTCGTGCACTGGATCTGTCGGAAAATCGCTGTCCGTCGGGCGGAGACAACGTTCAGAGGAACTTCTTTTCTGCATGTTGGAAAATCACTCAGTGACGGGTCCTGCGCTGTCCGTCGTTGGCTATAATGGAAGCCTATGGGCGCAGGATCCATCATTGACTGTCAAAAACAGGAATCCAGCGACGGGTTCCATCTTTTGAAACTGAGCATGCGGGGAGGAATTTCTAGTCAGGGAAATTCTCTCTAGCTCGCTCTCTCTTTTTACTATTGATGTTGCCTATGCAGCATCAATAGCAACAAGATAAAATGTTAAAAATAATAATAATAAAAAAAAAAAAAAAAAAAAAAAAAGTTTCGCAATATTCTTACCTTCCGGCGTCCCGCGCAGCGTTACCAATGCTCCCGGCAGCTGGGGTTCCCATGGATGCATTGCGAAATGACTCAATGACGTCGTGATCTCGCGTGATCGAACGTCATCAGAGGTCATTGCACACAAGGCATCACCAGGAACGCCAGCTGTCGGGAGCATCGGTAACACTGCGCGTGATGCCGGAAGGTAAGAATATTGCAATTTTTCTTATTTTTAACCTGGGTTTTGTTGTGTATGCGTTTTCAGAGCAGAAAACCGCTGCGAAGACGCATACACAATAGGTGCACATAGCCTCAACAGGTCCAACAGAAAAACGGGCCCAATGCACATGTTTTTTACAATCTGCACAGGATCCGTCATTTCAACATTTTGACGGATCCTGTGTAGATTGTAAAAACGGAAGTGTGAAAGAGGCCTTACTCAAGATTTCTCGAGCACGCTCGGGGGTCCTCCGAGTATTTTTTAGTGCTCGGAGATTTAGTTTTTCTTGCGGCAGCTGAATGATTTACATCTGTTAGCCAGCATAAGTACATGTGAGGGTTGCCTAGTTGCTAGGGAATCCCCACACGTACTTATGCTGGCTAACAGATGTAAATCATTCAGCTGCGGCAAGAAAAACTAAATCTCCGAGCACTAAAAAATACTCGGAGGACCCCCGAGCACGCTCGAGAACTCTCGAGTAACGAGTATATTCGCTCATCACTAGTGAAAATCACTTTTTTTTTTTGCATTTAATAAAAATCACTGATGTCTGGATTAGGATTAGGCCTTAACTACAGTAGATTATCTGAGGTAGTGCATTCCAGAGAACTGGCGCAGCACGAGAGAAGTCTTGGAGATGGTAGAAGTAGCTTTGAATTATGGAGGATGTTAGTCTTAGATCGTTAGCGGAACGGCGGCGCCAAGCTGCAATGACAGATGTTTAAGTATGAATGGATAAGCCATTGAGTCTTGAGAGAATGACACAATATCTCAGAAAAACCCCTTCAAGAATTAATCTCCTCTCGTGTAAAAAACAACATGATCTTTCATACAATATCACCTATATAATCCCAGTTCTTCCAGCCCCCTTCACACCAATTTCACATGAATACAGGGGCAGGGTTGTTTGCTTCCTATAAAACTGATAAAAGAAAGTTGAATATCTAAAAAGAAAAATTGTTTACTAACCCCACGGAGAAAAAGTTGTGGAAGATGCACAGTGCACATAGCCTTCCATATATTTATATTAACAAGCTGCCCCAATGTCTCGACCCAACGTGAGCACAGCCTACGGACATTGTCAGGAGACAACTGCAGTGAGGACTGACGGAAGCAGTGAGTGAGCATGCCCCTCTATGGGACTATCCAGTCCATACGTGATAAATATATTTCTGAGATGATCCCTAAAAGGGATTTTGTGTGGACTCTAAGGGTAGTTCCCTGAATTTTCTGAAGACCCCAGGAGATCATCCAGTCACCACTAATCTGAGCTTCCTGGTCCCATCCTCACACCAGACAAAAAAACATAGCTGCTCGTTCAGACAATCACTGGCCTCAATGAGGACCCAACTAATCCAAGGAACTGGCAGATCAGGAAGCTCCAGTAACTTCCTGCATGTCTCGGAACGAGACCCAAAAGCACAGACCAGCAGGGACAGGGGGAGTCTCAGAATGGGACTTGCGAGGGATCAGTGAAGAGGGAAGTGGGGGGGGTGATAGATATATGTTTTTACTTTTTTAAAGCAGTTGGAGGCATTTCAGTAGTATTTAAATTATATGGACAATCCCTTTAAATTATACATAAACACTATAAAAAGATTGCAGATCAATGAAAAAAAGAAAAGAGAAGCCGTAAACAGAAAAAGGTAAGACATTAGCAGAGTTAAAATTCTATGTGTACAAGCCGGTGACATGGTTTGGGCCTGGGGCCTGCAATAAATGAGCTCCAGTACAGATTGATATTTCACCAATATCTAATGTATGTCCGCACAGTCCTATAGTCCTTGTGGGGGTTGATGGAAATTCTTCCACATTAAGCACAGTATCTACTTTTATACCAGACATCCACCTGCTGGCAGATCATATTCTTTAATCCCCGGACACATCAATGTGATTTCGAGGCTTGTTGATAACTTCACAGAGGAATAATATATTACAGAGAACATGTTTATAGCTAGTGAGGCAGTTTGCTGATCATGAGGAAAATCTGGAACGGTCAGGTCTTGTT